>NC_064616.1:583343601-583954101 GCF_023898315.1 Schistocerca nitens | reverse complement strand
CACTGCTCAAAGGTTTAGCCGTGGTTCTCTTTCCCCTCACGTCTTGGCTCAAATGGTTCAAATGGCTCTGAGCACTATGGGACTCAACTGCTGTGGTCATAAGTCCCCTAGAACTTAGAACTACTTAAACCTAACTAACCTAAGGACAGCACACAACACCCAGCCATCACGAGGCAGAGAAAATCCCTGACCCCGCCGGGAATCGAACCCGGGAACCCGGGCGTGGGAAGCGAGAACGCTACCGCACGACCACGAGATGCGGGCGCCCTCACGTCTTGAGCAGTGCCAAATGTGAAGCTGAGCTCTCGTGCCACAAGGCAAGGAATGAGATGTTCCGAAGTTTTGTTTCAGGCCTTGATGAAGAAGCTCGCGTTGTTCGAATATTAAACTGACGTAATTTTGAGACACTTAACAAAAGATTTATTGTTTGAAAATCACATAATGGATGATCAAAACTGTGACAAAGTACTTGTGATGCTTTTCTCTGTACCATGCTCTGTTATTATATAGCATAAGTATGTACTTCATTGAAATATTCCTAGGAAATATTAATTTTGTAGCGTTGCCAAACATTAAATTGATTGCCAGTACTAGATACAATCGCAGAACGACAGGTAGTTCGACGCTGTAATGGTGCCGTCGCCTCTGTGTTGTAAACAGTAAGAACTGGGTTACCGGGACGTTAGCGACAGACTGTCGGAATGATAACCAATCTTAAAGCAACATCGTACAGCTGTTGTCAATGGCCCCAAGGCCTTTGGCTAGGAAGCTGAGAAGCCTTAGATACATATCCGATATTGTGGTATAAGGAATACGAGAACGGGCATAAACTGATCATCTGTGGTACACCGATAAGAATAATAAGAAAGTTGTCCACAGAGTAGGAAACGTTATCGTTTCCTACAGTAAGAAGCACAGGCAGAGCGCCCTGCTGTTTGTTGGTAGCGCCGCCAGAGGATGGACAGCCGCCGTCTATAAGAACATGCCGAGATTTGGAGGCGGCGCCGAGTGTAACTGGAGCAGCAGCGATGGCCTACTTAGCGTGCATCCACATCACCGCCGACCACAACAGCCCGCTGTCCTCCATCCGCCTGACGCTGCGCGTTACGTCCGCCGGCATACCAACGAGTCAGCGCCACGACTCAGCCGGTTCCATCACTACAGCTCATGGCTACAGTCACGCTACACAACACAGAAATCGACGTGCTCTTCTCTAGAAAACGGGCGCATGTGTTTATCTAATAGTTCAGTTCCAGTGTTCCTCTTCTCGCCACGAAATTATGAAAGAACTTTCATGACAGCCGCCTGTGTCGTCTCGTCTTAGGCGATTTCAGTACGCGACGAACAAACACGCCGTTTCTTAAGGAAACACAAATCAGCGTCTCCTGATCAACGTTCCACACCTGCGAAGCACCCCTTAGATCAGGGAAACAGCACGAAGAAACTACACTAGGCACTGCCATGAAATTTGCACTAAAAGGTACGCTGGCAATATAGTAACACGTGACACAGCTGCATGGATACAAAATATACCCGAAAATTGCTCACGGACGTTGGCAGTTACAGTGTGTAGTGTCTCTCTGGCAGCTTCTGAATGAGGATGCACAGTAGTTAGTACAATGGGCTCGTGTTCGGGAGAGTGGCGGTTCAAATACCCATCCAGATATACGTTATCCGTGATTTCCACAAATCAGATGGGACAAATACCGGGATAGTACTTTAAAAAGGCTCAACCGTTTTCTTTCCTCATTCGTTAATTGTACTTCGTCTCTAGCGACCTAGTCGTCGACGGAATATTAAATACTAAACATCCTTTCTTCTAATGACCTCGTCATCGATGGGATGAAAAAACTCCAACATCATTTTTTAATGACCTCATCATCTACGGGATGTTAAACACTAAACATCTTTTCTTTTCTAGTGACCTATTCTTCGACGGGATGTCAAAACCCAAACATTCTTTTTTCTAATCACTTCGATATCTACAGGATGTTACATCCTAAACATAGTCCGCCCCGAGAGCTGAGTGGTCAGCGTGACGGATTGCCGTCCTACGGACTCGGGTTCGATTCCCGGCTGGGTCGGGGATTTTCTCCGCTCAGCGACTGGGTGTTGTCTTCACTATAATTTCGTCTCCATCCTGCGCGCAGGTCGCCCAATGTGGCGTCGAATGTAATAAGACCTGCACCAAGGCGGCCGAACCTGCCCCGTAAGGGGCCTCCCGGCCTATGACGCCAAATGCTCATTTCCATTACCCTAAACATACTTTTAAAAATGAACACGTTGCTGATAGTACATTAAACAGTAAGGTTCCTTCTTCTAAATAACTGGTATTGAAGAGATGTTAAATACTTAACTACTTTTTTTGTAATGACCTCGTCGATAACAAGTTAAACCTTAAACTTCCTTTTCTTTAAAGACATTCATCTTTCCCCCGGTAACACAAAAAACTTCCATACAGGGTGATATGTTCTTCCATGTAGGATGCACAACAGCTCCCCATACTGGGGATCTGGCCGTCCTGTATGGCTGTTGGTAATGCCTCTCATTGCTAGACAAGAGCCCTTGACTATCAACTTTATTTTATTAAATATATAAATAGTTTAACGGCTATTCTGGTATCTACTGACCAGTCATTATAATATCCCATAAACACTTCTTAGCCGATGGCTGCGTCAAAGGGTGACAGGAATCATCTAATTGATGGAAATGTTGACTCTTACTTACCTCTGACGCAGCCATCAGCTAAGAATTGCTTATGGGACAATGATGATTATTGGCCAGTCGAAACCAGTATAACCATTACACAATTGATGTGAGCATTACTGAAATAAACTTTGAAGTTAAAAGTAATGTGCTTGGGGATGCTTTCTGCGACTAATGTAGTAAAAGGAAGAATCAATAAGCACCCTTCGGGCAGCAAAGGGCCTTAGCGGCAGTGGTATGGCTACAATACCTTGGCCCAGAGTAGCCCATGCATCCTCAAATTGATTTAATTTCAAAAACCGAGAAGGCCACTTCAGATTGCGATATCCTTATGTCACAGGCCCTGTTAGGTCGCACATTGCCGGCCGCTGTAGCCGAGCGGTTCTAGCTGATCAGAATAAAGACAGGGTGATTATCTTCCTTTTTGTTTATCTTGTGTCACTTGGAGTCTGTGACATCAATGAACAAAAGATCTTGGCATCCAGTCATAGCCACTTGTGCGATGGGGACTTCGAGAAGAGGAAGAGACTGTGCAGAGAATTTGTGCATGAAGACTTGCATGATACTTTAAGATCTGCTACGTATGCTAAAAAGTTTGAAATTGTTAACTACAAAAATTCGTCTGTATTCAGTCCACTGCCGATTCTTGTATAACAACGAAAAAGCTGCAGATATCAAAGGTAACGATGGTATGCTTCTCAGCAAGGAATCCCGGAATCACTGAAGTGAAATATGCCTTCAGTGAACAGAAAACTTGGAAAAATGTTAATATTCTGAAAAAGAGAGTGGAGGTTCCTGACACCAGAAATGTAATATTCAACGAAACTGAAGAGCAAAGAGTATTCAGCAAAGAAAGAAAGAAAGAAGACTTGTTATCAGTAATATCATATTTCGATGTAAATTGCAGACCATTTTATGAGAACCTGTGGCATACTAACATGGACTGATTTGTACCTTGAGTTCCTTTCAAAAAGCGTACTGGTATTAAGACTGATAGTACCTGTGGCACTGAGCTGGTTTTTGAGTAAAAGGGTATATACACTTATGTTTCATATTTCTGATTTTAACAATTCATACTACTTACGTGACATGAAATATCATTAACTAAATATAACAATCTGATTACAATTGTCCTTCTGTTTAGTGTGCACTATATTTCATATTAAAATTTAAAATGAAAACTGCTGTGATACATTTTTAATATAACTCCTAAACAACTTTTTGGAACTTTGTAGGTTTTTGGGCTACGCTCTTTAGTTGTTGATATGTTAGCCGGGCGGAGTGGCCGAGCGGTTCTAGGTGCTACAGTCTGGAATCGCGCGACCGCTACGGTCGCACGTTCGAATCCTACCTCGGGCATGGATGTGTGTGTTGTCCTTAGGTTAGTTAGGTTTAAGTAGTTCTAAATTCTAGGGGACTGATGACCTCAGAAGTTAAGTCCCATAGTGGAGGAGGAGGAGGAGGAGGAGATTAGTGTTTAACGTCCCGTCGACAACGAGGTCATTAGAGACGGAGCGCAAGCTCGGGTGAGGGAAGGATGGGGAAGGAAATCGGCCGTGCCCTTTCAAAGGAACCATCCCGGCATTTGCCTGAAGCGATTTAGGGAAATCACGGAAAACCTAAATCAGGATGGCCGGAGACGGGATTGAACCGTCGTCCTCCCGAATGCGAGTCCAGTGTGCTAACCACTGCGCCACCTCGCTCGGTAAGTCCCATAGTGCTCAGAGCCATTTGAACCATTCTTTTGTTGATGTGTTGCGGATTTTTACATAAATCGCATGGAGGGAGATAACCCAGAAACATGTCCAGATCCTCCTTCGTTTTATGACAACATTTAGTGGTTTGACTGCCATCATAAGAGTACACATGACGAATTTTCAGAGACAGAAACTATGTACTGTGCCGTATACCTAATCATTTGTGTAAAATCTTGTACCTAACCTTTGGTAGAAAGTTAATTTAATCGTGAATATTATTCTTCGTCTTGTAATTTCTTCTGAATATCAGTAAATGTAAAGGAAAACAGTTTACTTCAATTTGTTCCGGTTGAAGAAGAAACCAGTGTTCTAAATACTGAATAATTCTCATCTGGTTGTCAGATATTTACAAAAAAAAAAAAAATTCAAAACTCAGTTAAGTTATTTAGTTATTTGTTTCTGTAAAGTAGGTTTCTAAGGATAAAAAGGTAACATTGTGATGAATTCTGTATATACTGTTGTATCGATTTTAATGGTGTGGTAGTGTAGGTGCTAATGACGATACTGTTGTGTCCGAAACTGAGGCAACGACGGTAACAACAACACTAACAATGGAATAATAAAATTATAAAAGTTTCTGAAAAAGCTATACTGCAACCAGGTATGAAAATAAAAAATTTGAAACAAAATTAAAAGTGTATTCATAGATTTGATTCTACTGCAAGGTATTCGTTTGTCTCTATACTCCGTCTTTTCTGTGTTCAAGGCTAAAAATATTTTATTCCACTTTATATTATCGATAACGTTCCTCGTTGTGAGATATGTGTCTGTTTTCCTACGTATTCTCTCCGTTAATAAACGTGAGTTCAGAATTATATCTCAAGGATCTTTTACATTTTCTGAAGCCAGTCGATCATTGTCCAGCTCTTTTCCTATTTGCCTTTATCTTTTTCTGTACATTCTCTCGCCAATAATTTCAGAAGCGTGAGATATCGTGTTGATATTGCTAAGTTTTCGTAGCCGTGTGCTTCCACCCTTTTAAGATAACGTTTTTCTGTAGATACAATTGTATTTTTTCAGTATAACTCTCCTTGGACACCAGACTGAATAATATTCTGATTATCCCAACTTGGAAAAAGAATGCCAGGCTACCAGCTTTGTGGTGTCACCGCCAGACACCACACTTGCTAGGTGGTAGCCTTTAAATCGGCCGCGGTCCGGTAGTATACGTCGGACCCGCGTGTCGCCACTGTCAGTGATAGCAGACCGAGCGCCACCACACGGCAGGTCTAGAGAGACGTCCTGGCACTCGCCCCAGTTGTACAGCCGATTTTGCCTGAAAGGGATCACTGACAATACGCTCTCATTTGCCGAGACGATAGTTAGCATAGCCTTCAGCTACATTTGCTACGACCTAGCAAGGCGCCGTATTCAATTGATATTGAGATTCTATTAATGTACCATCAAGAGCGATGTTATACAAATGGGGATTAAAGTTAAGTATTCCAGAAGCTACGTACATTTCTTTATAGCATTCATTACGTATCCTGTTTCAGACCTCACGCCAGCCTGCGTGAGTTTAAGCGCGTGCCTTTCGGCTTCCTCTCATTGTGTCTAGGCTGTCTTGTTTAGACACAACAAGCTTCGTCCATCTATTTCTTTATCTAATCAACAAGCAGAAATGTTGTACACAGAAGAAACTTCTTTCTTACGAGGCGGATGTATATTTCAAATATGGGAAGGACATTGAGAAAATCTGCCTCCTGAATACATCAAGTGCTACAATTATATCTGCGGAAGGTTTACATGAGAACACCTACAAAGCGAATAACGAAATATTCAAATGTTAAATAAATAAAGGATGTAACGCTTAACACCCCATCAGCATCAGGCCAACAAGAGGTGGACTGCTGTTTCAGACTGGACGATGTTTGGATGTGAGTCGGTCTATGCTTGATGAAGGAAAGATCCTGGTATTCTGCTAAAGTGATGTGGATCGTAGGACGAAGATTTCATCTACGCTCTCTCTGATTGCCAGCTCCGTATCTCATTCAACGCATCATCTGGTTGGGTTTTACATCAAGTAAGCTGACAATACGTAGATATGTAACACCTTTGTTAGGTCCTATGAGATTAAACCTAGCATTTTGTTATTTGTATCTGACAGTGAATGATTTATTTTTATTTTTGTTATCTATACTGATGAGATCCGGGCCTTTGGGCCCTCTCTTTCATCGGATCAAGCACCTTCTATTTTACAAATCGACATGTTATGGAACGAGCACTATGATCGGTTGTGGGGAAGGTGAGTGGTAGAGTTCCGTTTATTGGAGGAGCTCTACGAAAGTGTAGCTCTTGAGCACTGCTCGAGTGTTTGGAATATCCACCAGATCGGATTAAAGCAAGACATTGAGACAATTCAGAGGCGTGCTGCTAGAAGTGTTAGCGGTAGGTTCGGTCAATACGTAAGTATTATACAAATGCTCCGTGAACTCAAACAGGAATGCCTGGAGGGAAGAAGACATTCTTCTCGCGAAACACTATTGAGAAACGTTACAGAACCAGCATTTGCGATAAACTGCAGAATGATCTTACTCCACCAACATATATCTCCCGTATGGCCTGCGAAGCTAAGATACGAGAAATCAGCGCTCATACGGAAGCATATAAATACAATTGTTTTTCACTGGCTCCGTTTGCGAGTGGAAAAACAAAGGGGCTGACCAACAGTGGTACAAGGCTCCCTCGGCCATGCACCGTATGGTGGCTTGTGGAGCATGTATGTAGATGAAGAGGTACAAAGCAAATAAACATATTTTTCCATTTCACGTACTGTCCGCCCCCGTAGCTGAGTGGACTGCCGGCACAGTAGCTCAGCGTGTTCGGTCAGAGAGTTGGCTGGCCTCTGTGATAAAAAACTGAGTGGAAGGACCAACAAAAAAAAAAACGACTTGAACGGATGTCATGTGACATCGGCAACAACCAAAAAGCCGGCACGGTAGCTCAGCGTGTTCGGTCAGAGAGCTGGTTGGCCTCTGTAATAAAAAACTGAGTGGAAAGATCAACAAACGAACTTGACCGGATGTCATGTGACATCCGCGACAACCAAACACAACGATCAACAACGAAAGAAGGGAAAAAAAAGTGGTCAGCGTGATAGAATGTCAATCCTAAGGACCCGGGTTACATTCCCGGCTGGATCGGAGATTTTCTACGCTCAGGGACTGGGTGTTGTGTTGTCCTCATCATCATTTCATCCCCATCGACGCGCAGGTCGCCGAAGTGGCGTCAACTCGAAAGACCTGTACCAGGCGAACGGTCTACCCGACGGGAGGCCCTAGCCACATGACATTTTTTTTTTATTTCACGTATTGGCACAACATGATCTTTATAACAGCTGTAACACAATATTGGAATTTGTTGCTTTGAATCCGAGTGCTTAGCTGCGTGATAAAGTGCTTGTCTCCCAGCGGGCCCGGGTTCGGTTCCCGACGGAGCTTGGAGATTTTCTCCGCTCGTGTACTGGGTGTTATGTTGTCCTCATCATCATCTCATCCTCATCACCTGCACGCAAGTCGCCCAATGTGATGTCGACTGAAATTAGACTTGCTACTCGGCTGCCGAACTTCCCCGGAGGGGCCTCCAGGCCAGCAATGCCATACGATCATTTCATTTTTTTGTTGCTATGAAGCAAAAAGCAAAGGAGAAAGAGTGGCATGTAAATGGGGAGTTAATACACGTCCAAGTCTTTTATCAACAATCTTGAGACTGCAGACTGTGGTGTACACGAACCAGTGAGAAATAAATTGGCAGAGTACTTTTTTTTGTCAGGTCACCCGTCAGTTTCTTTTCGAAACTGAAATAACATTTAACACGTTTGATGTCAATGATTATAAAAAGGTATTAATTTTTCGGCGATTAATACACGGAAATCCAGTTATTTTGTGGTGCTTGATGAAGTGGAGACAAGTTATCTGGACATACGCAGGAGAAAATCATGTATCTTGCGAGAGCTACAGGGATGATGATGTTATAATGTTGTATATGAGAAATCTGCTGGTATTACTCACAGACATATGACAGCGCACGGCAAGTATTCATTGAATGTGACATAATCACTAAGGAACTGTTAGAACTTGAAATGGAAAAGTCGCCACAGCAGTCTCTTTTGCGTTCCGCATGTGAGTTGCGTTCTCTGAGATAAGCTAACATGCTTAATAAACATAACGAAGCGAGTCTTCTGACACAACTTGAGTGTTGTTCTAGAGGATTCCTGACAGTTATTGCTTAAGAGCTTCTTATCGCGCCGAGCGGAATTTCCCGAGTCCAGATACATTCGGGAGATAGACGCCGCGCTGAAATCGGTTCATGTCAGCGAATACATTACGTTGTAGGTCAGTGCTCCCAAAATCGCCTTGATTCTTATAATATTTTGCTGAACAGTTAACAAATATTAAGAAAGCATACAGCAAATTCTTTAAATGACGTCATTTTTGCCTTTAGCTGTAATTGTTTTTATTGCACTTTTTTGAGTGTTATTATCAACCCCCCCTTTTTCACGCGGTTTATTTATTCCGTAGTAACCCAAGGGACTTTCTTAGTATTTCTGTTTTATTCATGTACTGGCAATAGGGCCGTATCTAAAGAAACTTTTTTGTTAGCAGTAACATCTTTTATAGTACCACAGTTCGCGGTAGGTGCCACATTCCACTTCAGTTCTTTGTTTAAAATATCCATTTCAGTTGCAGCAAAAGTAATATTAATTAGGCTGGCTATACGTTTAAGGAATTTTAAAATTACATTCAGTGTAATCAGATCTACAACTAGTGCTACTTTTCTGCTGGCTCCTTAATTTGTCAAACTTACTATCATGCCTTGACCTCACTACGTTACCGATTATACGTACGTATTACTGGATCGATTTCGAAACTCAGTGGAATTATATTGAACTTATTTCTCTCTCTATTTCCATACGAGCTAGATACAGATTTCTGTTCAGCTCCTGCTTATTTAAACTTAATCATGAACTTCAAATTTAATCCAGAGTCGCTCTCTACATAATTTAACATGTTTTACAACATTAGACTTGGAATTTATCCAAGCGCAAACATTTCTGGGAGTTACTTAGTGCTTCAAACATTGTATATTAAAACGATTACTTCAAACGTTTTTCACCATTTTTTTTCAATACGTTGTAATGTCAGTGGCCCCCAATTGCCTTGCTGGGCAGCATGACCATTAACTTCTAGTAATGACGTCATTTAAAGAATTTGTAGAATCTGTGGCCTCTTATTACAAGAAGTTACTAACAATAAGTCTTTGGACTGCACCTCTAATGGATTATCACAATAACTTCAAATAACCACGACATTACACACATAAAACTGTATATGCATCACTACATTCAGGGTTCGCAAACTTGTACGGGTAAGTATTTTAGTGAAAATCAGCACTTCAAATTTATGCTGCCAAACTTTCAAAATCAAGCTTGGAACACTCAGCTTCCGGGCGGCAATATTTGGCATTGCGCTGAAATTTGACCAGTACCTTCAATTCTCTCAGTTACTGCATATTTTAATTAATCCCTTCGTTTATTTCAGTTAGTGTAGTAGTGCATTTGGTTTAGAAATGTATTCTGAGTTCAATAATAGTCCAATGTTTTACTGAGAAAGAAACACCACAGTATTTCAGTTTTGCGACGTAATCTGTCATGTATGCCAATTAGCTGTGCGACTACTAAATAATAAGGCGTAACAGCTGGTATATGACAGATCAGTAATAAATCTTTAGCAGCAAGGGCTGTCTATAATTAACAGTTTCAGTCATTAGCACCTCACACAGCACAAGCTGGGGGGGGGGGGGTGGCAGGAAGATAAATTAGAGAGGGGGAAGTCAGCTGCAGAAAAGTCTTCTAAGAAAGCTGGTAATTACCAGACACCCCGAAGTTAAGAATGAGAAGTTCAGGTATAATAATAATGTTAAATCTGTATCCTCAGTGAACAGGACTTATAAATCGAGAGTAATAGATAAGAACGTGGAAATTATTATATTACGAACGAAGTAAAATAAGAACAAATAGAACAATAAACAACATGTTACACGATACACTGGAGTGGTTTGTCACTATTTACAATATGCAATCTTTCGCAGCACAGAAACAAACGATGGCATAAGTGTTGTGCAATTTATCTCTCTGTAGCAGCGCGAAATAAATTACACTTAAGTAGCAGAATTCCAAATGGTGTGATAGGGCGTGCTGTGGGCACTCAACAGCAAGAATTTGCAACAGAAGCCTACGGAACAATCATCTGAAAAAAAAGAAAAGAAAAAAAATAAAAGAAAGGAAACAGTACGTCAAGCGTCGAGAAGTTGATGTCTGCTTTCTACAGCCTTGAGCATCTCGTGAACGAAAGTAGTACGCAAGTTTCACGTGATCGCATTTTATGGAATCGCTATTGATTCCATAGAAGAAACAAAAACAAATTACGTTCCATAAACTTCTCACAAATTTTCTTCAGTGGAACAGCTTTGTGTATCAATTCTGTGACCTTGTTTGAAAACTAGAACAATTTCTCTGCGCAGTTCCCAACTTCGTGGACAGTTCCGTTGCTTCAGCAACCTGTGGTGGTCTGTTACTAGAAGAGTTTCATATCTTAGGCACATTCGACATAGAATCTAATGGATGCACTTTTCGGACCAACGATCATTCCTGTGCCACATGTCTTTAACTGCCTGCAACAGCCGGAAGTAAGAATTGTGTGTTTTTTTTTATGTTCTTCAGTGAAGCAAATGCGGAAAAGAACATTTAGGGTTTCAACTATCTTTACATAATCTTACACTTCATCATGACGAAAAACTAAAGCATCTGAACAGGCGATTATGATTCATTGACTGATATTACCTGGGGCCAAAGCTTACTAGGTTTTGCTAGCAACTGCGAGATACGTCGGATAAACAGTTTAACCTGCTTTCCCACCTCACTTGATAAGCTGAACACAGGAATTGTTACCTAAAATTAACAACCCGAGCGAGGTTGCCCTTTGCTTAAGATACTGAACACGCATTACTAAGGCTCGAGATTTAGATCCCCATCCAGCCATTCAGATTCAGATTTTCCTGATCTTCATAATTCGCTGATGGCAAATACCTGAACGGTCCCTTTGAAAAGGGCACGGCTGATGCCCTACTCCATCTTACGAAACCCACTCTTCCGATTCTTCTCTAGTGACCTCGTCGGCGACGGGACATTCAACACTAATTTTTCTCTTTTGTAATGAATAAATAATAATTACGAACACGGGGCTCAGCCAAGGTTGCTTACAGAACACTCATATTCAGCTGATAAATAATCGACGAATAATCTTTATATCTTGAATTCATGTTTGACATACTTTTGATGGTATTTTGGGCATTCGAAAACATTGAACAGATCATTCTGACGTAGTAAATTACCGCTGCTGGCTTCGCCAAAAAATTGCGTCTCACAAGGGAATGGTCCAATCCGACATGGCGAAACCTTAGCTGAGCTTTTTTTCAGTGGGTGAATACGCCGAAAGAAACGCACTGCCAAATTTTCATTTGCTAAGGTACACTGCAAATATTTTTAAAACATGTTAGAGTTAATGATTTTTGCCTTTCGAAGAATCGCTCATAACAACGGTTTGTACAGCGCGCTGTCGGCAAATAAGCAGACGCAGCCTTGACGAGAACGTAGTGCCGCGTAGCGCGAAGTCCAAAGTGCACACATGCGAATTTTTAGCATTTAAACCACACCAAAAATATCTCACTTCATTAATTTTTTGGATAACCTGCAGTTCATATCGATAGCCAAGCTGTTGCAAAGGTAACTGCTACACAAGCAATTAGAAAATCAAGGCAGTGTACGATGTTACATCAGAGACGACCTCAGTAAATCGGGATTTTAATTCGTTGACATGAAACATGTTATAACAATTCCTGTAGCACAGTTATTATGATGATTTTTAAATAACGTATATTTTACTAAGAATGAAACGGCTCCTTATTTAAAATTATAAAGATTGTATCAACCAGTCGCGGAACCATAATTTATTTATCTTGTTGCAAATCGATTTCGACTGATATCAGTCATCATCGGTGCGTTTTTCTAACTGATACAAGCCATATGGTATGGAGCCCAACATTCAAAAGTTCCTTATTTGTTCCCTTCAGTCGTCACACAAATGCGAAATGTCTCTATGATGAGGAAAACAGCCGCCCCGTGTGGCCGAGCGGTTCTAGGCGCTTCAGTCTGGAACCGCGCTACCGCTACGGTCGCAGGTCGAATCCTGCCTCGGGCACGGATGTGTGTGATGTCCTTAGGTTAGTTATGTTTAAGTAGTTCTAAGTTCTAGGGGACTGATGACCTCAGATGTTAAGTCCCATAGTGCTCAGAGCCATTTTTTTTTTTTTTTTAGGAAAACAAACATTCTCCTTACATCAGGTACAAATGGTTCAAATGGCTCTGAGCACTATGGGACTTAACTGCTGAGGTCATCAGTCCCCTAGAACTTAGAACTACTTAAACCTAACCAACCTAAGGATATCACACACATCCATGCCCGAGGCAGGATTCGAACCTGCGATCGTAGCGGTCGCGCGGTTCCAGATTGTAACGCCTAGAACCGCTCGGCCACTCCGGCCGGCTACATCAGGTACACCCGATAAAAGAAACATTAACGTATTCAGGCACTTCACTGTAATTATTAGTTTTATTTAGACAGAATTGGGATGGAGTAAGAAATGGTCATTCTGCATGTAGTGCTGCTTACCAGGCATACTTGATACAACCCGATAACGCATAAATGTCTTACATTTAACAACACTACCGGAAATTATACTGTCCTAAGATTTTCTTAAGACTGCTCTACAGTTTGGAAATATTTCTTTATCAAGAGGTTGAATCAAACTATTAGTTCCAAGTGGAATCCGAATTATATTAACAGTCTTTTCGTCACCTCCTGAAGACAGAGGTGTCGTTATGTCCAGACCAAGAATCAAACAAAAGCAATAAATTACTTTCTGCAGCTGATAAGAGGAAGCTGTAATAACGAAAATCATTCTCTCCCGTTTTTCCAAATTTTGCTACGTCGATAGAGTTTTGCAACTAAACCATCCCTTTTTTTTAATTTTTGGTTCTAATTTGCCTTGAGGTTCGTGAAGACATGTGTAAAACTGTGGAAAATTAAGCGCTGATACTTATCATTGCTACTGTTGTATATGAATACTTCATAGTATTCATCGACTGCACTCTGTCTTTTTTTTCTTAACTCAAATTGGTAAAGTGCGATTTGCACATAGATCTTACAAAATGCCTTCATACACAGTATTTTAAGGGATAACAAGAAGCTTCACCTACATTTCAACTAAGTAGTTCTCTGTAGTATTGCCTGTTAATGGCATCTCTACTCGTTTACTTTAAGTAAATTACTTAATTTTGTGACTTCCTTTTCCATGTAACTTCCTGAACCTATGTAACCAGACGGCACTCTCTCGTAGATCTCCCTCGGTATTGGTGCACTGACTGTCACGAGCAGTTCTAAATCTTTTGAATAATTTTTTTCACACTTTTGTGAGTTTCATTTTAGAATATATTTTGTGCTTTGTGTAAATCCTTCTTCCACTTATACAATTTACGTTCAGATCTTACAGAACGAAACCGGCTTTGCACACTGCTTAACTTTATGCGCTTTCTTTCTGCTTCGTTTAACCAAAAAATTTACAGCCTGTCATTTGTCACTGAAGGCTATTGCTGTACATGTTTTGTTTTCGGCTTTGAAGGTATTGTACTTTTGTTCTCGACTTTAACTAACACAACGATGATCGTTCGAACCACAGTTCACAAACTCATCAGAGTTAATTCTTGTTTCTTCCAATGCTTGCACAATTTCTAACGAAATGTTGACATCATTCCAAAGAAATTCCAAGAAATTAACTAATAAAAACACGTATGTAGGTCTTCAGGAGAAGGAGGCGATTTTGATTGCATACCATATTCTTCATATTTCATCTCTGCAAGGTTAAAAAACTTATTGGAATCCACATCAGCCCAATTTCTTACTTTTGTTATGTCTGCACTTGTTTCAGGTTTACAATACGTTACAAATTTAAAATGATTACGTCTACTATACTTCCTCCACGGTACGCCCGATGATTTGTCGGGCCTTAAACTAAATGGTCGCGCGGTTCCAGATTGTAACGCCTAGAACCGCTCGGCCACAAAGAGCCACAAAGAAAACATAGAAAATTAATTCAACTTCACCTTTATTGTTAACAGTTAGTGATAATGCACGGGAATTGTTAACTACACACATCAAAAAAAGTTTTGCATCACACAGGTTCCCAGAACTGCTGAAGATAGACTTTGACTGTGGTTATTGTATCACAAAAATGGCTCTGAGCACTATGGGACTTAACATCTGTGGTCATCAGTCCCCTAGAACTTAGAACTACTTAAACCTAACTAACCTAAGGACATCACACACATCCATGCTCGAGGCAGGATTCGAACCTGCGACCGTAGCAGTCGCGCGGTTCCGGATTGAGCGCCTGAACCGCTAGACCACCGCGGCCAGCTATTGTATCACAGACACAGTCTCTTTAACTGTTCAGAGACGTCACTAAACCCGCCCAAAGATGTAAACAGTCACTCATGAGCAGCGCCTATTAGACGGAGGGGGTCCGACAGCCGATCAGTTCCAGTCATTCCACCAGGAACGAGGTACACGGCTCGTGTTGTCTGTAGTTCAACCATGCCTAGACGATCAATACCGCAGTTCATTGCGTCCGCATTATTACTTTGTGCCAGAAGGGCTCTAAACAAGGGAACTGTCTAGGCCTCTCGGAATGAACCAAAGCGATGTTGTTCGGACATGGAGAAGATACAGAGAGACAGGAACTGTTGATGACATGCCTCGCTCAGGCCGCCCAAGGGCTACTACTGCAGTGGATGGCCGCTACCTACGGATTATGGCTCGGAGGAACCCTGACAGCAACGCCACCGTGTTAAATAATGTTTTTCATGCAGCCACAGGACGTCGTGTTACGACTCAAACTGTGCGCAATAGGCTGCATGATGCGCAACTTCACTCCTGACGCCCATGGCGAGGTCTGTCTTTGCAACCACGACACCATGCAGCGCGGTACAGATGGGCCCAAAACCATGCCGAATGGACCGCTCAGGATTGGCATCACGTTCTCTCCATCAACGAGTGTGACATATGCCTTCAACCAGACAATCGTCGGAGACATGTTTGGAGGCAACTCGGTCAGGCTGAACGCCTTAGACACACTGTCCAGCGAGTGCAGCAAGGTGGAGATCCTCTGCTGTTTTGGGGTGGCATTATTTGGGCCGACGTACGCCCCTGGTGGTCACGGAAGGCGCCGTAGCGGCTGTACGATACGTGCATGCCATCCTCCGACCGATAGTGCAACCATATCGCCAGCATATTGGCGAGGCATTCGTCTTCATGGACGACAATTCGCTCTCCCATCGTGCACATATTGTGAATGACTTCCTTCAGGATAATGACATTGCTCGACTAGAGTGGCCAGCATGCTCTCCAGACATGCCTGGGATAGATTGAAAAGAGCTGTTTATGGACGACGTGACCCACCAACGACTCTGAAGGATCTACGCCGAATCTTCGTTGAGGAGTAGGACAATCTGGACCAACAGTGCCTTGATGAACTTATGGCTAGTATGCCACGACAAATACAGGCGTGCATCAATGCAAGAGAACGTGCTACTGGGTATTAGAGGTACCGGTGTGTACAGCAATCTGGAGCACCACCTCTGAAGGTATCGCTGTATGGTGGTACAACATGCAATGTATGGTTTTCATGAGCAATAAAAAGGGCGGAAATGTTTATGTTGATCTCTATTCCAATTTTCTGTACAGGTTCCGGAACTCTCGGAACCGAGGTGATGCAAAACATTTTTTGATGTTTGTATTATGGATATTAAATGAGTTGTGAATTAGAGTGAATAGTTACTGTGAACAACTGTGACAGAGAAACTACCAATGAACACTGAAATTCACTTCACAAATTATTAACGCTTCGTGCCATGTTATCTGTTTACCGAAGCGCCGACAACCAAGTATATGCGCCTGCCGTGTTGTGAAGGAGCTGGCTGTTGTAATTTCGGTGGTTCAACATTTACACCGACGAGAAAAAAAATTGCAATATCAAGAAGAAGTTGCGCAACATAAACGAAAGTTGACAGGTGTGTTTCTACATCAAAAAGATTATGTCTATTCAAATTTCGCACCAGTGGCATACGAATGACGCTAGTGGCGCCACTATGAGGATGCAAATCAGTCTTGCTTTAAATACTCGCTGTAACGGTTGTGAGCGTTAGTTACCTTTGAGATTTGACATGGTGACTTGATATTAGTTGAGAATGCCTTTAAGGCCATAAAGACGCCATTATCAGCACCTCAGTCAGCTTGAACGAGGTAGTGTAATGGAGCTACGAGAAGCCGGACGTTCCTTCTACGATACTGCAGAAAGACGTTGTAGGAGGAACATAGCCACTGTACATCATTGCTGGCAGTGGTTTTCACGAGAACGTACGGTGGCAAGGAGACCGGACTCCAGACGGCCACGTGGCACCACCGAGAGGGAAGACCATCGTGTTAAGTGTATGGCTCTGGCGCATCGTACTGCATCTGCAGCAGCAACTTGAGCAGCAGTTGGCATCGCAGGGACACAATGAACTTTTACAAATCGGTTATTTCAAGGACAACTCCGAGCCAGATGCCCTGTAGCGTGCATCCCACTCACCCCAAACTACCGCGTTTAGGACTTCAATTGCGTCAAGCGAGAGCTTATTAGAGGGCAGCGTAGAGATCTTTGGTGTTTCCAAATGAAAGCCGGTTCTGCCTCGGTGGCAGTAATGGCAATGTGTTGATTAGAAGGGGCCAGTTGAGGGCCTGCAACCATCTGGTCTCCATGCTAGACTCACTGAACCTGCACCTGGAGTTATGATCTGGTGATGAATTTCCTAAGACAACAAGGGCTCTCTTGTGGCTATCCCACACACTCTGACTGTAAATTTGGACGTCAGTCTGGTGATTCGACCTGCCGTTCATGAACAGCGTGCCAGGAGGTGTTTTACAACAGGATAACGCTCGCCCATATTCCGCAGTTGTAACTCAGCATGCTCTACAGTGTGTGACATGTAGCCTTGGACTCCTCAATCACCAGATCTGTCTCCAGTCGAGCACATGTGGGACATCATCTGACGACAACTCCAGCGTCATCCACAAATAGCATTAACCGTCCAGTATTGAAGGCACTTGTCCAACACAATACATGCGCGTTTGGATGCCTGCATTCAATACTCTGGCGATTACACCGGGTGTTAATGTACCAGCACTTCATATTTGCAATGGCTTATCTCGTGCTTACATTAGCATGTAATCTTGCAATGTTAATCACTTAAATATGTTATTGGACAAATATATTCCTGAAATTTCATTTCCCTACGTTAATTACTTTTTGGTGTTGCGACTTTTTTCGTCAGTGTATCAGTAAATACTTACAGTTTGTCTTAGCAGCTAAAATTTTGACTTTGTGTTTCTTTCGGTCTATTTTACCAGTGTGAAAAACTTCAGGGCAGATTTGAATATGTCGTATTAGACCGTTCCCTTTTCACTGACGAAATTACATGCCACTGACGAAATTACATGCAACTAGACATAACTCAATCTTCATCTCCATTTACATGACTACTCCGCAATTAACACTTCAGTGCTTGGCAGAGCGTTCATCAAACCACTTTCTCTATTTCTTTACCGTTTCACTCTCAAACAGCGCGCGGGGAAAACGAACAATTACATATTTCCGTGCGAGCTATGATTTATTTTATTGCGGTGAATATTTCTCCCTATGTAGATGGGAGTCAAAAGAATATTTTCGCATTCGGAGGAGAAAGTTGGAGAATGAAATTTCGTGAAAAGTTCTCGAAACAACGAAAAAAGACTTTGTTTTAATGATTGCGGCCTTAACTCGCGTATCGTATCGAGACACTCTATCACCTATTTCGCGATACCACAAACCGAGCTACCTTTCTGTGAACTTTCTCGATGTACTCCGTCAATCCTATCCGGTAAGGATCCAATATCGCACAGCAGCTCTCTAACAGAGGACTGGCAAGTGTAGTGTCGGCAGTTTCCTCAGTAGACCTGTTATATCTCCTAAGTGTCCTGCCAATTAAACGCAGTGTTTGGTTCGCCTTCTGCACAACATTATCTATGTGATTGTTCCAATGTAAGTTGTTCCAAAGCGTTATCCTAGGTATTTAGTTGAATTGACAGCCAGGTGTCGCCGGATAAATGCGATATTTCAGTGCCTATGTTGTTCACAAGTACGATGCAACATTCCTTCGATAATGCATGCATGTCCGAAGGAACAGGCATTGCGGTGACTACAGCCGCTATGAAATACATGAAATGTTTCCTCATTTGCGAATATGGACAACCATCAGCTGTATAATGGAATGAGGAAAAAGAAAATTTGTGCCGGACCGGGACACGAACCCGGATTTTCCACTTGCAAGCGTGTATGTCTGAAGGAATACTGCATCGTCCTTGTGAACAACACGGGCACTGCAATAGCTTATTGATCCACCGAGACCGGGAAAGAAACTTTTAATTGAAATGTCTCCCCTGTACATGAATATACATAATGAATATACGAGTGCATGTTGTAAACACATGGTTGACGCCATATGGTAGTTTGGATCTGTCCATGATTCTCGGTCCGGCACAAATTTTCATTGGCGTCATTTCATTATACAGCTGATGGTTGTCCGTATGCGCAATTTTCATTGTTTTGTGTATTTCGTAAAGGTTACAGTCGCCTCAGTGATGCATCATGGCATCATGCCCGAAGGAATATTGCATCGTACTTGCGAACAACACAAGCAATGCAGTATCGTAATTCATAATGTTAAAGCACTGCATATGTTCCAAAATCCTACAGCAAATCCACGTCAGTGATATAAGTCTAATTCAGCGGATTACACCTATTTCCTTTCTTTAGTATTGATGTGATCGGTGCAAATTTCCAGTTTTAAGTGTAGATCTATCGTCGAGCGAGCAGTCCTATATGATAGCTAGGTATGGAGCTATTATATCACCATACTCTGAAAGGAATGCAACTGGCATACAATCTGAGCCAGAAGATTTGCCTTTATTAAGTCATTTAAGTTGCTTCGCTAGACCAAGGATATCTACTTTTAAGTTACTCTTGTAGGTAGCAGTTCTTGATTCCATTTTTGCAATATTTACTGCATCATCCTTGGTGAAGAACTTCCGGAAAACCGTAACGAATCACTCTGCTTTAGTGAGACTGTCATCAGTGACATTACCGTCGCTGTCGCACAGAGAAGATCTTGTGTCTTGTCGTTGGTGTCCTTTACATGCTACCTCAGTCTCTTTGGATTTTCTGAAAGATCTCGAGATAGAGATAGATGATCATGAACTCATGTTTCACGTCACCAGATTTGACGTCATCAGTCATGTTTCAAATGGAACAACATATTTTATTCAGTAATATAGGAATAACTGCAGCTTCGTACCATTCGTGCTGTTTAACTGGAAAGGGAACTGAAATTTTATTTGATGCATGTCGTGCGACATATACTGGTGTTGCGACATCATTTTAAAACTGCTGAGAAACAATAGCACAGCCAATTTCGTCTCCATCTGACAACTTTAATCAGTAATTAACAACTGATACAGTGATAGTTAATTCAGAAATTATTTTATCGGTTAGGTCCCACATTACAGCGTGCTCTACCACACAAGAATTTTTGTCAGTACCCTTCTAATCTCTCATTATGACATTATCTCTGGCTCTCAAATGCCTTCAGGACTGCTGATATAATGATTGACAATTTATAAATTGGAACTTACTTGTTAATTCCGTAACAATGATATGTCGACTGCACAGTTCCAACGAGTCATCTCAAGCGTTTGCAAATTATTTTAGTGATAAAGCAATACTCCCCGCGGAGATAACACTTATCTGACACCTGTGCGAACATTCATTTAACATTTTAAATAAGGATGAGTGAAGAGATTCTCAAGTTACAAGGATGGAGAGGTATACCACCTCTAACAATAGCATATCTTGTTAACCACTGGAGTCCAAACCAAACAGCGTACTCATCTCATTATTTTACACAACTAAGAAACATGCAACTAACTTTTCCGCGATGACATGTATGTGACACAGTGAGCAATCAGCTATACATGCATATATGCAAGACATAGATTTAAATAGTTCACTAAAAACAAATTGTTAACCTTTAAAATACTTCATTCGTGATAGCCACCACACTGAACTTTCAGCACGAAGTAATATGGAAACTGATCTCAAGAGATTTCGAGAAAACAATAGTGTCTACCGAAACCTTACTAATGAGGAGAACTACCACATACGAAAAGCAGTAATACAAAGAAAGAAAGTTTTGAACGAATATACAACACTATGCAACATAACACTGTTTGATACGAACTAAACAATCACACTACCTCATAGAAAAAACAGTACATCAAACATGTTCTTTTATCCAAAAATATCTAACTCTCAATTCCCTCCTCCCCTCTCTCTCTCCCTCCCTCTCCCTCTCTTTCTCTTTTTTTTTTACACTGTTTTGTGGCAAAATAAACGCAACGATGCAAAATTTCTGTTTGATGCTTTAATTTTGGGTACCACTTTAGAATTTTGGCCAGGTCTGGCGAGGTATGAGGCATTTATGTTAGCGTAGCACCCAGGCAGCAGGTGGCACAATGGAAAGAGCACACAACGGCAGTCCAAGAGTTTTTGGATGGAGTCCTAGGCGGAAACTTTTCTTTTATTTTAAATTTTACGTTACTTACATTGCAAATAAGAAGATAACGCTCAATGTACTGTATTTGATGTGATGAAAACCTATGTGCAGGAGAACAAATTTCTTCTGTTAATTAATTCGTGGGGAGGACAAACTGGTGCTACCCAGTGATCAAAAATCGCGAGAGAAAAACAAATCACATTCTAAAAAGACTGCATCATGGACACCATATGCTATCATCATCAGTATTTGGCGAAGTGATGTGTTACAAGTAGTTTACTGTCAAACTGTGCAATAAGAGAGAACCTCTTTTGAATTTAAAACAAGTTTCTTTTTGTACAGAATAACGTTTGCAAGAATCCAAGAAAATTACTGCTTCCCTTGTTATTGCGCTCCATAAAAATGTTAAAGTTCTTGTGTACGCCTTATAATCTGTCCCCTGAAATTTATCCGTAATCGTAAAGTTTCTTTGCCCTTCCTTTTCATGCCTTTTATGAAAATGCAATATACTGAGTATTATTTCTGTTTATCTGCGGTGTAACTAATGTAAACACTGGCAAAAAAAGAAGTTCCCGTGTAGTATCTCGATCTCCAAACATGGAACTGCTGTTCTGTGCTCTCTCCGCTGGGACAGCCGCTGCCTGGAAACGACGCTAACATGAAAGTCTCACGCTTCGCCCGATCTGCAGCAAAAATGCTATTATTTTCTAAACCCTTGGTCATCTGGAGCTGCCACTTCTGATACTTTCATTTTTAGCCAGGTCCTGCACATGCTATAAATCTGAATGAAATCGGTGATGACGAGTGGGCGCGGCTCCCTTGTCACTAAATCACAAAGACCCCAAAACAAAAATTTTTCTCCTGGCAGTTGCAGTGGAGTGGGTGCGGATACTTCATGCGCCTGCCTCAACTAGTGACGTAGAACGCGATTTCGTAATCATCTCTGTGGCAACGCTTCAGTGCCGTAGCTCTAAAGACGGCTACTGTTACCGCCTGCAGCCGTTTGCGCGTTCCAGTAGAAATCTGGAAACTGCGCTTCCCGCTGTCAGGGATCATCTTACGCCGACTCGACTGTAGCCATACTTACGAAACAGATATAATATTACATATCGATAAACAATCAAATCAAAGTAAGCTGTAAGATGATTCAATTGCCTCAATGTGTAAAATCTTAAAACTACTTCCCCTATTACGTTTTTTGTTTTTGCTCATAATACCCTGACTGTCGCTTAGACACATAAGAGGCGTGATCAAAAATTAACGGGAATTTTGTAATTTCATGTGTTGTATTAGTTCGGTTCGGATGATGTTTTCGTTGCTGTGTAGGGAATCGTATTTGAAACGTATCTGTACAGTACTAACCTTATCGGATATTTAGTGTTTTGTCAGCCGTCAAAAAGTTTGCATGTGTTTTGTTGGTATCGGGGATTATTTATCTCTATACAAGGTGAAAATTATTTAAACCGACAGACTCTGGGATGTTGCCTGAGACCCCAAAACAACAATTTTTCTCCATTATCGTAATTTCCTGTGAGTGTTATTCAGCCCGGTCGATGGCGTATTCACTCTTCAGTTCCAATAACTAATTTGTTGTTCTAACGGTTCCTGTTGCTCCGGTAAAGTGCATAGTTCACTCTGCAGTCGCAATAGCTGTTTCACATCCACGTTTAGCTGTACGTGTTGACACACACAGTACTCGTTTACTAATAGAGCGATACACGTTGAGTACACTGACGTGCTTGGTGCCTACTACATAGCGATGGGATCTTCTGCATCCATAAATAATTCACATCTCATTCTGGAAACATCCCCCAGGCTGTGGCTAAGCCATGTCTCCGCAATATCCTTTCTTTCAGGAGTGCTAGTTCTGCAAGGTTCGCAGGAGAGCTTCTGTAAAGTTTGGAAGGTAGGAGACGAGGTACTGGCAGAAGTAAAGCTGTGAGGACGGGGCGTGAGTCGTGCTTGGGTAACTCAGTTGGTAGAGCACATGCCCGCGAAAGACGAAGATCCCGAGTTCGAGTCTCGGTCCGGCACACAGTTTTAATCTGCCAGGAAGTTTCACAATTCACATGTTTGGAGTCAGTTTACTCCACCTGTCATATTTACTCGCGCTCAACAAGTGCCGTTCCAGGGATTGATGGTGACTGTTTCCTTGGGCCATGTCTCCTACCTAGGCCATTAAATGACAGGCATTATTACAATTTTCTCCCCAGAGCATTGTCACAATGTGGTTCCAGCGTGGTGGGCCGCCGGCACGTTTCAGTCGTCTTTTGGATCGATTCTTCAACCTATAGTTTCCAGAAAAGTGGATTAGCTGAAGTGGTCAAGTACCACAGCCTATTCTCGACGTTTTTGGTGTGGGGAGAGAAGCGGAGCCATGTTTACAAAGCCGCTGCTGAATCATAAGATGGTCTGACTGCCCGGATAGTAGCAGCAGTAGCAGGAGAAATTGACACTCCTGCAGTTTTTGACTGTGTTAGACAGAACGTGTTCCGCCATTACAAGTCAACGGAGACACCTCTTAACCTCTGCTGTAAATCAAGTAAGTGTATTGTGTTAACGTTCTTGTCTGTTGGTAGTAAAGAATTAAAAACTGTGTTACTTTTTGTCTACTGTAAGATTTCATGTCCTAATAAAATTGTGACTCACAGGAAAAAATATTAGAAAATGTGTTTTCAATGTACCACGCAACCTTCCAGAGTTTGTTGGTTTAATTAACTTTCATCCAGAGAAAACTCCTTCTACAAGTTTAAAAAATCCTCGCAGGAGAATATGACATCAGAGAAAAGTATTTATTTTGATGTCCCTTGCAACTTACCAGAGTTTGACGGTTTAAATAATTTATAAAAGGAAATGTCCTGACTGATTCGCTGACTCATCATCGCCCAGCCCAAACTGCTAAGGATGGAAACATGAAATCTGGAGTGTGTGTTGATCTTATCCTGTCGTTTAAGAATAGATTTTCCAACATTCCACCGCTAATGGGGTGAAATAAGAGATGAAATGTTTTCTAAAATATGTCGATATTAAGGCTCTTTTGGAGCTAAAGCTACGAAAATTTGTTTTTGGTTGCTCGGTCAGAAATAAAAACATACGTGTTTCAGCATTTTTAGAAATTCAACACCTAAGCGATAAATCAGTGGGGAGGTTTTTTTTAATTACTATTAAGTAACTACTAAGGCATTTTAAAGCTACATCTATGAAAATTAGTATTTGACTTCTCGGATGAAAATTAAAAAGAAATATATGTTTTATTGTTTTCGGAAATTCAATTGTTAAGGAGGTGAAATAGGAGATGAAAATTTTTATGCAATTTTTTCATTATGAAAGCATTTTTGAAGCTAAATCAATGAAAATTTGTATTTGGCTTCTCGGTTAGAAATGAAAACATACGCGTTTCAGTGTTTTTGGAAATTCAACCTCTATGGAGATGAAATAGGGGATGAAAATTGTTATGAATATATTTCGTTATATTAAAACATTTTTACAGATAAATCTGTGAAAATTGGTACTTGACTTCTCGGTCAGAAATGAAGAACTGTTTGTTGGTGATGAAAGTTTCTATGGAAATATCACAACAAGAACTCAAAAAGCAGGATTCACAAAAACCTCCGACTCCAGCTACCAGAATCGCTTTTTGGCTAAAAGTACATTCAGGAAAGACAATGCTTCTATGGCCATTAGAAGGTGTTGCATTTTGTGAACTAAGTGAGAGACAGGTATCTAACAGTCACCACTACAATTGACAAAGGTCAGAATTTCATAAAAACAGATACGGATCTTTAATACATTAATTTTTCAATAGGCCTAATATACGTTTATAAAATTATTTTTGTCGTAATTACTGCGCAGACTTGTACATGAACGATGTGCGCAAGAATATCTACATTCAGCTTTTTTTTTTTCAAATCTTATGAGCCAAAACATTATGACCACCTTTTTAATAGCGTGTTGTTCCACTTTTCAAACACAGCACAACAGAGATTCTGCTTTGAGCGGATTCAACATGTCCTAGGATTCCAGAAGTACGTGGCTCCAGATGTCTATGCACAGATTAAGTAATTTCCTCAAATTACGGGATGGTGGTTTACGGGGACGCAGCTGGTGCCCAATATGTGTTCCAGTGGGTACAGATCACGCACATTTGCTGGCCAAGGCGTCCTGTGAGTACACTAAAATGCCCCTCAAACCACTGTAGTACGATTCTGACCTTAGAACGTGAACAGTTATCCTGTTGGAAGATGTCATCGCCTTTGGGGGGACTACAAGGCTGAAGCGATGCAGGTGGTCTGCAATAATGTCCACGTAGCTCGCTGCTATCATGATACCTTCGATTACCACAACAGATCCCATGGAAGCCTCCTCAATGTACCTCACTGCATAACTCTGCCGTCACCGTCCTGCATCTGTGGCGCGGTGCATGTTTCATGCAGCCATCCGCCTGGCTGACGGCGCGTAAAGATCCAACCATCGACCTGAAGGAACAAGAAATGCGATTTATTCGCCAAGCGACACGTCTCTAATGATCCAAGTTGAAAAGTCAGTGATGCTATGCCCACTGCAATCGTAACTGACGAGATCACTGGGTCAACACAAGAACACGTAGGGGCCGTGTGACGTGGTTCTCCATGTTCAGCAACGGCCTTTGAGCGGTGTGCTCCGAAACACTTGTGCCTGCATCAGCATAATATTCTGCCGTCATATCCGCCACATACCGCTGCCTATCTTCGATTATAGAGTGGGGGTTCCTCCGACCTCTACGTTTTGTGATGAGATCTTACGAACATACGGCCTACTCGTTATTTCATCATTCTTTAACCACTTTTACTAGGTGCTCACGACAACAGTGCGCCAACAGGAGACCAGCTTCGCCGTTTCACAGATTCTCATTTCTAGCCGCAAGCCACGACAATTTGATCTTTGTCAAAACCGCTTATACACTCCTGGAAATTGAAATAAGAACACCGTGAATTCATTGTCCCAGGAAGGGGAAACTTTATTGACACATTCCTGGGGTCAGATACATCACATGATCACACTGACAGAACCACAGGCACATAGACACAGGCAACAGAGCATGCACAATGTCGGCACTAGTACAGTGTATATCCACCTTTCGCAGCAATGCGGGCTGCTATTCTCCCATGGAGACGATCGTAGAGATGCTGGATGTAGTCCTGTGGAACGGCTTGCCATGCCATTTCCACCTGGCGCCTCAGTTGGACCAGCGTTCGTGCTGGACGTGCAGACCGCGTGAGACGACGCTTCATCCAGTCCCAAACATGCTCAATGGGGGACAGATCCGGAGATCGTGCTGGCCAGGGTAGTTGACTTACACCTTCTAGAGCACGTTGGGTGGCACGGGATACATGCGGACGTGCATTGTCCTGTTGGAACAGCAAGTTCCCTTGCCGGTCTAGGAATGGTAGAACGATGGGTTCGATGACGGTTTGGATGTACCGTGCACTATTCAGTGTCCCCTCGATGATCACCAGTGGTGTACTGCCAGTGTAGGAAATCGCTCCCCACACCATGATGCCGGGTGTTGGCCCTGTGTGCCTCGGTCGTATGCAGTCCTGATTGTGGCGCTCACCTGCACGGCGCCAAACACGCATACGACCATCATTGGCACCAAGGCAGAAGCGACTCTCATCGCTGAAGACGACACGTCTCCATTCGTCCCTCCATTCACGCCTGTCGCGACACCACTGGAGGCGGGCTGCACGATGTTGGGGCGTGAACGGAAGACGGCCTAACGGTGTGCGGGACCGTAGCCCAGCTTCATGGAGACGGTTGCGAATGGTCCTCGCCGATACCCCAGGAGCAACAGTGTCCCTAATTTGCTGGGAAGTGGCGGTGCGGTCCCCTACGGCACTGCGTAGGATCCTACGGTCTTGGCGTGCATCCGTGCGTCGCTGCGGTCCGGTCCCAGATCGTCGGGCACATGCACCTTCCGCCGACCACTGGCGACAACATCGATGTACTGTGGAGACCTCACGCCCCACGTGTTGAGCAATTCGGCGGTACGTCCACCCGGCCTCCCGCATGCCCACTATACGCCCTCGCTCAAAGTCCGTCAACTGCACATACGGGTCACGTCACGCTGTCGCGGCATGCTACCAGTGTTAAAGACTGCGATGGAGCTCCGTATGCCACGGCAAACTGGCTGACACTGACGGTGGCGGTGCACAAATGCTGCGCAGCTAGCGCCATTCGACGGCCAACACCGCGGTTCCTGGCGTGTCCGCTGTGCCGTGCGTGTGATCATTGCTTGTACAGCCCTCTCGCAGTGTCCGGAGCAAGTATGGTGGGTCTGACACACCGGTGTCAATGTGTTCTTTTTTCCATTTCCAGGAGTGTATCAGTGGATTTCCCCATTTGCGTCCCGTGCCGTCGCTATAATGACTGCCCATTTGTCTCTCTCCCGCTTACATTCTCTCTTTACTCCGTCAGGTGCTAGCAACACTACCAGGAGGCATTCAACATCACGGTGGGCACAGGGCAGTGGTCATAAGGTTTCAGCTAATCAGTGAACGAAGAAATGCTTTGTTAAATTTTAATACCCCTTCTGCCGCTTAGTTCGCGTAGACTAGATACACTGTTTGCACAGTGTATAGATCTACACGTGAGCAATGGGCGTAACAATATACACTACTAGCCATTAAAATTGCTGTCCAACGAAGATGACGTGCAACAGACGCGAAATTTAACCGACAGGAAGAACATGCTGTGAAATGCAAATGATTAGCTTCTCAGAGCATTCACACAAGGTTGGCGCCGGTGGCGACACCTACAATGTGCTGACATGAGGAAAGCTTCCAACCGATTTCTCATACACAGACAGAAGTTGACCGGCGTTGCCTAGTGAAAAGTTGTTGTGATGCCTCGTGTAAGGACGAGAAATGCGTACCATCACGTTTCCGACTTTGATAAAGGTCGGATTGTAGCCTATTGCGATTGCGGTTTATCGTATCGCGACATTGCTGCTCGCGTTGGTCGAGATCCAATGACTGTTAGCAGAATATGGAATCGGTGGGTTCAGGAGGGTAATACGGAACGCCGGGCACGATCCCAACGGCCTCGTATCACTAGCAGTCGAGATGACAGGCATCTTATCCGCATGGCTGTAACGGATCGTGCAGCCACGTCTCGATCCCTGATTCAACAGATGGGGACGTTTGCAAGACAACAACCATCTGCACGAACAGTTCGACGACGTTTCCAGTAGCATGGACTATCAGCTCGGAGACCATGATTGCGGTTACCCTTGACGCTGCATCACAGACTGGAGCGCCTGCGATGGTGTACTCAACGACGAACCTGGATGCACGAATGGCAAAACGTCATTTTTTCGCATGAATCCAGGTTCTGTTTACAGCATCATGATGGTCGCATCCGCGTTTGGCGTGATCGCGGTGAACGCACATTGGAAGCGTGTATTCGTCATCGCCATACTGGCGTATCACCCAGCGTGATGGTATGGGGTGCCATTGGTTACACGTCTCGGTCACCTCTTGACGGCACTTTGAACAGTGGACGTTACATTTCAGATGTGTTACGACCCGTGGTTCTACCCTACATTCGGTCCCTGTGAAACCCTATATTTCAGCAGAATAATGCACGACCGCATTCTCCATTCTCCAGATCTCTCACCAACTGAAAACGTCTGGCCAACGTTGGCCGAGCAACTGGCACGTCACAATACGCCAGTCACTACTCTTGATGAACTGTGGTATCGTGTTGAATCTGCATGGGCAGCTGTACCTGTACGTGCCATCCAAGCTTGTTTGACTCAATGCCCAGGCGTATGAAGGCCGTTATTACGGCCAGAGGTGGTTGTTCTGGGTACTGATGTCTCAGGATCTATGCACCCAAATTACGTGAAAATGTAATCACATGTCACTTCTAGTCTAATATATTTGTCCAATGTATACCCGTTTATTATCTGCATTTCTTCTTGGTGTAGCAATTGTAATGTCCAGTAGTGTACAAATTAGATTAAAGAAAAACAAAAAGAATCTCTGCAGACCGCGCAGTCTACACGAGCGAGGTAACGAGTGATAAGCTAGGTTTGTGTAAAAATGGATTGAGGATTAGTGTTGAATTTTGTTTCAACGGAATAAAGTGCAGCAACGTTTCAGAAAAGTTGAAGATAGCTTTCAGTTTGCCTAGTATGAGTAAAACCATTTTTAAGGGAGGTATAAGCTCTTTGAAAAGGCCGTGAATCCTTTGAAGATGATGAGCGCATATCATCAACCGCTGAAATCACGGGAAAAGTTTGATAAATGATTACGAAAGATCACCGAATCACAATAGAGAAGTCCTGATGATGCTGGTATGTGAGCTGGCTCATGTCATGACTTTTTTTCGAATCTTTCGGGCATGAAAGTTTGACGGTAAAATCTGTTCCAAAATAGTTGAATTTCAGTCAAAAACAGCGGTGAAGTGATGTTATTCACAACTGGCTAGATGAACTCAACAACGACGCAGAACTACTGAAACATGTCGTAACAACTTATGAAACTTGGGTTTGCGAATATCATGTCGAAATTCAGGGTCAGTCATCCCAGCAGAAACAGCCTGGATCCCCAAGACCGAAAAAGATCGAGTGCGGTCGAATATGAAGGCTACGGACACTGCGTTCTTCGATTTTAACGGCTGAGTACACCATGAGTTCTGTCACAGGGTCGAAAGATCAGTGCGATGTACGAGGGCAGTTCAATAAGTAATGCAATACATTTTTTTCTGAAACAGGGGTTGTTTTATTCAGCATTGAAATACACCAGGTTATTCCCCAATCTTTTAGCTACACAACACTATTTTTCAACGTAATCTCCATTCAATGCTACGGCCTTACGCCACCTTGAAATGAGGGCCTGTATGCCTGCACGGTACCATTCCACTGGTCGATGTCGGAGCCAACGTCGTACTGCATCAATAACTTCTTCATCATCCGCGTAGTGCCTCCCACGGATTGCGTCCTTCATTGGGCCAAACATATGGAAATCCGACGGTGCGAGATCGGGGCTGTAGGGTGCATGAGGAAGAACAGTCCACTGAAGTTTTGTGAGCTCCTCTCGGGTGCGAAGACTTGTGTGAGGTCTTGCGTTGTCATTAAGAAGGAGAAGTTCGTTCAGATTTTTGTGCCTACGAACACGCTGAAGTCGTTTCTTCAATTTCTGAAGAGTAGCACAATACACTTCAGAGTTGATCGTTTGACCATGGGGAAGGACATCGAACAGAATAACCCCTTCAGCGTCCCAGAAGACTGTAACCATGACTTTACCGGCTGAGGGTATGGCTTTAAACTTTTTCTTGGTAGGGGAGTGGGTGTGGCGCCACTCCATTGATTGCCGTTTTGTTTCAGGTTCGAAGTGATGAACCCATGTTTCATGTTTCATCGCCTGTAACAATCTTTGACAAGAAATTGTCACCCTCAGCCACATGACGAGCAAGCAATTCCGCACAGATGGTTCTCCTTTGCTCTTTATGGTGTTCGGTTAGACAACGAGGGACCCAGCGGGAACAAACCTTTGAATATCCCAACTGGTGAACAATTGTGACAGCACTACCAACAGAGATGTCAAGTTGAGCACTGAGTTGTTTGATGGTGATCGGTCGATCATCTCGAACGAGTGTGTTCGCACGCTCCGCCATTGCAGGAGTCACAGCTGTGCACGGCCGGCCCGCACGCGGGAGATCAGACAGTTTGCTTGACCTTGCGGCGATGATGACACACGCTTTTCCCAACGACTCACCGTGCTTTTGTCCACTGCCAGATCACCGTAGACATTCTGCAAGCGCCTATGAATATCTGAGATGCCCTGGTTTTCCGCCAAAAGAAACTCGATCACTGCCCGTTGTTTGCAACGCACATCCGTTACAGACGCCATTTTAACAGCTCCGTACAGCACTGCCACCTGTCGGAAGTCAATGAAACTATACGAGACGAAGCGGGAATGTTTGAAAATATTCCACAAGAAATTTCCGGTTTTTTCAACCAAAATTGGCCGAGAAAAAAAAATGTGTTGCATTACTTATTGAACTGCCCTCGTACTTCTCACAAATTCAACGCCGTCTGGGTCAGCTGTCCGAAAATGACGCCCAAATTTGTGGCGAAACAGTTCACGGCTTTTGCATCACGATTATTCACCTGCTGACGCCTCGTTGCCTGTTAGTGAACTGTTGTCCAAAAACAATAATGTAGCGATGCCCCAGCTGTTCTCAAAACTAACGAAAATCTTAAAGTGCCCTCGCTCCTGAAGCATAGGTAATATTAAAAATGCATTGCTGGGAGACTTAAAGGTACTCCCAAAGATCGATTTTGCAGTGATTCAACTTGGAAGATGCTTCATTTTGAATTTTTCCACGCACTCAGTACTTGGTATAGTTGGTTAAGTTCTTTTGGTCAATAAATAATAAATAATTTTATTACATTAAATGTATTTTGGAAACACTACGAAATGTGTATGCTTTTTGTGTTTGTTTCATGTATCAGAGGTGCACTGACGTTAATGGGAAGGTGTTCTGGCGCTGTCTTGCTGACTTTGAGATGCCGGACTAACTTGCGGCCAAGTCGGCAGCCATGCATTGTGAGAAGATTGCTGCAGCTAAGTCGAAACGCCACTATTAATTATTTTTAGAAAACTGAATATGTGTCATGTTACTAAAATGTTGTATGAACGAAGTTTATGACGTCTGTAGCGACGCTTGATTAAAAACGTATGTCAATTAATGTAATGTAACAATACGTGGCCAACAGTGTATACGTATACTGCGAACAAGGAATAAAATTTTGTGAAGTGCAAATACTTACTCGGTGGATATATACTGAGTTATTGCTGAGTTTTTACTGAAATGAGTAATAACTACCTAATGAGAAAGTATTCACTGGAAAATTAACAACTGGAAATTAAAATTGTAGTCAAAATACGACGGTAAAAGGTTACTATAACGACACCTCTGGTCTTGTGAAATTTCGATGAACGGAATTGATGAAAGAACATTTAATGTAATTCGAACTAGATGATTCGTAACACATCCTGTCACAGGAAATACGACGTGTACGTATCATTAATAAATATGAGGACAAGCATAAATGAAAATGAAAACGTTAACTTATGCTTAATAACTATTTCGAGTCTCAGAGATTATTGCAAGCTGCAGCGCAACAGTTAGCAATTGCGCTATCTCTGAACAAGTTAGCGACGCAACAGCTGCATGAAAATCCTAAACGATTCCGAAGAAGATTTTAACTAGCAGATATCAACATGCGTAGTACCCCCATCTGAGAAAGAAAAGTTTTATCAAATTATATGAGTCCATGGTGTCTGTTCTTCCGGACATGTCTGAAAGAGCAGACACTATCCATTCATGTAATTTGATAGTCCTAGCTGGACAGTGGATCCACCTTCTTCAGTGCGGATGCACAAATACATCAGACCTCCTGCCTGTGGGAATCTCAGAGAGCGAATATGGAGGAAATGACAGAGGCTGCGAATAGGTGGCGCTCGATGGGAACGTGGATCGCCCGTGAGGTGTGCTGAGATAGTCCGCGCAGCAGCGTTGACACTGTCCCAGATGGCGCAATGGTTAACGCTCCTGCCTGCAAAGCAGGAGATCTCGGCTGCGAATCCCGGCCCGGCACACATTTTCACTCGTCGCCACTGATTCTGCGATATGACCCAATGCAACTGACAGCACCGATCCTCTCCCTTTCCTTTCTTTCTTTTCTCTCTCCACCTTCAATTTACATAAAACGTTTTATTAGTATGACACTGCAGTAGTACACCATCTCCAGAGAAACGTTGCTTTGCTTGGCATTGGAAATATACATAATAATGCAAAACACCACATTTTGTATGCGCTTTCAAGAACAAACCATCCAAGGTCGTGTAGAATCGGACGTGGCAACCATTTAAAGGACAGAAGTTGTGGGACTGCATCGCAGAATAATAAAATTATTTGAAAAAAGAAGCAATATCTTGAAAAAAAAACAGAAGCGAATTGAAGTGTTATGATACGTCCTGAAGAGACGGGACGGAAACCAAAAGCCGAAATCAAGCAAAAATACAAAGTCGCAAGAAAAGAAGGCATTTGGAGGGAGAGAAAGTTTCTTCGTCCAGGTGGCAGTGATAAAACAACTGGGCGGGCTTCCGAGACATCCAGCCACAGCCAACGCTCCGAGTCGGTGACGACGGAGTCCGCGGCTCTGAACCAACGCACCGCCAAGACATCGCAACGAGCTCGCTGCAGCAGTTCACTAACCTGTTTCAGCTATCGCCAGCCAAGCTCGCAGCCGCTACTAACTCGATGGATCACAGCGGGTCAGATTAATTGGTGGACAATTCGTCAAACATTTAGTGACTGTGAAGCGGCAATTATAACTTATCTAAATAGCTATTTTGGTGACAGAGAATTATAAGAGGTAACAAAAAATTAATATCAGAACTATTCTTTAATTAAATAAACTTATTTAATTAAATACTAGCAGAAGTGTCTGGCACGTTGGAAGAAATGAGTAACAGATAATAATATGAAGGAACTACTAGCTATTAGTAGCGTGAAGGTAACAACAAAATGAAAGAGGAAATGGAAACATTTGCGGTTAGACAAGACAACAAAATAGGTAAGGATATGCAGGAGATCAGTGATGAAACGGAGAAGGTTAGCGATAATCTTCGGACCAAAGTTCTCCAGAAAAAAAGGGAGCTAAAGAGGAAACTACTGACGTAACAGAACAGTTAAATGTCTATATTAGTTGTAGGAAAAGAGAGCATCAACCCACACTGCAGGTTGCCTACATCAGGGGCAAGTATCTGTTCAGGGGCAAACCTATTGCTCTCTTTTGATATGTGGACGACGTTTCTACCCTGTCTCCGGCCATCCTGATTTAGGTTTTCCGTGATTTCCCTAAATCGTTTCAGGCAAATGCCGGGATGGTTCCTTTGAAAGGGCACGGCCGATTTCCTTCCCCAGCCTTCCCAAACCCGAGCTTGCGCTCCGCCTCTAATGACCTCGTTGTCGACGGGACGTTAAACAATAATCTCCTCCTCCTCCTCCTCCTCCTCCTCCTCTTTTGATTGACAGTTCCTTAATCTATTGTTTGCAAATAGGATTATGTAATATCGTCCACACACAGGTGCCAGTATAAGTCTATATCTTTGTTTCTATTATTTTTCTAAAAATTTACTTTTCAGTGTAATTTAGAAGATATTTTCACAGTGTTTATGAGACTGGTGTTCCCATTGTGAGCCCTTCCTCTTGCAAATAGACTGAATTGAAAGTGGGTTTGATCTGTGATTGCTTTTATATATATACTTGTAAATAATGTAAATAATAAGATAACCTAAAAGTGTTGCTTGGAGGCAATACATGTCTCACAACAAAATATCTATAATTAAGCTAACAATTATCTTTTCTATTTCTTTGTAGACAGCTGAAAATTAAAAATGTTTGATGAAACATTTACAAATATTCAGTGGCAAAAGATATGCAATATCTATTCTCATCTACAATGTAAACACAATTGAATCAACTAATAAGGAAGAATGGCTGCAAATATTAACTATGCGATTATAAATGTTTTCATTTAAGAATATCCACAGCAGTTTAATACAATAAAAATGGTTCTGAGCACTATGGGACTTAACATATGAGGTCATCAGTCGCCTAGAGCTTAAAACTACTTAAACCTAACTAACCTAAGGACATCACACATATCCATGCCCGAGGCAGGATTCGAACCTGAGACCGTAGCGGTCGCACGGTTCCAGACTGAAGCGCCTAGAACCACTCGACCACTTAATACAATACATTCTACACAAAGAAGGATGTCTTTGATAACACAGAGTAGGGATTTGTTAACAATTGTGACAGAAGTAAGTAATAATAAAACCTGTTGTTATTTCACAATGTATTTACGCACTATAATGTTTTTTAGCCATACACTACAGCTCTGCAATGAACAATCTTATCTTCTTTCTGAACCCAGCATCTCCTTCACAATGAAGGGATGCTGACTCAGTTTTTCAGGCAAGTATTTGGGAAGTCGTATTGCAAAAAATGATGGAAACCAAACGTCAGAGTCGTGGTCATGAGGCCAGCTGATACTATGTGTATGGCGAATACAGCAGCTGGTGTTGAAACTAGAATGGACAGTGTAGCAATGTTGTTGTAGCGGTCTTCAGCCCAAAGGCTGATTCGTCGCAGCTCTCCACACTAATCTATTCTCTGCATAACTACTGCAACGTACATCCATTTCAGCCTGCTCACTGTAGTCAACCTTTGGTCTCCCTCTATAATTTTAACCACCCCCTCCGTTATCGAACAGATAATTCTTTGATGTCTCAGGATATATCCTATCAACATAGTCCTTCCGTTAGTTAAGCTGTGCCATAAATTTCTTAGTTTCCCAGTTCGAATCAGCACATCTTCGGAAGTTATCACATCTACCCTTCTAATCTTCAGGTTTCTTCTATAGCACCATATTTTAAAAGCTTCTATTCTCTTCTTGTCTGAAATTTTTATTGGCCAGATTTCACTTCAGTTCAACGCTACTCACCAGACATGTACCTTCAGATAAGACTTCCCAACAATTTACACTCTACGTCAAAGAATTTGTCTCTCACAGAAACACTTTTCTTGATATTGCTAATCTGCATTTAATATCCTTTAAAACTTGGCACTAGCTTTGTACATTATGAAATACCTTCCTTGCAAGAATGTTCATGGTAAAAATTATCAACGAATGAATAAAACTACAGCATTAGCCACTGTTCTAAGCACAGGCAAGTAGGGCATTGAAGCCACAGCGAAGATAGCAAGCTGGCACGCGTGCAGACTTCAAGATAAATAGACTCCAGCAACAGCCAGCCCGTTGCAACGTCGGTGGTGCGCCCTAGCCTTCGGGATCGAGATTACGTTTTTTTCTAGTGTTCCCTGGCAAGAGTCCGAAGTGTCTGGTCAGGATTATAAGCTCCATAATTCCATTTCGCTCCAGTGGAGACGTAGATCAGGCTGTGCATTACATGAGAAACATGGCGAATGGCAAGTTGCAAGTAAACGGACATGATTCTGAGACTCATGAGTACCCAGATGACTTCATCATCTTCCCTGTGAATAAACATGTTCTTCAAAGGATATTTACTGACACAAAGAAAGTTCTAAACGTCCAAGACACTATGGAAATCAATGTGTCATAATATAAAACCAGGTTTTAGCAAAGCTGCTAAATTTAACTGTGGAGGAGCGTACTACTTGTCATAGGAATCCTAATATCCTGCCGACTCGAAGAGTGGTGACTATATTGTTTGTACGACTCTTAGTTCCACATTTGGCAGCCGCGACTGCAGAGGGTGCGGTAAACACGTCGCATCGGAATGGGCGTTGAAACAAATACCCGGTCAGAGGGGTGGATCGCCAGTTCGTATCTCGTCATTGAAGCCTTCGAATACAGCTGTTATCTCCTTTTTCTGGACCTAGACTTTGATTAGGAACTCTGTTTGACGTTGTGTTGATGTATAAGACGATTTATCTACACCTACGTCTATACTCCGCAAACCTCTGTAAAAGGCATAGCAGACAGTATTTCCCATTGTTCCAGTTATCAGGGTTTTTCCCGGTCAATTCGCTTGTGGAACGCGAGAAGGATAACTGTTCAAATGCCTCTGTGCACGCTGTAATTAATCTCATCTTGGCCTCACGATTGCTACGGGAGCGATACGTAGAGGACTTAAATGAATCTATAATGTCATCATTTAAGGCCGGCCCTTGAAGCTTTATAAGTAGGCGTTCTCGGGAAAGAGTGCGTCTATCTTCAAGTGTGCACGAGTTACGTTTTTTCAGTATCTCTGTGACACTATCCCATGTATCAGACAAACCTTTGACTATACGTTGCTGGCTATTGTGGCCGATTGGTTCTAGGTGCTTCAGTCCGGAACCGCGCTGCTGCTGCGGTCGCAGGTTCGAATCCTCCCTCGGGCATGGATGTGTGTGATGTCCTTAGGTTAGTTAGGTTTAAGCAGTTCTAAGTCTAAGGGACTGATGACCTCAGATGTTGAGTCCCATAGTGCTTAGAGGCATTTGAATTTTGACTATACGTGCTGCCGCTTTATGTATACCTTCAATATCCCCTGTTAGTTCTACTTGGTACGCACCCCTCACAACTGAACAATATTGCGGAATGGGTCGCACAAGTGATTTGTAATCAATCTCACTTTTTGCCTGATTGTATTTCCCTAATATTCTACCAATAAATGAAGTCTGCCGCTTGCTTTACCTACGGTTTAGCGTATACGATCGTTCTATTTCACATCCCTACAAAGTGATATACTCTACTGTTTGTATGAGTTGACCGATTCCATCTGTGACTCGTTGTTATCTGTGACCCATTAGTACTGCAGTCATAGGATATTACGTTTTTTTCGTTTTTTGAACAGCACAATTTTACATGTTTGAACTTATAAATCAATTTTCCAGTCTTTGCGTCACTTTGAAGTCATATCAAGATCTGATTGAATTCTTGTGCATATTTATTCAGACTGTACCTCGTTAAACATAACAGCTTCATCTGAAGTTACTATTAATATTGTCTGCAAGGTCATCAATATTCAACATGAACAGCAAGGGTCCCAACATATTCACCAGGGCCCCACCCGAAGTTACTTCTACATCTGTCGATGACTCACTGTCCAAGATAACATGCTACCAAAAAATCCTCGATCCAATCACAAATTTCGCTTGATACCCCACACGATTGTACTTCTGATAATAAGCGTAGATTTGGTACTGGGTCAAATACTTTTTGGCAATCGAGAAATACTGCCTCTACCCCAGTGCCTTGATCCGTAGATTTCACGACATCATCTGAGAAAAATGCCAGTTGGGCTTCACACGGTCGATGTTTCCGGAATCCAAGCTGATTGACGTAAAGGAGGTCATTCTGTTCGAGATATTCCATCATGTTGAGCTCAGAATATGTTCTAAGATTCTGCAACAAATGGACGTCAAGGATACTGGTCGGTAGTGTTATGGATCATTTCTGCTATCCTTATTGTAGACGGGTGTGAACTGTGCTTTCCCCCAATTACTGGGCACAGTTGTTTGTTCGAGGGATCCATGGCAGATTATTGTCGAAAGAGGGCAAGTTCAGTCGCAAATTCGATATAGAATCTGGTAGGTATTCATTCGGACCCTGGACCTTTGTTCAGCTTAGCGATTTCAGCTGTTTCTCAACACCACTGACACTAATATCTACATCAATGATCTTTGCATAATGCTCCCAAACTTAAACTGGGGCAATATCCCTGGATTTTAATTTGTTGAGGGACACTTGAAAATCGAGTCCAGCGTTTCTGCTTTTGCTTTGCTACCCCCCACTTCAGTTCCTGTCACGTCCATGAATGTCTGTATACTAACTTTGGTAGCTAATAGCTTTTGCAAATGACCAGAATTTCTATGGGTTTAGTAAGGGGTCCTTCGATAATATTCTACTATGGTGCCCGTGTGCTCGTCGAAGGCTTCACACACTGCTCTCTTGGCATCCAAACACGTTACGTTCAACATCTCCCTATCTCTAGCCCTATGCTTTGCTTTACACCTAATATGAAGTAGTCTCTGTTTCTTTAGAAGTTTATTTACAGTGACTGTATGCCATGGAGTGTCCCTCCTATCGTAAAATGTTCTACTAGGTATATATATCTATCAAGTACATGGTCAACTATTCGTCTAAACCCGAATCACACTAGTACAGACTCTTCACCACAGCTAACTGTTTCGAGTTCCTTACTGAGATATGGCATTTGCCTGTTAATCTACACTCCTGGAAATGGAAAAAAGAACACATTGACACCGGTGTGTCAGACCCACCATACTTGCTCCGGACACTGCGAGAGGGCTGTACAAGCAATGATCACACGCACGGCACAGCGGACACACCAGGAACCGCGGTGTTGGCCGTCGAATGGCGCTAGCTGCGCAGCATTTGTGCACCGCCGCCGTCAGTGTCAGCCAGTTTGCCGTGGCATACGGAGCTCCATCGCAGTCTTTAACACTGGTAGCATGCCGCGACAGCGTGGACGTGAACCGTATGTGCAGTTGACGGACTTTGAGCGAGGGCGTATAGTGGGCATGCGGGGGGCCGGGTGGACGTACCGCCGAATTGCTCAACACGTGGGGCGTGAGGTCTCCACAGTACATCGATGTTGTCGACCTGGGACCGGACCGCAGCGACGCACGGATGCACGCCAAGACCGTAGGATCCTACGCAGTGCCGTAGGGGACCGCACCGCCACTTCCCAGCAAATTAGGGACACTGTTGCTCCTGGGGTATCGGCGAGGACCATTCGCAACCGTCTCCATGAAGCTGGGCTACGGTCCCGCACACCGTTAGGCCGTCTTCCGCTCACGCCCCAACATCGTGCAGCCCGCCTCCAGTGGTGTCGCGACAGGCGTGAATGGAGGGACGAATGGAGACGTGTCGTCTTCAGCGATGAGAGTCGCTTCTGCCTTGGTGCCAATGATGGTCGTATGCGTGTTTGGCGCCGTGCAGGTGAGCGCCACAATCAGGACTGCATACGACCGAGGCACACAGGGCCAACACCCGGCATCATGGTGTGGGGAGCGATCTCCTACACTGGCCGTACACCACTGGTGATCGTCGAGGGGACACTGAATAGTGCACGGTACATCCAAACCGTCATCGAACCCATCGTTCTACCATTCCTAGACCGGCAAGGGAACTAGCTGTTCCAACAGGACAATGCACGTCCGCATGTATCCCGTGCCACCCAACGTGCTCTAGAAGGTGTAAGTCAACTACCCTGGCCAGCAAGATCTCCGGATCTGTCCCCCATTGAGCATGTTTGGGACTGGATGAAGCGTCGTCTCACGCGGTCTGCACGTCCAGCACGAACGCTGGTCCAACTGAGGCGCCAGGTGGAAATGGCATGGCAAGCCGTTCCACAGGACTACATCCAGCATCTCTAAGATCGTCTCCATGGGAGAATAGCAGCCTGCATTGCTGCGAAAGGTGGATATACACTGTACTAGTGCCGACATTGTGCATGCTCTGTTGCCTGTGTCTATGTGCCTGTGGTTCTGTCAGTGTGATCATGTGATGTATCTGACCCCAGGAATGTGTCAATAAAGTTTCCCCTTCCTGGGACAATGAATTCACGGTGTTCTTATTTCAATTTCCAGGAGTGTAGTTTGCTGAAAATAAAAATCCTTCTACTTGTTTCAGTTGCCTTTGTAGTTAGGTAATTACCGTTGCTACAATATCTACATCTACATCATACTTCGCAAGCCACCTAATGGTGTGTGGCGGAAGGTACTTCCTGCACCACTAACTGAGCCCTCCAACACGGTTCCACTCGCGAATAGCGTGTGGGAAGAATGATTGTCAGTATGCCTCTGTATTGGCTTTAATTTCTCGAATTTTTTCATAATTGTCACTACGCGAGATGTATGTGTGAGGAAGTAATATATGTACTTGACTCGAATTTTGATTTCCACACTTTAGGTGATTCGCAGGAGTGACCTGTCTCTCTAGTGCCATGTTACGATACAAAATAATTAGAGAAAAAATAATCAAATTGGTTAGTCAAGTTAAAATGATTACGGAGCTTAGAGCAGTTTCTTGATGTCTCATATCACCAAAATGAATGTGAGAATAATATTAACTAAATCTTTTTTATGGGGTTTTTAAATGAAGAGATATGGCTCGAAGTGTCGGAAACTGGTGTTATTGGAGAATGCTGGACGTCAGCCGAACTGGGCAGAGGAAAAAGCTGAAATGTTCGCGATGGTGCAGATGAAGCAGAAAATCTTCAGATAAGAGCGAAGGGCTACTGCCAATCGAACTCCAGGTCTGAAAATGAAGAAACAGGAGAAAAATAGAGAGGGAAAGCAAAGTTCATTAGTCAATTCACTTCAGCACTACGAGAAGGCCGTATCAAGGCTAATTTAATTCCGAGCCCATCGAAATTCAAACTTAGTTGTCACCACTTAAGGACTACAGCTCACGTACTGACTGCCTTGTCCCGTTAGCCTGTATCAGATACGTGGAACTTCGCAGCAAGTCAAGAGGTGAGACCGGTGAAGAAGAACACGAGAGATCGACACCTTACGAATTATGTACATGCTCTTACTGTGACGTGGAGCAAATGTACCTCTCGTTTCGTTTTACACACTGAGATGCCTTTGCATATCGCTTTTTATCGGTCATCATCCAAGAATGGTTACACTATCCGTAATATAACTGTTGTTCACTCCTCTCTCTTTCTAGTGACCAAATAAAAAACCAATGTGACTGAAAAAGTAAAGCCACAGAAAGTGCTGGCCATGCTTGTTAGAACGTTGTATGTGGAATGAGTGTTACGAGCTGAAAGCGAACGCGTGTGCAAATGGTGGAAGTGTGTGTCCGCTTTCGCTTTCGTCAGCGGAGACCACGCCAAGCATCCGCTACCAAGTGGCCACCAGCCGGATGCACACACGAGTTCGTCATCTCAACTCGCGCAATTCTCACTGTGACAACATTCAAGAGAAATCGGATGACAGCTACGTCCTGTTGAACTTCCTTTCTACCTTTTAAGTGTAAATGGTCTTCTTTAAGGTTGATGCATGGGGAATGAGACCCGCAAAATACTCCTGTAGTGGAACACACACTTTCATGTCCACTGATAACCAAAACACTAGCCGAGGTGGAGTAGTGGTTAGCACACGGGACTCGCATTCGGGAGGAGAACGGTTTAAACCCGCGTCCGCCCATGCAGATCTAGTTTTTCCCTGATTTCCCTGCATCGCTCCAGGCAAACGCCGGGATGGTTCCATTGAAAGGGCACGATCGATTTCCTTCCCCATCCAACAACCCGAAGTTGTGCTCCTTCTCTAATGACCTCGATGTCGACGATCATTAAATCTTCATTCCTTCCTTGATCACCAAAACATAATGGCCAAGTGCTTGATAGTGTGTTATTCCACCTTTGGAATTCAACAAAGAACCGAATATGAGTGGCATGTATTTGACAATTCTTTGGTAGCTTTCCGGATGTACGTTGTGTGTCAGAAAGGTAATGAGACTGCTTTTTTATCTGCCAAAGTTTTTATTTATTAGTTTTCAAACATCAATATTGCCCACTTCAAAGTAGTTGCCTTCGACACCTATACATCGGCGGAGTTGTTGTTCCCAGTTTTGGTAGCAGCGCTGAAATGCTTTAACTCAGGGCTTCCCAACGTGTGGTCCGCGGCTCTTTCTAGGGGGTCGGCAGCTACCCTTCACCAAATCGTGTAAAATAATGAGTAAAATTATTGAATAAAAATGTGAAAATCAAATTCATCACTATTTTTTTTTCGTGTGAAAAACATGTGTACTTTTACTTCAGGTCGTATTCCCAAGCAGCCTTTGCGGTTCATAAGTGACAACGCATACACAGTTTAGTGCCGGAGAATGCGGCTTCTCTGATCGACTGTTTCGCAACAATACGGGATCGTTTGTGCGCCGGCTCACGGCGGTAGATGCGCTGAAACCTTTTACGCATGCGCGGAGCGAGCTTTGTCGACCAATCACAGCGCTCGCTGGCACGTATGCGGCCCCAGGCATCATTAAATGTTAAACTTGCTTTGTCAGTGCACTACATATTTCATAATTCGATTTTTGACCTTCAAGTTGTTTTCATTCATCTCTAAACCAAAGACTATTGATACTTCGGTGAGCGGGGGTGGGGTGGGGGAGGGGGCGGAGGGAGCGGGGGTCATTGGGAATATGGAACTTGCATTAAAAAGCTTTCAGTTCCCATGGGTTTCGCTCTGAAATTTAAAGTTACTGTGCTCTTGACTGACTAGGGGTCCACCATGGATTTTCGACTGAAGAAGGGGTCCACCAGCTGAAAAAATTGGGAAGCCCTGCTTTAACTGGTCCACAGCTCGTGGTCGTGCGGTAGCGTTCTCGCTTCCCGCACCCGGGTTCCCGGGTTCGGTTCCCGGCGGGGTCAGGGATTTTCTCTACCTCGTGATGACTGGGTGTTGTGTGATGTCGTTAGGTTTAAGTAGTTCTAGATGTTAAGTCCCATAGTGCTCAGAGCCATTTGAATCATTTTGCTTTAACTGGTAGGGCCATTAACATTGCTTCGAATGTTCACCAGAGCCGAAAAATGCCGTTCATTTAAGACATCTTTCAATTTGGACGAAAGAAAAAAGTCGCAAGGACTCAGATCAGGTAAAGAGTGGCCTGTATAACAATATGAATGCCTTTGAGGTCAAAAATTCAGTGATCTAAGTCGCCGCATTGCATGGGGCGTTCTCATGATGCAGCGTCCGCATGTCTGCAATATCCGGTCTCACTCAATTCACCCATTTCATGAGCCTTTCAAGGACATCTTTGTAAAACATTTGGTTTACAGCTTGTCCTGGAGGAACAAATTATTTATGCACGATAAGCCCATTGTCAAGGAAGCAAATCAGTATTATTTTGCTCTTTGATTTGCTCGTTCGAGCTTTCTTCGGTCGACGAGATGTCTCCGTGACCCATTCCTCACTTTGCCGTTTTGTCTCAGGATCGTACTCAAAAATCTAGGATTCGTCACCTGTGATCACACGACTGAAACATTAGCAGTCGTTGGCAACCGTCTCAAGAAGATCAAGGTATATGTATCTTCGAGTATCCCTCTGCTCATTTGTGATGTTTCTCGGCACCAATTTGGCACAAATCTTTCGCATGTGCAAAACTTCGGTCAAAATTTGACGTACAGTAAGGGTGTTTAACAGGTCACTTACGATCCTTATTGATAAAGGTCGGTCTGATCTCACAAGAACACGAACATGTTCAACGTTTTCGTCGGTTTTTGAAGTTTTGAATCTGGAGGTCTCCCGTTCACGTTCAACGAGTTCTCGGTCTCACAAAAATGACTTGTGCCAGCAGGAAAAATTATGCTCTTGATGAGGAATGTTCCCCATGGGCTTGTTTCACCTTTTAACTTGAGTTATCTCTCAGATAAGCCAAGTTTAACACAAAACTTCATGGCATAATGTTGCTCTAAATTCCGCTGTTCCATTTTTGTAACACACAGGAAAGCACAACTTCACTGAAGGCGCTCTCAAAACTCATGTGATGGCTGTGTGGAGCTGAAACTCGGAATGAGCACATGGAAGGGATGAATACACCGGTCTACACAAGTCAAACAACACGGAGTTGCCAAATCGCTCGCAGTGTTGTCAGTCTCATTGCTTTACTTTTCTCACACACCTCGTGTGTGGTATCAGATTTCTACAGACAGGTAACTCACTTCCCGTAAATAGCTCGCCGAGTGTTTGTGAGCATGGAGGTGGAGGCCGATAGGGTCACAAATATGTCCCATCGAGTTCATATCAGGCGAATTTGATGGCCTAGATATCAATGTCAGTTCACTATCACAGTACTCAAACCACTGACCACTGTAGTTCAATACTGGCCTGGTGACACAAACTCTTATTCTGCTGGACAATGCCATCGCCATCGGAAGGAACGAAGCAATAAAGATTTAGAGTTTAACGTCCCGTCGATAACGAGATCATTTAGAGACAGAGCAGGAGCTCGAATTAGAAATGCTTGCGGAAGTAAATCGACCGTCCCCTTTCACAGGAACTATCCTGGCATTTTCCCCATGCTATTTAGAGAAATCATAGAAAATCCAAGCGGATATGGCCGGTCGCGGACTTGATCCGTCAACCTTCCGAATCCAAGTTCAGTGTACTAACCGCTCTGCCACCTCTCTCTGTGTCACCGTCGGCGAAGACATCAAACATGAAGGGATACAGCTGGTCCACAATAATATTTGGGTAGCCGACAGCTGTCATGGTTCCTTAGATTATTACCACAGGTTCCACAGAAGTGAATATCCAATGTAGCTTAATACTTGCAGCCCCAACCCCCACGGACCTGCGCCCGTGGTGCAGTGCATGTTTCGAGCAGCCGTTCGCCTACATGACGGCGTATCAAGACACGGCCACCGACCTGGTGTAGCAAGAAACGTGATTCATCCTACCAGGCGACACATTTCCATTGATCAAAGGTCCAGTCTCGATGATCCCGTGGAATCGTAACTGACGACGTAGTTGGACCAACATGGGAACAAGTAAGCTTCGTGTGTAGCAGAGCCCAATGTTCAGTTATGTGAGTAGAACTGTGTGCTCATAAACAGCTGTGCCTGCACCAGCACTGTACTCTGTCGTCAGCTCTGGCACAGACCGCCGCCTGTCCTCCTTTATACCCGGCAAGCCTCAGACTTTCACGTTATGTTATAAGGCGTGGACGTCCAGCATCTTATCACCTACTCGTGGTTTCACTGTCCTCCAACCACTTACCATAGATACTCAAGACAGTAGCACGCAAGAAGACGACCCTCTTCGGCGTTTCCGAGATGCCCATTCCCAGGCTACTGTCCATAACAATTTGCCCTTTGTCAGGTCACTTATGTCAGAGAATTCCTAATTCGTGGCCCGAATCGTCGCTAGAATGGTTCCCATTCGTCTCCACTCTGCTTATACCGGGTGCAGACGATAATTTTTTACAACGTCCCGCTGTTGGGTAGAGGAAGTAGAGACGAACAGCTTTCTATGGGACACCTGTGGTTTATCAATTCGGGTAATTACCTCAAATTGGCCTACAAAAACTACCTAAGCTACAGCGCATACACGTCGCACGAAATTTTCATATAATGTTTCTCTCTACGCGCAAACTATTAGTCCTAGAGAAAAAAAATGAATAATACCTTTTTTGAAGGAAATTTAATCTAGTTTAAAGTTTTACTGGGATACGGTTTCGTAAGAGGCCGCGGCTTTAGAGTTATTCGAAAAAACGTACAAAAGAGACCTTCAAACGCACCCGCACCCCCACACACACCTCCTACCGGTCATTGTTTTTAACATGTTGTTCATGTTCATAGCACTACCTCCCACCACTGTAAGAAAATTGACAACTACACAAATTATTTCCCACATACGATTTTTTTTGCTCTTCACTGACTAGGTTGACTAGGCCATTGGTTTAGTCGTGCACTTACAAATTGTAAAATTGACGTTTCTGTAAATTTTATCCAACAATTTTGTGAATTTTAACAGCATAACATTAACAATTAATAGTGTTCGTCTGGCCGTCTGACTACGAAAGTGTCGGGCTATTAAGCGCTGAGTTTGCATGGAACTATCAACGTAAATAGTTGTTTTCATTACGTTTACAAAAGTGTTTCTCTTTTGTAATATTCATGTGCATGTTTAAATTAATAATCTACATCTACATCGAGATCGATATTCTGCAAATTACAGTTAAGTGCCTGGTAGAAGATTTATCGAACCACCTTCACAATAATTCCTTATTATTCCAATCTCGCACAGCCCGCGGAAAAAACGAACTTATATATCTTTCGGAGTGAGCTCTGATTTCCCTTATTTTATTATGGTGATCGTTTTTCCTTATGTAGGTCGGCGTCAACAAAAGTTTTCGCATTCGGAGGAGAAAGTTGGCGATTGAAATTTCGTGAGAAGATTCCGTCGCAACGAAAAACGTGTTTGTTTTAATTATGTCCACCCCAAATCTTGTATCATTAAAGTGACACTCTCTCCCCTATTTTGCAATAATACAAAACATGCTGTCCTTCTTTGAACTTTCTCTATGTAATCGTCAATCCTATCCGGTAAGGATCCCACACCGAGCAGCAGTATTCAAAAAGAGGGCGGACAAGAGTAGTGTAGGCAGTCTCTTTATTAGATCCGTTACATTTTCTAAGTGTCCTGCCAATAAAACGCAGTCTTTGGTTTGCATTCCCCACAACTTCTTCTACGTGTTACTTCCAATTTAAGTTGTTCGTAATTGCAATTCCTAGGTATTTAGATGAATTTACGGCCTTTAGATTTGACTCATTTATCGTGTAGCCGAAGTTTAACGAATTTCTTTCGGCACTCATGCGGATGACCTCACATTTTTCGCTATTCAGAATCAATTGCCAATCTTCGAACCATGCAGATATCTTTTCTAAATCGTTTTACAATTCGTTTTGATCTTCTGATGACTTTACTAGTCGATAAACGACAGCGTCATCTGCAAACAACAGAAGACGGCTGCTCAGATTGTCTCCCAAATCGTTTATATAGACAAGGAACAGCAAACGGCCTATAACACTACCTTGGGGAACGCCTGAATTCACTTCTGTTTTACTCGATGACTTTCCGTCAATTACTACGAACTGTGACCTCTCTGACAGGAAATCACGAATCCACTCACATAACTAAGACGATATTCCATAACCACGCAATTTCACTACAACCTGCTTGTGTGGTACAGTGTCAAAAGCCTTCTGGAAATCTAGAAATACGGAAGCAATTTGAAATCCCTTGTCAAAAGCGCTCAACACTTCGTGTGAGTAAAGAGCTAGTTGTGTTTCAGGAGAACGATCCGTGTTGAATGTGTGTCAATAGGCCATTTTCTTTGCGGTAATTCATAATGTTCGGTCACAATATACGTTCCAAAATTCTGCTGCACATCGACGTTAATAATACAGGTCTGTAATTTAGTGGATTACTCCTACTACCTTTCTTCAATATTGGTGTGACCTGTGCTGCTTTCCAATCTTTGGGTATGGATCTTTCGACGAGCGAATGTTAATGCAATAGCCTACTGAGCCAGTGGCGTGATTGTGACCCAGTGTAGACCGAAAAAGACCGAGCGTGGAAAATAATTCATGTAGTCACAAATTTTTGTACACTGGTAGGAGGGATGCTATGAACAACATTCGAAAAATTCTGACTAGTTCAAAATGGTTCAAATGGCTCTGAGCACTATGCGACTTAACTTCTGAGGTCACCAGTCGCCTAGAACTTAGAACTACTTAAACCTAACTAACCTAAGGACATCACACACATCCATGCCCGAGGCAGGATTCGAACCTGCGACCGTAGCATTCGCTCCGTTGCAGACTGTAGCGCCTAGAACCGCACGGCCACTCCGGCCGGCCACCTGACTAGTGGGGAGCTAGTGTGGAGTTGGGTGTGCGTCTGAAGGTCACTTTTTATGAAGCGATGTGATGTACCGATTAAGCACCGGAGGTGCATGGTTAAAATTCCCATGTAGTCATCCTAGTTTAGCGTTTATGTGCTCTGCATAAGTCATTTGAGTTGGATCACTGGTTGAATCCTTAAATAAAATTTAAACATTCCTTTCGTTCGTCTTCCGGGGCGTTTCGCCAAGTACCATTCACTTCGGCGGCCAGGAATCTCTCACTCTGAGTGAAGTGCGGCGCGCGGACAAATTACGTGACGTACTGGTCTCCGATTTATTGGAAAACTTTTGTTAAGGAACCAGAATTAATTCTCTTCACTACTGCACCTATAAAATCAGTGGAAATAAGGATCACCGTATTGGAGTGCCTGTGTTGTTTCGATGAACTCTGCAATGTTCTTCAGATATGAATACGTGCCTGAAGAAACAGACACTGCTGCGATCACATGTTGTATGAAACACAAGAATTATATTCGTATTTGCGAATATGGTGAAACTCCAGTTGACCAATGTGTGGGTGCAATAAAAAATGTGCCAGACTGGGACTCGAATCATGATTTCTCGCTTTACGTGAGCGATAATCTTAACCACTTCGGCTGTCCGAGACTCCTCCGCGGACAGATACAGACAGCAGTAACTGTGTAAGAACAGGATCTAGACAAAACGGTGACATATGGAAGTCAGGGTCTCTCTAGGGAGCGGTTAAAATGACCGCTGCGTAAAAGGGAATTCCGGGTTCGATCCCCTGTCTGGCATAAATTTTCATTCTCATCAATATGTTGTGCAGCTGGAGTTTCACGCCAATACTACTATAATTCTTGTAAATAAGGATCGTCAACCTCGCTTTCACCTGCGAGACAGGGTTAAACTTCTCATGACTTCAGAGTCAATAATTTAAAGCCATGAGGCTATCTAATTACTCTCAGGGATTGTCCGTGATTCGACCACTGGACAAGAATACGTGTACAACTAACAACTGATACACCGCCTCCTACTATCTCTCACGAACTACCGCCAATAATCTCCATAAAACTAACCAGGATAAAATTTGACGGTCGACAGGGATAGGTCCCACGCAACAACACCACACTCAAATTTCTCGCGATCTGAAAAAGACTGCGTCTACGGAGCACACGCTCGCTCATTAAACTGCACCACTCCCTCAGAAAACCGGAAATGTCTCACTCATTATTCCATACCCAAATACGGAACACAGTTTTCGATTCTTACAGACTTTCCGTCTTTAGAAAATACACTGCCTGACAAAAGGAATGAAATACTCTGAAGACACGGCCGGATGTTCATGTAAGGCCGAAATACTGAATTCGGGATTCCGAAATTGTTTCACCGTGGGAGATCGTAATGCGATCCCTCATTTCAATCATGTCACAAACGGTGAAATGGCGGATATTGAGATATGTATGCGACGAACATAAATGCAACTACAATCGCTTAGAAGTAGAATGGCATCTAGACAAGCTGAGATACCTGTAAGATTCAACAGAGACTATGGGAAAGAACTTTCTTCCCTTGTGGTAGGAGTTTATCGTATGTAACTGGAGAAACGAGGGACACCTAGCGATTCGAAAAAAGGCGCACGTCATTCCTGTTTTCCAGAGGTATCGTTGGGCAGATTCACGTAACTATAGGCCTATTTTGCTGACATAGATCTGTTGTAGAATTATAGAGTATGTTTCATGCTCACTTATTAAGAGATTTTCGGAGGACTTATACTTTCTGTATAAAAGTCTACATGGATTCCGTAAACAGAGATATTGTGAAACTCAGCTCAGTCTGTTTCTCTATGAGATTCACAGAGCTGCAGACAGTGATGAGGTTGATGCCGTGTTCGTTGACTCCAGAACGGCATTTAACATCGTCCCACAGTGCCGTTTAGCGAAAAATAATACGAGTTTACCGAGTATCGGACCAGATTTGCAACTTCCTTGCAGACAGAACTCAGCACATCGCCCTTAAAAATGGTTCAAATGGCTCTGAGCACTATGGGACTTAACATCTGAGGTCATCAGTTCCCTAGAACTTAGAACTACTTAAACCTAACTAACCTAAGGACATCACATACATCCATGCCCGAGGCAGGATTCGAACCTACGACCATAGCGGTAGCGCGATCCAGACTGAAGCGCCTAGAACCACTCGGCCAGATTGACGGCTACATCGTCCTTAACGGAACGAAATCGACAGATGTAAACGTAATTACAGGAACACCCAAAGGAAGTGTAATAGGACCGTTACTGTTTACGATAGATATATGTGATTTAATATAAAACGTCGGAAGCTCCATAAGGGTGTTCGCAGACAATGCGGTTGTCTATAAGGAGGTAGAAACCCCAGTAAACCATCTGCAGCGGCCTTACGTGGAATGACATCATAAAATAAATAATAGGAAAAGCAGATCCCACACTGAGATTCATAGGAAGAACCTTAGGGAAATTTAGGTCATCCACGATAGAAATGTCATACAAAACCCTTGTTCGACCGATTCTTGAGTACTGCCCATCAGCGTAGGACCATTGAAGGGTAGGTTGTATAGAAGAAGAGAGAAGACCCAACGAGGAGCGGTGCGGTTCGTCACTGGATCGTTCAGTCGGCGCCAGAGCGTTACAGAGTTGATCAACAAACTCCAGCGGCAGACTCTGCATGACAGACGTTGTAATCACGGAGAGGTTTGACTAATGAAACTGCGAGATAGTACGTTGCGGGAAGAGGCAGACTACACACTGCTCCCTCTCACATATACATCTCGCGAAATAATCACGACTACAAAATTCGAGACACTAGAGCCAATACAGAGGTTTACCGACAATCTTTTTCCACGCTCCATTCGCGAATGGAACAGGGAAGGAAGTATCAGTTAGTGGTACCATAAGTCCTCCTCTCCAAAAGAGTGAAAGACTAGACGACGGTCGTGCGGGACAGACCAGAATCACGATTCATCTCTGAACACAATGCGACGTCATTCATCAGCAGTGGATGCTTCCCGATCACAGCACCACACCGAACGCTCACTGGCCATAGGCCCGTTGCTCGGACAGTGTGGTATGTGGCGAATCTGCTTTAACCGAGAGTAAATTAGTCGAATCAGGAGCGGTCTTGGAAAGAAATCCAAGAGAATCGTTGCACAATTTAGCACTTCATATTGCTGTGACAGTAGCGTCTGCTCACAGAACTGAGCACAGATTCCAATAGAAACCATACAAAGTAACGGTAATCCACTGACTGACCAATTCATATAACTGAAATGACACAGTTTCGGCGACGTTACTGGTCTCATACAGATACGATTTTATGCACACAGACTGAAGCGGTGAGTGAAAATTCTTAGTAAGCAGGACACCAGGGTTCGATACCCGGCCTTGGTACAAATTTTCACTCACCGCTTCAGTCTATATACATACAATTTATATAACGTTGCTGGACGTCAGTACTACTACCGGCTATTGTAGTTTGTGCATGATGAAGAGATTGATCCTTAAATACTCTTTTTTCTCACGAAGTTTATTTGCATCTATCAGGGGAAAAGAACAGTCACAGTTAGAGTTGTGAAAATCCGTAACATTTATGTGAAGAACCTCTACATGATGTGAAAATGGGACTGTGGTTTGTAACTTACCACCAAACTATAACTTCTGATAGGTATGCAGTTTTTTTTTCCGAGAACTAAACACGAACGAAAGACGTGCGATCTCTCATGTATGACAAAGCACACACTGGCAGTGCGTCTACAATAGTAACGAGGTGTTTTGACATAGAAACACAGACTAGTGCTGGGGTATTGGCTCCCGCCCAACGCTGGAGACATCGCTTGCTCGTCCATGGAAAACTCTGTACAGTGATTAGTGTACCACGAAATTTTGCAATTGCTGTAACTGTAATGTGTGATATTGCAGGGGAATGTCAGATAATTTTACCAGTGGAATCATTATCAGATTGCTTTGAGTCTAAGATGCCATACAGTTGAAATATTCCTTAAATCGTACGCATTTAAATTTTATTTCTAGTACATATACTACTACTTTATTATGGATTATCATTATGATCAGTCTAGAGCGAAACTACAGAAGAAGGGAGACCATATCGGCTCAGAAACTAAATGATGTGGCTGTAAAATCGTTTCAAATCTCCATTCTCTGATCATTTTAAGGCTGTTGTAATTACAACATTTATTCTTAACTCAACGGCAGTTTCCTTCCATTGCTAAACTGCCAACTTTCGCTTAGAAAATCTGTGAGTTCATTTTTCATCAGTGACTCTTATTTCGAATTTGTTCGCGAGAAGGTGCAAATGCAGTAATGAAATGATTTTGTTTTTTGAGAATATTTTTATTGAAAACGACCATTTCCTTCGTTGTCTTAAAAATGTAAATTTATTGTAACATCAGTTACTGTCCACTCTACATTCTGCAAAATGTAGAATCTAAATTCCAGGAAGATCCAATATTCATCGGTTCCCTAGAAACAATCGGTAAGACTCGACGCTGCCTTTTCATCTGTAAAATATGTTATTTTGTAGTATCTCCCGAGATACGGGATTTCGATATCAATTTATTTCGAGTAAAACGTAATAAATTATCTTGGGCATGCCTGTTTACCAAGAAGACCGATAACGCTGGGCGTGGCGCAGTGAAGCGTGATAATATTGGTCAAATTCTCGGCAGTGTAAGGCAACGTGTATCTGCGAACAATAAAAAATCTATCTTCGTCATCAGACATTTGACAACCTCTGCCTAATCAAAACTTTCCATGTACTGCCGTCTTCAGCGGCAATTCTTAATACGGAAGCAATATGCCATTAACATTAATCATATTCGAGGAGTATGACTAATGCATAACGAATCTAGAGACATCTTACGTGTCGAACGTTTAGTTTGCTTTTTAGTTATACAGTATAAGATATTGCGAAGTACGTCATCAAATGTGGTCATAATTTCATGATCTTCTTTCCACGTTTTAGTATTGTTGCAAATGGAATACGTCCATAGCATTTGTTAAACCGAAGCAAGTCTAAAACTATACCTGCGGCAACAGTGGAGTGTCAGTAGTGACGGTGGGGAAAGGAGAAAGACGAAAACTGCTTTAGAAGTTGAATCGGATTATTGGTCCCTGAAAATATTTCATTTGACTTGCATTATAGCAGAACGAAATGGACGAATATGCGTGACGGAAAGGCAGTACAATGTCTGTGTCACACTCTATTAGCAGAACACTAGGAAAGCTCGGCTTGTGTACCACAGAGCTCCTCCTGTAACGGATCACCATTTCTTCAGAAATTTTCACATTGTAGGTTGTCTTGTACTTTGAATTAATGCAAGAAGCTCAGAGGATCTAAAAAATAAAAAAAAATGGTAATCTATTCTGAGCTAGTCTCGAATAGAATGCCTTACTGTATCCTGCTATCGGAACAGAGAGAATTAGGAACAATTACTCAAGTAAACTTTTGGCTACATGATTATCAGCTGATACTGCGAATTTTTATCTTTCTGTCCGGTCCTTTGATTCAGGAGTCACACTGAAACAAAGAACTAATTTCATCGAGTGGGAAATTAAAACTGCAGTACGTATTCGTTTGTTATTTGGGTCTGCAAACACACAGATAACGATTTTTTTAAAATATATTGACTGCACCATAACTGATTTTCAAAGATCTTAGTTTTCCAAGTACCTAAATTGTCATTAAGGCAACCAGTGAAGAACCCGACTACGGCTACTCACATTTTATTTAAATATGAAGTACCTGGAAGCAGACAACAAGCAAGCATTCCCAGGTGCACACATGAAATGAGACTTCCGTCACACAGTTGACACATCCATTAGTGTAAATGGAATGTCTTCCACTGAGAAAAATTCAGTTATTTACCGATGCACCACAGATGTTTCTGTTCCCACAACGATGATCTTAAGAACTCACGAAATAAATTCCTTGGCACCATCCTAGAAGATGAGAAGATGGTCTCTCTGGACCTTTGAATCGAAACCATGTGTCGAGCTAGAACGGCTGACTGCCCTGACATTGTAAGTAAATACTGAGCTAATTTCTCGGCTCGGTCACAATTACAAAATGTGCTAATAAATAAACAGTATTAACACGTTATATTCACAGTAAGTATACCATATTCTTCCAGCACAGACTGAAGTACTGTTGTGTTATGAGAGAAATGGACATCGAGTAACAGAAAATGCCAGAATCATCACTGAACGAAGATCAGTACTTCCGATTCTAAATGAGAAGTGTCAGACTTATGAAAGCATGGTGAAAAGTTGTCTGGCTGACAGAAACGTAGTGTTAAATTAACGTTTTTCTTCATTTTTTACTTTGGTACAATTTCCCCCGTAACGTATTCCAAGCGTCAACTTTAACTGCAAAATAGTTTTATTTATACGGGCGTTTAATCTGGTGGTGTTGCATTTCCTTCAAATGTATTAATGAGAACATTATGCTTTTATAAAATTCTTTGTTTTTACAAGGTCTATCGCCAACGGAAATTCTTCTGAGTTGGTAAAAATTGGCAATACGTCTGCTCGTTTTCAGTTAAGAAAAAATCTACGGAATTTAAACGTGAAGAACTTTTCTTGAGTATGATCACCGTGAAGAATGTCCTAAAACATCAACCATGATTGAAAACATTGATAAATGCACAATATGGTTCTGGACGATCGGTGTGTGTAGTTGTATAAATAGCTGTCACAACAAGCATATTAGAAGAGGTACACTCCTGGAAATTGAAATAAGAACACCGTGAATTCATTGTCCCAGGAAGGGGAAACTTTATTGACACATTCCTGGGGTCAGATACATCACATGATCACACTGACAGAACCACAGGCACATAGACACAGGCAACAGAGCATGCACAATGTCGGCACTAGTACAGTGTATATCCACCTTTCGCAGCAATGCAGGCTGCTATTCTCCCATGGAGACGATCGTAGAGATGCTGGATGTAGTCCTGTGGAACGGCTTGCCATGCCATTTCCACCTGGCGCCTCAGTTGGACCAGCGTTCGTGCTGGACGTGCAGACCGCGTGAGACGACGCTTCATCCAGTCCCAAACATGCTCAATGGGGGACAGATCCGGAGATCTTGCTGGCCAGGGTAGTTGACTTACACCTTCTAGAGCACGTTGGGTGGCACGGGATACATGCGGACGTGCATTGTCCTGTTGGAACAGCAAGTTCCCTTGCCGGTCTAGGAATGGTAGAACGATGGGTTCGATGACGGTTTGGATGTACCGTGCACTATTCAGTGTCCCCTCGACGATCACCAGTGGTGTACGGCCAGTGTAGGAGATCGCTCCCCACACCATGATGCCGGGTGTTGGCCCTGTGTGCCTCGGTCGTATGCAGTCCTGATTGTGGCGCTCACCTGCACGGCGCCAAACACGCATACGACCATCATTGGCACCAAGGCAGAAGCGACTCTCATCGCTGAAGACGACACGTCTCCATTCGTCCCTCCATTCACGCCTGTCGCGACACCACTGGAGGCGGGCTGCACGATGTTGGGGCGTGAGCGGAAGACGGCCTAACGGTGTGCGGGACCGTAGCCCAGCTTCATGGAAACGGTTGCGAATGGTCCTCGCCGATACCCCAGGAGCAACAGTGTCCCTAATTTGCTGGGAAGTGGCGGTGCGGTCCCCTACGGCACTGCGTAGGATCCTACGGTCTTGGCGTGCATCCGTGCGTCGCTGCGGTCCGGTCCCAGGTCGACGGGCACGTGCACCTTCCGCCGACCACTGGCGACAACATCGATGTACTGTGGAGACCTCACGCCCCACGTGTTGAGCAATTCGGCGGTACGTCCACCCGGCCTCCCGCATGCCCACTATACGCCCTCGCTCAAAGTCCGTCAACTGCACATACGGTTCACGTCCACGCTGTCGCGGCATGCTACCAGTGTTAAAGACTGCGATGGAGCTCCGTATGCCACGGCAAACTGGCTGACACTGACGGCGGCGGTGCACAAATGCTGCGCAGCTAGCGCCATTCGACGGCCAACACCGCGGTTCCTGGTGTGTCCGCTGTGCCGTGCGTGTGATCATTGCTTGTACAGCCCTCTCGCAGTGTCCGGAGCAAGTATGGTGGGTCTGACACACCGGTGTCAATGTGTTCTTTTTTCCATTTCCAGGAGTGTAGTATGGTGCATCTTACAGTTAGATCAGTTTTATTTATTTATTTATTTGCAACACGCCCCATTACCATATTTGTAACACTAAAAGTTTAGGTTTAATTTTTATACAAGATCCATCAAGAACAGGTCTCTGTCATTATTACTTTCACGGCGCACCCGCAACAGACGATCTGCTGTTTGATTACTCTCTGCACAAATACAAACAGTACTTAGGGCTAGCCTTAATCGATGGCAGTAAGACATTAATTTTGCATCCCCAGTTAACATTGTTGCAAAATTAGATGACTGTGATAACTTTATGGAAAGACGATATTGAACAGTCAGAAAAAACTTTTTTCATTGGTCCTTTTTTAGTTTCAGTTCATTCTGTTTCCCATTCTTCTTTCAACGTATGTTTTAATTTTCTTCTGACCACAGAGGGTGGAATTCTGTTCTGTCTTTCTGTTGCATTTTCTTGCGCTGCTTATTTGGCAAGCTTATCTGCTAGTTCATTCTCAGGAGTTCCTAAATGGCCAATTGCCCATTCGAAGTTAATATGCCATTTTCTCTGAAGCAGTTCCTAATTTTCTTTCTAATATTGAGAGGTGGTACACTGCTCTCTTACTTTAACAACACTGTCAGTCAGACTTATATTCTTATTTTACGTAATCATCTCTGTGTTCTCTAGAAACTGCATTTGGTATATGTGGTTTATGGCTTTTTTTTACATGTGGAAATTGTGGGCAGGATGTTCATATAACTGTATGTGTAGCCAGTTGGGAACTTATACCCAAAGGGCCGTGGCAGAGGCAACTAGGCAGTATATGGAAGAGGCAGTACCTATGCAATTTGATAAAATTGAAATTCAGCCCACCTCCCCTACTGAAATTAGGGAAATACTAAATTCACTAAATTCAATACTAAATTCACTCCAAAGTAAAAGCTCACATGGAATTGATGGCATTTCCAACAGAGTACTAAAAGCATTTTGCCAACAAATAAGTAGGATTCTCAGCCACATATGTAGTTTCTCACTGAAACAGGGCATTTTTCCAGTCAGACTCAAATACGCTATTGTTAAACAATTGCATAAAAAAAGGGATTGATCTGATGCTACCAGCTACCGCCCAATCTCACTTCTGACAGATTTATCCAAAATTCTTGAAAAAGAAATTTATTCAAGAGCAGCACCACGTATTTGTAAAAATGACTAACAAAACGTCAATTTGGTTTTCAGAAAGGCGTTTCAACAGAAAATGTTATATATACTTTCACTGATCAAATATTAAATGCATTGAATAACCGAACATCACCCATTGGGATTTTTGTGATCTCTCAAAGGCTTTTGATCGTGTGAATCATGAAATTCTTCTAGATAAGCTTAAGTATTGTGGTATGAGTGGGACAGTGCACAAATGGTTTAATTCATACTTAACGGAAGAATGCAGAAGGTTGAAATTAACAGTACAGATAGTCTGCAAAAACCAGCAGAGTTCTCTAACTGGGGAGGTATCAACAATGGTGTCCAACAAGGATCAGTCTTGGGTCCCTCATTGTTCTTAATATATATTAACGACTTGCCACTCCATATTCATGAAGATGCAAAGCTAGTTCTTTTTGTTGATGATACAAGTATAGTAATCACACCCAGGAAGCAAGAATCAGCTGAGTAAATTGCAAATAATGTCTTTCAGGAAATTATTAAGTGGTTCTCTGTAAATGGACTCACTAAATTTTGAGAAAACACAGATTATACAATTGTGTACAATAAATGGCATAACACCATTGATAAATATAGACTATGATCGGAAGTCTGTTGCTAAGGCCGAATATTCAGAATTTCTGGGTGTGTGCATTGATGAGAAACTGAATTGGAAGAAACATATCGATGATCTGCTGAAACGGTTAGGTTCAGCCACTTATGCTATTAGGGTTATTGCAAATTTTGGTGATAAACATCTCAGTAAATTAGCCTACTATGCCTATTTTCATTCACTGCTTCATATGGCGCCATATTTTGGGGCAATTCCTCATTAAGAGAGAAAATATTCACTGCACAAAAGCGTGTAATCAGAATAATAGGTGGAGCCCACCCAAGATCACTTTGCAGACATTTATTTAAGGAGATTTGGATATTCACCGTACCTTCGCAATACATATATTCACTCATGAAATTTGTCATTAATAACCCATACCAGTTCAAAAATAACAGCGAAGTGCATAGCTACAACATTAGAAGAAAGGAGGATATTCACTATTCTGGATTTAATCTCACTTTGGCACAGAAGAGGTGAATTATGCTGCCACAAAAATCTTTGGTCATTTGCCAAATAGTATTAAAAGTCTGACAGATAGCCAAACAACATTTAAAGGCAAATTAAAAGAATTTCCGAGTGACAACTCCTTCTACTCAATAGATTAATTCTTAGATATGAAGTAGTAAAAAAATTAATTAATTATCTTGTGTAAAGGAAACTTATGTTAAAGTGACACGTTCCACATCATTACGAAATGTCGTATTCATGATTTATGGAACAAGCATTAATGTATGTATGTATCTAGGGAGAGAAATGGATTGCAGGCCACGAATACTGAATCCAGCGACCTCGGTGTGTGAGTGATTCTGGAAGCAGCGGTCTTTGGATAGCACTTACAGAGGGACTTCAGGCCATGGCACTCCCCTCTTGCCACTCAGGGTCAGAATAGGAGGGCGCCAGCTCGTGTAACATTCTACCTGCGCCAGGCATCAGTCTGTCGTGAAGGTGGCCAGTTGGAGGAAAGTGAGTGAAGGAAGCCATTTAAAAAAGACTGCTGTAATCTGAGCTTTTGTGCAAATGGTGGGAAGGTCATAAAACTATGAGCATTCTCATGTTAGAAGCTGGGACGATACAGACAGACCAGCTCGTGCATATGTTTAGTCGTGGCAAGGCTGTAACTCCCCTGATGCCAGGAAGTCACCTGCTTCTTTTACCGAGCGGCAAAAGCACATATTTCACGGACACTACAGTCTGCAAAGCTTAACAGCCTTCTTTCAAAAATTGGAAACGGTCCGTCTGTAAATGAAGGACTGTGATCCCGTCTAGGTAGACGTTTTTTGCCGAGACATGGCCATGCTAAAATCTTCTTTTTTCAGACAAGAGAGAATTTTAGTCGCTGATTGGCTCCTCTCAGGATACTCAAAGCAGATGCTTGCTCCCCCAGCGTGGGTACACCAGTGCTGTGACTGAATTGGCTACCAAGCCAACAGAACCGTCAAGAGGGAAGATTTAATGACTAGAGAATAGTTCGATTGGTTTGAACAATGTGGAGGCTATTTCGTTTTTACTTGGTTCAAATGGTTCAAATGGCTCTGAGCACTATGGGACTTAACATCTATGGTCATCAGTCCCATAGAACTTAGAACTACTTAAACCTAACTAACCTAAGGACAGCACACAACACCCAGTCATCACGAGGCAGAGAAAATCCCTGACCCCGCCGGGAATCGAACCCGGGAACCCGGGCGTGGGAAGCGAGAACGCTACCGCACGACCACGAGCTGCGGACTTCGTTTTTACTAATTCGGCTCCCATACCGAGAGTGGATGGAAAGTGGTTGCGATTCTTTGCCTTATTAATCTTCTGGTCCTCCGCTGGTGGAGAACTTAAGGTCTTTCCATAGTGGGTGAGACCTTTGGTCTGTAACTTGTGGTGGACTAAGAACCAGTGGCAGTTTCCAACTGAACTGACAGTGGAACTATATATCATGTCGGACATATCATGTGTCACGAGGGTGAACTTCTTCGTTCTGAGTCGCCCATCTGTAAGTTTTTGACATTTCCAGCACACATCGTAGTGCCTGTGAGTCAAATTGGTTTGGCCAGACCAGCGAAAGAGTGCAGCTCACACTGAAATCTGATAGGAATTCAAGGCTCTGATAGGAAAGTTTCCCGCACACTAAAAATCAGATCGCCAGTACAAGTAGTTTGCAAATTTTCATGGACGCATCAGAACATTACAGCTGCTGTACTGCGCCGCTTCTCGCCCACAGCGCGCAGTTTTCTGCTGCCGCCTGAATCAAGGTGAAAGGGTAAAGTATTGCTGCACCAGCGTAGGAATTTTAAATGATACTCACAGCTCCCTGCTCTCCCGTGAACCATAGTTTGTGCTGTACTTAGTCGTAGTTGATTCCATTTGATAAGAGTGAGGTCTCACAGTTGATTCACGTAAACGATGTCAAATTGTGTTGTAAAACGGACTAATTCAGGGGAGAATTTGTGTAGCTTCCACCCCAATGAATGCTTTGCCAATCAAGCACCGTCCCTCTGCTGATTTGTGCTTCTCATTTTTTATAAGATTTATCAGACCGTTGTAGTTATAAAACGATTAATAAAAACTTGTCTTTATTTTTGTAGACTTGAGTACGCCATTCTTCTCATTCATAGTCCCTCAATTAACACTGTTTTTATTTTATTGTGGTGAAACATAGGTACACCAGAAATTAAAGGTTCAATTTTATTAATTTAGTTAATTTAATTAGTAATTTGATTTCTGAAAGTGATTGCAGACATAGGCAACAAAAATGCCATGAGCAAATTCACTAATTTCATATACCAGATGAGTCACTAACTATTGCCACCAAGAATAACTCAAAGAGTATGACAGGAGCTGAAAAGTTCGTGGGACAAAAGTTGCATGGGAAAACGGGGCCATAATATGATGTTGGTTTTTTTGTTGCTAGGTGGGGTCGCTTGAGAGATATAAAGGCCAACTTTGTTTTTTTAAGTGGAATGCTATAGTTTGGTACATATTTTCTGACAGCGGCTATCGAGACGAACCCAATGATGTGTAACAGTAAGGTCTTTGAAGGTCAACGAATGTCAAAAAGGTGGTATGAACGTCCATTTACAGAAGGTGTTAGAAATGATGACCATTGGTATCAGTGCAGTGCTGTAATCTTCTTATTATGGGTCGAGCGGCATTCCTTATCACATCGGCACTCATCGAAGCACATGCTCTGAAAATTGTCTCTCGCATATCTTCGGGTGTATTTGGAACGTCTTTATAAACAACGTCTTTTACGAATCCCCACAAAAAAACATCCAGAGGCGTCAAGTCTGGCGAACGAGCTTGCCACGACATCTCCTCCGCGTCCAATCCAACGATTTGGGAATTTTCTCTGCACTCATATCTAGCCATCAGCGAAAAATGTGCCGGACACCCATCGTGTTGATACCACATTCAGTTCCTTGTTCCTAAATGTATTTCTTCCAATAACAGACCTAATGTTTCTTGGAGGAATGTGGTGTACTTCCTACCATTAAAATTTCCTTCGATGAAATAGGAGCCTATAATTCTGTCCTCCAGAATCCCACACAATACATTCACCGACCACGGTTTTTGGTGTGCAACTTGCCGCAGCCAGCATGGATTTTAAGTTGCCCAATAATGAATGTTATGCAAATTAACATTTCCATGGTTCGTGAATGTATCCTTGTTAGTAAATAAAATCAAATTACTAAATGTGTCATCCCTCTGAATCTGAAGTTGGGCCCATCGGCAGAATTCAATGCGACGCTTACAATCCGTACCAGTTAATTCTTGGTGGAGACTGATGTGGTAAGGATACTATTTATGGCGATGCAGAACACGAACAACACTACTTTGGCTCATGTCAGATTCCCTTGCGATTTGACGTGAACGAACACAAGGATCTCGAACCACAATGGCAAGAGTACCAATTTCCGTTTCCTCGTTAGTAACTTTCCTTTGGCGGAAATGTTTCCGATGCGTTAAAGATCCAGTTGTTCTGAATTTATCATACACATATTTAATTGTACGACGTGTATCCTTGAGTACGTTGAGGATATCTTTAAGCGTATAAGTCTCTAGCTCTCACTGAATTTCGTTGGCATTCTCCGTAAATGACAAGCATATCGACTTGTTCTTCGAAGGAATACATCATTCACATTCGCTTGATTTGACGATACTAGTCTTACCGTTCCTATTAGTGTTGCATTGCGAAACCGTCGAATGGTGCTTACATGTCAGTAGCACGTTAGATGGATACGCCGTATTCGGCGAATATTTATTATTGGCACCATATAGAGAGAGAATTATCAGAGCATGTGCTTCGATAAGTGCCGAAGTGATAAGGAATACCACTCAATCCATGATAAGGCCGGCCGCCGTGGCCGAGCGGTTCTAGGCGCTTCAGTCCGGAACCGCGCTGCTGCTACGGTCGCAGGTTCCAATCCTGCCTCGGGCATGGACGTGTGTGATGTCCTTAGGTTAGTTAGGTTTAAGTAGTTCTAAGTCTAGGGGGCTGATGACCTCAGATGTTAAGTACCTTAGTGCTTAGAACCATTTCAACCAATCCATGATAAAAAGATTGCAGTACTGCACTGATACCAATGGTCATCACTTCGAACACCTTCTGTAAATGGACGTTCATGCCACCTTTTTGACCTTCGTACACCTTCAAAGACTTTACTGTTATACATCATTGGATTCGACTCTATACCGCTATCAGAAAATAAGTACCAAAGTATAGCATCTAATTAAAAAAAGAAAAGAAAAAGAAAAAAAATCAAAGTTGACCTTCATATATCTGACGTGACCCCCACCTAGCTACCAAAAACCAACGTCATATTATGGCCCCCGTTGTTCCATGCAACATTTGTCCCACAAGCTTTTCAGCTACTATCATACTTTCGGAGTTATTCTAGGTGACAATAGTTAGTGACTCACCCTGTATAAAAATTAAGTGTGTACCTTACAGTTTGATGGTTATTGAGGGGATAATACTTTTCTTTATGTAAAGATAATAACATTTAGCATCACTCGGACATATACAATGAAGAGGTAAAGAAACTGATCTGCCTAATATCGTGGAGGGCCCCCATACGAGACCGCAGAAGCGCCGCAACGTGACGTGGCATGCACTCGACTAATGTCTGAAGTAGTGCTGTACAAAACCGACTGCATGAATCTTGGAGGACTGCCCATAAATCCGTAAGAGTACAAGGGGGTGGGGATCTATTCTGAAAAGCGTGGTGCAAGGCATCCAACATATGTTCAATAATGTTTATGTCTGGGAAGTTTGGCAGCCAGTGGAAGTGTTTAAACTCAGAAGAGTGTTCCTGGAGCCTTTCTGTAGTAATTCTGGACATGAGGGTGTCGCATTATCCTGCTGGAATTGCCCAAGTGCGTCAGAATGTACAATGGACGTGAATGGATGCAAGTGATCAGACAGGATGCTGTCAGAGACGTATCTAGACGTATTACGGGTCCCATATTACTCCAAGTGCACACGCCCAACACCATTACAGAGCCTGCTGGAGCTTGAACAGTCCCCTGCTGACATACAAGGTCAATGGATTCATGAAGCTGTCTCCATAACTGTACACGTCCATCCGCTCGATACAATTTGAAACGAGGCTCGTCCGACCAGGCAACATGTTTCCAGTCATCAACAGTTCAATGTCGGTGTTGACGAGCCCAGGCGAGGCGTAAAGCTTTGTGTCTTGCAGTCATCAAGGGTACAAGAGTGGGCCTTCGGCTCCAAAAGCTTATATCTACGTTGTTTCGTTGAATGGTTCGCACGCCGACGCTTGTTGATGGCCCAGTATTGAAATCTGCAGCAATTTGCGGGAGTGTTGCACTTCTGTCACATTGAACGATTCTCTTCAATCGCCGTTGGTCCCGTTTTTGTAGGGTCTTTTTCCGGAGATTTAATGTTTTACCGGTTTCCTGAGATTCACGGTACACTCGTGAAATGGTCGTACGTGAAAATCTTCACTTCATCGCTACCTCGGAGATGCTGTGTCCCATCGCTCGTGCACCGACTATAACATTACGTTCAAACTCATTTAAATCTTGATAACCAGTCATTGTAGAAGCAGTAACCGATATAACAACTGCGCCAGACACTTGTTGTCTTATATAGGCATTGCCGACCGCAGCACTGTATTCTGTCTGTTTACACATCTCTGTATTTCAATACGCATGCCTATACCAATTGCTTTGCCACTTCAGTGTATTTATGATTAAAGCAAGCAAAGGTTTGCAATTGGTGTCCGTTGCCTAGGATCTTGAATTATGGCACTTTTGTGAGGTAGTTAGTGCCATATCTTGCGTAACAGGCCCGTGTTTTTCTTCTTTTTTTTTTTCCAAAGTGAAACTATGGTGTACTGTGAACATTTATACTCGGTTTCACGCTATGCGTCTATCTCAGTAATTTGTAGTATGTTGTTGTCATTTTATTTCAGTGTGGTGTCTGTATCATCTACGAGGGTGATCCCAAAAGTAAGGTCTCCTATTTTTTTTATAAGTACATAGACCTGTTTATTTCTACAGTGGTTTATATGAGTTTACATTTTGAACATTTAGCTATTTTTCGACGTAGTCACCATTTCTGTCGCATTTTTGTAGAAGCTGTGGCAGTTTTTGTATGCCCATGTCATACCAGCTCGCCGCCATGCCGTTCAGAAAGTTATGAACCTCTTCTTTCATCTCGTCGTCGGAGCTGAATCGCTGGGACCACAATTAACGCTGACAGGTACTGCGAGTCTCTGCAAAAACTCAAACGGGCAATTCAGAACCGGAGAAGAGGAATGTTGAGCAAGAGTGTACACATTCTCCATAACAACGCTCGCCCACACATCGCTCGGCAAACCGTTGCTCTCCTGCAACAGTTTCAGTGGAACATAATCACCCACCCACCCTATAGTCCTGACTTGGCGCCCAGTGACTATCACCTGCTCCCTAGGTTAAAAGAACATTTGGCCGGAAAGCGATTCAGCTCCGACGACGGGGTGAAAGAAGAGGCTCATAACTTTCTGAACAGCATGGTGGCGAGCTGGTATGACATGGGCATACAAAAACTACCACAGCGTCTACAAAAATGCATCGACAGAAATGGTGATTATGTCGAAAAATAGCTAAATGTTCAAGCTGTAAACTGATGTAAACCACTGTAGAAATAAACAGGTATATGTACTTATAAAAAAATAGGAGACATTACCTTTGGGATTACCCTCGTACTTTTGTTTCTCACTGTGTCCTGTCCGTGACTTCTGCGTCACTTCTTGTCTGATGTTACGTCGTTGCTAACAGCGTTGTGCAAGCTTTTGTGGAGCAAATTTATTTACGGGGACGTGTACGACATTTTAAAGTAGGTTTTGTTTAATGGGCTTAGGCAAAAAGTGTGCGTATTTTGAAGGAAAATCAGAGTAGAGTTGTGGCACGCGATTCATGTGTAGGCTGCGCAATAATGTCGTGAAAACTGAAACACGAGCCACCCACTGATGCAGAACAAGAGAGAACGACGGAAGAAGTTCTTTTAAATCACTCTGCAAACACGCCACAGAAGTCAAATGCAGTACACTCCGATGACGAGCCCGCATCTCGTGGTCGTGCGGTAGCGTTCTCGCTTCCCACGCCCGGGTTCCCGGATTCGATTCCCGGCGGGGTCAGGGATTTTCTCTGCCTCGTGATGGCTGGGTGTTGTGTGCTGTCCTTAGGTTAGTTAGGTTTAAGTAGTTTTAAGTTCTAGGGGACTGATGACCATAGATGTTACGTCCCATAGTGCTCAGAGCCATTTGAACCAACTCCGATGACGAGGTTTCAGTTTACTCAGGAAATGAAAACGAACACGACGTCGAGATGGCAGGTCATGTGGGTTCTGTAAATACTGATAGAGGCACAGTAAGGGAAAGTAACAGTCCGATTTCGCGGGCAAGGCGTCACAGAGCAGTTGAAATGCGTGCGTCTAGTCCTGGATACGTTACTGGAAGTGAGCAGTTAGAATCGAACATTCAGTTTATGCAAGAGAGGGAGAGGAGTCGACTGGAAAGGGAAGAAAAGAGACGATAGGCAGAAGTCCAGATGCAGGAATTCCTCATTAATGAAACTTCCTGGCAGATAAAAACTGTGTGGCGCACCGAGACTCGAACTCGGGACCTTTGCCTTTCACGGGAAAGTGCTCTAACCAGCTGAGCTACCCAAGCACGACTCGCGCCCCGTCCTCACAGCTTTACTTCTGCCAGTACCTCGTCTCCTACCTTCTAAACTTTACAGAAGCTCTCCTGCGAACCTTGCAGAACTAGCACTCCTGAAAGAAAGGATATTGCGGAGACAAGGCTTAGCCACAGCCTGGGGGATGTTTCCAGAATGAGATATTCACTCTGCAGCAGAGTGTGCGCTGATATGAAACTTCCTAGCAGATTAAAACTGTGTGACGGACCGAGACTCGAACTCGGGACCTTTGCCTTTCACGGGCAAGTGCTCTACCAACTGAGTTACCCAAGCACGACTCGCGCCCCGTCCTCACAGCTTTACTTCTGCCAGTACCTCGTCTCCTACCTACCAAACTATCCCGTGTCCGGCCATCCTGATTTAGGTTTTCCATGATTTCCCTAAATCGCCCAAGGGGAAATGCTGGGATGGTTCCTTCGAAAGGGCACGTCCGACTTCCTTTCCTAATCCGATGAGACCGATGACCTGCCCCAAAAACAACCTAACGAACCCTTCCAAACTTTACAGAAGGTCCCCTGCGAACCTTGCGAACGTTGGTCTCCTGCCCCAAAAACAACCTAACGAACCCTTTCAAACTTTACAGAAGGTCCCCTGCGAACCTTGCGAACCTTGGTAGAGTACTTGCCCGTGAAAGGCAAAGGTCCCGAGCTCGAGTATCGGTCCATCACACAGTTTTAATCTGCCAGGACGTTTCATATCAGCGTACACTCCGCTGTAGAGTGAAAATCTCATTCTCATTAATGAAATCAGGAAAATTCAGAAGCGACAAGACGAGAAGGAAAAGATACAGAACAAAGTAATGAAAGAAATTAAGGAAATTCAAACGAGGGCTGATGAGTTTGCCTAAAACGTAAATCAGGTCACGAATGAAGTTAAGGGTGTAAAAGCAGAAGGTGAAGACATGAGGAAAACGTCAGATGAGACGCGAGAAGTAGCAGTAGTGTCCTGACGTGAGGCTAGGGCAGCCAGATTAGTAGCACGAGATGCACGGAAAAATGCCCAAATTGCAAGAGATCAGGCAGCTCTGGCAAAGATCGAAGTGAGCGCAACCGAGAAGGCTATTTCTGCTCTTAAAAATAGTAACAGAGAGTAGCTGAAAAGGCACAGCAAGAAATGTTAGAAATCAAAGACGAGCAAATGCGTCTCACTACCCGTCAGAATGAGCTGGCGAATGAGCTGGCGAATGAGCTGGCGAATGAGATGAGACAAATGTGCGAACGGGTCGCTCGTATAGAAATTCAGCCAGAAGCAGCAGCACGTCGCCGTCAAAGACAAAATTTTGCAACCCAAACTGAAGCCACATCCACGGTATACGCCGATATACGGCAGGACCGCTTATCCGAGCACGCGCAGTGGCGCGTAGTTCATAAGGTACCGAGCCACAATTTCGCGGGTCTCAGACGTACGGAAACGTAACTACATAACACTGATAACACTTGACGAGGTTGCAATAGCGGCCAGGTATCGGTCGGCCATGAAATCTTGGACGCACGCGCCATAATTTAGAGAAAGTCCAGGGCCGCAAAGTTATGAATATTTCGACTTAAAACATTTTCTCTCAATTCAAAATTTTCACGTTTACAAAAAGAATCACAATTCATTACACCCCAAGTCATGGATTTCTCAGTATGAGAGGGTATTGCCCAAGTCATGGCCACTAGTATACAAGTTGGAATTTATCTGTGGGTACCTGGAAGGTTCAAAGCAGAGCACAAGCGTAACGTTGCAGGAAACTGCCGCAGTTACGACGAATACAGAGAGGCTTTCCTAAATACCTACACCCAAGAAAGGATTGAACAGGAGATTATTTTAGGGAATGGTTACGAAGCATCGGGGTGCCGCAGTCCGGTAAAGTTTTTAGAAACGTTTGTCAATAAGAATCGTTACCTGGACCAACTGTATAGTGATAAGGAGATTATGCGACACTGCAACATGAAACTGGCATTGAGGTATCAGGAACTGCTCATTGCCAAAAGCCTCAGCGAAATGATATAAGCAGGCGGGGGACGTATGGCGGTAATTTTCACGAAAACGGAAATACCAACAGGAGGGAAATGCAAAATTCTAACCACTTCGTGCGACCGGTTTGGAACTCAGGGCAAACAAGGAATAACAGAAGGATTGGTAGGCATAGTCCGCAACGTGATCACCAGAACAACGTAGTGTAAATCAGACTACTTATCCCCTCAAACAGAATCCGCAACAGAAGTCCGCATAGGATCTGACAGATGGCCGCTGTGGTCTCAGCCCAAAAAAAGATGCAAGTAATAATGGTATGTACAACATTAGCTTATTACAGGATGAGGACATAGGAGATTTTTTTGAATGAGAAAAAAGAGGTGATTAGCAGACAGGATTTACACCCTATCATCCATGCAATCGTAGGTGACGTCGGTCGGACGGGAATTGTTGACAGTGGGATCCATATTACGGACATATCAGAAAGTGCATACAATAGATGCATTGAAAATCACTCATGGTTTGCGCTCAAAATCATTAAAACAAGAGTAAAAGGTTCCTTGACGGGGAAGCACACTGAGGTGCAGTTTCAGACTCGACTGGAGGTTAACTGCCAAGGGCATATGCTAGAGACGAACTTCCTGATCGTCCCCGCTCGGTCTATTGGAATAATGTTTGGAATGGACTTCTTAAATGAACAGCTGACCATTCTGGACGTAGGGCGAGGTGAACTTATCCTTCAGATAGAGAGCGTGGTCAGACTGTCATTTGAAGATCGCGTAATACGAACACAGATCACAGTAGAGTGTTTAAACCTGAGCTAAACTACCAATGGGGAAGGAACTGTAGGACCACCACATTGATACTGAAGTAGACCGGCTGCACAAGAGGCTACACAAATTCAGTAAGAGGTGCACAATGCAATAGATTACATGTTGACCAACCTAAACAACATCTCAAAGTGCAACAAGGAGGAGTTGGAGAGTCTGTTAAGAGAGAACGCAGATATATTCTTGCCAAAGATAGGTGCAATTTGAAATTTCTAATGTGCATTCTGGGTATGGGACCACAAAAATGTTTTTTACCTCCCTACACGATACCACTGGCATACTGGCAGAAAGTCTTCTTGGAGATTTAGAAAACGCTGGACGATGATATTATTGAACAAGTGACCTCCACATACAATAATCCAATTACTGTGGTTAAAAAACAAGAGGGCACGAATTATTTGGTGCCAGATGTATGCCAGATCAACTCGATAATTGAACTTGAAATGGATTGACTGGAAAAGCCACGAGAGCTGATACAATCTTTCCATGGAGCCACTGTTTTCTCCACGATCGATTTAAGTACAAGCTTCTGGCAAATAAACCTCTGACCTTAATGCCGGAAAATACTTGGCATTTCTTGCATCCGGTAAATGCTATCAATTGAAACGATTACCATTTAGTGTGAATGTCTCTTCAGCTGCTGTCATTAGGGGATTAGACAGAATCCTCAGTGACTGTACTAAGCAAAGTGTAACCAGCGATGTGAACGATCTACTGATTGCGAAGCTGACGTGGAGGCAACACAACATGACGTTAGGGAAATCCTCCATTACTTCAGAGAGTGTGGTGTAACTGCAAATATTACCAGATCATGTATCGGGACGTCCACAGTCAGATTCCTAGGCCACATCATTACGGCAGAAGGAATCTCGCCGGATCCAGAAAAAATTGTATTGTCAATTTTTACATAAGGTTTAAAGACATAAAAAAGTCGAAAACGCCATAGCCTTGCCAACTTACTGGAAACAAGTCTACAAGGGTATGGGACGATGCGGCTGAGGATGAATTTCAAACACTCAAAAACGCGCTCGTTAAAGTGCCAATCCTGTCTCACCCCAATCTAGACGAGAAATTTTGTATGATAACGGACAGCTCCTTTTCTGTTCTGGGAGTTATGATCTTCCAGAGATACAAAGATGGTGGTAATATGGTACACAAAACCATAACTTTCGGAAGCCGTGTCCTGAGCAAATGCGAAAAAAGTTACTCAGTCACCGAGTTGGAAGCACTGACGGTCGTCTGGGGCTTCGAGAAATTCAGATTCTTCTTGTATGGTCGATAAACGAGAGTATACGTACACCAATCACAAGGCGTTAGAGTTTCTTCTCACAGCAAAATGGTTCAAATGGCTCTGAGCACTATGGGACTCAACTTCTCAGGTCATTAGTCCCCTAGAACTCAGAACTAGTTAAACCTAACTAACCTAAGGACATCACACACATCCATGCCCGAGGCAGGATTCGAACCTGCGACCGTAGCGGTCTCGCGGTTCCAGACTGCAGCGCCTAGAACCGCACGGCCACTTCGGCCGGCGTCTTCTCACAGCAAAACTCCGCAATAAAAGACTGACAAGATGGGCTCTCGCATTACAAGAATTTGATTTTAGAATCACTCGCTTACCTGGGGAAGAGAACATAATTGCTGATACGTTGTCATGATCACCTATAGTGAAATAGTGTGAATCCATTGCAGGATGAGCACTTCAGTCTGCACTACATAAAAAATGCAGCATTTGAAAATTATGTGACTGTGAGCTTGAAAGACTTCAGGAGAGAACAGGAGAAAGACCGAGTTCCGTCAGTCCTATTGGAGAGATTCAAGGACTGCGCAGAAACAAAGATTAGGCAGTTTTATTTCTTACGTGAAGGAGTGGTTGTCTACCGTGGCGAAGGGAAAGTTGCATTGTGGAGCGTCTGCATCCCTGATGAGCTCGTAAATAAAGTGATATGAAGCACACATTTGAGTTACGCGCATTTCGATGCCAGAAAGCGTTATTTGTTGTTATACACACTGTACTATTTTAAAGATAAGGAGGATAAGGAGAGTACTGGCAGTGTGTAAGGCATGTCAGAAATCGAAATACACGACAGTCACAATGCAGGTTTTAACGTCACCGGCCGTTAATTGGGATTTAATTATTTTACTTGCAATTAATATGAAAGGCAATTTCGGGTTGCGAACTATTTTTATATTAAAATGAAAAGCAATGGCGGCAACGTTAAAACATACTGCGGCCTCTTTCATTCCGAACTTTTACGAAAGTTAATGTAATTTCTTCTGAAAGTAGTAACGGCCCACAGTTTTGGTTCAAAATGGTTCAAATGGCTCTGAGCACTATGGGACTCAACTTCTGAGGTCATTAGTCCCCTAGAACTTAGAACTAGTTAAACCTAACTAACCTAAGGACATCACACACATCCATGCCCGAGGCAGGATTCGAACCTGCGACCGTAGCAGCCGCGCGGTTCTGGACTGAGCGCCTAGAACCGCTAGACCACCGCGGCCGGCCCACAGTTTGGGCTTGGAGAGCAAATCTTTTGGTAAAATTTGTTACTGACCGTGAATTTAAATATTTTTCCTTGCGGAAATTAGAATTAAACTGATTATTAATATTAAAATGTGTAACGTCCCCTTAAAAAAATTTATAAATGACAGTGCTGGAAAACCTCTACGTTATTTGATTTTCAAACAGCTGAGCAAAACTGAACGTACTCAGACATTTCTCTCTTTACTTATTCTGATCAACACTAAACGGACACGCAATATTTTTAGCGCAACGCAATCTGACTTTCAATAATCCCTACAAAAGAATGGTCCTGACTAACAATAACCTATACCTTTCATGAATCACTTACCTAATAAAAATCTTCGTTACTCGAACTACTGCAATACAGCGAGCGCCAATACTGCCAGCTAAATAAAAGATTCTAACTACTGAAGGCACTAACTACTGATAGGCATAGTTAGCAAATGAAATATTTTGACGGACAACAAACAATGTATTTATCTTAGTAGTGTTCAAAAGTCATTATATATATATATATATATATATATATATATATATATATATATATATATATCAGTTCATGACATCCAGTGTTACAAATTTCCTTTTTCTGACGGACACACGTCCAGATCGTCCGCTCTCAAAACTCTGCCATCTCTCTCCCCACATCCACCACTGCTGGCGGCACACCTCCAACTGCGCAACGCTATGCGCTGTTCACATCCAACTGCCCAACACTACAATAGAGAATATTCCAACAATGCAAACCAGCCACAGACTGCACACAGCACAGTCAGTGATTTTCAAGAGCGCTACAGGACGTTACCAACATAAAAACCTAAACAGCCTACTTACAAATGATTGCAGATTCTATCGTATTTCACAAAAAAAGACTACGGTACATGAAATGGCGCACGCAAACTATAATAACCAAAAGAAATGTTTCCGTATTTAAGAAAACACCCAACGTTATGAGTCTGTAAAGGAAGAACAGGTTTGTAAATAAAATGTGATTAAACTTTAACAGTATGTTTTAAAGAAATAAAGGTCAACTTAACACTAGTGTACTCAGCGCACTTTTTTGCCTAATATTTAAAACAAAAGAGTCTCCACATGAAACTCGTGATATTGAAATGCACGCACTTGATATTCTGATTTCTAGCAACAGTTCCAGTCGCAAATAATTAACTGACAGTACAAAAAAGATCTGCTATGACCATTTCATCGCGTAACACGAATTAAGCTAACCGAGAGAGACAAGCACAATGGCAAAAAGGGAAGAGCAAAAGAGCAGAGCAAGAAAGAGAGCGGTACCCTTGTTTCACTACTATTTATACTAATCACTCATTATGATCTTTGTGTGATTATCGATATATTATCCAGAGGTGTGTGGCATAGTTACATTACTTTCGGAAAATTTCGTGTAAAAGTTGGGGGCGTTAGAAGGCGCCACAGTACCCTATCATTCCGACGAAATTAAAGCATATGGCCGCCACTGATGTCATGAGACCTCTCCCACGAGCAAATGGGGTGTACTGCTACATACTGGTTGTCATAGAGCTAACTTCTAAATGCGTCGCTGTGACACAATTGAAGAAGGCTACCACGCAGACGGTGAGCAAAGCTTTTTGCAAAGATTTGCTGTCTCAAGTAGGACATGTGGACAGAATCATCTCCGACAGTGGATCCCAGTGTAACTCAAACAAATGAAACGCCGTATTGAGACGGCACAGAGGAGAGAATAATGAAAGGCCTCTGGAATCTCTGCCGCATCTATTACGCGAAAAGGCACGCAACCTGGGATACCTTCTTTCATGATTTCCAGGACGTAATGAATGAACTGCCACACGAAGTCACAAGAATAGCATCCGTGATGTGCTAAAACACACACACCCATGCCCGAGGGAGGACTCGAACCTCCGCCGGGACCAAACAGGATCTCAGACGTCTGCGGGTGATAGTTGCGAAGAGAAAGGGTGCGTGAGACAGGAATGCTCGGAAACGAGAGTTTCAGGTTGGACAAAAAGTCCTGTCAAAAGCTTCCGTCTATCGAATGAGCAAAATCATCCGCGCCGGAAATTTTACCCAATCTACACTCCTGGAAATTGAAATAAGAACACCGTGAACTCATTGTCCCAGGAAGGGGAAACTTTATTGACACATTCCTGGGGTCAGATACATCACATGATCACACTGACAGAACCACAGGCACATAGACACAGGCAACAGAGCATGCACAATGTCGGCACTAGTACAGTGTATATCCACCTTTCGCAGCAATGCAGGCTGCTAGTCTCCCATGGAGACGATCGTAGAGATGCTGGATGTAGTCCTGTGGAACGGCTTGCCATGCCATTTCCACCTGGCGCCTCAGTTGGACCAGCGTTCGTGCTGGACGTGCAGACCGCGTGAGACGACGCTTCATCCAGTCCCAAACATGCTCAATGGGGCACAGATCCGGAGATCTTGCTGGCCAGGGTAGTTGACTTACACCTTCTAGAGCACGTTGGGTGGCACGGGATACATGCGGACGTGCATTGTCCTGTTGGAACAGCAAGTTCCCTTGCCGGTCTAGGAATGGTAGAACGATGGGTTCGATGACGGTTTGGATGTACCGTGCACTATTCAGTGTCCCCTCGACGATCACCAGTGGTGTACTGCCAGTGTAGGAGATCGCTCCCCACACCATGATGCCGGGTGTTGGCCCTGTGTGCCTCGGTCGTATGCAGTCCTGATTGTGGCGCTCACCTGCACGGCGCCAAACACGCATACGACCATCATTGGCACCAAGGCAGAAGCGACTCTCATCGCTGAAGACGACACGTCTCCATTCGTCCCTCCATTCACGCCTGTCGCGACACCACTGGAGGCGGGCTGCACGATGTTGGGGCGTGAGCGGAAGACGGCCTAACGGTGTGCGGGACCGTAGCCCAGCTTCATGGAGACGGTTGCGAATGGTCCTCGCCGATACCCCAGGAGCAACAGTGTCCCTAATTTGCTGGGAAGTGGCGGTGCGGTCCCCTACGGCACTGCGTAGGATCCTACGGTCTTGGCGTGCATCCGTGCGTCGCTGCGGTCCGGTCCCAGGTCGACGGGCACGTGCACCTTCCGCCGACCACTGGCGACAACATCGATGTACTGTGGAGACCTCACGCCCCACGTGTTGAGCAATTCGGCGGTACGTCCACCCGGCCTCCCGCATGCCCACTATACGCCCTCGCTCAAAGTCCGTCAACTGCACATACGGTTCACGTCCACGCTGTCGCGGCATGCTACCAGTGTTAAAGACTGCGATGGAGCTCCGTATGCCACGGCAAACTGGCTGACACTGACGGCGGCGGTGCACAAATGCTGCGCAGCTAGCGCCATTCGACGGCCAACACCGCGGTTCCTGGTGTGTCCGCTGTGCCGTGCGTGTGATCATTGCTTGTACAGCCCTCTCGCAGTGTCCGGAGCAAGTATGGTGGGTCTGACACACCGGTGTCAATGTGTTCTTTTTTCCATTTCCAGGAGTGTATATCGGACCTGTTCGAGTCCGGATAGCTCATCCAAACACGGTGTAACTCGAAACATTGAAATCCAAGAAGTCCTTAGGGATTAATCCTATCTCCTATGTGAAACCCTTTATAGAATAAAACTTGTACAGTTAGACCATTAAGTTAGTGTTAAGATTCATTTGTTACCGATTCATTTATGTAGTCATCTAGTGTTTTGTTCCTTACTTGTTTGCACTCACATTGCTTGGGTGATTTATTATTATAATTAGCGGATAAGATCTTCTCCTGTGACATCTGATCAATAAGTCTGGGATTCCTAGTTTTCTGTCCAGCATTTCCACTTCGATAATTTACCACATATCTGTAACGTACTGGCATCCTCTCATGTTTCACAGATATAAATTTATTTCTTGGATAGGAATGTGCCGATTTCTCGGAGGAAACATCTCGGGTTTATGACAAAACTTGTGAGATGAACGCGAGTTGTCCACACCAGAGGCGTGCTGACGTTCGAGTATGGTTATTTTTCTCGCTGTGGTCCAGTTAGGGTTATCGCCAGTGGAGCTATGTATCCTCGTTGGAGGTTTTAGAGTGTCGTTACGCTTATGGATAATCGCCTATGGTGCAATATTTTTCGTTGGTGGTGCATTTTCGTCTGTGTTTATAGCTTATGGATTATCGGCAACAGTGTGATGATGTTTGCCTAGTGGTATTTCGATTGGGAATCGCCAGCACCAGAGGCGCCAGAGGTGCGTCATCGGCAAAGTTATGTATCACCTGGCGTGAGCACGTGGAGTGCGAGTCACGGCAGTACTTCCTAATGTGGATAGGAAGGGAATGGCGAATGGGACCAGATGGAAACGGAGGATACAAATCCTTCTCCACTGAAAATAATTAAAAGGACCTGGTATTTATGTCATTGCAGCAGCTGTTATTTGATAATATCTGTATGTGAATTTTTCAGAATTATTGGTCAGTTTCAGAGGGAAAGGTGAATTTGTGCCGATGTCTGATCTATTCTGATAGCACAGAGAGGGGTGTAGAGATGGCGATGGGCAGCATTCGACCCAGATTCTGCACCAGATATACGCATCAGCGTCACCATCCAATAAGCTGGCACCAGGAGCGGTCTCAGAGTCCAGATTAGAGTAAAGTGGAAAGCGTTAGAGGTAGTTAAACTTGGTAATGGGTAGAATAATTAGTGTGTGGTGCGGTGTGAGCGTGCTTGAAGTATGAATGTGCAGGCTGTGCCAGCTTAGGCCATTGTGGTGCATGAGTGATGTTGGGAAACTAACATAACAATCATATGTGTTGTGGTCTTCAGTCCTGAGACTGGTTTGATGCAGCTCTCCATGTTACTCTATCCTGTGCAAGCTTCTTCATCTCCCAGTACCTACTGCAACCTACATCCTTCTGAATCTGCTTAGTGTATTCATCTCTTGGTCTCCCCCTACGATTTTTACCCTCCACGCTGCCCTCCAATACTAAATTGGTGATCCCTTGATGCCTCAGAACATGTCCTACCAACCGATCCCTTCTTCTGGTCAAGTTGTGCCACAAACTCCTCTTCTCCCCAATCCTGTTCAGTACCTCCTCATTAGTTATGTGATCTACCCATCTAATCTTCAGCATTCTTCTGTAGCACCACATTTCGAAAGCTTCTATTCTCTTCTTGTCCAAACTGGCTATCGTCCATGTTTCACTTCCATACATGGCTACACTCCATACAAATACTTTCAGAAATGACTTCCTGACACTTAAATCTATACTCGATGTTAACAAATTTCTCTTCTTCAGAAACGCTTTCCTTGCCATTGCCAGTCTACATTTTATATCCTCTACTTCGACCATCATCAGTTATTTTGCTCCCCAAATAGCAAAACTCCTTTACTACTTTAAGTGTCTCATTTCCTAATCTAATACCCTCAACATCACCCGACTTAATTCGACTACATTCCATTATCCTCGTTTTGCTTTTGTTGATGTTCATCTTATATCCTCCCTTCAAGACACCATCCATTCCGTTCAACTGCTCTTCCAAGTCCTCTGCTGTCTCTGACAGAATTACAATGTCATCGGCAAACCTGAAAGTTTTTATTTTTTCTCCATGGATTTTAATACCTACTCCGAATTTTTCTTTTGTTTCCTTTATTGCTTGCTCAATATACAGATTGAATAACATCGGGGAGAGGCTACAACCCTGTCTTACTCCTTCCCAACCACTGCTTCCCTTTCATGTCCCTCGACTCTTATAACTGCCATCTGGTTTCTGTACAAACTGTAAATAGCCTTTCGCTCCCTGTATTTTACCCCTGCCATCTTCAGAATTTGAAAGAGAGTATTCCAGTCAACATTGTCAAAAGCTTTCTCTAAGTCTACAAATGCTAGAAATGTAGGTTTGCCTTTCCTTAATCTTTCTTCTAAGATAAGTCGTAAGGTCAGTATTGCCTCACGTGTTCCAGTATTTCTACGGAATCCAAACTGATCTTCCCCGAGGTCAGCTTCTACTAGTTTTTCCATTCGTCTGTAAAGAATTCGTGTTAGTATTTTGCAGCTGTGGCTTATTAAACCGATTGTTCGGTAATTCTCACATCTGTCAACACATGCTTTCTTTGAGATTGGAATTATTATATTCTTCTTGAAGTCTGAGGGTATTTCACCTGTTTCATACATCTTGCTCACCAGATGGTAGAGTTTTGTCAGGACTGGCTCTCCCAAGGCCATCAGTAGTTCTAATGGAATGTTGTCTACTCCGGGGGCCTTGTTTCGACTCAGGTCTTTCAGTGCTCTGTCAAACTCTTCACGCAGTATCGTATCTCCCATTTCATCTTCATCTACATCCTCTTCCATTTCCATAATATTGTCCTCAAGTACATCGCCCTTGTATAAACCCTCTATATACTCCTTCCACCTTTCTGCTTTCTCTTCTTTGCTTAGAACTGGGTTTCCATCTGAGCTCTTGATGTTCATACAAGTGGTTCTCTTATCTCCAAAGGTCTCTTTAATTTTCCTGTAGGCAGTATCTATCTTACCCCTAGTGAGATAAGCCTCTACATCCTTACATTTGTCCTCTAGCCATCCCTGCTTAGCCATTTTGCACTTCCTGTCGGTCTCATTTTTGAGACGTTTGTATTCCTTTTTGCCTGCTTCATTTACTGCATTTTTATATTTTCTCCTTTCATCAATTAAATTCAATACTTCTTCTGTTACCCAAGGATTTCTACTAGTCCTCGTCTTTTTACCTACTTGATCCTCTGCTGCCTTCACTACTTCATCCCTCAAAGCTACCCATTCTTCTTCTATTGTATTTCTTTCCCCCATTCCTGTCAATTGTTCCCTTATGCTCTCCCTGAAACTCTGTACAACCTCTGGTTCTTTCAGTTTATCCAGGTCCCATCTCCTTAAATTCCCACCTTTTTGCAGTTTCTTCAGTTTTAATCTACAGGTCATAACCAATAGATTGTGGTCAGAGTCCACATCTGCCCCTGGAAATGTCTTACAATTTAAAACCTGGTTCCTAAATCTCTGTCTTACCATTATATAATCTATCTGATACCTTTTAGTATCTCCAGGGTTCTTCCATGTATACAACCTTCTATCATGGTTCTTAAACCAAGTGTTAGCTATGATTAAGTTGTGCTCTGTGCAAAATTCTACCAGGCGGCTTCCTCTTTCATTTCTAACAATCATATACACAACAGCAAACATGGCTTCACAACTAGAAAATGATTGATTTAAATCTTTTAGATAAGCGATTAATTATCGAAAATTGGAACATTATTTAAATGAAAGAAACCAGTAAGCACTTCCTCCATTAATAATTTTGTGTAGTTTAATGACCATCAGTTCATATATTTGTTATGATTTTCTATGTATGTGTTTTTGTAAACATTCATTGTAAAAACACGGCACTAAAACATGCGCTAAGGATTGTGCAGAGGGCTACGGTGTTCCAAATGGCAAGCGAGTAACAGACCGTGGCTGGACGCTGCTCTGCGCAGGGCAGGTGGCCATATCGCAACACGGTTGGCGGGGCTGCCCGGTGTCGTAGTGCGACCTTGGACGCGGCTTCTGGCGTGACGTCGCAGCAGGGGCGGCATCCACGGGTAAGAGACCAGCTAATGTGACATCACCACATGTTCTCATTGGCAGCTGTCAGCTACAGTTGACCTGTCCACCCACCCTGAGTCGACAGGGCAGGCAGCCGACGGACGTGATGACACTGGGGCAGCTAAAGGGCGACAGAGGCGTGGATGAAGTCCTGCCCGACCCTTTCACTCATGCCAATGGAGGGTGGGAAGCATCTGCAGAGGTGCCTCGCCTGCAGCAAGCAGGTGACGGAGGCTTGCTCCTGTCATCACACGACCACCTGGGACCACCACTGTTTGACACAAGAGTCTCAATGGATCTGTCCTGAATGTTATATCACTGCCGACCAGAAAGGATGGTCTGGAGAACATCGGACCAGGCAATTTACGTCTCCAGACACTTGCCACAATACTGACAACAGCTGCTTGAGGACTGTCTTCAACAAGAGCAACCGTTTATCATCTGCTGCCCCATCTCTGGTCTGTCAATTTTCCAGTTGCCTAGCTGTTGCTGCCATAGACTGGAGACATGTCTTGCCACTGATACCACTGCCACCAGTGATGATGTTAAGTAAAGAGGTAACCCTTCTCACAGCACCATCTTACCCACTACACCTGCTACATCCAACCTGTACACACCTCTTGAATATAATGCTGTGCTTATTCGTCTGTCTAATGTTAATGGACTCGCTGAAGACCCTTAAGAAAGTAGCATAGGAGACTTGAAATGTGTTTCTGTTTTTAATTTTTATTTTTGTGTACCTTGCTGAATTTACACTCCTGGAAATGGAAAAAAGAACACATTGACACCGGTGTGTCAGACCCACCATACTTGCTCCGGACACTGCGAGAGGGCTGTACAAGCAATGATCACACGCACGGCACAGCGGACACACCAGGAACCGCGGTGTTGGCCGTAGAATGGCGCTAGCTGCGCAGCATTTGTGCACCGCCGCCGTCAGTGTCAGCTAGTTTGCCGTGGCATACGGAGCTCCATCGCAGTCTTTAACACTGGTAGCATGCCGCGACAGCGTGGACGTGAACCGTATGTGCAGTTGACGGACTTTGAGCGAGGGCGTATAGTGGGCATGCGGGAGGCCGGGTGGACGTACCGCCGAATTGCTCAACATGTGGGGCGTGAGGTCTCCACAGTACATCGATGTTGTCGCCAGTGGTCGGCGGAAGGTGCACGTGCCCGTCGACCTGGGACCGGACCGCAGCGACGCACGGATGCACGCCAAGACCGTAGGATCCTACGCAGTGCCGTAGGGGACCGCACCGCCATTTCCCAGCAAATTAGGGACACTGTTGCTCCTGGGGTATCGGCGAGGACCATTCGCAACCGTCTCCATGAAGCTGGGCTACGGTCCCGCACACCGTTAGGCCGTCTTCCGCTCACGCCCCAACATCGTGCAGCCCGCCTCCAGTGGTGTCGCGACAGGCGTGAATGGAGGGACGAATGGAGACGTGTCGTCTTCAGCGATGAGAGTCGCTTCTGCCTTGGTGCCAATGATGGGCGTATGCGTGTTTGGCGCCGTGCAGGTGAGCGCCACAATCAGGACTGCATACGACCGAGGCACACAGGGCCAACACCCGGCATCATGGTGTGGGGAGCGATCTCCTACACTGGCCGTAAACCACTGGTGATCGTCGAGGGGACACTGAATAGTGCACGGTACATCCAAACCGTCATCGAACCCATCGTTCTACCATTCCTAGACCGGCAAGGGAACTTGCTGTTCCAACAGGACAATGCACGTCCGCATGTATCCCGTGCCACCCAACGTGCTCTAGAAGGTGTAAGTCAACTACCCTGGCCAGCAAGATCTCCGGATCTGTCCCCCATTGAGCATGTTTGGGACTGGATGAAGCGTCGTCTCACGCGGTCTGCACGTCCAGCACGAACGCTGGTCCAACTGAGGCGCCAGGTGGAAATGGCGTGGCAAGCCGTTCCACAGGACTACATCCAGCATCTCTACGATCGTCTCCATGGGAGAATAGCAGCCTGCATTGCTGCGAAAGGTGGATATACACTGTACTAGTGCCGACATTGTGCATGCTCTGTTGCCTGTGTCTATGTGCCTGTGGTTCTGTCAGTGTGATCATGTGATGTATCTGACCCCAGGAATGTGTCAATAAAGTTTCCCCTTCCTGGGACAATGAATTCACGGTGTTCTTATTTCAATTTCCAGGAGTGTATTTAATTAGGTTAAAAGTAATATGTTGACTTTTCTTTCTTAATATGTTTGTCATGAGTAACAACACCACTTATAGATGTGTACTGGAATACAAGTCACTCTCATCTAAAATCTAAGACTGACAAAAGATCAGAAACAACAAATACACTAGTACTCAAACGACCTTTTGAAATTGACTCACGCTTTTATTTTGTCTTTGTGATTTGTGTAAAGTCTCACTATGTTGCATAGCTCATTTAAATGTATTTATCTTGTATTAACACCATTTACTGTATTGTATGGAAAGAACTAATTTGCTGAATTCTTGGGTATAATTTGTCAAGTTATTGTCTCTATGGAAGATTGAATCACTGTGAGTGCTTGGACAGGGGTAACAAAATCTCTGAGGCAGAGAATACTCAATGCTCAACAGTACTGTATGATGGTTATGGAAACCAAGCATCTCTGACCTCAGCTTTGGTGTAAATGGGTTAGTTAAATGTCTGCATAACCATTTAACTGTTTAGTCATTGCATTCATGATCAGGGGTGTATGTCAAAGACCTGAGGGTCCACAGGAACAATTCTGACAGCCAGAAAATCGCAGAACTTATGCAGGCATGCAGAAGTGAGTCTGTGTATGATTCCTGGTTGAATGAGGTCAAGACAAGGTGTGGCTTTTTTGTTTTTTTTTTGTTTTTTTGTTTTTGTTGGCAAATCTGTTATGGTCCTGCATGTCATTCTCAAATATCCAGTTAGAGTGTCATAATTTCTTCTTCTCTGTGTCACAATATCCTCTTTATTGAAGTGTCACACTCCACATACAGAAATTATTGGGTAATGGGGAGGTAGTTAGAGGTGGCATACCACTCTCTCACTTTAACAACACTGTCAGGTAGCTTAATATCAGGATCAAGGTGTTCCCTAGAACTACATTTGGTATATGTGGTTTATGACCATTTACATGAGGAAATTGTGGGCAAAATATTGATATAATTGCATGTTTACCCTGCAGGAACTTGTACCTGAGAGGCCATGGTCGAGACAACAGAGAACAGGGAGAGAAATGGATTGCGGGCCATAAATGCTGAGTCTATCAACCTGGATTTGTGAGTGATTCTGGGAAACAGCACCCCGTTGTTTGCAAATTTTCGTGGCCTCGTCTGAACATTACAGCGACCGTAGTGCGCCGCTCCTAGCTCACAGCGCGCCGTTTTCTGCTTCCGCCTGAATCAAGGTGAAAGGGTAAAGTATTGCTGCAACGGTGAAGGGTTGTTCAATGATATTCAAAGCTCCCTGAACCATAGTTTGTGGTGTACTTGGTCGTAGTTGATTCCATTTAAACAGCGTTGGGCCTCACAGTGGATTCATGTAAACAAACTCAGTTTGCATTTGTAAAAGGGATTAATTCAATGGATAATTTATATAGGTTCCACCCCAATGAAAGTTTTGCCAGTCAAACACCATCCCTTTTCGATCTGTATTTATCATTTTTTTTGTAAGATTTAGCAGATCGTTGTCCTTATAAAAGGGTTAATAAAAACTTGTCATTATTTTTGTAAACTTGATTCATTGATACTCCCTCAACTATTCACTGTTTTTTACTTTATTGTGGTGATAAATGGGTACACTACCAATTCAAGGTTCAATCTTGTTAAATTACTTAATTTGATTTTAATTTAAGTTCTGAATGTGACCACAGACGTTGGCAACATAAGTACCATGAGTAAATTAACTAATTTCATATATAAAAATTAAGTGTGTAACTCACGATTTTATGGTTTTTGAGAAGATAAAACTTTTCTTTATGTAAAGATAATAACATTTAGCATCACTCGGACGTATATTTAGGGTTAAAGCAAGAGATGGCTTACAATCTCTTCTACAAAGTATGTATTATTGCTGAAATTTTTTAACGAGTGCAGTGAAGCTTGACTGTATGTATGAATTATAGTTGCTATTTTAACATTTATTTCTCGTAAGTTACCTAATTTCTCTAAGGCTCTCAACATTAATAATTGTTTTACTCGGTCACTGTTGCACCCACTCTCTAGTGTGTACTTTACAGATAGGCAGGTGTGACTGCCCATCGCTATATACCTCTGTTGGTGCTTGAATCTTCAATTTTCGTCCGAAGTTAGTGTATTTTCCAGATGGGTTCACAGGTTGTGATCTAAAGGAGATGTATAGAAAGGGCGACATGTTCAATTTTTTTTAATTTTATATTCTTCAGCTATTGCCTGGAGTTTAATAATTATTGGTGTAAGACCTGTTAGAATGCACAACTCTTCAGTAGACATCATTATATAAGCTTAGCAATCAATCTCAGTGTTGATCAAGCACTGGAATCTTCGAATCTTCGTACAGCTACATTTTCTTCTTAGAGTGTGAGTCTAAACAGGAGCTACATACGTCAGTGTTGGTGGTATAGCACCTTTGTATGTTACCAAATATGCAGCAACCTGTCGCAAAATCGTGTTTTATTTATTCACTTTTGCAAATCGATTTCAACGGATTAACAACCATCATCGGTGATTTCAACCAATATGTGCTCTGAGTAGTAATACTGTCTTAATCAGCGGTCAAACATGTTTTACCGCTGCTTAAGACAGTATTACTACTCAGGGCACATATTGGTTGAAAGCACCGATGATGGCTGTTAATCAGTTGAAATCGATTTGCAAAAGTGAATAAATAAAACATGATTTTGCAACAAGTTCCTGCATATTTGGTAATTTTATGGTTTACGGTCGCTGCACGACTTGGGAACCACATGGAGCCCACCATTCCTTTGCATGTTGTTTTCATTGCTCCTGAACCAAGTCCCCAACTGAGCCTTGGCGAGTTAGATAAAGAACGAATTAGTTTCGTGCATTTTTCGGTCATGTGTTGTAAGTGTACAAAATTTAGAATCAATAATTATACCCAATTATTTTAGTTTCCAAACATTATTGTTTAGATCTATACTAACTGTTGCTTTATCTTTACGCCTTTTCCATATTATTAGCACTACTTTCGACTTTGGTCATTATATTGGATTTTGTTGTTTTGGGCCAAAGTTGTAATTTTTCAATTTCTCTGTTAAGCGCTCCTCAGCAGTACTGACAGTATCTGTTTTGGTCAACATAATTAAGTCATCTGCAAATGTTACGTTCTTTGTGTTAGCTGTGGAATCCCATTTCAGCAGAGACTTGTAACGAATATTCCAAAAACCTAAACTACAACAAGATTAACATTACGCTTATGTAGGCGAGCTAACCGGCTGCCTATAAGTGGTACGAGGTGAGGCGAATTTGTGAAACTGTGTGACCCCAGGACCTCCAAAGTGCCAAAGCTGATCCAGCTGTAGTGACCATTGCCGACGAGCCCAAGTGTGGGTACAAAGGGTTTGGTGGAAATGGGCAAAATCATGCAACAGGGAATTTGGACGGCACATCAATCGCTTAGCAGGGCTGTCTTTGCTCCATCAATGAGGGAGTGTCAGACAAGCCGAAAGATGGCTTCTTACAGTTCTTTGAAATTCGTAAATAATCGACAGACAAATATAAAAGCAAATTTGAATATATCCACGAGCTCAGAAAAATGGGGCTCATCAAATGACATAACAATATTTTCAATATATATAAAACAACAAAAGTTAATAATTTACAGTGACTAAATACTTTCACAATGAACCTCTGGATTAACAACTTTTAAAGGCTTAACATGATTTTCACAAACGATATCTCAGATGATAAGCATTGCACTGTAGCTACCATCCTTGATAGTCATGTATTTTTATTCATTTTATTTCCTGATGTACTACATTTTTTTACATCCTTGTATTACGCAAATCTTTGTCAGAACATCATATTGTCCACAATAACATAGCAAATAAATGCAGCACGAATACCTCATAATTTGTCATACTTGTGTATTTATTTAATGAATATGTTATTATTTCTGCCAGATGTCTATTGATTACAACTGCTAATACAGAACCATGGTAATTTAAGAAGTGGTCAATCACATGTGTTAGCTGACACCACTATACTAAAGACTGCCAAAAGACAGTTCCATCAAGCATGCATAAGTAATTGTTTAAACAATATTAACCAACAATCTGTTGTCATTTAAAGTAAGGACACTTGTGCAAGGATATTAGCTTATTTACTTATGAACAGACGTCTATTTGTAATTTACTTCATATTATCTGAGTGTAAACAAATGTTTATAACATTTCTTTTATTTAAACACTGTTGCAATATATTAAGTTAAGAAATTAATTCAGATAGTGAAGGGAGACGAAAATTTAGATGTGGTGGGGGCTGTAATTCGATAATGGGAAAAGGAAGAGAAAGAGAAATAGTAGGTGAATATGGACTGGGGGAAGGAAATGAAAGAGGAAGCCACCTGGCAGAATTTTGCACAGAGTGTAATTTAATCATCGCTAACACTTGGTTTAAGAACCACTAAAGACGACTGTGTATGTAGAAGAGACCTGGAAACCTTGAAACGCTTCCGAGTGATTGTAAGAATGAGAGTTCGGTACCATGTTTTGAATTGCAAGACATTTCCAGGGGCTGATGTAGACTCTGGCCACAATTTACTGGTTCTAAGCTGTAGATTAAAACTAAAGAAATTGCAAAAACGTATGAAATTAAGGAGATGGGAACTCATTAAGTTGAAAGAATCAGAGGTTACTAAGAGTTTCAGAGGGAACATTAGGCAACAGTTGACTAGAACAGGGGAAAGGAATACAGAAAAATATGAATGGATAGCTTCAACAGACAAAATAGTGAAGATAGTAGAGGGTCAAATTGTTAAAAAGACAAGGCCTTGTAGAAACCCTTTGATAACACAGGAGATGCTGAATTTAACTGATGAAAGGATAAAACAGAAAAATGCAGATGAAGCGGGTGAAAGAGAATACAAACCCCTAAAAAATAAGATTGGCAGGAAGTGCAAAATGGCTAACCAGAAATGGCTAGAGGGCAAATTTAAGGATTTAGAAGCATGTTTCACTAAAGGAAAGATGGATACCGCCAACAGGAAATTAAAGAGACCTTTGGAAAAAAGAGAGCCACCTATATGAATATCAAGAGCTCAGATGGAAAAGGAATCCTAAGCAAAGAATGCATAGCTGAAAGGTGAAAGGAGTATATAGAGGGCCTACACAAGCGAGGTGAACTTGAAGACGGTATTATAGAAATGGAAGAGGACGGAGATAAAGATGAGATGGCAGACGTGATACTACGTGAAGAATTTGACAGAGCACTGAAAGACCTAAGTTGAAACAAGCCCCCAGGGGTAGAAGATATTCCGTTAGAACTACCGTTGGCCTTGGGAGAGCCCGCCATTATAAAACTGTGCTATCTGGTTTGCAAGATGTGTGAGACAGGCGAAATACCTTCAGACTTCAAGAAGAATGTAAGAATTCCAATTCCAAAAGATTCAGGTGCTGACAGGTGTGAATATTACCGAACTATCAGTTTAATAAGTCATAGCTTCAAAATACTAACATGAATTCTTTGCAGAAGAGTGAAAAAACTGGTAGAAGCTGACATTGGAGCAGATCAGTTGTGATTCCGGGGAAATGTAGTAACACATGAGGGAATACTGACCCTATGACCTACTTTAGAAGATACGTTAAGGTAAAGCAAACCTATGTTTATGGTATTTGGAGACTTACAGAAAGCTTTTGAAAATGTTGGTTGAAAAACTCTCATTGACATTCTGAAGGTATCAGGGGTAAAATGCAGGGAACAGAACGCTATTTACAATTTTTACAGAAACCAAACGGCCGTTAAAAGAGTCGTTGGGCATGAAAGGGAAGCAGTGGTTGATAAGGCAGAGAGATATGATTTTAGCCTATCCCTGACCATATTCAATCTGTACACCGAGCAAGCACTAAAGGAAACAAAAGAAAAATTTGGAGTAGGAATTAAAGTTCAGGAAGAACTTTTTAGTTTGCCGATTACACTGTAATTCTGTCAGAGACTGCAAAGGACTTGGAAGAGCAGTTAAATGGAATGGATAGTGTCTTGAAAGGAGGATATAAGACGAACATCAACAAAAGCAAAACAAGGATAATGGAATGTAGTCGAATTAAATCATGTATGCTGAAAGAATTAGATTAGAAAATGAGGCACTTAAGTAGTAGACGAGTTTTGCTATTTTGTCAGCAAAATAATTGACGATAGCCGAAGTAGAAAGGATATAAAATGTAGACTCGCAATGGCAAGTAAAGTGTTTCTCAAGAATACAAATTTGTTAATATAGACTTCAGTGTTAGGAAGTATTTTCTGAAGATATCTACATTTACATCTACACCCATACTCCGCAAGCCACCTGACGGTGTGTGGCGGAGGGTACCTTGAGTATCTCTATCGGTTCTCCCTTCTATTCCAGTCTCGTATGGTTCGTGGAAAGAAGGAAGATATTTGCCAAGCGTGCCCTTGTATGGAAGTGAAACGTGGACGATATACAGTGTAGACAAGGAGAGAACAGAAGCTTTTGAAATGTGGTGCTACAGAAGAATGCTGAAGATTAGATTGGTATATCAAGTAACTAATGCGAAGTTACTAAACAGAATTGGGGAGAGAAGAAATTTGTAGCACAACTTGACTAAAAGTAGGAATCTGTTGATACAACACATTCTGAGACGTCAAGGTATCATCAGTTTAGTATTAGATGGTATTGCGGGGGTAAAAATCGTAGAAGGAGACCAAGACATGAATACAGCAAGCAGAATCAGAAGGATGTAGGTTACAGTAGTTATTCGGAGATGATGAGGCGTGCACGGGATAGAGCAGCATGGAGAGCTGCATCAAACCAGTCTTCAGACAGGACAACAACGATGACATATCAGTTCAGTCCGGCAAGTGGTCAAGTTGACTCAAATCATGCCTATAGAACTTAAGAAAGATTTATTTTTGTTGGGGATGGCCTTCAGCCAATGGAAAAGCAGGCAGTGATAGAACACCAGTGGATTCAAGTGAAGACAGACTTTTCGGGTGGTTTAGTTAAGGGAGTGCTTCTGGGCACTTTTCGTTTAGGTCTTGAAGAGGACACTTTGGGGTGAGATCTGGTGGCAACGTGTGATATTCTATCGTGTAGGTGACTGACTGGGTGGTGAACGGTGGCTACCATACTTAAACTTCTGAAGGGACTTGATACTTTAAAGGTCTAAATATGCTCCAGTGTACGATTCCAACTTTATCCTCTTGCATTACGGAACTGAGAATAGACAGAATATGAGTTACTATTCTTTGCACTGCATGTGTTAATTTGTGAATCATCATATTGAATTCTTAACTATTTTGAGCTGCCGAATATTTCGTGTATTGTGAGCACGAAATGGTATTGGTTTTCGCGAATCTCTGATGAGCATATAGAGTTAGGATTTTGATACCATTCTCGTAACGCTCTCAACGGAACTTTACTGCATTTTAGAAGCGTATTTATGTCTCCATTACACTTGATTATCGTGGGACCACTTCCCGTTTGTTTGACCTTCATTTGCATAAATAAACATTATTCAACATATTTCTCTGTCGTCTACATCAATTACAGACATTAGAATACAATCCTTTTTATTAAATTATTCATTTATCCTTTATTTTATATTTCTTTGTATTATATTAATTTGCAAATCTAGCCAATGAATATACTATTTGACTGAGGGATCACAGCTACATATTATTATTTGCAGCGAGTTAGCTGCTGGACGTGAAGGCAAATGTGCGCGGCTTGACCTGATGATTACATCGAGCAATCCTATCTTAAACAGACCCGTGCACGGCCCAGCTACCTAAGGTGCGAGCAACATCAGGTATAGTCGCAGTAGGTTTACTGGTATGGACTGCTGGTTAGACAGGAATTCAACAGCAGAAAACCGAGGTAGCGTCGCAAAGATCACTGCAGGCACCATTTTGTACCTTCTGCTCTACTCTGATGTTGTAAATGCTAACATCCTTATTCTGTCACTGAAATAATTCTTAGCTAGGTTGTATAAGTTACTAGGACACTGAAACTGTAGTAGAGCATTTAGGATGCTGGGTCATGAAGCTGCGTCGAAAGTTCGCTGAACGTCAAGACTGACCATTATTACATAATGTCCTTGTGATATAGTTTCCTCTATGAAGCTCTTAAAAGCCAACAATGCATTTACTGCCAATTTCTGTGTAGTAAATACATACTGGCTGCTGCTTAGGAGATCTTCACAGAAGACCTGGTACATAATCCTAGTAACAGATTTTCCAAGGCTTTTCTCTCCATATACAGGAAGATGGTGGGACGGAATTTGGACGCTTCCATTCTGTTTTCTTTACTAGATTTTGGAATAGGTATTAATTTTACTCTTTTTCACAATCTCGGATATCAAGTATACTTTAAGCGACTGTTATATAATGCAGTAAGGTAGTTACAGAAACGCTATACACTCGACGAAGGATCTTACTTGTTACACGAGTTTTGTCTGGAGTCTTGCTTGCAGGCAAGTTCGTTATTATTTCCTCTATTTCTGTCTGTGCAGTAGCTATATCATCTACCGTTCCGTTGAGTAGCAGCGTTTGGGATATTATTAGTTTATAATATTCCATGTCTTGTGTTTGATAGTCTTCAGGAACAAAATATTCAAGAAGATAGGTGGCTGTAGGGATTAAATCTGTTGCTGTCGTGTTACCACTTATTCTTAGAGTTGTCATAGGAGTATATTTCTGATTTCCCCCGATGCGACTCAGTGGACTGCGTTCCAAGGGTTATTTGTTGGTGTCAGGCTGAAGTACTGCTTCCAGGACTGTGTTTTTGCTTTCCGATAAACTGTGTTGTTTTCCTTCTTCTATTTACAATCCTTGTTTCCTTCGTAGATCCATCAGCTGCTCGCTGTCATTTGTTCTTTGATAAATTCGTCTCAACGCGTTGCTTTTTTCAGATTTTGTTCGACTTCTGTGTCTTGACGAGTTATAGCATGAAGTACCTAGAACTTGAAATTTCCTGGAAGGTTAAAACTGTGTGTCGGACTGGGACTCGAATCCGTCACCTTAGCCTTTGGCGGTTAAGGACTCTGTCAACTAAGCTACCCTCACAGCTCTACTTCCGCCCTACCTTCCTATCTAGTTCTGTGATAAGAGTTTCAATATTTGTTTCCTCTCGAACTTTTTCTGCCAGATTTTGGTCTATTTCTTTAAAGTTGTGGAAGTATGTGTCTTGTAATTATTGTGATTGAGCTCTTCCAACACGTAACCTTCATAGTCTCTCAGCTTTTAGTCCCTAGTAATTTTTTTTTCTTAGTTTGAAGTATGCTTCCCGCATATGACGTTGAGCTCAGTTCTTTGTTGAAAGTAATAATCCAGTGCTCGAGGAAACTGCAATTCACCACACATCCTTCAGCTTAGCATCGGCAGTAGCTAAGAAGTGGTCCTAGTTAAATCAATATGGCTCTCTCCTCTAGTATTTGCAAAAGATGGCGCACGATTACTCTCGTTCAGAAGGTACAGGTTAGCACAAGCCAGAAATTCTTCCATCTTCCTTCCTCTGAAGTTTGCTACCGTCATGCCACCTACTAGATCTTGCATTGCTGTCAATAGCAATTACTAAACAGACTCCTTTATTGTAGACTATCCTGTGGTTAATTTTCACAGGTCATCTTTCACGGGTTGTGTGGTGTGTACGCACGTGCTAAATATGAAAAACCGCCAATTTTCTTTTACTGTTTCTACAAATACTGCATCTTCGTCGGACAAGCGACTGATCATTACGGATTGAATATCTTTGTTTGTTATTAGTATTGCTGCCCTTTTTCTTGTGCTATCTGCGCTGAATATCTTATAACCTGTAGTGATTCCACCTATGTTTTGATGATAACAATGTGGTTCTTGGATGAAAGCAATGTCAATCTAATATTGAATAATAAGCTGCATTAGGTTAACTGTTGGAGTTACGGAGTTTTGTCTTATTGTATGCACGTGGTCTGACTCGTTTGGCTTGTATTTGGTGCTACCATTAGTGACAATCAATATTCTGTTTGCATTGTGTACTGTTTACGTCAGACGTATCGATGCTACTGCATTGTTCTTCTCTCAACACAATAGTTGACGAACACGTATCTCATTTAGCGGAAGTTTCTTTTTTAACCGCACCTAGCAATCGCTGTAGGTAACAACGTTCGTCGATCGCTTTAGTTTTTTTTGATTGTTGCAGAGCTACAAATTTTTTAGAATACTGTTTTGCAATTGGAAGTATTATTTTCTTGTTTCTTGTCGCTTTCGAAAGAGCCTTGAATTATTTTTAAGACATGAGGTTATCTTCATGGATCTCTTCCGCCAGTAGCGCACTTTTCATTGAGGAATATGACACTTATGAACCACATTCGGCTCCCGTATCTATCAGTACATCGTCTTGTTACGTAGCACTAAACAGGTGCAGATAGTATATCAGCAGCAGCTGCTGCGTCTGATGTTATGTTAAGATCCAGTATTAGCTGGAAACGGTGCGGATTCATCAGTTAATGCCTCGCTAAATACGTCGTTGATTTCTATTGGAAGGACTGTGACGTGTTAATTTGCCATATTTTTTATCTGGTATTCCCTGGGAGAACTATTGTTATTAGTCACCATTGAGCTGCTGACAGTATCGCTATTGAAATCGAGATGAGGTCTACGTCTTGTAGCTTGTTTGGATGATATTTATAGTGTGGCAGCAGTGGAGTCAGATTTATGTTGTTGACCTTCTGAAGACTGTGTGGGAGGCAAAAGAATTTTAAGAGCTCGTCTTTGTACCGATGGTATCGACGTTTGGTTGGCACCTTTATGTACGAAAACAGAAAATCTGATTTCACCATTCAGAATAGTAAGTACTTGCGAACAATCTGATGACTGGGTGTTGTGTGCTGTCCTTAGGTTAGTTAGGTTTAAGTAGTTCTAAGTTCTAGGGGACTGATGACCGTAGATGTTAAGTCCCATAGTGCTCAGAGCCATTTGAACCATTTTTGCGAACGATCCTTCTTAATATGATCAATACCTTTGCAGTGATGACATACAACGTCATTCATGGTAATGTACATACTGAAATTTGTATGTGGGTGGAGCTTAAATCGTCGAATATGTATTGAGCAATACGTCTAAATGATTTTATATTGAAGCATTCCTGAACCTTGAAGATGATTGGGATATCTCTGACATGTCCTAACACACGTCCCATCTACACATTTTACTATTACAGCGTTACAGCATTACTAATAAATGGAAACAGTTTCAAATCGCTGTAGAAAGGGAACCACGGCTCACATTGACGTCAAATTTGAACAGCGTATTATTGATGCAGGGGAAAGCGTCGTGGAACGAAAATAAATTAATGAAAATTTTACCAACAGATGGCGCTGTAAGCGTCTTAACGTAAATGGGGTCGGCTACAAATGGCAGATGAATCGCAATACGACAGCTATGGTTTCAGTTGCACAGTACACCATCTGTACTGTTCAATGAGCTTGACTGCAAAAGCTCTGCAGTCACCAGCTGTGGGCGCTGTTAGTTAGGTAAGCTCATGCAAGATCGTACGACATCGGATGGGAAAAATCGGTTTTTAAGTGTCATGAGGCCAAAATCCGCATAAAAAGCACAATTGCATCGGTTTTTAATTGTCTTGAGGCCAAAACACCCATAAAAAGCAAAATAACATCAGTTTCTAATTGTAATGAGACTGGTGGAAGACATGTTCAATACGCTGTCCACCATTTTCCACAGCAAATTGAAATCGAGAAACAGTATATTCCACAACTGATCGGAATGTCTCGGGGTTTACGTTCAGAATGCGTTGCAAAAAGCATGCCTTCAGTTCAGCTACATACATAATTGGAGCAATGAACACAACATTTTTCAGATAAACACACAGCCAGAAGTCACAAGGATTAATATCAGGATACCGAGCGAGGAGGCGCAGTGGTTAGACACTGGACTCGCACTCGGGAGGACGACGGTTTAATCCCGCGTCCGGCCATCCTCATTTAGGTTTTCCGTGATTTCCCTAAATCGCTCCAGGCAAATGCCGGGATGGTTCCTTTCAAAGGGCACGGCCGACTTCCTTCCCCGTCCTTCCCTAATCCGATGAGACCGATGACCTCGCTGTCTCGTCTCCTTCCCCGAAACAACCGACCAACCATTAATATCAGGCTGTAGGGAAACGACGGGTGATAATTCTAGGATTTTCCGAGATGCCTCTGCACCACCCACTTCATTGGCTGTCCAATGTGTGGAGAAACGTCATCTTGCATACAAATGATCCTACATGCACATCCACGCTCTTGAAGGGTTGAAATGATGTTGGTGCGCAAAAGACTCTCATAGTGTTCATCAATGACGGTACTGGTATCAGGACCCGCAGGATTCATATCCTCGAAAAGACGATAAACAATGCCATCAGCCCGCACCACATAGCCAGTTTGTAGAATGAAGTGGCACCGACTGATGTGCATTTGGAATTTCCGTTGCCCATATTCTGCATTTCTGCGTATTGATATGTCCCTGGTGACGGAAATGGACTTCATCAACCCACAGAATGTTCCACGGTCATTCATTGTCCATTTCCATACGAGCAAGAAATTCCAGAGTAAATCCTTGTCTTACTGGCAGGTTAGCAAGAAGCAAGTAATCGACATCGGTGACTTGGTATGGATAACATTGTAGGATGTTTCGTATCGTTTTATACACGGTGCTCGCAGGCTCGTCCAACATTCGGGCAATTCGCCGTGCACTGCATGTTTGCACACCACCGCTCAACCCCTCCTTCAATGCTGTGACCACACCATCGACAGACGTTGGATCAGTTGCTTCCTCCCTCTGCCACATTGCGCTTCAGAAAAACCTGTCTTCTCGAATTTCGTAATCATCTTCTCCAGACCTTTAGCAGACATCGGACCAATGTCTTTTTTCATACCTTTGACGGCCTGGAACTTCTGCTGGGCTACTTGCTCCCAGTACCGTTCTGGGAGAAGAGCTTTACCAGCAGCGCCTATCCTTCATTGAGACAGTCATGTTGGGCGCCTCGCACCCAGACTGAGGAAAATCCGTGTGCTGCATGTCTGTTGGTGTGCATATTGAGACGCTTACAGCGCCACCTATTGGTCAAACTTTCGTTATTTTTTTTCTTTCTTCCATGAAGGTCCCCCCTGCGTCAACGGTATACTGTTCAAATTTGACGTCATTCTGAGCAGTGGTTCTCTTTCTAGAGCGTTTTGAAACTGCAACTTTAATTATGGACGCCCTGTAGCTTTGGAAAAAACAACTCGTGTATTGGCACTTTTAAAACGCCTTATTGGCGTTATTACGTCTTTACCACTTAAATTACCCTCTTGCATTAACCGATCTACGTTTTAACAGTTCTTGTATAAATACAAATATTGTCACCAGATATGCGCGAGGAATGTGTAATATTGATGGCGGAAATTATGTCACTTACCGATTTTATGTTGTCATCTATTAAAATGTTGGGAACATTGTCGATAATGACTTTTTCTGAAGCTTTTTCTGATGAAATTACATTTCCGGAAGGAGCACCCTGGGCCACAGGGTATGTTTGTTGTTGTGGTCTTCAGTCCTGAGACTGGTTTGATGCAGCTTTCCATGCTACTCTATTCTGTGCAAGCTTCTTCATCTCCCGGTACCTACTGAAACCAACATCCTTTTGAATCTGCTTAGCGTATTCATCTCTTGGTCTCCCTCTACGATTTTTTACCCTCCACGCTGCCCTCCAATACTACATTGGTGATCCCTTGATGCCTCAGAACATGTCCTACCAACCAATCCCTTCATCTAGTCAAGTTGTGCCACAAATTTCTCTTCTCCCCAATCCCATTTAATACCTCCTCATTAGTTATGTGATCTACCCATCTAATCTTCAGCATTCTTCTGTAGCACCACATTTCGAAAGCTTCTATTCTCTTCTTGTCGAAACTATTTATCGTCCATGTTTCACTTCCATACATGGTCACACTCCATACAAATACTTTCAGAAATGACTTCCTGACACTTAAATCTATATTCGATGTTAACAAATTTCTTCAGAAACGATTTCCTTGCCATTGCCAGTCTACATTTTATATCCTCTCTACTTCGACCATCAGCAGTTATTTTGCTCCCCAAACAGCAAAACTCCTTTACTACTTTAAGTGTCTCATTTCCTAATCTAATTCCCTCAGCATCACCCGACTTAATTCGACTACATTCCATTATCCTCGTTTTGCTTTTGTTGATGTTCATCTTATATCCTCCTTTCAAGACACTATCCATTCCGTTCAACTGCTCTTCCAAGTCCTTTGCTGTCTCTGACAGAATTACAATGTCATCGGCAAACCTCAAAGTTTTTATTACTTCTCCATAGATTTTAACACCTACTCCGAATTTTTCTTTTGTTTCCTTCACTACTTGCTCAATATAAAGATTGAATAACATCGGGGAGAGGCTACAACCCTGTCTCACTCCCTTCCCAACCACTGCTTCCCTTTCATGTCCCTCGACTCTTATACTGTAACTGCCATCTGGTTTCTGTACAAATTGTAAATAGCCTTTCGCTCCCTGTATTTTACTCCTGCCATCTTCAGAATTTGAAAGAGAGTATTCCAGTCAACATTGTCAAAAGCTTTCTCTAAGTCTACAAATGCTAGAAACATAGGTTTGCCTTTCCTTAATCTAGCTTCTAAGATAAGTCGTAGGGTCAGTATTGCCTCTCGTGTTCCCATATTTCTACGGAATCCAAACTGATCTTCCCCGAGGTCAGCTTCAACTAGTTTTTCCATTCGTCTGTAGAGAATTCCCGTTAATATTTTGCAGCTGTGGCTTATTAAACTGATTGTTCGGTAATTTTCACATCTGTCAACACCTGCTTTCTTTGGGATTGGAATTATTATTTTCTTCTTGAAGTCTGAGGGTATTTCGCCTGTCTCATACATCTTGCTCACCAGATGGTAGAGTTTTGTTAGGACTGGCTCTCCCAAGGCCGTCAGTAGTTCTAATGGAATGTTGTCTTTTCCCGGTGCCTTGTTTCGAGTCAGATCTTTCAGTGCTCTGTCAAACTCTTCACGCAGTATCATATCTCCCATTTCATCTTCATCTACATTCTCTTCCATTTCCATAATATTGTCCTCAAGTACATCGCCCTTGTATAGACCCTCTATATACTCCTTCCACCTTTCTGCCTTCCCTTCTTTGCTTGGAACTGGGTTTCCATCTGAGCTCTTTTATATTCATACAAGTGGTTCTCTTTTCCCCAAAGGTCTCTTTAATTTTCCTGTAGGCAGTATCTATCTTACCCCTAGTGAGATAAGCCTCTACATCCTTACATTTATCCTATAGCCATCCCTGCTTAGCCATTTTGCACTTCCTCTCAATCTCATTTTTGAGACGTTTGTATTCCTTTTTGCCTGCTTCATGTACTGCATTTTTATATTTTCTCCTTTCATCAATTAAATTCAATATTTATTCTGTTACCCAAGGAGTTCTACTAGCGCTTGTCTTTTACCTACTTGATCCTCTGCTGCCTTCACTATTTCATCCCACAAAGCTACCCATTCTTCTTCTACTGTATTTCTTTCCCCCATTCCTGTTAATTGTTCCGTTAAGCTCTCCCTGAAACTCTGTATAACCTCTGGTTTAGTCAGTTTATCCACGTCCCATCTCCTTAAAGTCCCACCTTTTTGCAGTTTCTTCAGTTTTAATCTACAGTTCATGACCAATAGATTGTGCTCAGAGTCCACATCTGCCGCTGGAAATGTCTTACAATTTAAGACCTGGTTCCTAAATCTCTGTCTTACCATCACATAATCTATCTGAAACCTGTCAGTATCTCCAGGCTTCTTCCATGTATACAGCCTTCTTTTATGATTCTTGAACCAAGTGTTAGCTATTATTAAGTTGTGCTCTGTGCAAAATTCTACCAGGCGGCTTCCTCTTTCATTCCTTAGCCCCAATCCATATTCACCTACTACTGTTCCCTTGTCTCCCTTTTCGTACTACCGAATTCCAGTCACCCATCACTATTAAATTTTTGTCTCCCTTCACTATCTGAATAATTTCTTTGATTTCATCATACATTTCTTCAATTTCTTCGCCATCTGCAGAGCTAGTTGGCATATAAACTTGTACTACTGTAGTGGGCGTGGGCTTCGTGTCTATCGTGGCCACAATAATGCGTTCACTATGCTGTTCGTAGTAGCTTACCCGCACTCCTATTGTCCTATTCACTATTAAAGCTACTCCTGCATTACCCCTATTTGATTTTGTATTTATGATCCTAACTTTAACCTATTCATTTCCCTTTTTAAATTTTCTAACCTACCTGCCCGACTAAGGGATCTGACATTCCACGCTCCGATCCGTAGAACGCCAGTTTTCTTTCTCCTGATAACGACGTCCTCTTGAGTAGTCCCCGCCCGGAGATCCGAATGGGGGACTATTTTACCTCCGGAATATTTTACCCAAGAGGACGCCATCATCATTTAACCATACAGTAAAGCTGCATGTCCTCGAGAAAAATTACGGCTGTAGTTTCCCCTTGCTTTCAGCCGTTCGCAGTACCAGCACGGCAAGGCCGTTTTGGTTAGTGTTATAGGGCCAGATCAGTCCTTCATCCAGACTGTTGCCGCTGCAACTACTGAAAAGGCTGCTGCCCCTCTTCAGGAACCACGCGTTTGTCTGGCCTCTCAACAGATACCCCTCCGTTGTGGTTGCACCTATGGTACGGCTATCTGTATCGCTTAGGTTCAAATGGCTCTGAGCACTATGGGACTTAACATCTATGGTCATCAGTCCCCTAGAACTTAGAACTACTTAAACCTAATTAACCTAAGGACATCACACAACACCCAGCCATCACGAGGCAGAGAAAATCCCTGACCCCGCCGGGAATCGAACCCGGGAACCCGGGCGTGGGAAGCGAGAACGCTACCGCACGACCACGAGATGCGGGCTATCGCTTAGGTACACAAGCCTCCCCACCAACGGCAAGGTCCATGGTTCACGGGGGTCACGGGGTATACAGGAAGAAAACGCACACCGACCTGTATTTGCAAGCGGATAATTGCCACCACCCTGCGCAGAGGAATGGGGTGCTAAAAACACTGGTGCATAGGGCGCGGGCCATCTCTGACGCAGAGAGTCTGCCCCAAGAGCTGGAATACCTCAAAACTGTATTCCGGAAAAACGGGTACTCGGAATGGCATATCTGACGCGCTCTCCGCCCCACCTCTACAGTACAGCGTGTGGAGACCGAAGAAGTCACGGAGAAAGAGGTAGCCACTGCCTATATACCGTATACTGGCGCACTACCTAGGAAAATAGGACGAATATTGAGGAAACACCGAGTAGGAACTGTCTTTTGCCCACCAAATAAAACGCGAGCTTTATTGGGAAGTGTCAAGGACGATCTCGGTTTGCGGAAGGCCAGCATATACCATATTCCGTGTCAATGTGGGAAGACTTATATTTGACAGACAGTGCGCCCCATCGAAGGTCGTTGCCGAGAACATCGGAGGTACACTTGACTTGGGTACCCCAACAAGTCGGCGGCTGCAGAGCACTGTTTGTCCGAAAATCACAAAATGGACTACCAGCATACCATGGTCTTGGCACAGACATCTAAATACTGGGACAGCGTCGTTAGAGAGGCTATCGAAATTCGTACCATGGACGGACTCATCAACCGAGATTGCGGCTACAACCTCAGCAGGGCATGGGAACCAGCATTGAGTCTAATTAAAAAGACGCTCAGCAAAGGAAACGAATAGGCGACTAGGACGGACGAGGCTATTACACCGACGCCACCACAGACGCCGACGCCAGCGTCTCAGCGACCGCGGACCACGGAGAGAAAGCTTCGCTAGGGAAGGGGTTTTAAGACTGCCGCCCACCCTCAGTAGCTCGGTTCGTCAGCGCACCTGACGATGGCGATATGTCTGATCGCCGAAATATTGTTTTTTTTTTTTTTTTTCTTTATTGTGATTTCATTCCCCTGCCCCATATGGGCAGGGGAGGGCTGTCAGCAGCACAATCCGCCGCTCTTCAGCCGAGTGATATGACAATTAAAACAAGAATAAAATAATACATACATAAGGAGGTAAAAAGGGGGAACATAAAACAGAGTAAGGGGAGAAAATGGAGGTAAAAATACACTGATATGTAGACGTTCATTGGGGACAGTTAAAAAAGTCACCAGAAAGTTAAAAAACACAATTGGTGATTCTTAAAACACATGGAAGTCACTAGATGCACAGGCACAGGTTAAAAGTCGGCCACAGTAGTAAAAACACTCCGAAACAACACATTTAAAACCCACTCGGAGCACACACGACGAAGAATAAAACTACCAGGTGGGACCTGCCGAGGGAAAGGGCAGAGAGGATATCCGAAATATTGTGCCTGTTGGACACTATGTACCGGCAGTGCACCCGTGGACTGTTCGAGAATGAAATAAATTAATCGAAAAATTTCTTAGACCTCACAGTTGTTGATTAACAAAAAGAATGTAATTTTCACATTTACAGGAAACCAGCCTACACTGATATTACAATACACAAACCATCACACTACCCAACTACATGTAAGTATTAACTAAACAACACAAGTATGCTGCATTTAGATCCATGGTGAACAGGACACAGACATTACCCTTGAAACCCAAAGCAATAGCACAAGAAATTGATATGATCAAAGCAATTGTAATAAATAATGACTATTCAGAAAAATTAATTGACAAACTATCCAACAAAATACAGGCCAGTATCAGTAATAGAAGAATTACAGGAATAACAACTGACACAACACATATCTTCACCAACTTTCCCTAGTTAGACACAGCGTCACAACAAATTGTTAACTTATTTAGAAACACCAATATTAAAATATCTTTCTCCGTAAACAGGAAACTTAAAAAAAGCTTACCTCTCACAGCAAATACTAACACCCCTGTAACAGAACACAGTGGGTTACATAAATAATAATATAACATTTGGCCTGAATTTTACACAGGTAAAACAGGAAAAACTTACCATAAAAGTTATAGAGATTGGACTAATGCTTTCAGACTTAACCACTTTGACAGGTTCACGACAGATAAACACATGCACCTTAATAGACACTGAATAAGTGACATCCACAACAACGTAAATGTACTCCACACAGAAAACAATGGGAAAAAACTTGATCTACGAGAACAATTAGAAATACCGTTACACAAAGAAAATTCTCCTAAAAATATGCTGAAGGAACAAACGGCGTTTAGATGCCACATTTTCTCCGTAATTTTACAAATTATTTATTATTTATTTACACGTCACGTTCTGTAGGACAAAATGGAGGAGCAAATCTCCAAGGTCATGGAACGTTTCAGTACACGAAATTACAACATAAAAGTAATAACAGATAAAAATAAAATGTTTATGAACCCAGAAAAAGTAAGGAAATAAGATTAAGTAAACGCAGTCAACAATATAACATAACAACTAGCTTAATTTTTCATGGAACTCCTCAACAAAATAGAAGGAGCGACCCATGAGGAAACACGTCAATTTCGATTCGAAAGCAAATGGATTACTGCTGAGATTCTTGAATTCTGGTGGTAGCGTATTGAAAATGGATGCAGCGCTATACTGTACACCTTTCCGCACAAGCGTTAAGGAAGTCCGATCCAAATGCACATTGGATTTCTGCCTAGTATTAACTGCGAGAAAGTTGCCATTTCTTGGTTCAAAGTGGTTCAAATGGCTCTGAGCACTATGGGACTTAACATCTATCATTTCTTGGGAATAAGCTGATATTGTTAACAAGAAACGACAGTAAAGAATATACAGGGTGGTCCATTGATAGTGACCGGACAAATATCTCACGAAATAAGCATCAAACGAAAAAACTACAAAGAACGAAACTTGTCTAGCTTGAAGGGGGAAACCAAATGGCACTATGGTTGGCCTGCTAGTTGGCGCTGCCATACGTCAAACGGATATCCACTGCGTTTTTTTTTTTAAATAGGAACCCCAATTATTTATTACATATTAGTGCAGTAAGTAAAGAAATATGAATGTTTTAGCTAGACCACTTTTTTCGCTTTGTGATAGATGGCGCTGTAATAGTCACAAACATATGGCTCACAATTTTAAATGAACCGGTGGTAGCAGGTAGGTATTTTAAATTAAAATACAGAACGTAGGTACGTTTTAACATTTTATTTCGGTTGTTCCAATGTTATACATGTACCTTTGTGAACTTATCGCTTCTGAGAACCCATGTTGTTACAGCGTGATTACCTGTAAATACCACATTAATGCACTAAATGTTCAAAATGATGTCCGTCAACCTCAGTGCATTTGGCAATCGTGTAGCGACATTCCTCTCAACAGCGAGAAGTTCGCCTTCCGTAATGTTCGCACATGCATTGACAATGCGCTGACGCATGTTGTCAGGCGTTGTCGGTGGATCATGGTAGCAAATATCCTTCAACTTTCCCCACAGAAAGAAATCCGGGGACGTCAGAGCCGGAGAACGTGCAGGCCGTGGTATGGTGCTTCGACAACCAACCTACCTGTCATGAAATATGCTATTGAATACCGCTTCAACCGCACGCGAGCTATGTGCCGGACTTCCATCATGTTGGAAGTACATCGCCATTCTGTCATGCAGTGAAACATCTTGTAGTAACATCGGTAGAACATTACGTAGGAAATCAGCATACATTGCACCATTTAGATTGCCATCGATAAAATGGGGGCCGATTATCCTTCCTCCCATAATGCCACACCGTACATTAACCCGCCAAGATCGCTGATGTTCCATTTGTCGCAGCCATTGTGGATTTTCCGTTGCCCAATAGTGCATATTATGCCGGTTTACGTTACCGCTGTTGGTGAATGACGCTTCGTCGCTAAATAGAACGCGCGCAAAAAATCTGTCATCGGCCCGTAATTTCTCTTGTGCCCAGTGGCAGAACTGCATACGACGTTCAAAGTCGTCGCCATGCAATTCCTGGTGCATAGAAATATGGTACGGGTGCAATCGATGTTCATGTAGCATTCTCAACACCGACGTTTTTGAGATTCCCGATTCTTTCGCAATTTGTCTGCCACTGATGTGAGGATTATCCGCGACAGCAGCTAAAACACCTACTTGGGCATCATCATTTGTTGCAGGTCGTGGTTGACGTTTCACATGTGGCTGAACACTTCCTGTTTCCTTAAATAACGTAGCTATCCGGCGAACGGTCCGGACACTTGGATGATGTGCAGAATACCGAGCAGCATACATAGCACACGCCCGTTGGGCATTTTGATCACAATAGCCATACATCAACATGATATCGACCTTTTCCGCAATTCGTAAACGGTCCATTTTAACACGGGTAATGTATTACGAAGCGTCCGCACTGGCAGAATGTTACGTGATACCAGTTACTTATACGTTTGTGACTGTTACAGCGCCATCTATCACAAAGCGAAAAAAGTGGTCCAGCTAAAACATTCATATTTCTGTACGCACTACACGAATATGTAATAAAAAATGGGGGATCCTATTTTATAAAACGCAGTTAATATCCGTTTGACCTATGGCAGTGCCATCTAGCGGGCCAATCATAGCGCCATCTGGTTCCTCACTTCAAGCTAGACGAGTTTTGTTCTTTCTAGTTTTTTTCGTTTGATGCTTATTTCGTGAGATATTTGGACCGGTCACTATCAGTGGACCACCTTGTATATATTGAAAGGCGAATGTCAAAACAGCCAGACTAGTGAGCAGGGATCGAAAAGAAGTTCGTGAACTTATACCACTTATTGCCTGAACCGCCCGTTTCTGAGCCTAAAATATCCTTTTAGAATGGGAAGACGAACCCCAAAATATAATACCATACGACATAAGCCAATGAAAATAAGCAAAGTAGACAAATTTTAATCTCGAACGATCGCTTACTTCAGATACTGTTCGAATAGTACAAATGGCAGTATCAAGTCTTTGAACAAGATCCTGAATGTGGGCTTTCCACGACAGTTTACTATCTATCTGAACACCTACAAATTTAAACTGTTCAGTTTCACTAATCATATGCCCATTCTGTGAAATTAAAACGTCGGGTTTTGTTGAAGTGTGTGTTAGAAACTACAAAAACTGAGTCTTACTGTGATTTCGCGTTAGTTTATTTTTTACAAGCCATGAACTTATGTCATTAACTACACTGTTTGAAACCGAGCCAATGTTGCACACAACATCCTTTTCTACCAAGCCAGTGTCATCAGCAAACATAAATATTTTAAGGTTATCTATAATACTTGAGGGCATATCATTTATAGAAATAAGGAACAGGCGTGGCCCCAACACTGATCCCTGGGGCGACCCCCCGCCCCCCATATGACCGTAACCCACTCAGAACCCACATCTCATGACCTGTTTCTGTCTGTTGTTAAGGTAAGAGGTGAACCAATTGTGAGCTACTGTCCATATTCCATAATGGCCCAACTTCTGGAGCAATATTTTGTGATCAAGACAATCAAACTCTTTAGTTAAATCAAAAAATATGGCTAGCGTTCGAAACCTTTTGTTTAACCCATCCTTACCTCACAGAGAAAAGAGACTATAGCTTTTTTTGTTGTTAAATGAATTATAAAGTCGAACTGTACGTTTGATAGCAAATTATATGATATAAAATGATCAATTATCCTTACATACACAACCTTTTCAATAACTTTAGCAAACGCTGATGGCATAGAAATAGGTCTAAAATTGTCTACATTGTTCCTTTCTCCCTTTTTATAAAGCGGCTTTACTACTGAGTACTTTAATCGTTCAGGAAATTGGCCATTCCTAAAGGAAAAATTACAAATATGGCTGAGTTCAAGGCTAACATGTGCAGCATAGTACTTTGATATTCTGCTAGGCACTCCATCATATCCATGATAGTCCTTAGTCTTCAGTGATTTAATTATTGACTTAATTCCCCCTTGTCTGTATCACAGAGGAGTATTTCAGACATCAATCTCGGAGAGGCATTTTCCAGGACAGTTATATGGTTCCCTGTAGGAACTAAATTTTTATTTAATTTACCAGCAACGCTCAGAAAATGATTGTTAAGTACTGTACATATATCTGATTTATCAGTAACAGAAACATTTTTACTACAAACTGACTTTATATCGTCGAGCTTGTGCTGCTGACCAAACACTTCCTTCACAACTGACCACATGGTTTTAATTTTATTCTGTGATTTAGCTAATCTATTTGCTTACCACATACTCTTTGACTTCCTAATAACATATTTAAGCACCTTACAGTACTGTTTGTGATGGGCTGCTGTAGCTTGATTGTGACTACTTCTAACATTTTGATATAATTCCCGCTTTGTTCTACATGATATCCTAGTGAGTCAGCCACGCAGGCTGCCTTTTACTGCTAGTACCCCGTTTCGAACGTTCTAATTCAAAGCAACTCTCAAAGAGCATGAGAAATGTGTTAAGGAAACCATTATATTTGTCATCTGTGTTATCGGCACTATAAACATCCCGCCACTCTTGTTCCTTGACGAGTTTTAAAAAACTCTCTATCGTCGTTGGATTAACTTTCCTACATAGTTTGAAATTATATGTGACATTTGTTTGAGGACAAAAGCCTTTTAGCATTACAATTTGTGCATCAGGATCTCAAAGGCCTTTCAACCTTTTACTAACAAAATTTCCGTCTATTAAAGAAGAATGAATAAAAATATAGTCTGTTTCTGTGCTACTGTTCCCCTGCTCCCTAGTTGGAAAAAACGTAGTCTGCATCAGATCATATGAGTTTAGGAGATCTACCAACATCCTTTTTGTTGCACCATCACATACAAATTTTATACTGAAGTCACCACATATAACCAATTTCTGGTACTTCCTATAAAGTGAATCAAGAACCCTCTCAAGCTTGAGCAGAAATGCTCTGAAGTCAGAGTTAGGGGACCTACGAAAAACAAAAATTAGAAGTTTAGTTTCATTAAATTCAACTGTTACTGCACAACATTCAAATATCTGTTCAGTGTAGTGCCGTGATACGTCTATGGACTCTAATGGAATACTGTTTTTTACGTACATTGCCACCTTGCCACCCTGCAAGGTTCAAATGGCTCTAAGAACTATGGGACTTAACATCTGAGGTCATCAGTCCCTAGACTTAGAACTACTTAAACCAAACTAACCTAAGGACGTCACACACATCCATGCCCGAGGCAGGATTAGAACCTGCAACCGTAGCAGCAGCGCGGTTCCGGACTGAAGCGCATAGAACCGCTCGGCCACAACGGCCGGCACCATGCAAGGTACTCCTTGAAAAACAGCCAGCTAATCTGTATTCTGGTAAAGGAAGCGTCTGAATTGTCAAACTATTTAAGTGGTGCTCCGATATACCGATAATTTGAAAGTCAACCTCCATAAGCAGATCACTAACTTTATCTCTAATACCTCTCATATTCTGATGAAATACGCTGATTCTTTCTCTACTTGGAAAAATGACGTCCTCTGAAAGTGATTCCTTAGTTAAAGGGATTCCTTTATGCAGGTATATCTACCATCTGACTTCAGTCTAAAAAAGGTGCAGCTCTAACACCAACTACTACAGGAACTTCTCCTTGGGTGATCCCACCACCCCCCACTACACTGTCACCTATAAGCTTTGCCAGTCTCCCCTCCCATACCTACTGAGGTGCAGGCCATGCCCAGTGAAACCCAACTACTGATAGACTCAACCATCACAATTGCCATGTGACCCATGCCCTCTTGTCATCAGTGCCTTCTCCATCCCTATGTTATTTTTTTCCTAAGGAAAAAATATTTAATAGTGCAACCGTTTGACAACATACAGCCACATTCGACGTATTCACAAATATTTGTTTTATAAGTGATATCTCTGTATAATTAATAATGTAATAGCTTTGTATTTGCTTTGAAATAACAACGTCCTTGCAATTGTAGAAATGCAGCATCTTAATATTTGAAAGTCTCTGGCTTGTTTTGTGTTTACAAATGTGCTGTAGAGTGGAAAGTATATACATACGCATAAACATGCTTACTCATACTGTGCTTCAAAACCATCTATCCACTACTGGAAGCAGTAAATTACTTTTTTATTTATCTTAATTTTGTAAACTTCTATTCACAATGTGCCACTTTGTAATACACCATTTTAATGTTGCCAGGACCAGTATTAACCTAAATCTGAGAAAAGGAGATAAAATTTATGTATACTATTAAAGTACCTGAAGATGATCCCACGGGCCCGAACTACATCGTGGACAGAAATACAATCACGATTGTGACTTAAGGTGGCACACAGTTTTTTCACTGGTAGATTCAGAACTTTTATCTAGGTTTTATAATTAGAATGTATTTGTGCTCTTCTCAGGGCCAGACAGAAGCAATGCAATTAATATGTAAGTCAGAGTCAGTTTCCGTAAATTTCTTCTGGATTGTTGACCGCTACATGGCCTAAAATACGAATCAAAGTTTCGCCCACTGCTGTAGGCGATTTTCATCAGTATATGTAATACTATTGGAGCAATGCAACTTTAAATATTCTGTCTTCTTTTGTGTTCCTAGAAACTATTAAAGGCTACATAAATAAAATTCTTCATATGATCGAACGTCAGGCTTGGAGAGGACGGAGACCAGGTGTTCTTTCTTGTAGCAACCGAAGCGAAGCCAGCGTATTAAAGTTTTATTGCCACAGTAGTATTACATTCCCGGATGGAGGCCAACTGCAATAGGTTCCGAAATCTTGCTTTATCATTTTAAAAGACGACGCTGTCTACAATCCGCAAGATGAAAAAAGTGGTTTTATCTTCAGCATACTCTGATTTCTAGTAGGGGTATGATGTTCAGCTATTTATGCAGACTACTGAACGTTTACAGATTGTCACAAGTAATAAATGGTTCAAATGGCTCTGAGCATTATGGGACTCAACTTCTGAGGTCATTAGTCCCCTAGAACTTAGAACTAGTTAAACCTAACTAACCTAAGGACATCACACACATCGATGCCCGAGGCAGGATTCGAACCTGCGACCGTAGCGGTCTCGCGGTTCCAGGCTGCAGCGCCTAGAACCGCACGGCCACTTCGGCCGGCTCATACGTAATATAGAGTATATATATACAGTGTGAGTCACCTAACATTACCGCTGGATATATTTCGTAAACCACATCAAATACTGACGAATCGATTCCACAGACCGAAGGTGACGAGGGGGGCTAGTGTAATTGGTTAATATCAACCATAAAAAAATGCACGGAAGTATGTTTTTTAACACAAACCTACGTTTCTTTAATGAAACCCCGTTAGTTTTGTTATCACATCTGAACATATAAACAAATACGTAATCAGTGCCGTTTGTTGCATTGTAAAATGTTAATTACATCTGGAGATATTGTAACCTAAAGTTGACGTTTGAGTACCACTCCTCCGCTGTTCGATCGTGTATATCGGAGAGCACCGAATTACGATATCGGAGAGCACCGAATTACGTAGGGATCCAAAGGGAACGGTGATGGACCTTAGGTACAGAAGAGACTGGAACAGCACATTACGTCCACATGCTAACACATTTTTATTGGTCCTTTTCACTGACGCACATGTACATTACCATGAGGGGTGAGGTACACGTACACACGTGGTTTCCGTTTTCAATTACGGAGTGGAATAGAGTGTGTCCCGACATGTCAGGCCAATAGATGTTCAATGTGGTGGCCATCATTTGCTGCACACAATTGCAATCTATGGCGTAATGTCCGCAGCTCGTGGTCTCGCGGTGGCGTTCGCGCTTCCCGAGCACGGGGTGCCGGGTTCGATTCACGGCGGGGTCAGGGATTTTCTCTGCGTCGTGATGACTGAGTGTTGTGTGTTGTCCTTAAGTTAGTTAGGTTTAAGTAGTTCTAAGTTCTAGGGGACTGATGACCATAGCTGTTAAGTCCCATAGTGCTCAGAGCCATTTGAACCATTTTCTGGCGTAATGAATGTCGTACACGCCGCAGTACATCTGGTGTAATGTCGCCGCGGGCTGCCACAATATGTTGTTTCATACCCTTCTGGGGTTGTAGGCACATCACGGTACACATTCTCCTTTAACGTACCCCACAGAAAGAAGTCCAGAGGTGTAAGATCAGGAGAACGGGCTGGCCAATTTATGCGTCCTCCACGTCCTATGAAACGCCCGTCGAACATCCTGTCAAGGGTCAGCCTAGTGTTAATTGCGGAATGTGCAGGTGCACCATCATGCTGATACCAAATACGTCGACGCGTTTCCAGTGGGACATTTTCGAGCAACGTTGGCAGATAATTCTGTAGAAACGCGATGTACGTATGTTGCAGCTGTTTGGGCCCCTGCAATGAAGTGAGGACCAATGAGGTGGTCGCCAATGATTCCGCACCATACATTTACAGTTCACGGTCGCTGTCGCTCTACCTGTCTGAGCCAGCGAGGATTGTCCACGGACCAGTAATGCATGTTCCGTAGATTCACTGCCCCGTGGTTTGTGAAACCCGTTTCATCGGTGAACAGGTAGAACTGCAACGCATTCTCTGTTAATGCCCATTGACAGAATTGCACTCGATGATTAAAGTCATCACCATGTAATTGCTGACGTAGCGACACATGAAACGGGTGAAAGCGGTGACGATGCAGTATGCGCATGACACTACTTTCACTCAGTCCACCGGCTCTCGCAATGTCCCCTGTACTCATGTGTGGGTTCATGGCAACAGTAGCTAACACACTAACTGCACCCGCTTCTCCTGTGACGGGCCTGTTACGGACCCGTTTGCGTGCTACGACCATACCTGTTGCATACAGTTGGCGGTAGATTTTTTTGGAATGTGCGGCACGTTGGATGCTCTCTGTCCGGGTACCGTTCTGCATACTGCATACACCCTGCAGGCTTCAGCTGCATTTCGTCGACACTCGCCATAGATGAGTATCATCTCCGCCTTTTCAGAGTTCGAATACACATTGGTCACAGTTCCTACAACACTACACTATCACAGACGTCTGGTAACACGGTGTACTACAGTTGGTCTGCGTGCGGAGACGAATGCAAAATAACAATAGCAGCAAGCGCTACATGCGGACACTGCGACAGCTAGACCAAACCACAAGAGTGCACTACAGCCACACTCGTAAATATGGTCGTCATCGTAAACATGTCCCTGAAGATGCTGCTCGCCGACTGTGGCCCGTGTTTGTTACAACACGCAACTGAACGTCGGAGGTTTCAAGCGTCAACTTTAGGTTACAATATCTCCGGATGTAATTAACATTTTACAATGCAACAAACGGCACTGATTACGTATTTGTTTATATGTTCAGATGTGCTAACAAAACTAACGTGGTTCCATTTAAAAAAACGTAGGTTTGTGTTAAAAAACATACTTCCGTGCATTTTTGTATGGTTTGTATTAACCAATTACACTAGCCCCTCTCCTCACGTTCGGTCTGTGGAATCGGTTCGTCAGTATTTGATGTGGTTTACGAAATATATCCAGCGGTAACATTAGGTGACTCACCCTGTATATATATAATATTAATGTCCACTAATATATGTCCGAATACTTTTGATGAGGTGTGTCCTCTCTTTGCCTTTATGACGGCTTGAAGTCTACTTGGGATACATTCAATAACTTGTCTGAAAGTCTGTTGAGGAATGGCAGCCCATTGTTCCTCAACAGCCGAATCCAGAGAAGGTAGTGATGGACGCTGCGGTCTGGAGTGAAGTCGACGTTCTAACCCATCCCAAACCTATTCCACTGGGTTCAGGACGGGACACTGGGCAGGCCAGTCCACTTCAACACTGTTACTATCCGAAACCATAGCATCACAGATTCTGCCTTATGACAGGGTGCATTGTCATGTTAATGCAAACAATCATCGTCTCCAAAATGTTCCTCTGTTGTTCACAATGCTGTAAAATGTGTTCATAACCTTTCGCATTTAACGTTTTGTTAAGCGCAATAAGGAGACCACATGCTAATCACAAAAAACACTCCCATACCATAACACCATCTCATCTGTACTTCACTGTTTCCACTACACATGATGAAAGGTAACGTTGACCACGCATTCGCCAAACCAGAACCATTCCATATGGTATTCATCATTTCACGTCACTTGTTTCCATTCATCCAGTGACCAGTGAGGTTGCTCTTTACACCACCTCAAGCGTCGCAAAAAGTTGACTACAGAAATGTGCTGCTTATCAAGAGCTGCTCGACAGCTGTACCCCGTTCTCTTTCAACTTCCTACGCACAATCATTGTGCTAGCTGGACTGCTGGTATCACTTTGGGACTCAAGAGTTATTCTTTCCGCTGATTTCACGTGGTTTTTACAGCCACCTTCTGCAATGATCGACAGTCTGTCTGACAGTACACGAGGTCTGACTGGTTTCGGTTTAGCTGTGTTTGTTCCTTCGCGTTTCCACTTCACAATCACATCACCAGCAATCGATTCAGGTAGCTTTCAAAGGGCTCAAATGTCCTTACTGGATGTTTTACTCGGATGACATCCACTACTATTGGAAGTTCGAAGCCAGTGAACTCTCCTGACCGAATAATTCTGATGTTACTGCATCTCTAGTCACTGACACCTTTTATACTGGCGCGTTCGCATCTCGTGAAATCTAGTGGTCGATGTCGCACGACATAGAGATGTACGGATACTTTTGACCAGACAGTACATTCCTTATGCCACGTGCGTTATTTTGTCAATAAACTGTTGAAAGATATGACAACAGCAGTTGTGAAAACCAGAACCTACGAGGGTTGCCCAGAAAGCCATGCACCGCATTTTTCTTCTCAGCCAAAAACAATGCTACAAATGTGAAACGTTACGTATGTATTATTTGTAGTCTCCTGAGTGAGCGCGCCAAGTTTTCGTCATTTCCGACAGATAGGTTAGCTGCCCCCCCCCCCCCCCCTCCCATGAACCATGAACCTTGCCGTTGGTGGGGAGGCTTGCGTGCCTCAGCGATACAGATGGCCGTACTATAGGTGCAACCACAACGGAGGGGTATCTGTTGAGAGGCCAGACAAACGCGTGGTTCCTGAAGAGGGGCAGCAGCCTTTTCAGTAGTTGCAGGGGCAACAGTCTGGATGATTGACCGATCTGGCCTTGTAACATTAACCAAAACGGCCTTGCTGTGCTGGTACTGCGAACGGCTGAAGGCAAGGGGAAACTACAGCCGTAATTCTTCTCGAGGACATACAGCTTTACTGTATGATTAAATGATGATGGCGTCCTCTTGGGTAAAATATTCCGGAGGTAAAATAGTCCCCCATTCGGATCTCCGGGCGGGGACTACACAAGAGGACGTCGTTATCAGGAGAAAGAAAACTGGCGTTCTACGGATCGGAGCGTGGAATGTCAGATCCCTTAATCGGGCAGGTAGGTTAGAAAATTTAAAAAGGGAAATGGATAAGTTAAAGTTAGATATAGTGGGAATTAGTGAAGTTCGGTGGCAGGAGGAACAAGACTTTTGATCAGGCGAATACAGGATCATAAATACAAAATCAAATAGGGGTAATGCAGGAGTAGCTTTAATAGTGAATAGGAAAATAGGAGTGCGGGTAAGCTACTACAAACAGCATAGTGAACGCATTATTGTGGCCACGATAGACACGAAGCCCACGCCTACTACAGTAGTACAAGTTTATATGCCAACTAGCTCTGCAGATGACGAAGAAATTGAAGAAATGTATGATGAAATCAAAGAAATTATTCAGATAGTGAAGGGACACAAAAATTTAATAGTGATGGGTGACTGGAATTCGGTAGTAGGAAAAGGGAGAGAAGGGAACAGTAGTAGGTAAATATGGATTGGGGCTAAGGAATGAAAGAGGAAGCCGCCTGGTAGAATTTTGCACAGAGCACAACTTAATCATAGCTAACACTTGGTTCAAGAATCATAAAAGAAGGCTGTATACATGGAAGAAGCCTGGAGATACTGACAGGTTTCAGATAGATTATGTGATGGTAAGACAGAGATTTAGGAACCAGGTCTTAAATTGTAAGACGTTTCCAGCGGCAGATGTGGACTCTGAGCACAATCTATTGGTTATGAACTGTAGATTAAAACTGAAGAAACTGCAAAAAGGTGGGAATTTAAGGAGATGGGACGTGGATAAACTGACTAAACCAGAGGTTATACAGAGTTTCAGGGAGATCTTAACAGAACAATTAACAGGAATGGGGGAAAGAAATACAGTAGAAGAAGAATGGGTAGCTTTGAGGGATGAAATAGCGAAGGCAGCAGAGGATCAAGTAGGTAAAAAGACGAGGGCTAATAGAAATCCTTGGGTAACAGAAGAAATGTTGAATTTAATTGATGAAAGGAGAAAATATAAAAATGCAGTAAATGAAGCAGGCAAAAAGGAATACAAACGTCTCAAAAATGAAATCGACAGGAAGTGCAAAATGACTAAGCAGGGATGGCTCGAGGACAAATGTAAGGATGTAGAGGCTTGTCTCACTAGGGGTAAGATATATACTGCCTACAGGAAAATTAAAGAGACCTTTGGAGAGAAGAGAACCACTTGTATGAATATCAAGAGCTCAGATGGCAACCCAGTTCTAAGCAAAGAAGGGAAGGCAGAAAGGTGGAAGGAGTATATAGAGGGTTTATACAAGGGCGAAGTACTTGAGGACAATATTATGGAAATGGAAGAGAATGTAGATGAAGACGAAATGGGAGATAAGATACTGCGTGAAAAGTTTGACAGAGCACTGAAAGACCTGAGTCGAAACAAGGACCCGGGAGTAGACAACAATCCATTAGAACTACTGATGGCCTTGGGAGAGCCAGTCATGACAAAACTTTACCATCTGGTGAGCAAGATGTATGAGACAGGCGAAATACCCTCAGACTTCAAGAAGAATATAATAATTCCAATCCCAAAGAAAGCAGGTGTTGACAGATGTGAAAATTACCAAACTATCAGTTTAATAAGTCACAGCTGCAAAATACTAACGCGAATTCTTTACAGACGAATGGAAAAACTGGTAGAAGCGGACCTCGGGGAAGGTCAGTTTGGATTCCGTAGAAATGTTGGAACACGTGAGGCAATACTAACCTTACGACTTATCTTAGAAGAAAGATTAAGAAAAGGCAAACCTACGTTTCTAGCATTTGTAGACTTAGAGAAAGCTTTTGACAATGTTAACTGGAATACTCTCTTTCAAATTCTGAAGGTGGCAGGGGTAAAATACAGGGAGCGAAAGGCTATTTAAAATTTGTACAGAAACCAGATGGCAGTTGTAAGAGTCGAGGGGCATGAAATGGAAGCAGTGGTTGGGAAAGGAGTGAGACAGGGTTGTAGCCTCTCCCCGATGTTATTCAATCTGTATATTGAGCAAGCAGTAAAGGAAACAAAAGAAAAATTCGGAGTAGGTATTAAAATTCATGGAGAAGAAGTAAAAACTTTAAGGTTCGCCGATGACATTGTAATTCTGTCAGAGACAGCAAAAGACTTGGAAGAGCAGTTGAACGGAATGGACAGTGTCTTGAAAGGAGATATGAACATCAACAATAGCAAAACGAGGATAATGGAATGTAGTCAAATTAAATCGGGTGATGCTGAGGGAATTAGATTAGGAAATGAGACACTTAAAGTAGTAAAGGAGTTTTGCTATTTAGGGAGTAAAATAACTGATGATGGTTGAAGTAGAGAGAATATAAAATGTAGACTGGCAATGGCAAGGAAATCGTTTCTGAAGAAGAGAAATTTGTTAACATCGAGTATAGATTTAAGCGTCAGGAAGTCGTTTCTGAAAGTATTTGTATGGAGTGTAGCCATGTATGGAAGTGAAACATGGACGATAACTAGTGTGGACAAGAAGAGAATAGAAGCTTTCTAAATGTGGTGCTACAGAAGAATGCTGAAGATAAGGTGGGTAGATCACGTAACTAATGAGGAGGTATTGAATAGGATTGGGGAGAAGAGAAGTTTGAGGCACAACTTGACTAGAAGAAGGGGTCGGTTGGTAGGACATGTTTTGAGGCATCAAGGGATCACAAATTTAGAATTGGAGGGTAAAAATCGTAGAGGGAGACCAAGAGATGAATACACTAAGCAGATTCAGAAGGATGTAGGTTGCAGTAGGTACTGGGAGATGAAGAAGCTTGCACAGGATAGAGTAGCATGGAGAGCTGCATCAAACCAGTCTCAGGACTGAAGACCACAACAACAACAACAGGGTAGCTGCAGGACAGTTTCAAAATGGCGTCTGTAGGTAATGTACGTTAGAAGCAAAGTGCCGCCATTGAATTTCTCACTGTAGAGAAAGAAACAGTGGGGAGTATTCACAAACGCTTGCGCAAAGTCTATGAAGCATCTGCTGCCGAGAGAAGTACAAAAAAATTTGTAAATCTGTGGTAACTGCTTAGGTCATCGGTTCCTAAGCTTACACACTACTTAACCTAACTTAAACTAACTTACACTATTGACAACACACACACTCATGCCCGAGGGAGGACTCGAACCTCCGACGGGGAGAGCCGCGAGGACCGTGACAAGGCGCCTAAGACCGCGCGGCGACAGAAGTAAAGTTAGTTGCTGAGCACGGAGGTTGAGGTCATCAGAATGTGTTTCGGCGGTGCTCCACAATTTGCAGCGGTCGGGGAGACAATGCACAGCTGTCACACCTGACATGTTGCAGAGAGCTGATGTCATTCACGACGATAGATGCATTACGACTCGGCAATCATCAAAGGAAGTGTGGATGTAATTTACACACTGAAGTACTGGCTCCGCCACCATGACGAGGATCCGTACCGACGGGTCATACACGCCCTTGTTTCACGTGGAGGAAAGCCATAGAACGGGATGGAAATTACGTGGAAAAATGGGGTATGTAGATAAAACGCCATTCTTCCGTGTGTGTAATTCTCATTATGTTCAATAAACAATTGTTGAAAGAAAAAAATGCGGTGCATTACTTCCTGGGTAACCGTTGTGCGTTAGAATTTGCTTACCGGCACAAATAACAAATGGAATTTTAAATAGTGATAACAGTGCCTGAACGTCCGTTTGTGCTGCAGTGATCAATTTACGTGAAATATTCAGTACGTGAAGTGTTTTGAGAGGCTGAGTGTCGGCAGTGTGAGATCACTGACCGGAATGGTGGGTGTGAAGAGGCAAGAAGCAACAGCCGGAAGCGCGGCGCGTGTATGGAGCGAGGCTTCCCGTTAGCTGGTTACAGTCGCGTGTCATGTTTCAGAGACTTCATTGCCCTCATCCCATCCTGTAACAGGATTGTCGATACCTCTTCACCATCAACTTGGTAGAGCTTTCATGTGTAACCCTTTTTGTTTAAAGGAAGCCACTTTACAGGCTTTGGAAGATAACCGCAGGCGCAACATACAAACCGAGCTAAAGGTGTCACCCACCTTCGACAGCAATGTATTTAACGCCTCGCAGGAGGTGAGTGTGTAACCATTCAAGCTGCGAAAGGTAGAATATCTGTCGGATGACAAATATTCCTGGAGCTTGAACTGGTTCCAATGGTTCCATCACAGTTTTAATTGGTACTTCTGAAAGTATGTTTCGATTTCCAGCGAAACGTTTTTCACTAGAAGACATAATTACCACAACGGCAACAGCCGTATGTGATACTCTGAACAAATTTAAGCTACTCTTTGAGACATGATCACCTAACGTTTGCACTAAACAAATGGTTTGTCATTGTATATTACCATCTTCTGCACGCGGTACCCCACGAATAAAATTGTTTTTTTTCTTCTGCGTACTGTGTTGCCACAGTAATTCGAGCACGTCCTTTTGGAAATTAGAGAATGACTGTTAGGATCCAGGTGAATAAACTTCCCGCAATAGTTACACAGGCAAAGATTGGTTTTTGTTTAAGGGATGTGCCTCTTCAAGGCACTTAGAAGAGTCCGTCCCCCAATTCATGGAATTTGATTTTATTTTTTGTAAAACTTGGAAAGATTTTGAATTTTTAGACATTAATTAACACCTGGAGATGGAAATGAAGTCCCATGCTTCTTGCCAGAGCGTAAGTGAACGATGCGGGAAACTCGCACCGCCGTACTAGGCAAGGTCCTAATGAGGGTGGTTTGCCGTTGCCTTCCTCCGACCGTAATGGGGATGAAGGATGATCATGAAGACGACACAACAACACCCAGTCATATCGGGGCAGGTGAAAATCCCTGACCTCGTCGAGAATCGAACCCGGGACCCCGCGCTCGGGAAGCGAGAACGCTACCGCGAGACTGCGAGCTGCGGACTAATTAACACATACTCGTCGAAATTTCCTAACCGATTAAAACTGTGTGACATATCGTGACTTGAAGGTTGGAGCTTTGCCTTTCGCAGGCAGGTGCTTTGCAGACATAGGTGTTCAAGCACTTACATACCGGACTTTGATGCACTTGTTCCCCTAATTCTTTTGAACAGTGCGGAGGTTACCCAACTGAGACGGACTATCGAGGAGCCAGATAATGTCCGCATGATTACTGCAGTTTTTCAAACGTCTTATGTGTGTCTGTAGTGTATGCATTTACTGCACGCTGCAGGTAGCAAGATCGCGTCCTGCTGTTGGAAGACAGTTAGTTACACCAATAAAAAGTGGTCGGAAAGTAAAGAGGGATGGTGGCGTATGATTCCTAATCACCGAAGAATGTGTCCATGAACGGCACCGAGTCTATAACTTTACTTGACTGGAATGAAGGCTTGTTGCACTGTTGATTGTGATCTCCCCTTCGTCTCTTTTTCCCGTTCCAGAAGAGTAGGCCATGTGGCAGCACCCAAATTCACCCTCTTTGTTCACACATAATTAATAACAGTACGAACTAAATACCCTACATGTACTTATATGTAACTTTGAGTTTACAGAAATAGTTCAAATGGCTCTAAGCACTATGGGACTTAACATCTGAGGTCATCAGTCCCCTAGACTTAGAATTACTTAAATCTGACTAATCTAAGGATATCACACACATCCATGCCCGAGGCAGGATTCGAACCTGCGACCGTAGCAGCAGCGCGGTTCCGGACTGAAGCGCCTAGAACCGCTCAGTCACAGCGGCCGGCTGGGTTTACGGGGATATTTAACTCATATCATTCATATATTCCAATAGAAAAATGTTAAATGAGTATGAATAAAGAATAGCTTTTCGATTGTGGTCGCTGAACTTCTTGGAGACTCCTGAACCACCAAATCCGTAACATATCAAGTTGTTTTCTTTAAATTTACATTGCATATTTTAGATCACATAACACGTGAATATACAGACGATCCACAAATGGGAATCTATACTCTGAAAGACACATTTTAAACATCATAATTTAGGAACATTCAACAAACATTCAAAAACAATGCCATTTACTGGAAAGGAATGTAAAAGAATAAAGTTGTTGTAAATGATAAAGCAATAAAAGAAGTTAAGCATTTTTATTGTTTAGCCTGTGATGTAATTTCAGAATATGATATAATGTATGTGCAACGTTCTTAAACACGGAAATAAATTTCATAAAAAATGGTTATTCGAAAGTTACATCAAAGGGAATTATGGGTTAAAAACAAAGAAAAGGAGAGCCGGATCCAAGAATTCAGGCAGATTCAGAAAATGAACATTTAAAGTCTCAAAAAAAATTCAAAGGAACAGAAGAAAGTGCTAAAAATAAAAGTCGCAGATCAAGATAGTGCAGAAATATATGTAGATGAAGGACTGTGATGAGCTCGACGTCGATAAACCGGGAGATAATTTCTTCTCCTGAATGTATCGAGACAGGCGTACGCTTGCAGAAGAAAGAAGAAGAAGATGAAGAAGAAGGATGATAACGATGAGGGCATTTAACAACGCCGGCCCGGGTGGCCGAGCGGTTCTAGGCGCTACAGTCTGGAACGGCGCGACCGCTACGGTCGCAGGTTCGAATTCTGCCTCGGGCATGGATGTGTGTGATGTCCTTAGGTTAGTTAGGTTTAAGTAGTTCTAGGTTCTAGGGGCTGATGACCTCAGATGTTAAGTCCCATAGCGCTTAGAGCCATTTGAACCATTTAACAACGTACATTGAAAAGAAAAATAATCGACTGAGAAGCAGGTAGACAACACTAGATTGTTGGAATAATATATAAGCAAGCACCTATTTCAGTAGGCGGTTAATGAGAAAAAGTTTCCAACACTACTCGCACCTGCCAGTGCCTTGAAATAACTAAATGAAACTGTTCGTTTTACATGCATCAAAACAGTGGTTGCACGTATGAAAGCTATGGTATCTCTTGCTGCTTAATGTACGCTTCAGGGAACCGACACTGTCGGTTTTACCTGCAACAACAGTACGAAAAAGCAATGAGGTTCAGATGTTCGCCCTTAGATTAGTAAACGAAAAATGTTAGGAGTTCAGTATAATGGTGCATCAGTTGTATGTGGACTTTAAAGTAGCTTGTGACAGTGTCAATTGGAACGGCCTCGTCGAGGCGTTACGAGAGCTACTGATACCACTAAAGCTAATAACATTCCTGAAAATTACCCTAAACGACACCAACTGTAACACAAAAACTAATGACAAATATTCCAATAATTTTCCGATCTTTCAAGGACTTAAACAAGGAGATTCTGTATCATCCACGTTATTTAACTTGGATCTGGAGGCAGTTATGCGAAAACTGTCAAGCAAAGCAAATGTACCATTTTTAACAGGAAAACTCAGAATACGGCCTTTGCGGACGACACAGCCATACTCAGGATGAACAGAGTATATCTGTTGGGAAACTACGTAGTTTTGGACAGTAAAATGACTGCACTTGGCTTGGTCACAAGTATGGAAAAAGCGAAATACACTATGGAGCAGTATGCGATAATGGTGCTTGGAGAATTTTGGCCAATGAAGAAGTATATGAACTCTATGAGAATTCACCAAGCACCTTAGAGATAAAGGCACGAAGATCACAGTGGTTGGGACATGTCCAGAGACTGGAAGAGCAGCAAATACCAAAGAAGGTGTGTAGCCGCTCAATGGGGGGAACAAGACTGCGGTGGCTGTATGATATAGAGACGGATCTGAAAAGTTTAGGAGTGTGGAACTGTAGAAGTCTGGCGAAGTCGAGAGCTGATTGGAGGAGACACGTGGTTGACAATGCTCGAGACCTTCATGGGCTGTAGCACCGGAAAAGAAGAAGAATGAAGCTCATATGTCAAGTTAATGTTCGTAAGATATACGCCTTTTATGGTGAAATTTTCGTAATTCATCCTGACAGATCTGTTTATGAGCAAACTGACGGTAAAGCTATGAACTTCAAAACTCTCCGCTTGTCCACACAATCACCTGTCCAGATCATTATGAAGCGTAGCCGGTCCGTTATGCAGATCTACATGTGTTCTGATAGTGTCATAGTTTGAGGGAACCATTTTGAAATCAGTCTGAAGTTGTTTAGAAAACCGAGAGCAACATAAATAAGGAGGATGACCGGACGGGGATTCCAACTCTATTTCTCCTCGATACGGCTCCAGTATTTTGACCACTGTAAAAGTTTCTCCCGGTTGCAATTTTTTCTCAGCTGAAGCCACTCTTCCAATGTTTCATACGATTATCAAAACAATAAGAACACTCGAACGAATTCAGCTATGGTGACGTTGGACTTTAAGCCGGTTCAGTCGCTGAGGAAGTGATACGTCCAACTTGTGAATTACTTCTAAATTTTTTAACCGTTTATTGCAAGCGAGTAGATTTATACCTATTGTCAACTACGAAACTGACCAGAGAGGCTCGATTATGATCTAGACGGGTTTGGGAGAGTCTGTGTCATACGATGTACTTGCCCATGCAACACGTGTACGTAACGCTTGTACGCAATTATTTCTTGGAGAGGACAACAGAACCAGTGGAATAATATGGCGGCGTCCACTAGGGCTTGATTTAACACTTACGATACTTGCTACCTATAAGGGAATCAATCCATACAGCTGCTGCAATATAGCACCGTAATTTATTAATGAATCAGAGGTCAGAATTCAGCTTGATGTGTCAACTGAACATCAACAGATTGAATATTCGTAAAGAACAAGTTGATATAAAGAACAGATTTGTTGTTTCTTTATCTGTGGATGAATTTGACAAATAAAAACGATAAACAGGAATTATGATGAACAATGTGAGGGCTAGCAGCCGCTCCTGATGTACTGAAACAGATTTGTTAGGAACGAATCGTTCAATACTGGCGTTGCACGTGCTCTGGAGCCTGTTTACAGGTGCGTGGCTGATAATGTGCATGGAAATGTGCTACACCCACGTTGTAAATTATGTTTACAATTTAGCTTCCAATACTGTTTGGCTGACGATATAAAACAATGTATCAAAGAATAGTCCAGTGCCATGTTAATGAACTTGGTTCTGTTACAAGCACCATTGTTAGTATGGGTTTTGCGACCCAGAAAAGATGCTAAGCTACATAGGGGGTTTCAAAAAGATTCATCTGTATCTATGAACAAATACCTTCTCCGTGAATGAAGACAGAAACTTGGGATGAATTTTAACTAATGCATCAAAATTATACGTTTAGCTTGGTGCCAGTTGTGAGTTGATGCGATTGATGGTAAAGTCTCCCGGATGCAGCTAGACCTGTAGTTTATCTAGAGAACATGCGAAAATTTCATTTTTCAAGAGAACGGGGAACCACTACACTGGCACCTGCATGGAAGGGCATCTTTTAACAATGAGCTGTCTCATCGATGGGTCGGCCGTAATGTGAGTACGGATGTCGCTTGGTACCACTGGCCTCCAGAGTCGCCTGGTTTCTCGGAATGGGACTTTTTTTGTAAGGATTTTTGAAAGAATCGCTCTATTTTCCTCCCTTTCAATAACTCTGGGGGACTGCGACACTCCATAGCAACAGCAATGAATGCGGTAACTGCATACATGCTTGCAAAAGTATGGAGGAGTTTGTCTATCGCCTGGATGTTTTTCGTGCGTCCGGTGGAGGATACATTGAACAATTGTGAAAGCTAAATGAAAACTCTGACCTAAACGTAACTATAAAAAGTACCTAAAGGTTGAATGTGCCAGGACGTAAAGGATACACCCTAATAAACTTCGTAGTCCTATGCGTAAGTTAAAATTTACCCCAGGTTTCTATCTTCACACTTAGTCCTACGAAATCGGATACGTCTTTTTAAAACACCCTGAAAAATTAATTGTAACTCTGGAATAGATACTATGGCTGCATCTCTGCTATCATTCGTTAATATTCTTCTTATTCTGTATAATATCTTTTAGTGGCATTCCATCATTGTTGCCGGGAGAAGCGGTGTTGCAGCATGAACAGTGTAGTAATACAAACTAATGTCAGTACTTGTTCGGTGGAATATCACAGTAATTTACTGGAGGCTCGGTGCTACGAGAAAACCATGGAGCTCGTTCATAATGCTAGCTGTGGGGCAGCAGTGCTCGCGTTAGCAAGCCACTTAGCGCTATTGGGCAGCCCGTGTTCCCATCCAGGCAGATTGCGCCGTGCTAAGCAGTGACCTCATGCGCGCAAGGTCCAGCGTGAGAGCAGGGTCCCCTAGTCTCTACCGTCTGACTCGCCCAAACTGTTTCTCGTCGACACAATTCGAAATGATTTTATATAAACTTCGTAGAACACAAATGGAAACGCTATTGTCTCGTCCTTGCGTAAAATTTGCTGAGCCTTCCAAGTCTTTAACGGCTAAATACGTTCCCGTACTGTGAAAGTGAAGTTAGAAAAGTTGACAAGAACCGATGAGACAGCGTGAAGAAAAGTCTTTAAAACGGTGGACGGAACGTCAGAGCCATCCCGTTTGTGGAGCGGTGTGGTTCACATCGAGGCCCACGAGGAAGACAGTCCGTGGAGCTTAAGTAACAATACGTGACACTGAAGGTCTTATGACTGCCAGCAGCCGTATGCGACGGGGAGCGAGTAACTATTTCAGACGAGTTTAGTACTTAGTGACTGCGTGTTTAAATGCAAACAAGTTCTCCGTAGCACAGGACAAAATTAAGACTTTTAGTGGGTACCTTTCCAATTAAATATTCCCTTGGATGCTGCACAGAGACAAGAGTTCAAGAAGTGTGGCGGACAAGTCGACTAGTGTGACGTCACAAGTTCGTTGCAAGGCCCTTCTATCTCGTTGGCCCCGGTTCATAAACAGTCGGACACGAAAGTCTACGTACACCCTAAAAATAACACTGCAAGTCAAAATCAATCAATAAAATATTATGTATTCACTTTCTGTGACATAAACAGACATGTTGGGAACTGAAAAACAACATATACACTGCATAATTAATAACAATTCCATACACTGTCATCTTGAGCATACAAATGAGACAGAAGTCAAGTACAAAAGTAAACATACACTGTGATGTTCTTTACTTTCAGGCCCAATTTAATGTTTTGTATTGCCACCTCCTGCTTCGATCACAGCTTCCAAACGTCGAGGCATAGATTCCACCAATTTTTTTGTGTACGCAGGTGTAAAGTTATTCCACTCTGTCACTAAGGCTGCTTTTAAATCATCTTTGCTTTTGCTGTTGTATTTTTTTTATCCTAAGCTATAGTTCTCCCTAAAGATGTTAAATTGGGTTAATGTCTGGTGACTGGGGAGGCGAATGCAACTCTTTTGGTACATTTTAAAGTAGCAATTCCTTTAAGACAATGGCGGTATGCTTGGGGTCATTGTCTTGCTGAAACACCCAGTCTGTTCTTATTCCCAGATTCTCCGCAGACTGCTTCAGATTTTTCTTTAAGATGGTGACATATTTCCATTTGTCCACAATACCTTCAATAAATACTAAATTCTCAACGCCAGCTCCAGACATGCAACCCCGCACAAGAATATTTCCACCACCATACTTCACTGATGGGACAAGATTTCTCTTCTTCCAACTTTCATTCCTATTTCGCCACACCTTCTGCTGTCCATCGCACTGGAACATGTCAAATTTACTCCAGTTCGGCACAGAGTTGCAAATTCTAGGCATTTCTTTTCATGTAACCTGCTTGTGAACGGTTTCTTCCTTGCTGTTCTGCTTTCAAATCCATGATTGTGCAGCAGTATTCGTACTGTTATGGGAAGAACATTATTTCCACTAGTACGCTACTGGCCACTAAAATTGCTACACCAAGAAGAAATGCAGATGATAAACGGGTATTCATTGGACAAATATATTCTACTAGAACTGACATGTGATTACATTTTCACGTAATTTGGGTGCATAGATCCTGAGAAATCAGTACCCAGAACAACCACCTCTGGCCGTAATAACGGCTTTGATACGCCTGGGCATTGAGTCAAACAGAGCTAGGATGGCGTGTGCAGGTACAGCTGCCCATGCAGCTTCGACACGATACCACAGTTCATCAAGAGTAGTGACTGGCATATTGTGACGAGCCAGTTGCTCGGCCACCATTAACCAGACGTTTTCAATTGATGAGAGATCTGTAGAATGTACTGGCCAGGGCAGCGGTCGAACATTTTCTGTATCCAGAAAGGCTCGTACAGGATCTGCAACATGGGGTCGTGCATTATCCTGCTGAAATGTAGGGTTTCGCAGGGATCGAATGAAGGGTAGAGCCACGGGTCGTAACACATCTGAAATGTAGCGCCCATTGTTCATAGTGTCGTTAATGCGAACAAAAGGTGACCAAGATAGGTAACCAGTGGCACCCCATACCATCACGCCGGGTGATACGCCAGTATGGCGATGACGAATACACGCTTCCAATGTGCGTTCACTGCGATGTCGCGAAAAACGGATGCGACCGTCATGATGCTGCAAACAGAACCTGGATTCATCCGAAAAAATGACGTTTTGCCATTGGTGCACCCAGGTTCGTCGTTGAGTACACCATCGCAGGCGCTCCTGTCTATGATGGCTGCAAACGTCGTCGAACTGTTCGTGCTGATGGTTGTTGTCTTGCAAACGTCCTCAATTGTTGACTCAGGGATCGAGACGTGGCTGCACGATCCGTTACAGCCATGCGGATAAGATGCCTGTCATCTCGACTGCTAGTGATACGAAGCCGTTGTGATCCAGCACAGCGTTCCGTATTACCCTCCTGAACCCACCGATTCCATATTCTGCTAACACTCATTGGATCTCGACCAACGCGAGCAGCAATGTCGCGATAAGATAAACCGCAATCGCATTAGGCTACAATCCGACCTTTATCAAAGTGGGAAACGTGATGGTACGCATTTCTCCTCCTTACACGAGGCATCACAACAACGTTTCACCAGGCAACGCCGGTCAACTGCTGTTTGTGTATGAGAAATCGGTTGAAAACTTTCCTCATGTCAGCACGTTGTAGGTGTCGCCACCGGCGCCAACCTTGTGTGAATGCTCTGAAAAGCTAATCATTTGTATATCACAGCATCTTCTTCAAAATGGTTCAAATGGCTCTGAGCACTATGGGACTCAACTGCTGTGGTCATAAGTCCCCTAGAACTTAGAACTACTTAAACCTAACTAACCTAAGGACAGCACACAACACCCAGCCATCACGAGGCAGAGAAAATCCCTGACCCCGCCGGGAATCGAACCCGGGAACCCGGGCGTGGGAAGCGAGAACGCTACCGCACGACCACGAGATGCGGGCACAGCATCTTCTTCCTGTCGGTTAAATTTCGCGTATGTAGCACGTCATCTTCGTGGTGTAGCAATTTTAATGGCCAGTAGTGTATTTGCGACATCTAATGCCAACTCCATAGCTATAATTCTGGGATCCGCGTTCACTTTTCCAATGATATGTCGGCGCTCCCTGTTAGATAATTTTGGCGGTCGTCGACTTCTAGCTTTGTTTTCTACACTTACCCGATCCCTGTAATTTCTTATTACGGTTTGGACACTTGCATGGCTCCTTCTAACAATTTCCCCAATTTTCCGCATTGAAAAGCCCTTTTATTATATCAAGAAACCGCGCCACTTGCACTGTGTTCACTGCAACGTCTCTCTTGTAACTAACGACAGACTCGAAGTGTATACTGACTTGTGTACAGCAGTAAACAAACACTGTTGCATGTATCACGCTTGCACTGCACGACACCGGTCTGAAGACCTTGTTTATGTTATTGTGGACGTGACACAGGCACAGAGTTGCACGTCTACCTCTGTGCATCCAGGCTGTAGGCAACATGCTACAAAATGGGGGTTTATATAGACTTTAGTGTCCGACTGTATAACTGCTGTATTATGGACGCTGTATTATCAGTCGGATAAACCAGAGCTTTCGACACCATGTATCGACTTTGACAAATCACGTCATAACAAGCTGCAAAATTCAACACGTACATGACTTCAAAATGGTGATCAAGCATCTAACCCATTCCTATGGCGTTAACGTATGAACATCAAATATAGAATCGAACAAATTGTTAATAATATATTCTGAATGTAACGGAACAACCACGGGGAGTTAGGGGCGTTGAGCGAGCACTAGAATCTAAAATAACAACAGAAAGGTCACGATAATAGTAAAATGTACAACAATAAACAATCAAAGAAACGCGATGCAATAGCTGGTTTCAAAGACGCAAAAATTACAAAAGTAGTGCGAAGTAACTGTAACTGGTATCAAAACGATCACTCGACCTGCATATATCAACTCAAACCGGCGATACCACTACGAAAAGTAAAAAGCGGATAGCAGTACAAAATTCTAAAAGACTAAATTGATACATATAGATAAAAATTGCGATAACTAACGTAACACGGCATCAGTAACATGGCTTGACCTATATAGCCCAACTAAAACGCCGACACCAACACAAAAAGACAAAAACCGGCAACAGCAAAAAATAAAACAAAAAGCGATACTGATACAGATACCCACAAATCGCGGTAATCAACGAAACGCGGTATCGAAACAAAACAAAGGATTAGGAGGTCAACCTAACTATAACGCAGGAGCCTCGATATCTCAGAGGAAGTAGCATGACCGCCAAGAATTTTATTTTCGTAAAAAATATATTCATAAATAATCCCACTCTCACGTAAATTGTTATCATTGTTTTCATTGTTACTAGGGAAGTAAAAAATAATGGCCGGCCGGGGTGGCCGAGCGGTTCTAGGCGCTACAGTCCGGAACCACGCGACCGCTACGGTCGCAGGTTCGAATCCTGCCTCGGACATGTATGTGTGTGATGTCCTTAGGTTAGTTAGGTTTAAGTAGTTCTAAGTTCTAGGGGCTGATGACCTCAGAAGGTAAGTCCCATAGTGCTCAGAGCCATTTGAACCATTTGAACCAAAAAATAATGCACAATCTCTGATCGATTAGGAGCGTAAGCTTCTTAACAAATGACGTCACTTAGCAGAAAAGTACTACGTCTTAAAGCCGATGGATGCTGTTGAAGATTCAAGCTGACATCATCAGCCACCTAGTCATTAGTTCAGACAGGAATACAGTGTTATATTTTGATGGTGATTCATAGGAAATTTTTATTTGTAGTGTTCCTCTACACATATACGCGTTGTATGACAAGTGTGTGTTTAAGTTGTGTAGAAAACTGTAATAAATGTTTGTGCAGTACAGTGCTGTGTTTCTGTTATTTTAAATGATTGTGGAAACGAGAAAAAGGAGTAGATAAAAACCAGTTCTGACACATAGTAAACTGTTCCTCAAGAACCTAAGGGAAGCTCCTAGCTGCCGCGTAGGATTAGCCGAGCGGTCTTAGTCGCTGCAGTCATGGACTATGCGGCTGGTCCTGGCGGAGGTTCGAGTCCTCCCTCGGGCATGGGCATGGGCGTGGGCGTGTGTGTGTGTGTGTGTGTGTGTGTGTGTGTGTGTGTGTGTGTGTGTGTTTGTCCTTAGGATGCTTTATATTAAGTAATGTGTAAGCTTAGGGACTGATGACCCTAGCAGTGAAGTCCCATACGATTTCACACACATTTGAACATTTTTTTGAAGCTCCTAGCTTAAAGTCCCCATTCGGGGAGGTATCGCAATCATAAGCTCTGGCTTAGTTAGGCACTCCCGGAAAGTATAACTCACGACAATGGGCGCAAGTCTTAGTGATAAATGATTTAACGTCACCACCTGTCTCCTTCATAAAATCCAAATAGTGAGTGCAGCAATACTTTTCATTGTAAGGATTGGATACAGCATCATTCAAGCTCTCGTCAACACACCCACATGCGTAAATAACCTCGGTAATGAAGGAAGATATTCATAGAACAGAGGACGCACGTGTAATTCTGTCGTGGGTATTTCGGGAATGGAAAAGAGAAAGAGTAAGTGTAGTTAGTCATCGTATATGCCGCTTTTCCATCATACTGGTAGTCTTTTCTTAAGATGTATAAAGGTATAGTCATGTAGCTCTGTTGGATGGAGTCCCCTTGGAGCTCCCCAGCTACCTGTTGGGAAAGGCTGTTTGGGCCTTGTTCCCTTCACGTACCTTCTTTCATTGATGCAAGTAATGAAATAGCAAATGTTCTGTCTAATTGATGAGAGAGCCTGAAACGGTGTGTTGTTTATGACGGAGGCGTGACGAAGGACAGGACGAAAACGTTTGGTGGCGCACAGAGTCTGTTCTGGGAAAACATGACGATCTTAACATTTCCGTTGCATAGATTAACGACTAAGAAGACTGCCTCACGTTCTCAGTATACAGGAACATACTGTGACTATTTAAGCCAGAAGAGTTGCGCATTAATTAATGACGCATTTAAGTGACTCTTCTTTCATAACCTGCCAGCAACCTTGATAATGAAAGCAGTGATAGTGGCACAAATGGAACCACACCAGTATGACTTCCGATGATAAAGAAAGGATGAAACTGTTTCGGTCATGGAGCGAAGAAACGTCGCGCACTTTATTGTTATAAACTGGCAGATGACTGAAAAAAGAAGGGGAAGATTTAGGTTTAATATCCCGTTGACCACGAGGTCATTAGTGACGAAGCAAAGCTCGATTTAAGAAAGGATATGGAGGGTAACTGGCTGTGCCTTTTGAACGGAACCATTCCGACACTAGCCTTAGATGATTTAGGTAACACGCCGAAAAACTAAAACTGGATGACTAGAACGGGATTTCAGGCGCAGTCTTCCAGAATACGAGTCCAGTGTCCGTTGCACCAACTCACTCGGTAGTCTGAAAAGAACTTACCGTATACTGACGATACAGAATTATACGTTCTGGCCTGAAGAATGGACTTGGAGAACTATAGACAGAAAGGCGAGATGAGTCAAAGTATTTGCACTTAGAAGAAAATATTACAGCCTGTAATTTGAAGATCATCCTACGTGCCAGTTGACTTAATAAGCAAGGAAATATAGAGAATCAAAAAAGTACGCTTGCAGTCGTTCAGAAACCGCAGTAAAAACTAAGTTACGTTACAAAAATCCCGTATAAGTACAAGTTAATAAATGCTGCTATGAGATGGGGCTTCAATTGCCTTAAGGTGTAATGTACAGGCTTTTAGACGTTTTGTTGAAACTGTCTTTCTTGCACGCAACCACACAAATGACGTCTGCGTTTCGCCTAGTAAATTTTCACTCTGCAACGTAATTACGCTGATTTGAAACTTCCTGGCAGATCAGAACTGTGTGTCTGGCCGGGAATCGAGTCTGAGACCTTTGCCTTTCGCAGGTAAGCTACCCAGACGCAACTCACAAATCACCCTCACAGTTTCACTAACCGCCAGCAGCACTACGTTTGGAATGTAGGAAAAAATATATTGATGGAAGTACCAGTCCTGAATTAGATTCCAAACCTCTCCGCAATGCCTCATGCAGTAAGGGCAGCATGGGAGGATTTAGCCCGGGTGCCGCCTTGGCGCTATTCCAGAGGAGTAGGCAATTTGCAGGCACCGGACTTCATTCTTTCATCTCATATAACACAATTTTGATACCATACTATATATTTAACTCATTACAGTCAATTACACTATATAGATACACTCTCAAACACCGCGTGGAAAGGGAATGTTGTGCGCAGAGGAAGAAAACCAACTCCGATTAGGAGACTTAACGACCCGTCGAGGACTCCCAGGGAATATTGCCATGCGACTCCTTCTTTTCTTCTTTTAGATAACGTTCCTCTTCTATTCAGAGTCACGCCTTTTACTTGCGATTAAACTAGGTAATCCTATAGGCACGTCGCATCACTTAATCACGAAAGGCTATGCGGAACTGTTACATTACAATATACACATGTATCTTATCTCAGAAGCGTGAGCTGAGTTATTTGAGAGGCATGAAATGCCGCCGCTATCGGATCGGAGTGCGTGCCCCGTTAGCGTCCAGCTGTCACGGCTGAGTTCTTTATCACCATGTCCAAAAGCCAGCGGACATGCTCCACATGCAATGACCTCGACGGCAGCAGAACATCGAACATTATATTTATGATGTACTAACGCCGGATACATATATCATAGCAAGTGCCATTAAAACTGTTAAGTTTTCTAGCGAAAAAATTCCACGAATATCTTTAAAAAATTTGTGTCAAATTACGACACGAAATTAATAATCTAATTTCATTGGCTTAATGTCCGCCTCTGTAGTTGAGTGCTCAGAGTGGATGAATACCCTGTGAGGGGCCCGGGTTCGATACCCGGCCAGGTCGAAGATTTTCTCCGCTCGGAGACTGGATGTTGTGTTGTCCTTATCATCACTCCATCATCATCGATACGCAAGTAGCCGAGATGACGTTAAATAAAAAGACCTGCACCAGGTGGCCGAACTCTTAGGCAGGACACTCCCGGGCGAATATGCCATATGCAACTTTCATTTCAATATCTTAAAAAAAGAAATGGAAATGATTTCCGCTTGACTATCATTTTAAGCCTTTGTAGGAAGCACCGCATAAGCTTCATGTTGTTGGGACTTGCAGTCGATGGACAAACATGTGAAGAATGTGTTTTTGACAGAATGATCTACAAACAACTCTACACAGCGTCAAAGTGACATATCAGGCGATACATTCCTTAATAACAAGCTAACATATATCTGCCTTATCATATTCTGTAGCGGAGGCTCTATATGAATTGGAAACATTCTACCTGGTTATCTATTATTTGTTACAGTTATGTACCTTACGTTGTGCAATGGCACTGTAACATACTTTTGTACAACCCGAACCCTTGATGCTACTACAAACCATACATTATGACCATTGCTCACCGTGAGACTGAATGCCGTCCGACGGCATTGTGGGAACGTGACACGTTAAGCACGTTAAGCACAGGATGGGCAAATAGGGAATCGTTGTAGCGACAATACGGGCCACAAAAGGGGAAATCCACAGACACAAGCGACTTTGACAAAGAGCAGGGCGCTCGGGGGCGAGCATCTCCGAATCAACGAAAATGGTTGGCTGTTCGCATGCTACTACGAGCATCTATAGAAAATATTTCAAAGACGGAGAAACCACGAGTAGACGACAAGATTTTAGTCGTCGGTGACTCATCACGGAAAGTGGATGTTGGAGGTTTTCTCGATCTGTAAAGCAGGATAGGCGGCGATCTGTGACACATCTGACGATAGATTATAATACGGGTGTAGGCACAAGTGTATCGGAGGACACCGTTAAGCGCGCATTGTTAAAAATGGGGCTCCATGGCAGAAGACCCCTACGTTCTCCCATATTGACTCAACGACTTCGTCAACTGCGATTCCATTCGGCACGGAATTATTAAGATTGGACCTCCGATCAATGGAAACGTGCCGCCCGGCTGGATGAATCACGTTTGTTGTGTCATCAAGTCAATGGTCGTATAGATACGCCGTTATCTTTGCGGACGACTGCTCGAAACGTGCATTGCGCCACGGACACAGTCCGGTGGGAATAGTATTATGCTATAGGGGACATTGACCTGGGCTTCCATGGGACCTTTCGTAGTAATCGAAAACACCATGACAGCTGTGGACTACGTGACCACGCTCGATATCTTTGCCTACGACGATGGCATCTTCCAGCGGAGCAGCTGTCCGTGTCACAAGGCTGGAATCGTACTACAATGGTTTGAGGGACATGATAGCGAAGTCACGTTGATATCTTGGCCACCAAGTTCGCCTAATCTGAATGTGGTGGAACACATCCAGGCCGCTGGCGAGCGCCAATGCTACGAGCACAAACCATCCGCCCGTAATTTATGGTAATTGCGTGACCTGTGTATGGACTTCCTATGATACATACTTCCGGAAACCTACGAAGGACTTATCGAATCTATGCCACGAAGATTTGTTGTTGTATTGTTTTCCAAGGTGCCCAACGACCTATTAAGCAGGCTTTCATAATGTTTTGACCCATTAGTGTATAATATTTTTATTTTTAAAGAAAACTGGCCTTTCTCTGTTGCCTCTTAACTGTCTCTGATTATCGAGAATAGTTTTTTCCGGCGTTCTGAAAGCAATCATCCTAGATACGGAGAGTTTAGATCAGGCTAAAATTCAACGTATCGGGTATTTCTGATACTGAATATGCGTTTAATATAATATTAATAAATACAAGAAGAAATTAAATAAATGACACAGCAGTTAAAGAATAAATTAAATTAAATAATTTAGTGATATTGCTGCAACAGAATGACCACAATCCTTCCAATCTTTTATTATAAAAAAGAATGTAAGGTCTTTTAGAGGCTATTCCCTGGTACTTGCAGCCAACCCTGCAGTTTGTGTTCGCCTCTGTCACGCAAAAAGTGGAACACACGAGAAAGACAGCTACCGACAGCTGGGCTGAGGTCCTTAATCTTACAGCGTATGTGGCCGGTGTGGCCTTTTCTTTCTTAAAGTTCTGCATGGAGCTCTGCAGGACACGTCCCGGAACTGAACCTTCCGAAACCGTGCGGGGTCTGTGAAACCACAGCTCCAAGACGTTCTAAGAGAAACCCTCGTTGCAGCCTGTCAGCAGTACTAAGTCTCCATGCAGCGTTTTCTCTTGCCTTGTCAGTCCAACAGCTGTTTCATTTCCCGTAGCGTCTTGACGTGCTCTCATCCGTGCTGTTGTGACCAGGCCGTGTCGAGCGGTTGTGTGCAGTGGCCACTCCAACTCTTCTTTCCTCTTGGTTGTTTTCTAATTCCCTCTAGTAAACCACGTTCCTTATTTCGTAAAGATTGTGCTGTAGTCTCCCTTGTCTCAACACTACAGGATAGTGGTCCCCAAACTTTCTGATACCATTTCCCCTGAACGAGATCAGCTGCCGGCCGAAGTGGCCGTACGGTTAAAGGCGCTGCAGTCTGGAACCGCAAGACCGCTACGGTCGCAGGTTCGAATCCTGCCTCGGGCATGGATGTTTGTGATGTCCTTAGGTTAGTTAGGTTTAACTAGGTCTAAGTTCTAGGGGACTAATGACCTCAGCAGTTGAGTCCCATAGTGCTCAGAGCCATTTTTGAGATCAGCTGTCAAACAACAGAGTTCAGCACCAAGGTAAACTTCTTGAGGGTGATTAAAGTATTTTTGTACATTCCCATTTTCAAAATGACGAAAATAAAAAAAGTATGTTGTTAACATTCGGACGATGAATAATCACATGTCTTGGAACCGAGAAACAATGAGACAGTGAGACAGTAAGGTAAAAAGTAAAGTTCCGCGTTCTGGTCCTGGATGGGTCAATCGAACCCGACCGACCGCCGTGTCATCGTCTGCCAATGGCGTCATCGGATGCGGTGTGGATGGGCATGTGGTCAGTACACCGCTCTCCCGGTCGTTATCGCGTTTCGTGACGTTGGAACGTCTACTATTCAGTCGAGAAGCTCCTCAGTTGGCCTCACAGGGATGAGTGTACCCCGTAGCAGTGCCCCCACCAATAAAAAAATCCCTGGCAGTAGGGGGTGTCGAACTCGGGTCCCCGCAAGGCAGCTAGCAACACTGGCCACTCAGCTACGGAGGCGGACGATGAGATAATGATGACTGCTTATTTCTTGCAGTCTTTTCCTGTAATCGGATTGGTCTTAGCCGAAGCACATTTTAAGCGAAACTCTAAATTCATTTAGTTTCCACTTTTCTTTTCATTGTTACCACAGTCAATAGTCCACTTTCCCCTCTGTAAGTTGTGACAGTTGGAATGAGTACCATTAAGGCTTCTTCTGAAAATCATGGATGTCAGCTACGAAAATGTGTCAGTGTTACCAAAGCATATTTACAGTGTGTTGTCTTCCCAGAGTCCAAGGACATGTGCTTTAGCTCGAATTTCACTATCTGAAAATACTTGTCGTTGAGAGAAAACCATTTTCAAATTCAAACATTTACTTGTCTCCAGAATGAGATTTTCACTCTGCAGCGGAGTGTGCGCTGATATGAAACTTCCTGGCTGATAAAAACTGTGTGCCTGACCGAGACTCGAACTCGGGACCTTTGCCTTTCGCGGGCAAGTGCTCTACCAACTGAGCTACCGAAGCACGACTCACGGCCGGTACTCACAGCTTTACTTCTGCCAGTACCTCGTCTCCTACCTTCCAAACTTTACAGACGCTCTCCTGCGAACCTTGCAGAACTAGCACTCCTTTCTTTCAGGAGTGCTAGGTCCCGAGTTCGAGTCTCGGTCGGGCACACAGTTTTAATCTGCCAGGAAGTTTCATATTTACTTGTCTGTTTACCATAGCAGGAAACTAGCTCCTAACAGAACTAATTAACATGACAAGGGCAGCTTTATCTTTGAATGTATATTATTCATTGCTTTTGTCGGTCAGCAGTGTCAGTTCTGAGAGCATCAAAACATCTTCAACTTTAATTGGCTACAAATGATAACCTGTAGCCGTCATACAGCAGTCAAATAGAACTGCGAGTTAATAAAATACACTTAAATACAACATTTAAATTAATAATTTAATAACAAGGGTTCTATTCTAAGATCTGTTATTGATGTGGACGGCAGTGAATTATATTTATCCAGTAGAGGACATCTCAGATAAACAGGAAGTGGTCCTACGATATTCAGTTAAAATACAGACAGAAAATACCCTTGTGAAACTCAGTAAAGTAACATTTAGAGTGTTATGAGAATGATAGCAAAATCCCCAAGCTACGCTGTAATCAAAGATATAAGATAACTAAGTCCATTTTGTAATCACAATACCTGAAATATCCACCAGCTCAAAACAATTCAGAGTTCAACATGATTATTTACAAATTAACACATGTGATACAAAGAATAGTAACTCATACTCTATCGATCCTCCGTTCCGTAATACAAGAGTTCTACTCTGGAGCACATTCAGAGCTCTCGAAATAAAAGGTCCCTTCAGAAGTTGAAGTATGGTAGTGGCCATTCACCTGCCAGAATGTATCACCCACTCCATCAAAAACCACATTATACCACAGACAGGTCTGCCTTCTTCCAGAACAAACATCCAAGTATCCAGAATCGCTCCCTTGAGCTCTTCACTCGAAAAGTTCCAGTCTCCATTTGACTCCAGTTCTATTACGCTGCCGGTCTGTGTGGCCGAGTGGTTCTAGGCGCTTCGGCCTGGAACCGCGCGACCGCTACTGTCGCAGGTTGGAATCCTGCCTCGGGCATGTATGTGTGTGATGTCCTTAGGTTAGGTAGGTTTAAGTAGTTCTAAGTTCTAGGGGACTGATGACCTCAGATGTTAACTCCCATAGTACTCAGAATTATTTGAACCATTTATAATACGCTTCTGTCTGCTTTTCTATTGGCTGAAGGCAACCCCATCACAAATACATCATTCTTCAGCTATACAGACAGGATTTCACTCAACATGACCACTTCCCAGATTAAACTAATATATTACAACAATATTTAAATAAAGAAACGTTATAAACATTCAGAGACACTCAGACAATTTACAATAAACATAAATAAAGGTTTGTCCATAAATAAATAGAGCAGTATTGTTGCTAAAGTGCGCTAACGATAAATGACAACAGATTGTTGTTAAATATTGTTTAAACAATTGTTTAGGCCTGCTTGTCAGAAGTGTTTTTTAAAACTCTGTTACAAAGGTGGTGTCTGTTAACACATATGGATGCCAACATTTAAATTAGAGTTTTTAATAGCACTTGCAAATAACATTTAAATAAAGTTACTGGCAAAATTGTAAACTGCTCATTAAATAACTACCGAAGTATGTCAATATGTGAGGTATTCATGCTGTATTCATTTGCTGTGTAATTGTAGAAAATATGATGTTCTGACACACATGTGCATAATAAAAAAGATATATAAGATGTCATAAGTCTATAAATAAAAGAGATACAAATGAGTGGCTTTCAGGGATGATAGTTATCGTGCAGGGTATCATCTAAGATATCCTTTATTGCAGTCGCATGAAGCATTTAAAAGTTTTTAATTCAGAGGTTCATTATGAAAATGTTTAGTCGCTGTATAATATTAACTTCTGTAGTTTTAAAAATATTGAAAATATTGTTGTGGCACTGGATGCGCCTCATTTATCTAACATCTCAGAGGTAGTCAGATTTGCTTTAGTACTTGACTGTGAATTATTATAATTTCTCAAAGACCTGTAAGAAGTCATATTTCAGCTTGTCTGAGACCCCTATATTTGGGGGCATCTCCTGCACAAAGGCGATGCGAGCTACAACCGTCCAAATTTCCATCTTTGGGATGTACTCCATTTCCGGCGACGCACAGCCTGTCTTTGCATCTGAGCTCGCCTGTAGCAATCGCATAACGTCCTTGCCCTATCGACTCGCACCTGGCCATGCAAGCAAATTCAGCTCTCCTCAATACCAGCCCTTGGTGGACGAACAGCTCGCCCACATACTCAAAATGTTACATAACGAAACAGTGATAAAGAAGAAGATTTGTTAAAAATAATTTATCTGCGTGACAGATGTAGACATTCTTGAACCCATTATGTTTCTACCCTACAGAAAATTTCATTTTATCCCAAGGAGGTAATTACCCCTAGTTTGAGAACCACTACTATACACTTTTTTATTCTGGAAGAAATTTCATTTCTGTCATCACCTGCCACTACTGACTTTCTATTACATTTCCATACCACATCGGTCTGGGATTCAATCTTTCCAGAAAGCTGGTTATGGTGCATGTCCATTCAAATAGCGAGTTGTTCCTCAGGAAGATTCGATACATTTTTAACGAAGCCGATCCTTCACGTTTGGGAGGATACTGTAAACACGTCTTCCTGCTGCTGCAGCAGCGTAGGACTGCTGTCACTCCCGAAGGGCCGTGATTTAATTTCTTCTTTAGTTGACACATTTATCCTATGTTTTCCATTACCCTTCTTCAACCAGTACTCTGCGTCTTTCTTCTAAACTTGTGAGTGTGCTGTCAGTCTATTGCATCTATTCTGTACGCCACGTTTCAAACGACTGCTACGACTATATCTAAATCCGCATTCGCATTCAGCAAGTCATTGTAAAGTGCATGGTGAGGGTGATTTTTACCATAGTTAGCGATTTCCCATCCTGTTCCATGTGTACACAGAGCGAGGGAAAAATTGACTTATTGTGTACCCACGTATGTGCCCCAATATATCTTACCTTCCATCCTAAAGCGAGATATACTATGGCAGTATTAGAGTTATTACACAGCCTTCCTCGAACAACAGTTCTCCCAATTTACCCAACAGCATTTCACGATAACAACTTTGTCTTATTTCTAACAATTCCCATTTACGTTTCCTGAGTATTTCTGTTACATTTGCATATGTCTCGGCGTCATAACTGATAAACTGCTCACAACAGCTGAAGGAACTGGACTTGTTCATCGCCTTATAAGAGTACCCTTCACTACGTATTGTGCAATAGATGTAGATGCAAATTACGTTGTGAGATGATGCTTAGGTATCATCTTTGAGTGATCAAAGGCGCAAATTCTTCGACGATGTGTCGAGAATTATACACTGAAGAGCCAAAGAAACTACTACACCTGTCTAATATTGTGTGGGGCCCCTGTGATCAGCAGAAGTGTCGCAACACGACATAGTATGGATTCAACTAACGTCTCAAGTTGTGCTGGAAGGAACTGACACCATGAATCCTGCAGAGCTGTCCATAAATCCGTAAGAGTACAGGGGGTGGGGGATGGAGATCTGTTTTGAACAGCACGTCGCAAGGCATCCCAGATATGCTCAATTATGTTCATGTCTGGGGAGTTTGGTGGCCAGCAGAAGTGTTTAAACTCAGAGGAGTGTTCCTGGAGCCACGCTCTAACAATTCTGGACTTGTAGGGTGTCGCATTTTCCTGCTGGAATTGCCCAAGTCCGTCGGAATGCACAATGGACATGAATGGCTGCAGGTGTTCAGACAGATGCTTACGTACGTGTCACTTGTCGGAGACGTATCTAGACCTATAAAGGGTCCCATATCACTCCAACTGCACAAGCCCCTCACCAATACAGAGCCTCCACCAGCTTGAACAGTTCCCTGCTGGTACACAGGGTCCATGGATTCATGAGGTTGTCTCCATACCCGTATACGTCCATCCGCTCGATACAACTTGAAAAAAGACTCGTCCGACCAGGCCACATGTTACCAGTCATTAACAGTCCAATGTCGGTGACGGGCACAGGCGAGGCGTAATACTTTGTGTCGTGCAGTCATCAAGGGTACAGGAGTGGGCCTTCGGTTCCAAAAGCCCGTATCGGCGATATTTCGTTGAATAGTTCGCACGCTGACACTTGTTGATGGCCCAACATTGAAATCTGCAGCAATTTGCGGAATGGCTACAATTCTGTCACGTTGAACGATTATCTTCAGTCGTCGTAGGCCGTTCTTGCACGACTTTTGTCCGGCCGCAGCGATGTCGGAGATTTGATGTTTTACCGGATTTCTGATATTCACTGTACACTCGTGAAATGGTCGTACAGGAAAATCCCTACTTCATCGCTACCTCGGAGATGCCGTGTCCTATCGCTCGTGCGTCGACTATGACACCACGTTCAAACTCATTTAATTCTTGATAACCTGCCACTGTAGCAGCAGTAACCGATTAAATGACTGCGCCAGACACTTGTTGTCTTATATAGGCGTTTCCGACCGCAGCGCCGTATTCTGCATGTTAACATATCTGTGCATTTGAATACTCATGCCTATACCAGTTTCTTTGGAGCTTCAGTGTATAATATTTTACAACTCCCTACCTGCCACTCCTACCGCAGCATTCCCCTGTATTACTAAGCGAGTTTTGGAGATATTTAGAATCGCAAGAGAAAAATGTTCCGTCCTCCCTGCCAACCTCAGACCAGTCACAAATATCGTTTGATACCCTGTGTGATTGTGCAAGGTCCGGTAGAATTAATAGTAGAATATGAAAAGGACAGAACCTCGAAACAAATTGATAAAGTTATTGAAACACACATTGAAAAATGTGTGTATGCCATTGAATATAATATACGTCCATTACTTGGTTCTGAATATAGCCTCATACAGAACGTCGCCACCACTTTTCGCACATTCATCAAGGCGGCGAACTGAAGCTTCCACCAACTGAATCAGCATGTTCAATGGGATCTCCTTCACAGCTGTATGTATCCTGTCCTTGAATTTAGCCACGGTATGTGAGGATGAGGTATAGACCTGACTCATTTAACTAGACCACAAGAAGAAATCAGTAAGAAAAGAGGAAGCGCAAGGAGAAGAAGTTACGACAGGCAGTTTTATCCTATCCGTCTAGTGTCTGTGCGACATCATGTTTTTAAAGGGGGAAGTGCTGGTTATCACCAATGATGCGTCACAGGGAACGATCTGTCGTTATTAGCGCCAAGGCATGTCTGGCAGCAGAACGGTGAGAGCTTTGGATGAGCGCTGATGGTCCTATTCCCTTAGCTTATTGGTCCGCTACATCCTTCTTTGGACAAGATGCAGTTGTCCTGAGTTGTTACAGCTACCGCGCAGTCGCCCGATTATTCGAGACTCTGTCATGTCGTCCCAACTCTAAATTGCGTCTAAAGACTCGCTGATCTGCGATCGGAAATTCATTACTTCTTAAATATTTTATCGGTTTCCACACCCACTCCCCACATCCCTCTGGCAATGATACGTCTATGTAAGAAATGACAAGCTGCATCGTGACTCGGAGCCTTCGTTAAATTTTAGCTCCTTCTGTAACTGGAAGGGTGCGTGAGTATAAAGGTCGGAGGCCGTCAAGGTCACTACACCTCCAATTGGATTGTACCTAGTACAGCACAACTATTTACAAACTTACTTTAGAGCTGACGAAAGCTTTGTCTTAAGGTTACCATAGCTGTCGGAATTGATATCAGATAAATATTTGGGGAATATTTCGTTATTCGGGCGATTAGAAACGGAAAATTAAATACTTTTTTCAGTGAGGTTGCCTGTTTTTGGGCTAGTCCACGAAAGAGCAACAAGAAAACCTTTCTGCAGTTTACAGAAGTGACTGCTTTCCTCTTATACGAGGCCGTGCTGAAAAGTAATGCCTTCGAATTTTTATGTTAAAACCCTTAAAGCTCTTTTTTTCCAAAAACAATTATTAACATTCTACTTCATCATTCTTCAGGTCTACATATTTATTTCTCAATATAGTCGCCCTGGCGACGAACACAGTTTTTCTTCCAGCGAGACACCAGTTTGCTCATACTGTCACTGTACAATGTTTGACTTTGTTAACGGAGCCACAACCCCATCTTTGCTTGCACCGCTTCATCGCTATCAAAGTGAAGTCCTCGAAGGTGTTCTTTAAGATGTGGAACAGATAAAAATCGGGCGGAGCAAGTCGGGACTATATGAAGGACAATCGATGAGAGCGAGCCTAAGGCGTCTAATTGCTGCAGACGTCGCAGCGCTCGTGTGAGATGTGGCGTTGTCATTCCGAAAGAAAGGGTTCTGCATATGTGGACGAACTCTTCGATTACAGCCAGCTGTTTCTCACGCACCGACATGGTTACGTTTCACATTCCCATGTTACACGCTATGATTCTGAGCTTTCTAGCGGCAGAGAGCTACAAGTATGTAGACGTGAGCATAAATATGTAGAATGTTAATGACGTTGGTTTTATTCAAAAACCTTTAAGATTTTTCGGATAAAAAATTCGGACGTATTACTTTTCAATACGCCCTCATACAATACTTATGGAAGAAATTTTGCTGAAAACAGAGTTTCAAAGCGACTTCTTCGCAAAATAAGGATGCTTCTTTTTATCATCTATGGGCTTTGTTGAAAAACTGTCTGAAGCGATATCTTTTTATCTGTTTTAGAATAATATCTTGATATTAGCAGCTTCTCAGGATTACTAATTACCATTCTGGAGTTAGTTTCTGGTTCTGGGAGTGACGTCTTTGATGTCGGTAAAAAGACAGCATTTTCCTTGCCATTACACTACTTGCCAGAGGAAGAGAGTAACGTAGGTTATTGTTCCATATTTCGTCGACATCAAAATCATTATTGAATGAGTCATCGTGCAAAGAAAATGGTGAAAGTAATCCGTATTTTTGAAGGAACTGTCCCTGACATATCTTAAACATTATGAATTACCTCGAATAGAACGGTCTGTTGACACACAGTTAACACGGATTTAGAAAGCACCGTTCTTGCGAAATACAACTAGCTCTTCACTTACACGAAGTGCTGAGGGCTATCCACAAGGGATTTCAAATTGATTCCGTATTTCTAGATTTCCAGGTGGCTTCTGACAATGTACCACACAAGCGGCTTGTAGTGAAATTGCGTGCTTATGAAATATCGTCTCAGTTATGTGAGTGGATTCGTGATTTCCTGTCAGAGACGTCACAGTTCGTAGTAATGACGGAAAGCCATCGAGTAAAACATAAGTGATATCTGGCGTTCACCAAGGTAGTGTTACAGACCCTCTGCTGTTCTTTGTCTATGTAAACGATTTAGAAGCCAATCTGAAGAGCTGTCTAAGGTTGTTTGCTGGTAATGTTGTCGTTTATAGTAAAGTCATCAGAAGATCAAAACAAATTGCAAAATCATTTAGAAAAGATATCTGTATGGTGCAAAAATTGTTAATTGATCATAAATAATGAAAAGTGTGAGGTCATCCACGTGAGTGCTAAAAGGAATCCGTTAAACTTCGGCTACACGATAAATCAATCAAATCTAAAGGCTGTAAACTCAACTAAATACCTAGAAAATACAATTACGAACAACTTAAATTGGAAGGTACTCATAGAAAATGTTGTGGGGAAGGCTAATCAAAGCCTGGGTTTTATTGGCAGGACGCTTAGAAAATGTAACAGATCTACAAAAGTGACTACCTGCATTACACTAGTCCGCCCTCTTTTGGAGTACTGCTACGCGGACCGGGATCCTTACCAGACAGGATTAACGGAGTACATTGAGAAAGTTCAAAGAAGAGCTGTACGTTTTGTATTATCGCGAAATAGAGGAGAGACTGTCACACGGACATGATTCAGTATCTGGGATGAACATAATTAAAACAAAGGCGTTTTTCGTTGTGGCGGAATCTTCTCGCAAAATTTCAACCACCGACATTCTCCATCGAATGCGAAAATATTTTGTTGACGCCTACCTACATAGGGAGAAACCATCATCATAATAAAATAAGGGAAATTAGAGCTCGCATAGAAGAATATAGATGTTCATTTCTTCTGCGTGCTGTTTGGGACTGAAATAACACAGAATTATTGTGAAGGTGGTTCGATGCACCCTTTGCCAGGTACTCAAGTGTGATTTGCAGAGCATCCCTGTAGACGTAGAACTGACTTGAGGAAATCAGGGAAAACCTAAATCAAAATAGTCTTGCACCCTTTGCTACATTACTTTTTATTTGACGTAGAACATTTTTCTAGACGTCTTTTGTTGATAAGATCATTTCTTGCGATGATGCAGTATACCACTTACAGAGGATTAACCAAGGGAGGTGATGCATTGGTCAAGGCGCTAGATCGTATTTCACGAGAGGAGGATTAGAATCCCCGTCCGGCCATTCTCATTTAAGATGGCAAATACCACGGTGGATCTTTCAACAATATCACAGTCACTTCCTTGTCCGCTTCGAGCTACTGCAATAGCCTTAACGTCAACGAAGAGTCAAATTCTAACCTTCCTTTTTTCTTGGAGTTCTATTTTAGTCCCATCTGGCGGGCAGTCACTAAACTCAATTTATTTTTTTTTAATATTATCCGTCGTTAGTATTATCAGTCGTTTCTGCCAAGTAATTCATCTTTGACCTAAGCAGGAAATGCACGAGTCACGAACACCGCTTAATAGGCAAATTACTTCCTACACCAGAAATCGAACTAGCTACCTACGAGTCAAGCCCCACCGCAAAAGCTTGCGATAGAGACCTCGACTATGGAAACAGATTCAGCATTAGTAAAAGATGAAATTACGTAAGTAGTCTTACACTTACGAAAACCACAAGTCAGCTGCCCCTCATGTAATAAAATCTAACAGTTACAATAGCGGGTTTTAATGTTTTCAGTAAGCCTTGTGCACCACCTTACTTTTCATAAATACACGTTTTACCAAGTCTCTGGGGCCTGAAGGTGATGTTACAGCAACCGCGCGTTGTCGTCTCCAGGTATCCCGATAAGACCTTAGCTCAATTCACGGTAGTTCAAATAACGATTTATCGGGGTTTATCAATTCCTCCAATTCACGTATTGCACAAGGCAGACTCTGTCCCGCGAACTGTAAGTCACTGTACCCGAATTCAGGCTTTCTCAGTCATTTTCACGGAAGAATGTTCCCGTGGTCGCCAGACGCGAAACAGAATATGACGCATACGAAATTCGTGGATGCATCGTATCAGGATGAAGCTCTTAGCACATGGTAACTCGATATATCTTTGACCGTAATTTGCGTTGAGTGACACCACGTGTATCCCGCTGCAAAATTATGCGTCAACTGCCACACATCCGTAAGAATTCGGTCAATCTTAATTAATTTTGTTTTAAGATCTGTATTATATCCCTGGCGAGCCTGATATGATATAATCATCTTTGAGTTTTGAAGCTCTGGAAGCAGCCGCGTGTGCAGAATAAGCTATGGGAACGTAAGTCAGTTTATTACGCAAACAGCTGTTGTTTATAAATGCCAAAACATGCTTCAACACCTCTGAGCAATCATCTAGGTCTCTTTTATTCTGTAAAAAGCATACATGTTTTAAGTAACAGTTATTCCACAGAAATTAGGTATAAAAATAGCCTGTCTGTGGTAATTCCTTTATTTTTCATCATGTTTGGTTGTGTGGAATTCTTTTTCTGTTATTGTATGCAACCAAGTGATATTATTGCAAGCTTGCTTCGCGAGTTAACAAATCAGTTTGCTTATAACCCTAAATTTTGCTACACGAAAGTATTTCATCTGTATGCTCATCCGTTGTGTAAACACACGCAGAACAACGATAAATGTTTTTGAAGAACTTCACTCGCAAGTTACACTTTAATACTTCACAAAAGATACAGCATACACACTGCAGTAAAATAAATATTGTGTTTTGTGAAGTTGAAAAGCGTAACTTGCGAGTGAAATTCTTCAAAACAAGTATGGTGTTTCTGTGTTTTTTACACGAGGGATGAGCATAAGGATGATGAACAATATTGTGAAAATAGTCGTAAGTGTGAATAATCGCAAAATATAGTTTCGAAATATTTTCGTGTACCAAAATACGTTTACAGATATAGCGATTTCTAAACTCGTTAAGGAAACTGACAATATCATCGTTTGTTAAGGCTTTCGTGGCCACTTGTTGACAAACTGCCTATTGGCTTCTGTCTCGGGTTCTTCGGCCGACGTTCATCTAATGATTTTTCTGACGTTTCGCCAGCACGAGTGGCTGGCATTGTCAAAGCTTCACCACCGGCAATGGAGGGTGAAGCTTTGACAATGCCAGCCACTCGTGCTGGCGAAACGTCAGAAAAATCATTAGATGAACGTCGGCCGAAGAACCCGAGACAGAAGCCAATAGGCAGTTTGTCAATATCATCGTTTGGTTAGAAATAGTAACCTACCGGTATACAACTATAGGAGAAAGATCTCACACAACATTCCAAGTAATAAGGTAATAATCACAACAGACAAACTTTTCATGCCTAATTTCCTTAGAATAATTATTACTTACAACACAAGTACATTTTACGGAATAAACGTAATCACCGACAGTGGCTCATAGTTCCTGAAATATCTTTTGGCATTTAAGAAGAACTGCTGTTTGAGTAATAGGCAGACCTGAATTCCCGTAATTTGGGATTGATATGTTTAAGATTCAGCATCCCTTCCGCGTTTAGAAAAGCGTGGTGTCTTCTTCGATCAGTGTAATTTTCATCTAAGTTGTTCTCTTCTTCCTAAACATTCACACTTCGTCCTGGTGTCTGCGGTTTTCTTTTCTTCTTTGTTTTTCGATTTTATTTTAGCTGCTTTTATGCAGGTAATGCACTTTAACATTACACCTTTTTTATCGAACATATACTTAGGACAATCCATGGTGTTTCCACCAGTATTACGTTAAGAACCACATTAATCCAATTAAAGAAATATTCTTCTTTTCATATCATGTACCATTTTAAAAGAGCATGCTGTGTGGTCTTCAGGCGTCAGTATATTAACAGCAAGGCCCATTGTTGCAGTTAATGGTGAAACGTCAGAGAGCTTGTCGCATTGGCCTGTTAGAAAAATTCTGTAGGAACGTAAGTGACAATTAGGTAACAGTTAAAGGGCAGATCTGTTGCACATGCGGTTGAAGCTGGTACGACTGTTCGTTCAGTACTAGCGAAAGTAATTAGCGATGGCGTCTGAGTGCACGCTGTGGCAATATATCTGCGATACGACGATCATGTATTACGAGCGAGACTGAGCACTTTACGGTCGGAAGCAGAGGCATCACCGCAGTGAGGGGAGGAGGTTCGTGCAATTCTGTGTGCACTACATGTTTGCACACCACCACTCGTCTCCACCTGCATTGCTGTGGCCACTGCTTCCACTGACGTCGAATCAATTCGTTTCCTCCCTCTACCAGTTTCATACCAAAAGAACCTACTTTCCGAATTTCCGAATGATTTTCTCCAATCCCACGGCAGTCATCGGACCAACGCCTTTATGCAAACCTTTCAGTGTCCGGAACTTCTGTAGAGCGACGTGTGCAGTCACAATCTTGTAATACAGCTTTCAAGCAGAGGGCAATCTTGCATTGACACAGTGATGGCGAACGTCGCAGAAGCGGAAGGAGGAATTCAGATTTTTTAAAATTCCTTTATTGTCATTTCCATCCCCTATCAGGGGCGGCCTGGCAGCAGCATAAGCGCTGCTCTTCAGCCAAGAGACATAAATAGACAGGAAGACATTTAAAAACAATATAAATGAGATAACATGGCGATATATAGAAACAAAAAAAGGCGGAACAGAAGCAAATAAGACATACAAAGCGGTGACTGTAAATCGGAGATAAAAATCTAAAAAAGTATCTTACATAAAAAAAACGCACACACAACATAAAAAGGCACCAGGCAAAGTATGGCCAGAGCATTAAAGTCCGTAGAACGAGGGAAACAGCCACATGACAGATGGCGTAGCAAGGAACTGTCATGGACAATAAACAGGTCGAGCACACAATTAAAACCCACACCGCTAGATGACACTGTAGAATGGCACTGAAACACAACACTAACGTAGCACACTGATACCAAATAAAAACCTAGGAGGATCTGCATGGGAAAGGGTGACAAGGGAAATGGGAAGAAAGGGAAGGAGGCGAGGAGGAGGGGAGAGAAAGGGGGATGAGGTGGGCGGTGCGCCAAAGGAAGGGGGCGCTGGGGAGGGGGGGCAACAAGGCGAGGTTATAGATGGAAGGAAGGGTATATGTCACTGCGAAGTTCATCATCCGGAAGGAGGAGGTGCTGTAAATTGCTCTGATGAAGGAGATGGAGGGTGTGGAGGTGGAGAGAGGGAGGGAACCAGCGATAGAGGCACGGCAATGGGCGGTGGGTGGAGAAGGGGTGGGGGGATCAAACCTGAGGACAGAGTAAAGGATGCAGAGATGTTGGAGGAAAAGGAGGAGGTCGGGGAAGGGGATGAGTTCATACGGGAGCCGTGTGGGGGAAGGAAGGCGGATATGGAAGGCAAGGCGGAGTGCGTGGCGTTCAAGGGTTTGGAGGTCTTGTAAAAGCAGGTGGGTGCAGAGGTCTAGGCAACGCTGGCATAACATAGGATAGGACGGATGAGGGATTTGTAGGTGTGGAGGATGGTGGAAGGATGCAATACCCATGTCCAGCCAGACAAGAGTTTCAGGAGGTGGAGGCGGGAATGGGTTTTCTGCTGGAATGTCAGGAGGTGAGGGGTCCAGGTGAGGTGACGGTCGAGGATAAGGCCAACATATCTCAGGGAGGGGGTGAGCTGGATGGGACGAGCATAAAGGGTGAGGTAGAAATCATGGAGACGGAAGGAGCGGGTGGTGCAGTCTATGATGATTGCCTGGGTTTTGGAGGGGTTGAGACGAAGGAACCACTGGTCACACCAAGTGGTGAACTGGTCAAGGTGGGTTTGGAGGGTGCGTTGGGACCGTTGAAGGGTAGGATAGAGAGCGAGGAAGGCGGTGTCATCAGCATACTGGAGAAGGTGGACAGAGGAATTCTATGTACCCGGCGTGTTTATACCAACTTCATTGGGTCATGCGCATGACAGGTGTTTTCATTTACGTGTTCTGACACATACAGCGTCATCTATTCATCAATTTTCACACTATTTTTCTTCTTCTGCCATACGTTCTCCCTCTTTCCGATAATATTCCGTTGCAATTTGACGTCATTCTGACCAATGGTGTTATTTCTACAGCGTTTTGAAAGTTTAACTTTAATTATAATCAACCTGTATATAAAGTACTTCAAAACGAAGTCATTCTTTACTTTTACAGTTTACTTCTGGATTATTTATATTCTTCTAGTAGGATATATTCTGTGGGGAAGAACTTACTTTCAATTTATCTTGAGACGTTTATGTCCATATGGAAGAAGGTCACATATCACACAGAAATCTTTCCTGAAAATCCTTCTACCGTGACGAACGCATGCAGTCATTGTGATTAATATTACTCTGTGACCATTTACAGTATTCCAAAGAGGTATTATGTGCATATATTGCACAATTATCGCCTCACTGGCTCATCTACATCATGTAATTAGTTGTGTAAAAAGAGTGATAACGCAGTTTGTATTATTGGCAGATATTATGCTTCAAATTCTTACATTCTGCATTGCTAAATTTTTGACATGAAAAACCTTAGATGGCAGAAACAGCCTACTTGCGCTTTTTACGCAAAATCTAAAAACTTAAAATACATCTCAAGGCATACCGGTATATACAAATACAGAATAGAAATTACACCAGATAGAGCCTCACAAATGTCGCTGTTTTCATCATTTCTTGTTATTTTTCGTTGTTTCTGCACTTCGTATTACACAAGCGCCTTATTGTATTTCCTCCTGGAATTGTGCTCGCTGTTTACATGCGTTATTATACACTTAAGCACACCCATATATAACCGAAAAGGAACATACACGCACACAAACGCGTACTGGACCACGCGCGCGTACACGCACACACACTTGCGCACACACACACACAAAAGCATATGCCCAAATATGGGCGAAACATTATTCACACCCACACACCATCAAAACATTACGCTCTTTGCCCCCCTCCCCCCCCTCTACCCCTCCCTCCACACACACACACACACACACACACACACACACACACACACACACACACACATGAACTCGCCACTGACACAATGTATATAGACACATGCTGAGCTTCCTAACATGATTAAACTAAGTTAGGCTGACAGGAAGGCTGCAAATGGGAGCATTCAGTATTGTGGCCTCACCTGCCGAGCAGGTGGCATTAGACTGAATGCAAAATGAGTTGCTTGTGTTAATGAAGAAAGCTCCTTTGGTCACAAACCTGGGTATGTTCCTTTATCAGGAAAGTGCGCTATCTATGCCACTGGCTCGCCCATACTGATCACGAACCATCTGTAGTCATAACGTATACAATGAACCTGCCTCGAAACCACAGAAGAAAAGTCGACGTTAACATTAGATTGCTGATGGCGTGTTTATAATTCAAATGTACGAGGGCAGTTCAATAAGTAATGCAACACATTTTTTTTTCTCGGCCAATTTTGGTTGAAAAAACCGGAAATTTCTTGTGGAATATTTTCAAACATTCCCGCTTCGTCTCGTATAGTTTCATTGACTTCCGACAGGTGGCAGCCCTGTACGGAGCTGTTAAAATGGCGTCTGTAACGGATGTGCGTTGCAAACAACGGGCAGTGATCGAGTTTCTTTTGGCGGAAAACCAGGGCATCTCAGATATTCATAGGCGCTTGCAGAATGTCTACGGTGATCTGGCAGTGGACAAAAGCACGGTGAGTCGTTGGGCAAAGCGTGTGTCATCATCGCCGCAAGGTCAAGCAAGACTGTCTGATCTCCCGCGTGCGGGCCGGCCGTGCACAGCTGTGACTCCTGCAATGGCGGAGCGTGCGAACACACTCGTTCGAGATGATCGACGGATCACCATCAAACAACTCAGTGCTCAACTTGACATCTCTGTTGGTAGTGCTGTCACAATTGTTCACCAGTTGGGATATTCAAAGGTTTGTTCCCGCTGGGTCCCTCGTTGTCTAACCGAACACCATAAAGAGCAAAGGAGAACCATCTGTGCGGAATTGCTTGCTCGTCATGTGGCTGAGGGTGACAATTTCTTGTCAAACATTGTTACAGGCGATGAAACATGGGTTCATCACTTCGAACCTGAAACAAAACGGCAATCAATGGAGTGGCGCCACACCCACTCCCCTACCAAGAAAAAGTTTAAAGCCATACCCTCAGCCGGTAAAGTCATGGTTACAGTCTTCTGGGACGCTGAAGGGGTTATTCTGTTCGATGTCCTTCCCCATGGTCAAACGATCAACTCTGAAGTGTATTGTGCTACTCTTCAGAAATTGAAGAAACGACTTCAGCGTGTTCGTAGGCACAAAAATCAGAACGAACTTCTCCTTCTTCATGACAACGCAAGACCTCACACAAGTCTTTGCACCCGAGAGGAGCTCAAAAAACTTCAGTGGACTGTTCTTCCTCATGCACCCTACAGCCCCGATCTCGCACCGTCGGATTTCCATATGTTTGGCCCAATGAAGGACGCAATCGGTGGGAGGCACTACGCGGATGATGAAGAAGTTATTGATGCAGTACGACGTTGGCTCCGACATCGACCAGTGGAATGGTACCGTGCAGGCATACAGGCCCTCACTTCAAGGTGGCGTAAGGCCGTAGCATTGAATGGAGATTACGTTGAAAAATAGTGTTGTGTAGCTAAAAGATTGGGGAATAACCTGGTGTATTTCAATGCTGAATAAAACAACCCCTGTTTCAGAAAAAAAAATGTGTTGCATTACTTATTGAACTGCCCTCGTAAAATGAAATCATGTATCGACGTTACAACACGGTGAGGAGGTGTTATTACAGGATCCTAGTGAAGGATTGCGATGACTGGGTTTTGTCTAATCATCTGTAACGCCTCGCATCAGAAAGTTCGAATGGAGTAATTTGGAGGACCGGATGTGAAGCAGCTGCGAAGACAGTGTTTGGATACAGATATACATACAACCAAAAAATGTAGCGGGGATAGAATGCTGTAATTTACTATTGCTTGGAGGAAATTTACCCATCTTGCAGGCAGATGGCGTTTAGTTATTGATATTTAGCTTGTATGGGCTTGGTACACAGTGCACAACAATGTAAGTCAAATTTCATCTTAATCAGTGAACATTTTCTGTGTTTGACTTGCTATTACTGGAATAGAGTGACATCACAAAATTCTATAAGAGGGCGGTTTGTCGCCAACTGGAATTCATACAAGTTTGTTAATGATCATAAGGAGACGGTTCCTTTACTTGAAAGCGTTAATAAATTGGCAAATTGAAGGGAGTGTTGCCATACGTCTCTTGACCGTCGAAAACAGCATCGTCTTCCCTCCAGGGATTCCCATTTTAGCTACCTGGTGAGTGTAATGCGACTGTGAAAGAAAAAAAATTACTCGGCATGCAAAGTAACACTCATGATCAGTTTAATGAATTAGCCTATCAATTTCATATTAATGACGTGTCGCCTGGTGGATGAAATCAATGGCTATAGTTACCGTGGATATAATTTTTCATTTGGAGTGGGAAACGGTTTTTTTTTTCGTTGCGGTAATATCTTTTAACGAAACTTCAACCACCACCTACATAGCGACAGACGACCATTGTAATAACATCAGATGTATTAGCGTATTTATAAAGTGATTGTTAGTATAAACATGCTATTTAAAACTTCTCTATACTGTTACCTCAAGGGACTTCATATGTGGCGACGCATTTGGTTACTTTAAGGAGTTAGAAAGTGAGGAGGCATCCTGTGACAGAGGTAGTTCTTAGCACTCTGTCATTCCAAAAATTAGTTTCATATTCCAGTCTGACATCGCTGTCTTGGACTGGGTAAAGTGGATTTTTTTTATCGAAGAGGAGGGGGGGGGGGTCTATGTCAGGGTGAAATTGGTTAGAACTACTGTGTACATCCAAGCTGCAGATGCTTGTCTCGCAGTGCACCATGACAGGCGGCAGGGGTGGTCTCGAAAAGTCAGTGACCAGAAGTAAAAGATTAGCTCAGCCTGTGACAGGCAGTTACGTACAAAGAATGTACCATCCCGTCTGCTCTTGCCTGCGGCAGCAGAGACTAGCAAAGTGGCCACTGTGCTGGATGTGCAGCGATAGAAGCGGTTGCGATTGTTGCCACTATACTGTGTGGAAAATCGAGCTATTCAATATCGAACACAAGTTTTGGCGATGGGAGTATTGATAGCATTCGAATTCCCACTACCCCGCTATTCCTGGGGTCCCTCCACAGCTGGTGGTCCTCTCTCTCTCTCTGGCTGACACGTGCTTCCACAGTTTCGGCCATGGAATCCAATTACGCCTAAGGTCTCTCGTGCTTCAGTGCGCTAGCGATGTGGCACGGGCGTGCTGCGTGTGGACATCCAGAACGTGAGTGTGTGGGATGTACGAGTGTTTTCAGTAATCTCTGACATCTACCCATGAATGGATCATGTTTCTCAATACATCATTGTGGTATTTGTTGTTGTTGTTACTATCCTGTAACATGATAGACCCTTTCCTCTCTCCTTCTTTGTCCTGATGTAACTGAGAAAACCAATCATCTTCGGAATTCTACAGTACTTTTTAAAAAATACACTTATCAGACCTGTAGTGGCTGGAAACTCAGTAACGGTGACGATATAAATACACATCGAAATCTGAAATTCCAGCTATCATTTTATATATCACTGCTCCCAACTGTGATGTCAAATAGTAATAGGTTTGGATCATTTAGTGAAATTTCTCTCAAAAACATAATCCTATTGTTGATTATGCATGCAAACTACTATGCTATGTCGATCTTTCTAGTATGAGTAGTTTAAAACTCTGCGTGCATGTGTGTGTGTGTGTGTGTGTGTGTGTGTGTGTGTGTGTGTGAACCAAATTAGCAAATTGTTTAAATGCCAATATTAACGATTTCATTAATATTTCCCGTGGCACATCTTATGAAGCAACATTTGCAGTGTGCTGTGACATCTCCCAGATATGTGTGTTTCACAATATTCCGCACATTGCCTAACACCGGATTTAATAACTCCTGAGTCAGTTCATGTTCAACAGTAAGTGTACTACTAAGAAAGTGCGCCAGGAAGGCTGGGGCAGTTTAGAGACCATGGCGGAATGAAAAAGTGTAATTGTTGAAATATTCCATGCTAGTTCCTATGTCGTCTGCATAACAAACTACAACTCTCTCTCTCTCTCTCTCTCTCTCTCTCTCTCTCTCTTTGTATACAACATTTACTTCCGATATTTTTTGAAGTGTATTTCAAGTCAGCCTTCTAGTGGTTTTGTGGCATCATCAATTTTTGTGTGAAATAGCCACTGTGTCCATCTTATATCCCCTAATCACGATCATGTGACAGGTAATTAATTATTTATTGACTTAAGCAGTATTTCTAGATCGATTCTCAGTCAGGCAGTTGCTTTCGAAGGTAGGAGTCTCGCATGCGCGGGTATCTGACAGGTTGGTTCATACACGCAGAAACAGGACATGACGACTTGAGATGGCAGAGGATGCCGATAGGATGTGTGCTTTTGTTCCGGGGGTTAGCATGGTACTTCACAGAGTTGTGTGGCAGCCCACAGCCGATAGCAGTGCGGCGAGCTCGCTGGCCCTTCCAAGACCCCAGGCGGACCCCGACTACATGTTTCGTGATCCGATTGGAATGAAAAGCTCCACAATTGTTTAAATATTCCACACACTGCAATCGATATCCTGACAAATTCTTTAAATAAACTATATTCCAAACACCACCTTGTGTCCCATAAATTGTTTAAATAAACAGTATTCCATACACTGCAGTCAATTTCCCAACAAATACTTTAAACAAATAAATAAACTATATTCCAAACACTGCCTTGTAACCCATAAGCTGTTTAAATAAACAATATTCCATACATTGCCTTGTCTACTAGAAAATTGTTTAAATAATATTCCATGCATTGCAATCGATTTCCTGCCAAATTCTTTAAATAAATAAATAAACTATATTCCATACACCATCTTGTATCCTATAAATTGTATATGGCTCTGAGCACTATGGGACTTAACATCTGAGGTCATCAGTCCCCTAGAACTTAGAACTACTTAAACCTAACTAACCTAAGCACATCACACACATCCATGCCCGAGGCAGGATTCGAACCTGCGACCGTAGCGGTCGCGCGGTTCTGGACTGAAGCGCCTAGAACCACTCGGCCACATCGGCCGGCTATAAATTGTATAAATAAACAATATTCGAAACATTGCCTTGTCTACCAGAAGTTTGTTAAACAATGTTCCATACTCTGCAATCAATCTCCCAGCAAATGGCCATTTAACTGAATCTTTTTCCTCTCAATCTCCAGGTAGAGCAGGGGAGGGGAAGGGCTGGGGGATTTCCCAGAGAGGGAGTGGTCAATTAATTCATTAATTTGATTAATTAGTCAGTCACATTGATAAAGTGGGAGGAAGCTATTCGAATAACTCAGGCCTAGAAGTCTAAGGAGTTCCGAGAGGAAGGGGAGGGGTGGAGGAGGGGGAGGGGTGGAATGTTTCTTGGAAGGATGGATTATCCCGAGGAGGCCATAATCCACTTAAGAGGAAAATAGCTTAAGGACTCGTCTATCAAATGAGAAAAATATGTTTGTCCTTGAATGTATGGTTGCCTCTGATGTAGGGAACCCGCAATGTGCACTGATACAGACTTTGCCCTATTACTTTTGGGCTGTAGTATTCCTCCATTCCCTCTCCTTTTATAGCCTATTCATCACATTCACCATTTTTGTCCATATAATCTAGTAGTCTGTGCCATTACTTGTTCAATGTTTTTAACTCATACATCCCTATACTTTTAATCTTTGAGTATAAAGTAATACAAGATTTATTTGTTCTGAGCTTTTTTGTGAAGTTCATCATACTCGTGTTTTTGTATCGATATACAGGGTGAGTCACCTAACGTTACCGCTGGATATATTTCGTAAACCACATCAAATACTGACGAACCGATTCCACAGACCGAACGTGAGGAGAGGGGCTAGTGTAATTGTTTAATACAAACCATACAAACATGCACGGAAGTATGTTTTTTAACACAAACCTACGTTCTTTTAAATGGAACCCCGTTCGTTTTGTTAGCACATCTGAACATATAAACAAATACGTAATCAGTGCCGTTTGTTGCATTGTAAAATGTTAATTACATCCGGAGATATTGTAACCTAAAGTTGACGCTTGAGTACCACTCCTCCGCTGTTAGATCGCGTGTATCGGAGAGCACCGAATGACGTAGGGATCCAAAGGGAACGGTGATGGACCTTAGGTACAGAAGAGACTGGAACAGCACATTACGTCCACATGCTAACACCTTTTTATTGGTCTTTTTCACTGACGCACATGTACATTACCATGAGGGGTGAGGTACACGTACACACGTGGTTTCCGTTTTCAATTACGCAGAGGAATAGAGTGTGTCCCGACATGTCAGGCCAATAGATGTTCAATGTGGTGGCCATCATTTGCTGTACACAATTGCAATCTCTGGCGTAATGAATGTCGTACACGCCGCAGTACATCTGGTGTAATGTCGCCGCAGGCTGCCACATTATGTTGTTTCATATCCTCTTGGGTTGTAGGCACATCACGGTACACATTCTCCTTTAACGTACCCCACAGAAAGAAGTCCAGAGGTGTAAGATTAGGAGAACGGGCTGGCCAGTTTATGCGTCCTCCACGTCCTATGAAACGCCCGTCGAACATCTTGTCAAGGGTCAGCCTAGTGTTAATTGCGGAATGTGTAGGTGCACCATCATGCTGATACCACATACGTCGAAGCGTTTCCAGTGGGACATTTTCGAGCAACGTTGGCAGATCATTCTGTAGAAACGCGATGTATGTTGCAGTGCTCTCCGATACACACGATCTAACAGCGGAGGAGTGGTACTCAAGCGTCAACTTTAGGTTACAATATCTCCGGATGTAATTAACATTTTACAATGCAATAAACGGCACTGATTACGTATTTGTTTATATGTTCAGATGTGCTAACAAAACTAACGTGGTTCCATTTAAAAAAACGTAGGTTTGTGTTAGAAAACATACTTCCGTGCATTTTTGTATTAAACAATTACACTAGCCCCTCTCCTCACGTTCGGTCTGTGGAATCGGTTCGTCAGTATTTGATGTGGTTTACGAAATATATCCAGCGGTAACGTTAGGTGACTCACCCTGTATAGTCATAAAATGTCACATATCTTTCAAAACAATCTCTGTGCAGCTATGGACTCCTTCTGATGTTGTGTGGACTATCTGTTTAGTATTAATTTTCTTGAGGATGGCCGAGAAAGCCGAAAGCCTCTATATAATGAACTATCAAGTAAATATTATGCTGGAACATTACCCCGGGGTACTTAAGTTTTTAATATATCTATTTTCCTTCAGGTATGGAACTTTCCAATATTGCTACATATATGATCTACTGACCAACAGCAAATTCTCCAGCGATGTTTGAACCGTTTTCTACCAAAAGAGGCGAAGTGGAAATCATTTTTATTAATTTATGCACTAATTTCACCTGGCAAAACTAGTCCCTTCAGACGAACTCTTAATCTAACCAGACATCTTTGGCGAACCAACTCTAGTTTGTGTAGAACATGTGCAATGTATAAAGACAGTAATAATAATTATATTTTGTCAAAAGCCGCGTGGGATTAGCCGTGCGGTTTAAGGCGCTCCAGTCATGGACTGTGCGGCCGATCCCGGCGGAGGTTCGAGTCCTCCCTCGGGCATGGGTGTGTGTGTTTGTTCTTAGGATAATTTAGGTTAAGTAGTGTGTAAGCTTAGGGACTGATGACCTTAGCAGTTAAGTCCCATAAGATTTCACACACATTTGAACATTTTGTCATAAAAATAAAAAAACTTCCATTGTTTGGAAATGAAATTTATTCTTGAGTACCAGACATGTTTCGCTTGTTCATGATAGGCGTTTTCAGTGATCTATAATACATATAAAATTATTTAGTTATACATATTTTGATGTGAGATTTGTCGTGATTCCTTTGCAATTTGTTTAGATAAAGCGATTTCTATTTACATTTACATGTTTTTGTTTTTTTTACTTACATTCATTTTTGTGTCCTGTTCATGCAGCCATTTGTTGTCCTATATGTGCTAAATATACATGGTATAGATGTCTTCCAGTAAATATTTCTTTGCATGCAGTTTATACTACAGGAAACTGGTCATGCTTGCACTGCTCTTGGTCACGTGCTTCAGAGCTGACTGAGGAATCATGGGAATTGACTGAAGGATCCTGGGACAGTCGCGTGGAGTGTCAGGATGGAGATGGAAGAAAAGTGAGCGGTGGAGCACAGACTGTGCGTGGGCGTGAGCGAATTTTTATTTATTTATTTAATTTTTTTTAAATTTATTTTTATGTTAAACTGTGAATTAGCTTCAATATTGGTCTTCTGTTGTTGCTCTTTTGATCACTGAGAATATTTTAATTTTTATTTTTTTATTTATGGCCTTTTGTATGAAATATTCTCCCATTAGAGTGAGCAATCCCTTTCTCTTTTTGTTATGGCTTAAGACTACCATGTTGGTTTTTACCCCAGTGTGATGACGATTTCCTTTTATTAGATGTTCAGCATATGTGCAGTGGGCACATTCGCTCTTCAGTGCCCTTACATGTTCTGTGTACTGGATGTTAAAATTTCTTGTAGTCATCCCAATATACGAGTATTTAGAGTTGTAGCTAAGATGATAATAATAACAAAAATGGTTCAAATGGCTCTGATCACTATGGGACTTAACATCTGAGGCCATCTGTCCCCTAGAACTTAGAACTACTTAAACCTAACTAACCTAAGGACATCACACACATCCATGCCCGAGGCAGGATTCGAACCTGCGACCGTAGCGGTTGCGAGGAATAATAACATGTATAGTAATGAACTTGTACTTTTTAAGAAACGTCATCCTTATCAACATTAAGCAATTTCCTCAGTCTGCTCTTGCCAAGTGAGTAGTGACACCTAACACAAAGGTGTGACAGCAGCACCAAAGTAATCAGTGTGGGGTGGAAGTTGACGGGACAGGAGAAGAGTGGAGAGTAGTGGGCTGAGATTAGCACATGAGATGGAAACAAGAAAACAGAAACAGAAGGGGACGATAAAAGCGTGGAAAGTTTACAATCTGACAGACATAATGTTCTCGGTTGGACAGAAAGACACCAGCCGTGATAAGGCGATAGGGAAGCTACACCGATGATAAGAGGTAAATCTTTAATCTCCGCCTGACTCCAGAACAGTGCTGGATAAGACGCCGGTTACAGGTCAATTTGTTCACAGTAGTATGACTGCAATGAAGAAGGAGATAGACAAAGATTTAGTGTTTTACAGAGTTACAGCCAAGATGCTGGACGTATCCGATCTGGTACTGCAGCTATGGAATGATGATAGGTGTTTGATATGTGAGAAGAGGTACTGAAGACACCAGTGACTAAGAAGTAAACACAGTATAAACTAAACACAGCGTGTGAAAGTGGCGCTGCCTATCCTCTCACATCCCACCCAACTAAGTATACGAAAGACTGATACGTTTAAACAACCGAATGTTACACATGTATCTTACGCAAGCTTTCATAACTAGCTCGTGTCACTATCTGTGCCATGTTGAACTACACCACAGTAGTAAATCTTTGACGGGACTAAAGACTGGATTTTTTTGTGGTGGAAATATTTTTCTAAATTTTTGAATTGTATGTTGTCCTCAGACAGATTTCCTGAAGGAGCCAACAGTTTATTCTTCGAAATTTAGATGTTCATCCAAGATTATGCCTAAGTTTTTTACTGTTTTTTGAAACGTTAATTGAATACAGCTACGAAGTATTGGATGAACTATTTCACAAAAATGTCCACTGATCAACTTTCGGTGTGATATGAGTTTGACTTGTGACTTCTTTGGTTAGATCGTTATTCGCACAGGGCACTTAGGTGCAACTGGACATCGCCAGCATATAAATGGTAGTTGCAAGAGTCAAGCACAAAGAAAATAGCATTGATATACAACAACAAGAACAGTATGCCTATGGGACTTCAGAGAGCACATATTTGCATATTGACTTCTAGAATCTATAGCTGGCTCGATGACATCTGTTTTTCACTTAGCTATCGAAACATAGTATCGCTCTGTTCCAGGAACTGAGCTAATTCATTTTAATAAGTAATATATCTAAATCAATAGTATCAAAAGCCTTGCCGAATGAAAACAGTATTGAAATGGATGCATCATGTTTACCCATGGCATGTTTGATGTCGTTAGTTACTTTAATTAATACGATTACTGCGTTATGGTGTTTTCGGAAGCCTGACTGATTTTCGTTGACTGCTGTAACTTTCAAGGTATTCCGTCAGCTGTTCATCAACAATGTACTCCAAGGCTTTAGATGTTGCGGGTAATACGTTGATCGGCCTATAGTCGGCTGGTGGTTTTAGATTATCGTCCTTGGGTACTAGTTGAATTAGGCTTTGCTTCCATTCAGTGGGATATGTACCACTAACAAGAGAGAGTTTGAATCCGTCTTTGAGAATTTGAAAAATAGTACTACAACGTTTTTAATCATATTTATGCACAGACCGTCATTACCTGCTGCTTCAGAAGAAACTCTCATGATTGATTTCCGTACATGTGTGTAGGAACATTAGGAACATGTTGTAAGAAAAACGCGTCTGGAGAGAAGGAGCTATCATGTGGCTGATAATTTATCATCAGTGAGAAACGTAAGAGCAAGGATTTTCTGTGACAGAAATACAGTACCTCTTAGATTACGTTGAAAAGGGTGAAGCAAGAAATTGCGAATGTAAGAAGAAAAGCTGACTCAAACAGAAAGAAATAATTTTAATGACAATGAAAGAGGCTTTGGGGAACTGAGAAATTGTAATTACAAATTTTTATTACAACATTCTTATTCATCAGATTTGGCTCCCTCTGATTTGCTTATATTCCCAAAGTGAAAGAAATTTTGTCGCTGGAAAACGTTTTGAGTCCAATTAAAACATTATAGCAGCCATACACGGGTATTTGCCATATGTTCCAGAACATCAGTTGACGTATGAAACTTACTCATCGGAAAAACAGGAAAACCTTACCTAAAAGAGAACTATATAAAAAAATAAGTACAGTTTTGTCCTACAGACAATGGTCCTGTACCTGGCCACAAAATTTTTGCTTCCGCTCATAGCTATGAATGCCGATCCGAGATGTATATATGACAAGAAGATGAGAGCAGATTGGGATAGGACGTGGTGGTATTGGTAAGCTGAAGCCAATCTCAAAGCTGCTTCTTCTTACGGCCATTCCCTGACCTTCCCCACACAGACGCGTCGTTCCTTCGTTCTGCGAATAAGATGACGTAATTTAAGTTCAGTGGAGAGTAGATGTCGAGAATATGAAGGTGTATCGTCGGTATGGTTTCAGAATTAGTAATTTGGGAGAAACGTTGGTGTGGACTAGCTTAAATATTACAATACGCTCGATATGGATGAGGAGAGAGAAAATTTAAATGAGTTAGTAAAGAATTTGTGTTGGGAAAAGTAAGATATTGTAGATAAGCACAGGACTGATTAGCACCTGTATGTACAAGATGGTGGAAGGGCGAGTTCTCGTTGTTCAATCGGTCAGTAGTTTCGCAGCCGAAAATACTCTCACATCCACACTCGCGACGAGCCGAGATCGTCCCTACAAACATTTTCCGAGATCAGTTAACTACCTCTATTTCGCATTCAATGTGCTGCTCTTTTCAGTCTGTTCAAATTAGAAAGACTTTCGCGCCTTTTAGACTCACGTTGTTATACAATTACCGTTTTAGTACTAAACAAAGTGCGTGTTTGGTGGTGATTACACTGTACCAAGTTGGGTTTCATAGCGAAACAGACGAGTTGTTCCTGTAATGAGAGCAAATTAAATTCACAGTTCTAAGATAACCTTCTGGTGACAGCATTCTATTTTGCGGAGAAGGCGTACATAAAAATTAGAAATAGATCCAAAGTAGATCCAAAATGCGACGATCCAAGTTCGAGCATATTCCGCTTATCATCGTATTCCTTCCTATTGATAACAGACACAAGATTAGGCGCACAGGCTTGTAGGGCAATTGCTAAAGCTGTATTACTGGCTCACTGCAATTAGCCTCGCAATGCTACAACTGGATAAAGGAGAAGTGTTCCAGAAGCAAGGGAAATCACTGCTAGAAGCGTACGAGGTTCCGTAATGAATAAAAACTGTGTACTGCAGATTCCTTGCGGTAGCCTATGAGCAGGCGATTCGCGGCGTTGGCAGCAGAATGTACTGGTCTGCGCGAGGTGCTAGTGCCCGCTGAGGCGAAACGTGGGCCGTATGGCTGCGGGGCTGTTGAACCTGACCTTGAGACGCCGCCCGCCTACGCCACTCACAAAGCTGCTCCTGCTCACTTCTGTTCATTGACCTTCCAGCACAGACCACCATTGTGGACGCAGCCTTACTCCTCTCCGTGCATTAGCGTCAGTAGCTGAAGTAGCTCGGCTCCAGAAGGAAGGAGATAAGGTTACTTTTAGACAATGATTGACGAAGACGAGTTTTAGAGTTTTTCGCTATGTGCGTACAGTTAACACCTATACTTGGCGAACCGCAGTGAAGTGCTCGGCAGAAGTATTTGCCATACTACCGCGTATCAGCATTTCTCCCGTCTCATTCATGAATGGAGCACGGGAAGAATGACTGCTCAGATGTCTCCGTGCACACTGTAATTAGTCTTATCTTACGTAGGGGGTTACAGTATACTCCTCGGTTCCCCACTTGATACTAGTTCTTGAGCTATCTAAGTATGTTTTCTGGAGACAGTTGACTTATTTCTTCAAATCTCTGCTGGTTCAGGTTTTTCAGCAGATCTGTGACGCTCTCCCGAGGGTCAAACAAACTTTGACTATTCGTGGGCCCTTCTTTATATACTTTCAACATACCCTTTTAGTCCTATATAGTACGAGCCCCACACACTTCAGCTGTACTATAGGATGGATTGCACGAGTGTTTTGTAAGCAGTCTCCTTTTCCGACAAGCTCATTTTTTCAGTATCTGGAGCCTACCACCTGTCTTACCTGCGACTAAGCCTGTGTGTCATTCCATCTTGTATACCCACAAACTGTAACACCCAGGTATTTGTACGAGGCAACTCACTCCAATTATGACTCAATCTCATTTCAGTCATAGGTTGCTATGTTTATGCCTTTTGTCAACTCCACAGTTTTATATTTGTAAACATTTAGCAAGTTGCTAATATTTGCACCACTCAGGAATATTATGAAGAGCTGACTGGACACTTGTACGGCTTTTTTCCATATTTTTCTTTAGTTTACATCACTACGTCATCTGCAAAAAGTCTGAGGTCTACCGGATCATTAATATACAACGTGAATTCATCCAAGATAACATGCTGTATCATCTGCACCATGCAATCTGTATTCCAACTATAAATTTCGTTTGATGCGCCATATGATCATACTTCCGTTAATAAGTGTTGTTTTGGCTCTGAGTGAAATGGGCATGTACGTCATGTCAGCGGTTCAGAAGAGTATATAAAGTCACTCGTTTAACAGTGCCCACAGTGGAAATAGGGGTTCAGAAAATACTACGGGACGTAATTTATTTGTTCGACTACCAAATGAAGACAATCTAAAAATCTCCATTGGTTCGTCCAAAAAGGAGTGGTGGAAAATCGAATAGTCTTTCAGAACTCTCTGTGTAGGTACCAAAGCATAAAACAACATTGTATGGTACAAAGTCAATCGACCACCTCTTCACTGTGTTAGAAGATGAAAAAGAGGTAAAAATGTTTATTAGTCACTACATGAATTGTTAAATTTTTAAAACAGTCTAAAATTTGATTTTTGTGAGACAAGTGTGAAGAACAGAATAACATGTTCGTAGACTTACCACAGCCGATACGTTTTATGGTTCGAAGAGCGTTTATGTGTGTGTGTGTGTGTGTGTGTATGTGTGTGTGTGTGTGTGTGTGTGTGTGTGCGTGTTTGGCAGTCACGCAGAGGCATTAAGGATCTAAAACTATTGAATAATGTTCTCTACATGTGTTTAATAAGTTATCTCCTGTGTACGTTGCCTCTACCTGCTACCCATTCAGCCCTGATGTTCATAATAGTCTTTTCACGCGATTATGAATAAATAAATGAATAAATTAAAAATTTTTGTTTGGCATTATGACCCTGTTTATTCTACACAAGTCATTTACTAAAGATACGTATAAAATAAGGAATGCAAAATCAACATAAGTTAAACCATTGCCACTTCAATATTTACCCACCACCTCCCTACAAACAAATAAAAGGTGTCAGCTTATAGCAATAAAAAAATTCTTAGTACGAGCTCATGTTGTATCCCTTCCTCAGGATAACTTATAGAGAAAGTTAAGATAGTTTATCATAATATTTCGGCGCATTCGAGTAAAATGTTGAGTAGTCTTTAGATTCAGTCTGTACAAAACTGGACTCTATCCTATTATTCTATACAGAGTCTCCAATAAAGCCTCAACTGAAGCGAGATCTGAAGTTCGTGGAATCTTTCAGCGGCTTCAGGGTAGGTATATAGTAACTGTAGGCCATGTTATATTTCGAACATTGTCTTAATAGAAAGTGAACGTTGACATCATGTCCGTTTTTCAGAATAATGTTCCTTAATATAACGAAATTAACTCTCTGTTCCCTTGTTATAGTCGGTAGCTGTAAAGTCATCCACCCAACCAAAGATAAATGCTCTCATACAATACTCTTCCAACATTTGAATACGAGGGCTATCCACAAAGTACATTACGTTTTGGAATTAAAAATAAAGTATTGGAAAATTTTTTATTATATACAGATGAAAGCCACACTTAAATACTACTTTTCTACATAGTTGCCATTTAAATTAAGGCACTTATCGTAGCGATGGACGAGCTTGGAAATTCCTTCGTCGTAAAATTCGGCCGCCTGCGCCTTCAACCACGTGGTTAACTCTTCTTGAAGCTGTGCGTCGTCATCAAAACGCTGCATAGCCAACCACTTCTTCATTGCTGAGAATAAGTGGAAGTCGCTCGGTGCCAGGTCGGGACTGTACGGTGGATGAGGAAACAACTCCCACTTAAAAGATTCGAGAACTTCACGAGTGGCATTTGCCGTGTGGGCCCGGGCGTTGTCGTGAATCAGCAAGATCTTTGAGCCCAAGTTTCCCCTGCGCTTGTTTTGTATTGCTCTTCTGAGGTTGTGCAGATTTTGTAAATACCTTTGAGAGTTTATTGTAGTGCCTCTTTCCAGGAAATACACAAAAATCACACCTTTTATGTCCCAAAAGACAGTCGCCACGTGGTTGAAGGCGCAGGCGGCCGAATTTTACGACGAAGGAATTTCCAAGCTCGCCCATCGCTACGATAAGTGCCTTAATTTAAATGGCAACTATGTAGAAAAGTAGTATTTAAGTGTGGCTTTCATCTGTATATAATAAAAAAAATTTCCAATACTTTATTTATTTTTAATTCCAAAACGTAATGTACTTTGTGGATAGCCCTCGTATGTTTCTTTTGCAATTTGTTTTCACCTAGCGGCACAGGCATATAGTACTATTTGATTCACAGACATTAAATTTTCTTTCGCTCGCAAATATAACATCTCCTAGTCAGTAAGTGTCTGTAATAACGCAGCTTTTTGACTAGTCCAACCTTTCCTTACACTTAACTTCGCTAGTACAGGGCTTTATTCGCCCTACTCGGTTTCTATAGCATTGCAACCTCCATATTGCCTCTGGGCTAATATTCTTTCGAGACTCCTCGATATTAGTTGCTATTTTAGGTGGCTAGGATTTTCCTTTGCGATACACAAGGCGAGGCGCTGTTTTCTGGCACTAAGGTTCCGTAGCTGGTGCTTTTGTGGCAATCAACAGATTCGGTCATCATTTCCGTATCGATATATGAAGTAACTGACGGAAGAGCGGGATATGTGGAACAAGCGTGCAGTTCCTATGTCTGAATTACCCTTTTCGTGATGACAGATCACCTGCTGTCTCTGATCTGAGGACGTGTTACACACCTCGCCCCATTGTAACTAATGAAGTACAAGGAAAAAGACAGTAGGTACTCCTCACAATTTTTGCAATTTTTTTTAAAAAAAGATGTGTAACCTGACAGCATACAAACCACACATCTAGAAATGTTATCTGTACTTTCAGTCACCATATTTGAGACAGAGGATTAACATATTTGAAAACATATTTTCTTCGTGTAGTTATATACTCACATCAAAAAAAGTTTTGCATTACCTTGGTTCCGAGAGTTCCGCAACCTGTACAGGAAATTGGAATGGAGATCAACATAAACATCATTTCCGCCCTTTCAATAACTCATGAAAACTGCACATTGCATGTTGTACCACCGTACAGCGAGATCTTCAGAGGTGGTGGTCCAGACTGCTGTACACACCGGTACCTCTAATACCCTATAATAATCCGTAGGTAGCGGTCATCCACTGCAGTAGTAGCCCTTGGTCGGCCTGAGCGAGGCATGTCATCAACAGTTCCTGTCTCTCTGCATCTCCTTCATGTCCGAACAACATTGCTTTCGTTCACTCCGAGAAGCCTGGACACTTCCCTTGTTGAGAGCCCTTCCTGGAACAAATTAACAATGCGGACGTGATCGAACTGCGGTATTGACCGTCTAGGCATGGTTGAACTACAGACAACACGAGCCATGTACCTCCTGATAGAACTGATCGGCTGTCGGACCCCCTCCGTCTAATATACGCTGCTAATGCATGGTTGTTTACATCTTTGGGAGGGTTTAATGACGTCTCTGAACAGTCAAAGAGACTGTGTCTTTGATAAAATATCCACAGTCAACGTCTATCTTTAGGAGTTCTGGGAACCGGGTTGATGCTAAACTTATTTTGATGTGTGTAATTTCTTTAAAATAATTTGTAAATATTTGTTCTTTTATTGTAGGAGGATGTCATTTTGTAATAGTTGGTACAAAGATCTTATATATAAAATCTATCACAGTACTATAATGAAACAGTACTGAAAACTATGAGAGTCGAGTAAAAACTGCTTTATGGTTGCGTGATGCTTCGCATTACAGTCATATTTATTAATGAGTGTACCGATAATTTTACATTGTATAGTTCTGTAATGCTTCGTCGTGGAACTGGTAAAAAGTTACCGAGGAATTTCCCATTTCGCAGGTCTTTTTGCTCAGTTAAAACTCTGTCTGACTGATCTTTTAGATGGATGCAGATTTCAGTTTCTTCCATTACATCCATGATTTTTCCTTTATGTAACTTATGTAATATTTGAAGTGATCCATCTATATAAGGTATTTTGTGGTTGGTGTGTTTTAAGTGTGCAGCAAATGTGGATGCGTTATTGTCGCTTATTGTCGTGTGTTCTGTAAATACTGTACTAACTTTTCTTCCTGTTTGTTCTATATAAAATTTCGCGCATTCTTCACAGTTAATTTTGTAAATTCCTGATTGCGAGAACGGTTCTGATTTACGTGGTCTGTGTCTCAATAATAGTTGTAGATTGTTAGTGGTCCTGTAATTAGTGTACAATTTTGTATTCTTGTAACACCGAGTAATTTTGTCGGAGATAATACCTAGATATGGCTAGACAAGAGCTTTATTTTTCTGTGGTTCATTCTTGTCTTTGATTAAAGTTATTTCATCTGTGGGATTGGCATGTGTTTTTATACTTGAAAATCGCCTAAGGCCTTAATTTTATAATCGTACATGAAATAAAGAGAATGATAGTTGATGGGCATCACAATATCTTTCAAAAAAATCATTACAGCTGCTAACTCTATCGCAATGAAAATTATAGTATGTTCGGTTTGATGACCGCAACATTCATACATGATTACGTACAAAATTTCACAGACAGTTCTTAAATATGTATGAGAAGCTACCCATTCCGTGGAATAAAGAGAGCAGGACATTTAAGTTACGTTATGTAAGACTAAAGGCACAGAACTGGGTTTGAATCGAGGTGTGATAAACAGTGTCATTTCGGCAGCTGAAGCGCATTTGTGAGAAAATGCTTGTCTAGAAGTATCTACATACCAGAAATTAATTTTGAGAGACAGTTACTCCAAATGAGGAAAATTTTCGGAACTCTGTAAGAGGAATGCTCTTAATAACTACTGTCCAGTATCTTAATTTATGTAATTTTCCAGTAACGAAGATTTCTAATAATCAAATATTGACTTTTCAGTACTTCCGATCGATAGAGATAGCTAATTATACAAAAAAATGCCATGTGATATTATTTTATGTACTATAATACATATTGGATTTTTGAAATTTGCTTAAGACTCTGGACTGAATGATTCTATTTGATCACACAAGTTAACTTCCATGAGATTAATTACCTGACACAAGCTGAATATACCTTGCGTTTAAGAGACGCGAAGATTATAGGTTTATATAAATTAACTAAAGTAATTTATAGGGTACAGCATCATCATAAACCTGGGAAAAAATTGCAAAGGATGGAACACAACATGGATTTCGTAAATAGTTGTCTTGTTAATCTCATATTCTCCTTTCGTACACAACATCAGGATGGTAGCAGTAAATAGTGGCCACAAAGTGATGTCACTGGCTTTTACACCCTCAAGGGTGTGTATAGTTGCACAGTCTCTCCTAATAAACAAAGTACGAATTTATTTCTAAGGGTAACAGAGTTAGAGCATGTAAGTCAAGTTAGTCAATCCGTGTATTCAGTAGGCACTAAACGAAACCAAAGAGAAATTTAGAAAGGGAATGAATGTTCAGGGAGAATAAATAAAAATTGTAAGGTTTGCCAGTGACGCTGTAATTCTGTCCCAGACGACAAAGGGCTTGAAAGATCAGCTGATCGGAATAAATAGAGTCTAAAAAAGATATTGTAACATGAACATCAATAAATGAAAAACAATGATCATGGAGTGTAGTCGAATCTCTCATTAGGTGATGATGAGGAAACTAAAATTAGAAAATCAGATTTGCTGTTTGGACAGCAAAATAATGACAAAGACTGAATTAGAGTAGACATAAAATTCAGATTGGCAATAGAAAGAAAAAATTTTCTGGTATTGTGGTGCTAGCTAGTATGATCCAACAGTTACTGATACAATAAAATGTCAGAAAGATATTTCAAGGTGGTGAGCAGGGCAGTGGATGGGAAGAACCATTATCTCAGCAGTCATGGATTTAGCAGTGGAGTCGTATGAACAACGTGTTTTATTCAGCAAGTACTCTCACAGCCACCATAGTTGATGTACCGAAGGCATGCATTGACCCTGAGCGGCTGTGTTCGCCTCAGCAAAGCACGTGGCAGCACATGGCGGCAGCCAACTCAAGGACGCTGGGCGGGAATGGGCCATTGTAAATGTTCAGCTTCAGCACCTTGGCGAGCATATGGCTACGTCAGGCATTCCATCTGCAGCAGAGCAGCAGTGTGATGGTCAACTCGCAGCTCGCAGTAGGTCAGATGTGGGATGCACCCAGGCACAGACTGCAAACGAAACACCCCTTGACGGCACCCAGGAATCAGCTGATGGCAGCCTGTAGGAGCCCCTACTGGATGGCGCCAATTCAGGCACCTGCAGCATGAAGCCTATTCGCAGTCCATAGACGAGTGGCTAGCAGAGGCGGTAGCTAGTTGCAGATGAGACTGGATGACCCACATAGGGTCGACAGCTGGTGTGGAGTGGTTCTCGGTGTAGGCAGCAGTAAATGACAGATGCTGCTAGGTCCGGGTGCCCAGATTTTCCCACATTTAGTTTGACTGTGGTGCACCTTCGGCCATGTAGGAAGGACCAGGCAGCGCGGAGTCAGGGACCAGTAACCTCATTTGCTTTAACACTGGTTCAGCGTCTTGCACCATGTCGCTCAGCAGTATTCCGGCCCTGGCAACGTAATTTCGAAGGCAGCACGCCTACCTACATAGCTATAGGTTGTGAAGCCTGCAATGGAAACTGCTGGCATAGCTCTCAGCCCACTTTAGAAGATTCGGTCCACTGAATCACAGGCTGCTAGTAAATCTGTGAAATACCTGAACATAACATAGCACATTTCATATCTTTCTTTTTACATTTATTTACATTTTTCGTTCCACTTGTTTCTTCACTAGCCCAGTCCAATTCGCAATGCCTGCTAACTGGTATGTTTCTGACTACTTAAACTGCTGGAGTGAACTACTCAGTCTGTATATAGCAAACAGCGAGTTTAGGATGTTGGGCGGTTTTCCATCCTAAGTGGACATAGGCTACAAAAGCGAGTATCAGGAATATATTAGAAAGCAAATATTAACTTTTCAGTACCTCCATTCAACAGAGATATATCAGAAATCGGATATCGACTTTTCAGTACTTCCATTCAACACAAAAAACAGCCAAGTATTACTATTTTATATACTGTAACACATATTAGATTTTTGTAATTTGCCTAGGCTCTGGACTGAATGATGCTGTTATATTACACAAGTTAATCTGAATTAGGATCAACATGGTACTCGCAAATGAAGCTCCTATTACCATGATTTTGTGGTGGTTCCCGTGCGAAATTGCTATATATGTTGACACATTTGCACCACGTTAAATACCCCTTCTGCGGAAATATATGCTAGCCCCGAGAACTGAGTATGCTGGTACCAAAGGTATTGTTCAGGATGAGCAGGTTCTCAGCGGGTAATATATCCTGAGGTTTGTCACACAAGTATAGTAGTGGATATGTCAGGTTCATAACTGCAGCCCTTGTTACAGTTACTGGAAGCCGAAAAGTTGTCCCCAAAATATCAAAAGTTGCACTCTTTATCAATATTCCTCTGATCTGCAGGTCCAATCTTTTTGCCCCCTTAGATCGCCCTGGCCCTCAACAATTTGCGAAGCTGCCACTGGATCGTATACAGAGCGTGCCCAGTGCGTATCCTCTTTCCGGAAATAAGGCTGAGGTCCAATACTTTCACTAACGACTTCCTGACACTTAAATCTACACTCGATGTTAACAAATTTCTCTTCTTCAGACACGCCTTCCTTGCCATTGCCAGTCTACATTTTATATCTTCTCTACTTCGACCATCATCAGTTATTTTGCTCCCCAAATTGCAAAACTCCTTTACTACTTTAAGTGTCTCATTTCCTAATCTAATTCCGTGACTTAATTCGACTACATTCCATTATCCTTGTTTTGCTTTTGTTTTTGTTCATCTTATATCCTCCTTTCAAGACACTGTCCATTCCGTTCAACTGCTCTTCCAAGTTCTTTGCTGTCTCTGACAGAATTACAATGTGTAGTGGACTGACAAGGCAGCCAGTCCACAGTGACGGGTAGCCGAAAGGGCACACGTACACACACGCCGACTGGCGCGAAGTCTGGAACAGGATTCGTAATGAATGTGATAAAGAAAAGAACGTAGCTACTAGAACACTTAACTTTTATATCGTCCTTTGGTATACAGCCTTCTTGATGATACAAGTGAGACTATCTTGAGATACATGCAATGGTACAAATGGCGCCTTGCTAGGTCGTAGCCATGGACTTAGCTGAAGGCTATTCTAACTGTCTCTCGGCAAATGAGAGAAAGGCTTCGTACGTGTAGTCGCTAGCAATGTCGTCCTACAACTGGGGCGAGTGCTAGTACGTCTCTCGAGACCTGCCTTGTGGTGGCGCTCGGTCTGCGATCCTGACAGTGGCGACACGCGGGTCCGACATGTACTAATGGACCGCGGCCGATTTAAAGCTACCACCTAGCAAGTGTGGTGTCTAGCAGTGACACCACACAATGTCATCGGCGAACCTCAAAGTTTTTATTTCTTCTCCATGGATTTTAATACCTACTCCGAATTTTTCATTTGTTTCCTTTACTGCTTGCTCAATATACAGATTGAATAACGTCGGGGAGAGGTTACAACCCTGTCTCGCTCCCTTCCCAACCACTGCTTCCCTTTCATGCCCCTCAACTCTTATAACTGCCATCTGGTTTCTGTACAAATTGTAAATAGCCTTTCGCTCCCTGTATTTTACCCCTGCCACCTTTAGAATTTGAAAGAGAGTATTCCACTCAACATTGTCAAAAGCTTTCTCTAAGTCTACAAATGCTAGAAACGTAGGTTTGCCTTTCCTTAATCTTTCTTCAACGATAAGCTTACATGCAGTCAATTACAAGTAACTTTCCTTCCATTCAATTCTTTTCTCCACACACAACAAAATAAACAAACACTACCCCCATTATCGGACTTTCTTGAACAGGACACAACTAACTCTGAAGTAGTATATAAGCATGATAAACCAACAAAAGTAAATAACAGACATGATGTCCCTCAGAAGTAAGCATTAACCTATCACAAAGATGAAACCTACCAACACATCATAATCTGCAAACTATTATCTCACGTAAATACAATCAAATAAAGAAAAACTTCCCATAAAAGATTTTACTGGAATAACTCAAAAGCCTACATCATTTGTTCAACATCTCCTTCACACACTCTCATTACCATGTATGACATGACTGCGACGTATCGCTTTGCAGTTTTGTTCCGGCTCTGTCATGATTATGCAATAATTAATTACCTGAGCTTGATTCATTTGCTGAGAGTGGCAGGTATTCGATTTCTAGCCGGTAGGGAGCAGGTCCACCTTGCTTGGCAGTCCCGTAGGATTGGCAGAAGGCTTCTCATGATGTTTCAACAGCGGAGAACGAGTGCCTCCTGGGTGGCAGCCAGTCTTCGCAAAAATGGTCGTTTCTCCAAATGCTAACTGTAGACAGTTCCTGGCGATAAACTGCTTGCCACACGTACGGATGATGCTAGTCGACACCGCTTTCCCCTGAGGATGCTTGAGAGTGAAGTAACCTTTCTCTTCACACACTAAAGAGGCGGCCACCTACCGGCGCTTCCAAAATTACGGATTGTCCATTCCAAAGCAGCGCCCCTGCAACTAGACGGGGTGAAGTCAGTTCTGGCCAATGGGGAGAGACTGTTCAAAACCAGTACCAACCTCATGATTAGCAGTAATGCTTTTTCCAAGGTTTGAATGGAAAGTTTCTGTTAGTTTTCCCTGTTTTTACGTAGAGAAGGGGGGGGGGGGGGGGTTCTGTAAAGAACCTGGTTTTTAATATTACACTTGGTTTCTGTTTCTCCCCTGGGACTGATGGGCACCTATTCGCTGTACTTGAAGAATGTAATTTGCTCTCACCTGTGTAACCCATTTTCTGAGCAGCTCACATTTAATTCACTTATTTATGCATTTTGAACACTTTGTCATCTATATTAAATATTTGCCTCTTTTATCTTGCTTTTGCATGCCCCCACCTGTGGAAGCACTTATGAGTATACTGTCTGCATTCTTGCAATCAAACGTCCCACAAAGTTTGGAGTCATTTTATTTTAGTTTTCTACAGTTTTCAGAACATTACTCCATATTAATCATTGACGATTGTTCAACTTATTAGGTTAAATAAAAATTTTATTTTCTCAATGTGACTTACAGTTGAGATCCCTTATGTTCTACAACTTTCCTTTAGTTAGATGATCCTCAAATAATAAATATAACCAGCTGCAATTCTAGGTTGTTTGCTTCATTGTGAGGAGTTTCCATTGCATGCAGTCTCCATGCACTATTTTTAAACGTATAAGATATTCATGGGTGGTAATGAGTGTCAAACGCTCAAATGTTTTACAGCAGGAATAGGTGGTGCACAAGCTATTGAGCCCTATTTCAACCTCTTACTGGTCTTCTGATTGTCTCAGTATTCATGTTAATTGCGTCATGCATCCTGTGTAGTGGCATTTTTCATATTCTGCATTTAATTTTCTGCAGGCTGTAGGTCTCCTAATTGCCTGTCCACTTCTTTATGAGATACAGGTAATTTTCGCATGGTAGCTGCTATGAGATATACAGAAATTCATCCGGCCTTAAAGCACAAAGTGATGCTTGCGTAGGTTGCACATGGGTGATCTCTCGTTCCTTCCTCTTACTATCTCCTACCCGTTTTTTTTAGGGTTGTACTGGTACCGGTAGTAATGAATCAAGTGCACCCTAAGAAGGATGGATATGTCCAACACATAAGACCGTTGTACACATTGGCAGCTGTAGCTGAATGTTCAAGAGTGAAGTCATTTGCATAACCTGTTATGAACCTTAATACAATGTGACAAATTTCTTCGCTATACAATTGGATTGTACAGGCTTGTTAATCACTCATGGCCCAAAGCAGTACTCCAGTAATTTTGCATTGTGCAATACCATTCGTTCTTGACGTTCGAAGGCCTTAATATTGGCTTTCTCTGCCTGCTTGCATACCTCTCACAACGCTTTCACGAAATTTCACATTGGTTCACCATTATTCACCACTTTAGGTTTGATTATCTCACATGACGACAGCATTTTCTGGCTCCATTCTACTTTGTACAACAATAGGTCTGTCCCTTTAGCCTTTATGTATCTTCGAATTATGATTTGTGACAATGCATCGCAACAGAGTATTCCAATCGTTATGATGGTTATTCATGAAGCGGCTTGGCGTTTTCCCTGTTGTTCGATGCACGTGCTCCGTTCTTCCGTTCACCTTCAGATGTAATGGGCTTGTCTTCAACCTACAAATGTGCAATAAGTGGCATAATTGCTTCATCAGTTCCTACATAAAATTAGTGCCATAATCCACGATTAATGTCTCCAGAACACTGAACTTTAGTAACCAATTATTAGCCACTGATTGTGCTACCATGTCAGCTTGGTTATCTGGGATGGCTACCATTCCCACATAATCCGAAAAATGGCCTACTGTGGTCACAACATAGCATCTCCCCATTGGTATTTGTTCAGAAGGTTCTAAAACGTCAATGCCAAACATTCCAAATGACTTATTCACTTCTAGTAACCTTTGAAGAGGAATACGCTGATGGCTTAACTCAGTCTCCGGTGCACATTGTGGACAGTGTCCTCTTTTAACACTTTCCCATAATATGTCTGGAGCCACAACATGCAAAACAAGTTCTGTTGCTTTGCATAACACGCCATTTTGTCTAATGAACAGTGGTTGTATTGCAAATGGTTTGCAGTCCTCATCAGGACCTTGCAATTTTTGTCACTCTTCAAGGGAGTGACCTACTCTTTGTAATACACCGGCTTCCGTACCAAGGCCATCTACATTCCTGTGATTTTTATCATATTTATGGATTACTTTGAAATTGAATTTGCTCAGCTTCAGATATGCTTTTCTGTACCTTCCAGAAAAACAATGATATCATACAGAAACAACATACACTGGTTTGGTTTCAGTCATCTGTGCATACTTCAACACAAATGGTATAACCCAATACTGGTACTGACCCCCAGGAACTGTAAATACCGTTTTTGGATGATCCTTTAGTGATACCTCTAGCTGATGCAGCCACTCGATATATCTATGGTAAATAAATACATACACTGTCCCAAATTGCCCAGGATTGACTGGAGTTGGATATGCATCCATTGTCGTACAATTATTGAGGTACCTGTAGTAGCAGCAAAACCGGTATTTCCTCATTGCATCCAAGCTCTTCTTTAGCACTGTCACCACTGATGCACCCCACAGACTGGCACTCTTCTCAGTAATACCGCCCCATAATTCCTGATTTAAACGACTCCATCTCTCGCTGCAGGTGATGAGGTACATGATATGTGTTACAGTACAAAGGTAATTCACTCCCTGTTGGAATTCTGTTTTGTGTCATGGGGCTGCTGGTAAACGCCCACAACGATTTAACAGGTTCTCAAATTCTAATAACAATTACACCATCACTTCTTGCTCCATTCCTTTCAAATGTTTCGCTTCCTCACGTAATGCAATTACACTTGTGGCTTTCTTATGGATAGAATCCGAATTCATTCTGTCTAGATTATCTGCATTTAGAACATCTAAATTGATGATAAACAAACCTATAGACAAATCCATGTCTTTGGTCTCAAAATTATCTAAACTGACAGGCTACCTGTTCACCATCTATCTCCAATAGACATCTTTGTGCTCACAGCGCCATGCTTTATCTAATTTATCGTTTTCTCTCTGTAGCTGAATCACACATAACGCATTTAAGGCAGATCCTGACCCGTGTTCATCCAAATCAGTTTACCTGTACCCTACCCTACTTTAAGAAACAAAATGATTCTTGGTGCTTTTGCATCCAGGTTAATTGATTCATCTTTCTGGATAAACGAACCTAATAGTATATCACTGACGACACTTTTACCCAAATGGAACAATATTCCACCGAGTTCTACCATGCATTGTCCATGATAAACTTTAGCGTAATGCTTCTACAGGAAATTTAACCCTTGGATTGTGTAGTAGCCCTCACCTATATGAGGCAAATCTTCCATATTTTCCCAGAAATGTTTTACTCCCACTGGGGCTGGTTGGTTATTCCCAATTCTTCCTTGTCTATTATTCTCTTTATATTGCGTACAATCCCTTTCAGTGTCCAGATTTCCCACATTTTTTTACACTGTGGCTAATGACAGTCTCCCTTCCATGGTCAGAACGTCCACGACAATAACAATTGACATCAGTCGAAAAAGTTACTTTTCCATTTGTGGACTTGAGTTACTACATCCATTTATTCTAAAACCATTGCTGAATCTACAGCACTTGCTAAGTCTCTTGAAATTTATGCACATACTTTCCATGTCATCTGACAGCATATCACGTATGGCGGATGTAGTGTAGGCGGAAGCCCTGGATCCGAATCAGCAACACAGCGTGCAGCCAGGGAAGCGGTACTTTGGTGTCACGCCCAACAGGTTGTAGACGGTAGTTTGCAGTCACTCAGTACGACCCTTCACCGGCGGAACGCCCAGGGCCACCAACATCTTCTTCAGTCACGGCGGCAACCAAAGAGCAGTGGCATCTAGCAGTGGCTAAGCCCCACAACAGCTGGCTGGACGTGGTCTCGAAGGCGAAGTCTTCTCTCGGCAGCAGCCACCACATCACAATTCGGCAACCAAGTTATCCAGTAACTAGTGAGACTGTCATTCCATCGGAATCAGAGTTGCAGATGGGATGAAAAGACACTGAGACTGAGGCTTCAGAAATGGTTGTATTTAAACTGGACATAACATAATCGCGGCTGGCTATGCGATAATTTGCCCTCATTATCCGGAGGTGTCAGCGAACATGTCCCCACCGTGATGTCTCAGTTATTGTCAGTTCCCCTTGCCTTTGTGCTTTCCGTCAGTGCTAGAATGCCATGGAGTATCTGAGCTCGGAGGTTATATGTTACGGCTCAGCTCGATGTGGCAGTGTATTAAGATTGGTGCTCTGCCTTGTGCAACAGAGCACTCTTTGCATGCCCCAGACACTGCTTGTGGCACATGGTATGAACCGGCTCTGATTCTCTGCCATCCGCATCAAGTAATAACTTTAAACATTTATATACGCACCCAGGAATTGAATTTGCTGTGCAACAGTACCGTATTTTACGGATTATAAGGTGTACTTTTTTCTTTAAAAAATTCCTTCCACAATTCAGGTGCATCTTATACTCGCAATTAATATAAAAATATCCATTGTTTGATTTAAAATTCCCGCCAGTCTTAAAAATGGCCATATATTCGATGCCGCTGGAAACCCATCTCTATCTGGCAACATTGTATTCAACTGGCAGCAGCAGTGCATCGATGCGACGAACATAATTTATGGGGATTCACAAGCTTGCTAACACTGCCTCCCTGCTGCCCCGCCATCACAAACCCGGATCACTGTCTAGCCTATGATGGATCACTGCAGTCTACGGTGCCAGTGAACTTGCTTTTGAAAGTGATTGTTGTTATCAGTAACAATACAATATTTTTGTTAGTAGCTAATTTCGTAATGGAAAAAATAAAAGATATTCATATGATGCGGCTATAAACTGAAAATAATAGCATATACGGAAGAACATGGAAACACAGCAGCTGAGTGGCATTTGAACCCTCCACCAACAGGAGAAACCATTGGCGATTGGCGGGCTAGTACAGAAGAACTGAAAAATGTGAGGAAAAGGAAACGTGAAAATAGAGGACTGAATGTAAAATAGCCAAAACTAGAAGATGACGTATTGAAATCGATTCAACGATACCGTCAAAATGGCATTGGAGTTAATGCAAAAATTATTCTAATACACGCTTGTAAGCTAGTGCTACAGACTTTAAAAGTGGAGCTACTTGGTGCCACAGGTTTATCAAACGTCATAGACTTAGCATGCGAACCAAAACCAAAATCTCTCAGAAAATGCCACAGGAGTATCTAGAGAAAATATTATCTTTCGATCGCTTTATTATTCAACATCGAAAGAAAACCAGTGTAGAACTAAGCCAAACAACGAATATGGACGAAGCTTCTTACAATTGTTGTGCCGAGTAACAGAACTGTTGCCATGAAAGGTGCTAAAACTGTAACTATAAAAACAAGCGGACATGAAAAAATGCACTATAGTGCTGTCCTTTCATGCTGTGCTGACAGTACTACACTTAATCCAATGATCATTTTCAAGCGAAAAATAGCGCTAAAACCTTGTGAAATACCACAAGGTGTTGTTGTTCACGTACATGACAAGGGTTGTATGGACAAGGCTGGTGCGAAACTGGCTGAGTGTGGGGGAGAAGGAAAGGTGCTTTATTGAAGAGGAGTTCTCTTCTTGTGCTAGATCAGTTTAGCAGTAATTTTAAAAATTCTGTGAAAGAGAAGTTGAGACAGGGAAACAAAGAGCTTGCTGTTATTCCGGGAGGACTTACTTCACTTAACTTCTGAGGTCATCTGTCCCCCAGAACTAAGAACTACTTAAACCTAACTAACCTAAGGACATCACACACATCCATGCCCGAGGCAGGATTCGAACCTGCGACCATAGGGGTCGCGCGGTTCCAGACTGTAGCACCTAGAACCGCTCGGCCACCCCGGCCGGCTACAGTGTACATGAGAGAGGATTGAAACCCATCATGAATACACGCCGAAGGGAGCTTTAAAACGACCTACAATCAAACAAGGGTGTCAGTGGATAAAACAGTCATGGTCCCGTGTGAGAGAAGACATTATTGTTAAATCTTTCAAGAAGTGAGGCATAAGTAACGCTCTCGATGGCAGTGGAGACCATCTTATACGACGAGCACAACGATGAAGACGAAGAAGAAGAAGAAGAAAAAGAAGGAAATTCAGATGATGATATTCAGAGATTTTTAAGGTCAGTCAGTTTTATAAGTCTGGTTTCGCAATCTAATAATAAAATGGCAAAATGTAATTTTTTTTAAAAACTGCTTAAAAATTAAGGAGCGTTTTATAGTTCGTAGCGTTTTATAGTGCGTAAAATACGGTACCTACAGCTGTTATATCTTCTATACTGTGGTACTAAGCCTTTCCTTAATGCTTCAAACGTTCGAGCTCTCCTTAGGTCCTCATGCCAAATTACATACGTTTTTCCATCCCCTATAAAACGAAATTTAGCAATTTGTAAGAAATGTTTATCAGAAAATTTAGTAATTTGTAACAACTGCTTATCAGACCAACAACACTGCATTGCGGCTCTCAACAGGTTGTTCAGAACTGCTAATACATCCTCTTATCCTCGCCCAAAAAGTAATAACCTAGGACACTGGTACTAGTACCTACGAAGAGTAGCAACAAACTGGACGAAGATCTGTCCTTCTTCAAAGCATCCAACTGCCTGTGCAAGTTTACATTATCTGCCCTCGTTTGAGCCACTTCGTCTAGCAACTTCTGTACCGATTTCCTCCGATTTACTCACTGTAAAGCCTGCATCTAACACACTAGGACAAAATATAATATTACAAACACAGGGAGAATATCTAATTTTAGTTATATTGTAACAGTTTTTAACACATCTTATTCTTTATACCTGAGCGCCAACCAAGCACATTTGTCCCACTCCCTGGTGTAGTGACCACATTTTCTACACTTAAAACAAACTACAGGTGATGACTGAGCATGGGGGTAGGAGGGGGGCACACTCAAATTACCTAGTGTACATCCAATTGGGCACATACCGGCTAATGTCGTTTTCGTATTTCCTTTAAACTCACTCAAATCTGTACCTGCGTCAACTTTCATGAACCTCACTTTAAAACCAGTCCTTCAGTCTGGACGGTCTGTCGTTTCACAACACTTTAAAGGTGAACAGCCGGAAAAGACAGTTTCTTTCCACTCACAGCCCTGCACACTGACTCACGACATTGCTCGAATCAACTTGGTACTTTTGGCGCCATTTATTATGGTTCCAGGATGGTCTGATAGTTATTGACACAGAAAATGTCAGAATGGTTCGCTGGGCGTTGATTGTGAGGGACCAGTTCCTCTGCAGTCGTGTAATAAGAAATGCACCTCATCAACAACGTAATTTCTTCAGTAGGTATTCACACGGCCTCTCAACGCAACATATCGGTGGTGTGCGAGGCTCGCCTCAGCAACACATGCAGCAGTGCATGGCAGAGCCCAGTGTGCGGACTCCAGGCAGGAAGGTAACCACGGTAGAGGCGCAACGTCAGCGCCTCGGCAAGCGTGTGGCTACCAGAAGTGTTCCACCTGCGGCAGAGCGTGAGTGAGACTGTTAGTCCATCGCCCGTAGTAGGTCAGGTGCAATATACACTGAGGCATGAACTGCAAACCACGAAGCCTTTGGCAGCAACCAGGAGTTAGTTGACGGCACCCTGCAGGTGGATGGAATCAGTTCAGGCCCCAGCAGGTCCAGGCCTAGATGCAAGCCACACTCCACCAGCTAGCAGAGGCAGCGGATAGAAGCAGCCGAGACTAGATGACCCAAATTGGGTAGATGACTTGTATGGTGTAGTTCTCGGTGTAAGCAGCAGTCTACGACAGATACTGCAAGGTCCAGGTAGTGAGTACTTATACCTGATTTGCTCAGCTTTGTTTTGACCGGAGCGTGCCTACAGTCACGCAGTAATGTCCAGATGATGTGGCTCCAGTGCCCAGCATGTGGTAACCCCATACACTTCAGTACTGTGCCGGTTTCAGCGGTATTCCGGCCCTGGCAGCGGAATTTCGAAGGCAGCACGGTGGTCTGCCTGGCTACAAGTTGTGAAGCCCACTAGGGAAGGTGTTGGTGCAACAATTGAAAAGGGAAATATTGTAACAGTTAATTTCAATGTAAGTGGAAGTATCTGTCGGGAGTTCAGCATAGTAAAAAATGTGGACAATCAACAGTACACAAAAGAAGGGAACAGAAGCTACTGAGACGTGGTGCAACTGTTCAGATGGATGTGGGTTGCAATAGTTATTCACAGATGGAGAAGCTTATATAGCACAGAGTACCGCAAAGAGCTGCATCAAACCAGTCTTTGGACTGAAGACCGCAACAACAAGATGAGATTATAGTATTTCGAACCAGCTTCGTCACTTTACTCAGGACTCGTTGAAGACACTTTCACAACTTGGGTCAGAAATAGTCTGAAAAGCGTGGACTGCTGTTTCAAGGTAGATTGTGCTGAGAAATAATTCTTAAGAAAAAATTCGATAAGTTGCACCTTTTCTGAGTTAATTAATACTGAAGTTAGCCGATCAAGATGTTGTGCTCGCAGATTAAAGCGGCCCGCCAGATACAGTTAATGACAAATGGTTCAAATGGCTCTGAGCACTATGGGACTTAACATCTTAGGTCATCAGTCCCCTAGAACTTAGAACTACTTAAACCTAACTAACCTAAGGACATCACACACATCCATGCCCGAGGCAGGATTCGAACCTGCGACCGTAGCAGTCCCGCGGTTCCGGACTGCAGCGCCTAGAACCGCACGGCCACCGCGGCCGGCAATTAATGACAGTTATTCTCACAGCGTAATGATAGCGCACATGTCTGCTCAGGCTTTGGCTCGAGTTCCATCCTTATTAGCGTCCCATGTCCAGTTTGGTGTCACCGTCTCTGGCAATGACCTGATTGGCTAACTTCAGTGCCGATTAACTCGGAAGCGGCGTAAAATGGCGAATTTTTTTTTTTTTCCAGCAGTTATTACTCTGCGCAACCTACCCTGTAATGCCCTTACAAGTGTTGCAGACTGTTGCTAGCCACCCTGCATAAGCAGCTTCATGCCTACCACAGGGGAGTGGTATAGGTTTTCTGTCTTTCATTGTGTCTATAAATGATAAATCTAAGCACCCAGCGTGGTTATTCGCTGATGACGCTATTACAGAGAAGCTTGTTGCATCGCCAGGAAATGCTTTTGAAATATAATATTACGAGCAGAGGATCGACGATTGATACGCAAACAAATGTAGCACATTATGCATATTAGTTACATGTTTTGGTGATCAATTAGTGGAAACAGTTGCAACTGTTACATAATTAGGAGTATGCGTTCTGAGTGATTTCAGGTGGAAGTGCCACATGAAACTAGTTAGAGTAGAGGCAGATGCCGAAAAGATTCATTGTAAATCTCCTTTGAAAATGTAATACACGCATGAAGTTAGACTGCAAAATTCTCATCCAACAGATTTTTAGTCTTGTTCGTTAGCCTGGGATCTTTGTCATGAATGATTAATCGAGGGGATCAAGCAAAGTAGCGTCTAGTAAACTTGAAAGCATTTTCTAAGTCTAGTCGCAGTAGCTACAAGAGGCGTTCTATGTCATGAAAACGTTCACTGTTACATTCCGGAAGTGTACGTTCCAAACAGAGTCAAGCAACACATTTTTCTTCAACATACATGCAGCGAAATGACCACAACGGTAAAATCAGAGAAACTGGAACTCATACGCAGGCATATTGACAGTTGTTCTGAGTATACTTCAACCACAGTTGACATGAAAAAGAGGAAATGAATGAGCTACTAGGAGTATCCTCCGCAAAATCCGTAAGATGGTTTGGGAATAATAGACGTGTATATAGAAGGACGAGAGACTAATGTGATACAGGGATTTTACGCTCGCCACGACGTTGCTAAGCCACTTACTCATGGGGCAAAGGAGCTGTCATCTGTGTGTTAGTGTACACCCGACGTTCGAGGGTGTTTCTCCACCTCTCAGCTCTCTACTTCATTATTCAAGTTTCACTGGGAAAGGTAAGTATCCAAAAAGTATGCGGGAGAGGAAATAATTAGGGACGTAGAAAGGGGTACATAACGACAATACAGCTACCGATTCCCCTTTCCTGCACCCTCCCCTCACACATACAATTCTGTTGACTGTAGAGCGCTGGGGAGTGCCCGTTAAGCGATAGGAAGAGTGCAGTCAAATAAAGAAGATAACTTTGTTAGTATGGCATGCAGGAATGGACAGAAAGAAACTTTAAGGGGAGAGGCACAAAAAATGGGTGAAGTTTAGTATTGCCTTTCATACAAGGACTGTTTTTATTAAAATGGGTGTTGGCCGGCCAGAGTGGCCGAGCGGTTCTAGGCGCTACAGTCTGGAACCGCGCGACCGCTACGGTCGCAGGTTCGAATCCTGCCTCGGGCATGGATGTGTGTGATGTCCTTAGGTTAGTTAGGTTTAAGTAGTTCTAAGTTCTAGGGGACTGATAACCAAAGAAGTTAAGTCCCATAGTGCTCAGAGCCATTTGAACCAAAATGGGTGTTTCGCCACTGTATTATAAATATAAGGAATGTTCAAATATAGATACGAAACATCGTAACAACCAAGCCGTTTGAAATTCACGTACTCCGATTTGGGACAATGTAGTGAGACATCTTGGAAAGCGAATGTAGTGTCCGGCGTCGCTATGCGCATGCGTTGTCACTTCTCTCTAACAAAATTCAAAGCTGTACTGTCAGCACACAAGACGATGCTCACCATGTTCTACTCGTCGAAGTCCTCGAACACAGAAAAACCATTAACAGCGACGTGTACTGTTAGACACACAGTAGCCTACGCAAGCCATCAAGAGCAGACGGCCTGGGCTGCTCACGGAGGGGATGATTCCGCTGGAAGCTACACGATAACGCGCATCCACAGTCTCCAAAGTCACACAATGTTTAATGGCCAAGTTCAACTGGGAGCAGCTTGAGCATCCGCTCCTACAACCCAGACATGTCGCCCGGCTACTTCCCTGTGTTTGGTCTGTTAAAAAAAAAAAAAAAAAGAAAAAAGGAAAAAAGAAAAAAAAAGAAAGAAAGAAAAAAAACATCTCAAAGAGAAGCGCTTCAACTCGGACGCTGAACTGAAGACACTGTGGAGGACTGGCGCCAGTGACAGCCACAGGAATTCTGGGAACAAGCAATCCTTTTGCTCGTCAAACAGTGAGATAGTTGTGCCCAGGCCTCTGGCGTTTACTTTTGAATGAAGACTTCAATTATACCCACAGTGTTGTTTCGTACCATTCCTTTTGAACATATCTCACACATTCGTATACGCAATCCTTTTTTATCTCATAATAAATTGAAAAAAGTCCGCCCCCGGTAGCTGAGTGGTCAGCACGGCAGGATGTCAATCCTAAGGGCCCGGGTTCGATTCCCGGCTGGGTCGGAGATTTTCTCCGCTCAGGGACTGGGTGTTGTGTTGTCCTAATGATCATCATTTCATCCCCATCGACGCGCAAGTCGCCGAAGTGGCGTCAAATCGAAAGACTTTCACCCGACGAACGGTCTACCCGACGGGAGGCCCTAGTCACACGACATTTTTTATTTTAATTAAAAATGACGGCTGCAGCTCTTGTTCAAGATATGCGTCTAGCGAAATGTCCTAGTTTTCGCGAAGCGTTGTACAGACTCGTGGCTATTTCTTAAATCCATGAAAATATAAAATTCTTAAAACAGAATGAATTTGGGGGGGGGGGGGGGGGTCAAAGAATAGTGTTTTGAAAAATACCTCGAAAAAAGACAGCTATTTGGAAAACATGTCAATTCTTCGCATGTTTTTTCTAAATTCGAATGTTAAAAAAATATTCAATATTCGAATATAAAGAAATCTCTCGCTAAGGCCCCCGAAATATAATTATCTGTCATTTCAAAAAAGCGCTTCACACACTCAAAAATGTTATTTCGAGAAACATGCGTTTAAAGTTTGGAGTAACAAGAAAAACGTTGTTTCAAACCTTTAGGTTAACCTTCGATCCCAGGACCTTTCCCTTCCTCAGACATGTTCTGGATCTGAATTTGGTGCTGGATTTATTCAGTACAGGCTCTTTTAACAAACAGACATTCCTTGCTCCATGGCAGCCACGTCAGATAACGCAGCGAAGATTTTGCTGTTCGTTCCTGTGACGATTTCTAACACATTCATGGTCTTCAGAATAGAAGAATAATCTTCGCTGAATATACTTGTAGCTATATATGCTGCTATTTCAACAGTTTTTGCCACACAATGAAGATGTTTCGTTACCAGATTCCAATTGCACGCGTTGAAACTCTCGTTGTCATTTTGCGTATTGGCACCGGTGCATCTTTTAAGCACATTTGCACTGGGTAGAAATTCGTATACTGATCGAATCTTTTCTTGAACTAATTCATCGAGTGCCTACAGCTGCCTATATTTTGGTCGGCGCACGGTTCCATTCAACATGCTGTAATTTATAAAACACTTTCACAATCAAAAAATCCTTTTGCAGGCGTAATCTATACATTTAAAGGATTAAAATTATATACAAATATCAATTTTTCATCGGTATCGACCAGAAGCTCTCCTTAATTTCATCTAAAAATCAGAAAATAGTGCTACAGTGGATTGATTCTATTCATCTCGCGCTAGTTTCTTAGCGAGATGTAAATTTCTTCGTTTCTTTGTAATGCCAACTAATTGTAGTAGTAGAGTAGTACGAAGGCGCCGTACATTTTTAACTTGTCATTCCTATGAGCTACTCATTCAAGATTATTGTCGTATTACTCACTGTCTCTTGTAAGTGCCTCTATCGTCACTGCTCAAGATTTCATACCGATAACATTAGTCTTCCACAGTCACGTATAACCTAGCAATCGTCTCTCATAAACTGCTTACCCTTTACGGAGTAAACAACTTTACTTCGTTTCTTTAGGTCTCTTTCATTAAATTTGCAAGGTACGGTGGCTCAGAATATTGTTTTCGTGTTATCACAATTAGTCGCGATTTATTAGCCATAAACTTAGATGAGTTTTTAAGTTTCGTCAGTTCATTCTGATGTCATTAAAATCTGATAATTTTTCATAGAACTGTTTTTAAAGTAAAGACGGTCAAGACTTGAAGACTCGAGGAGCACGTACGGCCGCGAGCAGCTCAGTACGGACATGGCTGCCCACTTCGCCGTCGCTGTGGTAGAGTGGCCGTAGCGTATTTCCCTGCTGCTCTTTCCCTACTCTGTATCACAATATTAACAATTTTCACCTTTCCTACGTTTCATAACCCGTTTTTATGTGAGTTATGTGGCAAAATATGCGAACGACATTGACAGGATAGATTCAGACAGTTACACAATGAAGAAAAAATTATTTAGTACTCGCATAAATAACAAAAAAAGTGGATATTAGAAGTACATTAATGTATACTGATGCGGGAAAATAACTTCGAAGCGTTTCACGTGTGTTGTCTGTGTGTGAGTGAAATGGTTCCAGTGGAAGTTCCTAACCATTTCGTAATTTTCCTCAGATATGAGACTGTTATATCAAACTCACAACAATACAGTGAGTGCAACTTGAAAGAATATTACTGGAGAATTTATTTTCTCAAGGCTGAGTATGAGGTGAAATGAAGGGAGAGAGTAATTAGAAGTAGCAGTACAAAGGTAGTTCCGTTTCAAAACACTCGGGGTGTGCCCGAGCTTGGTGTCACTATTCAATTTAAAGAGCACTATTTACAGTGTCGCATTCTAAAGGGCATAGGCAAAATAATGTGAACAGTGGTAGTAATGGGATGGTTGTGTTGCTCAACAACGCAGGTAAGGCACGTCTCGGGCTGGACTGTGCGTGTTTAGTAATGACTAGGCATCAGTGCAGGTTGTTACTTCGTATTTGCATTCAGAGGCCGAGGTCAACTTGCAATGGAAGACCTAAGAGATTTCCAAAGAAAGCAGATTGTGGGGGCCTGATGAGCTGGAGCATCACTAACCAAGACAGCCAACTTATTGATTGTTTCAAAAATGGTTCAAACGGCTCTGAGCACTATGGGACTTAACAGCTGAGGTCATCATTTCCCTGTAACTTAGAACTACTTAAACCTAACTAACCTAAGGACACCACACACATCCATGCATGAGGCAGGATTCGAACCTGCGACCGTAGCGGTCGCGCGGTTCCAGACTGTAGCGCCTAGAACCGCTCGGCCACCACAGCCGGCGATTGTTTCAAGAGCAACTGTTTCCACAGTCATGACAGCCTATACAAAACATGGAAAGACCTCATCGTGTAAACGTAATAATGGGCGCAAATCGAAACTAAATGGCAGAGATCGTTGTACGCTAACACGGATTGTGTCAAAACAACACAAAACTACGGCGGCTATAGCGACTGCAGGGCTCAATAGCCAACTTCGAGACCCTGTATCTACTGACACTGTACGCCTGGAACTCAAAAATGGTTCAAATGGCTCTGAGCACTATGGGACTTAACATCTGCGGTCATCACTCCCCTAGAACTTAGAACTACTTAAACCTAACTAACCTAAGGACATCACACACATCCATGCCCGAGGCAGGATTCGAACCTGCGACCGTAGCAGTCGCGCGGTTCCGGACTGAGCGCCTAGAACCGCGAGACCACCGCGGCCGGCACGTCGGGAACTCCATAAACCGAATATTCATGGAATAGCTGCTATACCGAAACCATTAGTGACGACAGCCAACGCAAAGAAACGTAAAACCTGATGTCAGGAGCAAAAATCCTAGACGGCTGATCAGTGGAAACACGTCATATGGTCCGACAAGTCAACGTTTTCTTTATTTCCAACATCGAGCTGGATTTACGTCTGGAGAACGCCAAAAGAAGCCTATAATCCTGATTGCTTGATTCCAACGGTTAAGTATTGAGGTGGAAGTGTGATGGTGTAGGCAGCTATTTCATGGTATTCTCCTGCTCCCATTATTGTCTCAAAGGCCGTGTTACGGCCAAGATTACGTGAACATTTTAGGTGAACATGTGCACCCCATGATTCAAACGTTGTTCGCCAACAATGATGCCATATTTCAGGGCGATAATGCACCCATTCGCACAGCCAGGACAGTACAATCGTCGTATGAGGAGCATGCAACTGAACTGCAGCGTCTTCCCTGGCAAGCACAGTCCCCAGATTTTAACATTATCGAACTCTTGTGTGCGGTATTGGAGCGCAGACTCCGGAGCAGATTTTCACCTCCCTCGTCAGTACAGACGAGAAGAGGTTCTGATCGAAGAGTGGCATAACATTCCACTGAAGACTACACAATCATTATATCCGAGTATTCCAAGAAGAATCGCAGTTGTATTACGGGCAAATGGGAGTCCAACTCCTTATTAATAAACCATTCCCAATTAAATATAGGTGTTCACATTATTTTGCGTATCCCCTGTATATCTGTATAAGGCAGTCTAAAAACGTTTGGAATTTACCTGAAGACAATGTGGAACAAATTGGTTGATCGGAAGCTGTAATCCAGGAACCCTTCTGTGCTTAACGTACAAGATGGCGTACTGGTTACTACTCTGTTCTAGCATTTTAGAAGCGTCCACGTCCTTAAATTCATGACCTCCTATCTTGATAAAGTTTCTTTTTATATTCATAAATAGCTTTAGGTAAATGCTGGGGTGAGACCATGCCAAATTTCTTTCACGCCTTCATCAACAGCACAAGTGCCCTGTCCTTTTTCTTCTCTCCTTGTAGAATAAACTCCGATAACGAAAATTTCATCCACCATCAGGATGCTTCATGCACTTAAGTAAAACCATAGTGTACGTCATTTCTAGAGATAACTGGTAACGTTCTGATGAAACTGTGCCTACTTTAACTTTAGAATGAACGGGTCCTCGGCTGCCTTTGGATTTATGGGTGTTACTCTCAAATGCAACTTTTACAGACGTACATTCATTTAAACAAGAAACAAATAAATTCAGAGACAATTTTCCAGTTCATTACAGACATATAATTTGTTTCAACGATTACTGAAATATACACACGAAAGTTATTACCTGCCGAGTCAATGTGACAAATTGGGTAATATTTCTACTCAGAAAAACCTCTTACACCAGTTCTCTCCAGTTCATCTAAATATATACCAGAGTTTAAAATGTGGAGACGATCAGAGATATCGGTTATGGACAAAATATCAAATGTCTCCTTCAAGTCTTGTAGTTTCCAGCCGTTTCATTTTTTCTTTCTTTTCTAACTGGAATGTTGTTTTTTTCTGTGTGATTAAAATCGTTTCATTACGTTCGTGCACCTAAACTAGTGAACAAAATCGTCACAAAGAGGTTGTGCACCAGCTGTGGCTGCTGGTGTTCGCCACAAGTAACGACCAGCGCGCAGATACACACTCTGTGCTGAGGTCGCAAAGGGCGACCAGGCTCTGGTGCAGGCGTGCTATAGGATTCAGCTGTTTCAGCGTCCATATGAGCTTCGTGTTCCTTAGAGCTTGTTGAGTCGTTTACGATGCGTACCAAATCGATCAACATACAGATACAAAATAATTTTGTTAGGATGTCTGCTGTCGATTCCTTAGTCGCTAAATTACTTTTTCTTTACGGAACGTATAAAAAGCTGAATTTACGAGAACAGTTACGCCAACTTTACACAGCATTTAATTGGGCATAGCCGTGGGCCAGTACACATTGAACAAGATACGGTGGTTGTATGAATGAACAACCACAACGGAAAACTCCCGCCGTTACAGAAAAATTATCACATGTACGAGGGGCGTTCAGAAAGTAAGCTCCGATCGGTCGCGAAATGGAAACGACTATGAAAATCCGATAAAGCTTTGCACAGATGTGTTGGGTAGTGTCTCTAGTATAACCCCAGTTAGCATCACGTCGCTCTTCTCATTTCTGAGCTCGCAGTGAGTGCGTAAAGATGTCTAGAAAATAGTGTCTGCCGCCAAGTACGAGGGCCTGGTGAGAAATTTCGCCTGAAGCTATGCAGCTAACATTACATAACTGTCGTGCTGTTTCTTCTTCAAGACAATTCTCAGCCGCATTCTGCAGGGGCAATGAAGATGCTCCTGCATCGTTTTCAAATGGAAATGTGAGATTACCCACAATACAGTCCGCAATTGTCTCCCCCTGAGTTTCATCTCTGGTCACATGAACCGCTGTCTTTGAAGACAACATTTTGACACAGACAACGAGGTGTAGGCCAGCGTGGAGAATTGGCGGAAAGCACTGGCGGCTGCCTTCTATGATGAGGCTATTGAAAAGTTGGTACAACGCTATGACAAAAGTCTGTCAGAACGGCGACTACGTAGAGAAGTAGCTGAAAGGTGTAGCTAATTGTTACAAGTAAAACATTTCTGATGTTCACTGTGGTTTCAATTTGGCAATCAATCGGAGCTTACTTTCTGAACAGGCCTCGTATAAGCCATTGCGCTAAAAAAGAAAGTAATCGATAGCAAGTAAATACAAATTATAACTCATTTACCTTCTTAGTCACAGGAAGAGTAACAAACTGTAATACACAGGCTGAAAAAAAAAACAGCCTTATAATAATGTGAGAGCAGAGTAGGGGACGTCGAATGGTTCAAAATTTTTCAAATGGTCATCGGTCGAAAATACACCGTCGTCGGACAACGGCCATAAAACGACGACTAATCAGCGTGTAGAGCGTGGAAGTGTGTGCACTTAAAATAACTTGCTTCAGCTGGAACGCCTTATGCTACAAAGCGCACTTACTAATTAAATTAGCCGGAGGTAGTGGTATCAGCTGAACAGACGAAGTTGCGCAAACTTTAAATTCCTACGCATGGCTGGTTACATTAGACGCGAATTTTCTCTGGTGTTTTTTGTTTAAACCCTCAATATTAAATTTACAACGATAAAAGTACCGTAACGCGAATAATTTGTTAAAATAAAGAAGCTGCACTGCAGAAACAGCAATGCAGTAAGGTAATCGACAGGTGGCAGGTCTACCATAAGGCGCAACGTTATTAACAATGAAATCTCAAGACCACACGTTTTAATTTTTGTTAATGTACAGAATGCTTGAATGAACTTTTACTCTAACAAGTATAGTAGATCAGTAAGTCTAAAATATGACAGTGGTGAAATAAAAACACAAATTCCATTTTAATCACTCTTTTATTCGTAAATCACATTTTTATAGCAAATGCTCGAAACTCCTCCCTCCAATATTATTACAAAGTTGACGTCGTCGAAAATATTAATGTCGCACGCTGCCGATTATCCCTGGCATGTTTCGAATGATTGTCACGGGGAGACACACATTCGCTTACCGGTCGAAACTACGCGCGCTAATTTGCTCTCGTTTTATGGCCGTAGCTCAACAACGGTGTATTTATGAAATACGGATACTGGAAAATTTTGTTCTACATGAAGTCTTTTACCCCGCTCTGAGCTTATTATGCGTTTTTTTCTCTATGCTGTAGAGCAGAGCATTACCAAACACCACGACAACCAAATTTTACTTCTTCTCCCACTCTTACCCACAGACTTGAGAAAAAGTAAAATCCCGTATTACAGTTCGGTTTTCTAAGTAATCTTCAGTCAGATACCTAAAGTGATAGTGCGTGAGCAGGTATTTTATTTCCTGGTCGGTCGTGATGAAATGTATCTTAGGCTTCCCTGTGGATCACAGCCATGATTTTTCATATTTTCTTTCCGTATTAACCTGTTAAAGGGATGAATTCGCATTATAACTTCGTTGGAAAGAATTAAGATAAGTGGAGCATCTTACTGACGATTTCATGGATATGTGATGACACATTAGCTGCAACTGATCTTAAGACTCACCTGAACCAATCATGAACAAGTAAAAGAGTTTGCTCAAAATGTTGAACAGATGTTGTAATACATTTCCTCTCGAACACAACCATGGACCAAGACTCGCCACTTTAGCCGCGCGGGATTAGCCGAGCGGTCTCGGGCGCTGTGCGACTGGTCCCGGCGGAGGTTCGAGTCCTCCCTCGGGGATGGGTGTGTGTTTTTGTACTTAGGATAATTTAGGTTAAGTAGTGTGTGAGCTTAGGGACTGATGACCTTAGCAGTTAAGTCCCATAAGATTTCACACACATTTGAATTTAAACTCGCCACCTTACTCCCATGCTCAACTGAAACTAACGTAAACCACTAAACCTACTTAATCTACAAAATAAGCCTGTCACTAAAGAAAAAGAAGAGTATTTTATAAATAAGAACATTGTTAATGCTTTGCCACTGTCCGCTTTTCAGCATGTTTCCCCTCATTTAAATGCACCAGAGCAAGTTTCGCGATTTCTGTAGCTTGTGTATTTGTCTTTGTAGAGTGATTAGACGGTTAGACGGAGAGACATTAAACTAAAGAGTATCATATAAATAAAAAAACAATTTTTGATGTCTATCGTATCGAGGTCGTCGAAAGCAGAGCACTGCAACGTGTATGAGAATGGACATAAAAGTCAGATGTGGAAAGAACAGTCCCACCATTCGTGAGAAATACGTAGTGGATTTAAGAAAAATTTAGCATAGATTGAAACTGGTTCCTCCCACATACTAGACTAAAGCTCAACCGCTGCCCTGTAGCACTAGATAAATTACTCTACTGATTCACTATTTATTTATTAATTGTTGGTATGCATATAGGTCAGCCACCTAGAAACTAAAACACAATGCAGCTGTTTGTTGTATATAGTAAGTATTATTCAATAATTACTTTTAGTAACTATCGACCCACATAGACGCTCACGTTAGCACACCGCATCCGGGATTCGGGGTGCGCGCCGGCCCTGGATGGGATGCGACCGGCGGACTAACGACGAGGTCTGATGTGCCGGCCAACCTGGATGCGATTTTTAGGCGATTTTCCCACGTCTGAAGCCAACGGACTTGCCGCTGTGGTAACACCGGTTCCCGTCACATCACCGAAGTTAAGCGCTATCGGGCTGGGCTAGCACTTGGATGGGTGACCATCCGGTCTGTCGAGCGCTGTTGGCAAGCGGAGTGCACTCAGCTGTTGTGAGGCAAACTGAGGAACTACTTGATTGAGGAGTAGCGGCTCCAGTCTCTGAAACTGACATACGGCTGGGAGAGCTGTGGGCTGACCACATGCGCCTCCATATCCGCATCCAGTGACATCAATGGTCTGAGGATGACATGGCGGCCGGTCGGTAGCGTTGGGTCTTCATGGCGTGATGGGAGGAGTTTAGTTTTAGTTTAGTTCCAAGATCTGGCTAGGTGAATACTGGGCTGGTACCCACGTCCCGACTCATTTACACGACCCACGAATATTCCGAAAACGTCTCACACTTGCACATGGTGTAATACTAGACGCAGGCAGATGGGGTGCACAGCTTCTGGCCCTGGAAGCAAGGGTTGGCGACAGGAAGGGCATCCCACCACCCTCTATCACTAAATGCCAAATCCAGGTTAACATGCCGGCTTCGTGAAGACGCGCGATAAGACCAGGAAAAAGAAGAAGATTACTTTTAGTAACTGTTTTCGGATAAATAATCTTTTCCAGAGAATTCATTAGTTACTGAGACACATTATTTACTAAATAAACTGATACTTACTGATTAATATCTCTGTCATTTCTTAGCTGCACTATACTTCAAAATAAATACAGCCAGGTTCAAAGCCTCCAGCAGTAGCATAGTGTTTCTGGAATCCGGAAGACCTTGACCGGGCTGCAGAGTCAAAATATCGTAGCTTCCACATTTCCTTACAAGTCTCCACATATCTGCAGTATGTTTTCACATTCTCACTTTGTGCCTCAATAGCGCCGCCTCTTAAGTTACTCCATGACTCCAGTTAGGATGTACGCTGCAACAACGGCGCGCTACAATCCGTCTTTTTTGCCCTTTGATCCATGTACTGCAACATGCCGCGCAAACAGCTCCCGGGTACACAGAAGTCATAACTTCCGGCACATGCCAATCAATTTGCTTCGGTTTAGAAAGCATCGCTCCTGCAAAACACAGCTCGCTTTTTCACGTACGATATCCTGTGAACCATGAATGCAAACCAAAAGGCAGATTCTGTATTTGTAGACACCCGGAAAACGTTCGACACATAATTACGCTGTATGCTGTTAACAAAAGGCCGAGCATGAAGAATAGGTTATCAAATATTGTGACTGGTCCGAGGGTTTTTTAAGTAATAAAATCAAGAACGTTGCCCTGAGGGCGAGTGTTTATTACAGACATAGGTAACGTAAGGAGTGCTCCGAGAAGTGTGATAGAAGCGCTCTTCCGTTCCACATATCTAAACGATCTCTGGGATAGGACTTACAGTACTCTCAGACACTTTTCTGCTGACCTAGTTGAACTCTATCTGATCAACAGTATCCAGACACCCCTATGTCACGCGCATATGACCACTAAATGTCACGAGAGGCGTACTCACCTATATGAAAGGAGACGAGGGGTATCGTGTTGTCAGAAGAGAAGCAGAAACAGCAGAACGGTTCGGGCCCAGGGACTGGGCGTTTGTGTTGTCCTCATCATTGCATCATCATCATCATCATCATCATCATTCGAGACAGTGCGTAGATTGGACTGTGAAAAAAATTTGACTGTGTCAAAATTGGAACTTTGTACGGGCGCTGATGACCGCGCAGTTGAGCACCTTAGAAATCAAACGTCATCATCATGAGAACGGGTCGGTCACTAGAGTTCAGTGACTTCGAATGTCTATTGTTCATTGGATGCCACCTGAGTAACACTCCATCAGGGACACTAAGACCCTTCTAAAGCTGCCCAAGTCTACTGTTGGTGATGTGATGCTGAAGCGGAAACGCGAAGGAACATCCACAGCTAAGCCAAGACCAAGCAGACCTCGTGCACTGACGTCCAGCTGTCGTCGAGCACTGCAGGGGATGGGAGTAAGAAATCGCATAAAACCAGTCGAAGGGATCACTCATGAGTTCCAGTGTGCTATCTATACTCCAGCCAGCACAATGACTGTGCATAGGGAGCTAAAAAGCATGGAGTACAATGGTCGATCAACTCCTCATAAGCCACTTTTTCTGCGATCATTGCTGTGCGACGCTTGAGATAATGTAAAGATCAACACCACTAGACAGTAGATGACTGGAAATGTGACATTTGGAGTAAGAAATCACGATGTATCCTATGGTAATTTGATGGAATGATTTGGGTTCCGCGAATACATGGATACCGTCACCTGCCATCATGTGCAGTTAAGGTATATGGACCTATTTCGTTGCGGTTCTAGGCGCTTCAGTCTGGAACCGCGTGACCGCTACGGTCGCTGGTTCGAATCCTGCCTCGGGCATGGAATTGTGTGCTGTCCTTAGGTTAGTTAGGTTTAAGTAGTTCTAAGTTCTAGGGGACTGATGACCACAGATGATAAGTCACATAGTGCTCAGAGCCATTTGAACCAACCTATTTCGTGGTTGGCGGGCCGGTGTGGCCGAGCGGTTCTAGGCGCTACAGTCTGGAACCGCGTGACCGCTACGGTCGCAGGTTCGAATCCTGCCTCGGGCATGGATGTGTGTGATGTCCTTAGGTTAGTTAGGTTTAAGTAGTTCTAAGTTCTAGGGGACTGATGACCTCAGTAGTTAAGTCCCATAGTGCTCAGAGCCATTTGAGCCATTTCGTGGTTACGGCGTAGGCCCCTTATTGCGCTTAAGAAAATGCCAAATGCGGAAGAATACGAACACATTTTAAAGTACTGTACTGCGTACAGAAAAGGAAGAGTTCGGAGACGATGACTGATTGCATCACCATGACACTGCTAACCACCACAAACCAGCATCTGTGAGGCAATGGGTTCTGGGCACTAATACTCCACAAACTGTCAGACCTGCCGCGAGTCCCGATCTGAATGCAGCTGAACACCTTTGAGCTGCGTCAGAACGTCGACTTCGCTCCAGACCCCACAGTCCAGTTCCCTGGTTTCGACTCTTCAGGAAGAATTAGCTGCCATTCCTCCACACACATTCAGACACCTCATTGAAAGTTTCACCAGCAGGGTTCAAGACGTCATACAGGTGAAGGGTGGACAATAACACACTAATACACTATGTGATCATAAGTATCCGGACACCTGGCTGAAAATGATTTACAAATTCGTGGCACCCTCCATCGGTAATGCTGGAATTCAATATGGTGTTGGCCCACCCTTAGCCTTGGATTCTTGGGGAATGGCAGCCCATTCTTCACGGAGTGCTGCACTGAGGAGAAGCCTGGCACGAAGTCGGCTTTCCAAAACATCCCAAAGATGTTCTATAGGATTCAGATCAGGACTCTGTGCAGGCCAGTCCATTACAGGGATTTTATTGTCGTGTAACCACTCCGCCACAGACCGTGCTTTATGAGCAGGTGTTCGATCGTGTTGAAAGATGCAATCGCCATCCCCGAATTGCTCTTCAACAGTGGGAAGCAAGAAGGTACTAAAAACATCAGTGTAGGCCTGTGCTGTGATAGTGAGACGCAAAACAACAAGGAGTGCAAGCCCCCTCCATGAAAAACACGATCACACCATAACGCCACCGTCTCCGAATTTTACCGTTGGCACTTCACACGCTGGCAGATGACGTTCACCGGGCATTCGCCATACCCACACCCTGCCATCGGATTTCCAGATTGTGTATCGTGGTTCGTCACTCCACACAACGTTTTTCCACTGTTCAATCGTCCAGTGTTTACGCTCCTTACACCAAGGGAGGTGTCGTTTGGCATTTACGGTCGTCATGTGTGACTTATGAGCAGCCGGTCGACCATAGAATCCTAGTTTTCTCACCTCCCGCCTAACTGTCATAGTACTTGCAGTGGATCCTGCTGCAGTTTGGAATTCCTGCGTGATGGTCTGGATGGATGTCTGCCTATTACACATCACGACTCTCTTCAACTGTCCGCGGTCTCTATCAGTCAACAGACGAGGTCGGCCTGTGCGCTTTTGTGCTGTACTTGTCCCTTCACGTTTCCACTTCACTATCACATCGGATACAGTGGACCTAGGGATGTTTAGGAGTGTGGAAATCTCGCGTACAGACGTATGACACAAGTGACACCCAACCAATCACAAGCCCACGTTCTAAGTCTGTGAGTTCTGCGGAGCGCCCCATTCTGCTCTCTCACAATGACTAATGACTACTGAGGTCACTGATATGGAGTACGTGGCAGTAGGTGGCAGCACAATACACATAATAAGGAAAACGTATGTTTTTGTGGGTGTCCGGATACTTTTGATCACATAGTGTATGTATTCGGATACTGTTGATCAGACAGCGCACACGAGCGATGTATCGGTTAGGATTAACAGCAGACTCAGACAGTTTGCTGATGACGCTGTTGAAAAGGGAAAAATGTTATGGTTGAGTCACTGAAGAGGGATTCATGATGACTTTACAGAATTCCTGTTTGGTGCGATGACTCACAGCTTGCTTTAAATGTGATTAAATAAATGTAGGTTGATGTGTATGGCGAGGAGAAAAATTCATGTCATGTTCGAATACAGTATTAACGATATGCTGCTTAACTCAATACCGTCGATAAGCTATCAAAGCGTAACGTTGCGAAACAACATGAAATGGAATGAGCACACAAGGTGAGCTGTGGGGAATGCTAATGGAAGAAAACGTTTTATTGGAAGAGTTCTGGGAAAGTGCAGCCCACACATAAAGGAGAAACCGTGTAGAACGCTTGGGCGACCCATTCCTAAGTACTTCTCGAATGTCTGGTATCTCCACTAGGCCTGCATAAAGGAAGACATCGAAGCAATTCAGGAGCTCGCTGCTTGATCTGTTGCCGGACGGAGCGATCAGTACGAGAGCTCCGTCAGCTTATATAGGTACCCCGGAGAGGAACATTTATGACAGGCTGCAAGAAGATTCTACTGCCTCCAAAATTCATTTCGCCTAAAGACCGTTGGGTGAAGAGGAGGGAGGTTAGGTCTCGTACGGAGGCAAACACGAAATCATTTTGCTCTCACTCAGTTTGCGAATGGGACGGGAAAGGGACCGAGTACTATCCCCGCAAAGCACTTTAAAGTGTCTTGTGGAGTATGTTTGTAGATGTAGATGTAGAATTCATTCCAGTCTTGGCCGGCCGGGGTGGCCGAGCGGTTCTAGGCGCTACAGTCTGGAACCGCGCGACCGCTACGGTCGCAGGTTCGAATCCTGCCTCGGGCATGGATGTTTGTGATGTCCTTAGGTTTAAGTAGTTCTAAGTTTTAGGGGACTGATGACCTCAGAAGTTAAGTCCCATAGTGCTCAGAGCCATTTGAACCATAATAATAATATAATAAGAACAATTTCCATTAGTGGAACAATCATGAGCAATATTTTCAGAGCTACAACGGTCCTTCTAAAATTTAAGTGAGCTTCAGGTATCTTCATTATAATTCAGGCCTATGGAGCGCACAGGCCACGGTGCTCTACTGGCATAACAGTATCGTCCATAAACAAGAAAGAATCACCAATGACACCAGCATACGTCTGCATGAAAAACGGAGTGTCTCGTCCCTCTTCTTTAAAGGAGCCTTCAAATAACTGTTTCGAGTGGTGTGGACGCCTGTGTTAATCCTGACCACACCAAGACTGGGCAAATAAGGAATTTTTCAGTCGTGGAAAAGATTAAAATCGGTAAATTCTTGTATAAATGAACCACTTGTTTGCCACAGTTGGCTGGGAGGCCCTGAAGGGTTGTTCTGTCCCATGTAGGAAAGTATATGTTATTCGTAAAATTCAGTGCTTACACATAATCTACTCCCCTTGAATGACAAGGAAGGCTATTTAATGCCACCTTCGAAATCAGAGGTCACCGCTGCGCCGTAGTCAGTTCTCATCATTTCTGATAGATTGTGGGTTGTCCGTAATCGATGCTACTGTTTTGACATTCTTATAACAGTTGGTAAGTGAGCACGTATTCCGTTACGCCTCTTTCAGTGATTATGCACTCTAAGTGGTGTTTTTTATTTGATCATTCCGATGTCCTTTCTCGTCAACAGTAACAATATGATAAGTCGTAACTAAAATGAAATGTCAACATACATTCCAAAGCTGGCATGGAATTAGAAGCCAAATTTGTGGTTAACTCTTTGTAAACAATATCCGTGAATTGTATACACTAATAGGTGCACCTCCAGTGAAGTGAGTTGCAATTATGAGGTGACATTCTCAAAATTAATCGCCAGTATTAAGTCAAGTAACATACCTTTCAGCTTATTTACGTAATTTTCTCACGTTCACTCGGTTTAGTCTCATGTCTTTTTCGTAATTTTCAAAATTTGACACCAAACATTCTCGTAACGGAAACACACTATTCAGAGCTCAGTCAATCTACGTTGAAACACCATCATATATTGTCTCCCTGGTTTCTTTTGATCCGCTACTATAACAAGTCCTGATGAGAAGTTCTGGCGTATTCGTTTTAGGCACCTTAAGCGTGATTAATATTCAAAAATGGTTCAAATGGCTCTGAGCACTATGGGACTTAACATCTGAGGTCATCAGTCCCTAGAACGTAGAACTACTTAAACCTAACTAACCTAAGGACATCACACACATCCATGCCCAAGGCAGGATTCGAACCTGTGACCGTAGCGGTCGCGCGGTTCCAGAGTGGCGCCTAGAACCGCTCGGTCAAAGAGGCCGGCGTGATTAATATTACGATGACGCTAAATAGCTGAACAGCCAAATAAATGCAACAAAAATATTACGTTGAGTAAAATAATTATAATGCCTTTGCAAGCGTACAATGTACCGCATTTGGTAGGAATATTGTTTCATCTCTCGTCCAGCTGTCCCTTAAATGGCCATTTCCAAGATTTTCCTCAATGATTCATTCGAACACTGGGATGTTTCCTTCGACAAGAACATGGAAAATTATTTCTCCCTGCTCACAACGAAACTGACAAAACGTACGTCGCAAATGCCGGAATTCCAGGACTTAAATAGGGGGAGAGAAAATTCCGTCCGCAGAAGACTCGTCGCTGCGTGTAGCCAAGTCTTCTTTAGAATGAATTAGGCGTCGATTTGTATAGTGGCTTTTGACAAGTGTAGCCTATAACTTCTCCGTCAGTGCTTCTCTTCCATCGCGCTAAAGCGGCGGTTATCTTTCAGAAGCTCGTCCTGTGAAGACCAGCTGCTGCAATACGTCATCCCACCGTTTGAAAAACGGTCTTCGGAGGCGGTGATGACTCAGCGAGCGCCTTTGTACAGCGGCACAGTGCTCTTAACGAGGACACGACGTGTGTTATGTTAAGAGACCACGCAGTTCAGTTGTCTCTGCCTAGTTGGGCTCTTATAAACCTGAGATATTCTCAAAACACTGTGCTAGAACTGTAGAAAAAAGAGAAACATGTTGAGCGCTCATATGTTCTCCAATGCTGTGTACTTCAACACTGTTAAACGAAAGTAAAGTAGTGATAAAGATTCTTACTGCAAAAATGCGATATTAATTATCTTAATCTTCTATTTGCTACACAATTTTATAACACAATATTCGCCTTGAAATTGTACTCTTACTGGTGTCTGCATAACACTAATTTGAGAGTATGTGCTTTTTCGCAAAATTTCGTTTCCTTCTTTTTCTTTTTTCGTGTTAGTATGTATTCTTAGTGCATAGTTCATTTCCTGGTCTGATCGTGCATTCCTCGTGCGTATTTCATTTCCTGGTCTGGTCATCCTGATTTCTTATAGTATTCGCGACGAAAGGTGGAATTACTTCTTCAAGCTGGCTCCCACCGACGCCAATGGTCGTACTTGTTCAGCGACACTTCTGCGCTACATCTAACAACGTTGCTACATACACGCCGTCGAAACACAGAGAAAAAATTCCATAAACGTGACAGTACCTTGCCGGCCACGGTGGCCGTGCGGTTCTGGCGCTGCAGTCCGGAACCGCGGGACTGCTACGGTCGCAGGTTCGAATCCTGCCTCGGGCATGGGTGTGTGTGATGTCCTTAGGTTAGTTAGGTTTAAGTAGTTCTAAGTTCTAGGGGACTTATGACCTAAGATGTTGAGTCCCATAGTGCTCAGAGCCATTTGAACCATTTTTTTTGACAGTACCATTATAAAAATATAGAAAGCCAACAGGGCCCTGACATGTTGCTTCAATGAGTGTATAAATCATTATGAGCAATAGAGAGTGGTCACGCTACAAAAAAAAAAAAATCGAATTGAGAGGGGTCTGATAAGTTCTTAACATCAAACTCAGGACGCTGTGAGTGAGGGACAAGAAAAATCCCAGTCTGTCAATTAACCTTTCTTTTTAAATAAACAGAACTATTTACTCAACTATGATAAGTATATAGTGGGAAACTGCCAAGGCCTTGTCTCTGAATGCATTCTGACATTCGCTTAAGTATTTTTTAAAAGAAGTACATTAGGCACGGATCGACATACAGACCTCTACTTTTAAGAATTTAGTGCCTCGCAGTTGTACCGCTTGGTTCAGTGAAAATGTGTTTGAATCAGTGATACTTCTTTAAAACACAACATTTGTAGGAAAGATGAAGACAACGTTCTTCATTCTGGATTCATTACGACACTGAACGGAAATAAATGAGGAAGCACACGGAAGGACAAATTTAGAGTGCCCAGAGTGTGAATCATGTCTGGTTCCCTCGAGTCTCATAAATCTGGCAGGCAATGCTGTTTTTTAAGCCCCATTACTGGGCGATTGAGTAACCTGCTTTGCCTGTAGCGACCTCACGCGCCAAAGAGGGCCATAAAACCAGATGCAAATGTGTGTCCCTGGAAGCGACAGCTTGTGGCTGCAGAGGATGACTCAGATTTCAACCGTTATTTTTTCTCCGACAGATTATGACACTCCATGTACAAACTGGGACTGGCAGACTGGTTTCAAAGCCAAGGAGAAACAGGTAGAGAGAACAATTCTGACTCGTGGCAATACATGGGCTTAAGAATTCGTATCCCAGCGGAGTATAACCACTCAACCTTTGACAGCAGTTTGCTACGTTCACTGCTGCGTTTCTTATCAGATTGTAGCCACGGCAGACTCAGACTTCACGATATATCCTACATCGACACATATACTCTACAAACACTGCATTGTAATCGAGGCCATAAAAGCAGCAGTGGCTCAAACCATAATTCTGTCGAGTTTCCATTCGTACAATAACGGCCTAACCAACGTATCAGAGAAAGGGATGCGCAGAGCATAAACGGGAAGTGAAGCGCATTCTTTGCTGATATTCCACAGCTTATCGTACTCCTTGTTTGATATTCTTTAACATCAAATATTAAACTACCGTCACAGTCCGGAACCGCGGGACTGCTACGGTCGCAGGTTCGAATCCTGCCTCGGGCATGGATGTGTGTGATGTCCTTAGGTTAGTTAGGTTTAAGTAGTTCTAAGTTCCAGGGGACTGATGACCACAGATGTTAAGTCCCATAGTACTCAGAGCCATTTAAACTACCGTCAGCATATGATATCATTGTATTAAATCCAAAAATCAAACAGAAGTTCCTTTGTAATAGTCTCGCATACTCACACTGCGACACAGAATTGTGTATACTACAAATGAAGGGAAAATTATCGACAAAAGTGCACTTACCGGTAATTGGGTTCACGCAGTTACAGAATGCAAGAACAAGAAAGCCGGTTGCGGTTGTCAATATCAGAAATGACGACTTCTTTACTTCAAAGTAATTCATGACACCAGTCGAAAAGTATCAGCTGAAATGCTGAAAGTTGAGCGCTTGTAATCGCAGTGAACAAGAATTGGCCAGTGGGGACATTTTCGATAGATCATAAGAAACTAATAAAAAAAAAAAGATGTGAATGCGACACGTTGCACATTTGTAGATGATTTTTAGTTTTAATAGAAAAAAGCTGTACCTCCTCTTATACATGGGAAGTGAACTATTTTATTTTTTTATAGTAGATGGTATGTGCCTGATCATCCACCATGTTTTCATTTATCCTAAAGGGCACAAATTGCAAATCATGTAATATCTGCCGTTTCTTGTAACAAAATACCCCAAAAATAAATGTTGATATGTACCTAGTCTAAAGTTGTTAACAGTTTGTAATTTATATAATATGTTGTGGTGTAACAAGCTAGCTACGCCACTGAGAAGTAGCCGAAAGGGCACGCGTCAACTCACGCCGTCTTGCGTTAAGTCTGAAACAGGATACTCTATGAATGCTATAAAGAAAAGAACGGAGCTTCTCGTATACCTAACTTTTATTCACTTCTGCGGTACATCGCTCTTGGTAATACAAGTGAGACTCTCTCCAGATATGGTTAACTGCGCCTTGCTAGGTCGTAGCCATGGACTTAGCCGAAGGCTATTCTAACTGTCTCTCGGCAATTGAGAGAAAGGCTTCGTACGTGTAATCGCTAGCAATGTCGTCCGTACAACTGGGGCGAGTGCTCGTACGTCTCTCTAGACCTGCCATGTGGTGGCGCTCGGTCTGCGATCACACAGTGGCGACACGCGGGTCCGACATGTACTAATGGACCGCGGCCGATTTAAAGCTACCACCTAACAAGTGTGGTGTCTAGCGGTGACACCACATAATACACTATGGAAACTGAACTCATTTACATGTACACATCATACTGTACTAAATATTTCAGAAGATATAGAAATGTTCACGTATATAACAAGCACATTGACTTTATTTTGAACTAGTAAACAGATTTAAGAAACAAAAAAAGGCTCCCCAAATTTAACAAATATTTTTTTTAACTTTTAGTTTAAAGACATATTCCATTGCATAATATATAACAGTGACACAGCTAAAAGAAATTAGAAACTAAGTTATATAACTCATGGTATCAACGAATTCTTTATAATCTATGGGTGTAAATCACATCATACTTGTCAACGGCACAACATCAAAAAATTTTATGTTGATTACAACGGCCATTCAACTGCAGAATAACATGAGTATTTTCAACAGATATCTTTGAAATCTAGAAAAAAAGCCATGTATATAAGCAACACAAGTAAAAACATGTGAAAATGTAGTAGTCTCATTAACTCGTACACACCGCTATGTGCTAGTGCAATATATTTTGATTTGCCAGTGCGAAAGCCGATGCACGACTGCAGGTCTGCGTTGGAGCTAGAGGACGCTGTACATAATAGTGAAATTCTTGTCCAAGATAGTGTGTCCACAGATTGATCATCTACGACGTGCAACCTGTATAATACACTACTGGCCATTAAAATTGCTACACCACGAAGAAGACGTGTTACAGACGCGAAATTTAACTGACAGGAAGAAAGAAGATCCTGTGATATGCAAACGAATAGCTTTTCAGAGCATTCACACAAGGTTGGCGCCGCTGGCGACACCTACAACGTGCTGACACGAGGAAAGTTTCCAACCGATTTCTCATACACAAACAGCAGTTGACCGGCGTTGCCTGGTGAAACGTTGTTGTGATACCTCGTATAAGGAGGAGGAATGCGTACCATCACGTTTCCGACTTTGATAAAGGTCTGATTGTAGCCTATCGCGGTTGCGGTTTATCGTATCGCGACATTGCTGCTCGCACTGGTCGAGATCCAATGACTGTTAGCAGAATATGGAATCGGTGGGTTCAGGAGGGTAATACGGAACACCGTGCTCGATCCCAACGGCCTCGTATCACTAGCAGTCGAGAGGACAGGCATCTTACCCGCATGGCTGTAACGGATCGTGCAGCCACATCTTGATCCCTGAGTCAACAGATGGGGACGTTTGCAAGACAACAACCATCTGCACGAACAGTTCGACGACGTTTGCAGCAGCATGGACTACCAGCTCGGAGACCATGGCTGCGGTTACCCTTGATGCTGCATCACAGACAGGAGCATCTGCGATGGTGTACTCAACGACGAACCTGGGTCCATGAATGGAAAAACGTCATTTTTTCCGATGAATCCAGGTCCTGTTTACAACATCATGATGGTCGCATCCGTGTTTGGCGACATCGCGGTGAACGCACATTGGAAGCGTGTATTTGTCATCGCCATACTGGGGTATCACCCGGCGTGATGGTATGGGGTGCCATTGGTTACACGTCTCGGTCACCTCTTGTTCGCATTGACGGCACTTTGAACACTGGACGTTATATTTCAGATGTGTTACGACCCGTGGCTCTACCCTTCATTCGATCCCTGCGAAACCCTACATTTCAGCAGGATAATGCACGACCGCATGTTGCAGGTCCTGTACGGGCTTTTCTGGATACAGAAAATGTTCGACTGCTGCCCTGACCAGCACATTCTCCAGCTCTCTCACCAACTGAAAACGTCTGGTCAATGGTGGCCGAGCAACTGGCTCGTCACAATACGCCAGTCACTACTCTTGATGAACTGTGGTATCGTGTAGAAGCTGCATGGGCAGCTGTACATGTACACGCCATGCAAGCTCTGTTTGACTCAATGCCCAGGCATATCAAGGCCGTTATTACGGCCAGAGGTGGTGGTTCTAGGTACTGACTTCTCAGGATCTATGCACCCAAATTGCGTGAAAATGTAATCACATGTCAGTTCTGGTATAATGTATTTGTCCAATGAATACCCGTTTATCATCTGCATTTCTTCTTGGTGTGGCAATTTTAATGGCCAGTAGTGTGTTTTAATAAAATTTAATTCCTGTAGAACCATTGCTTCATGGCGTTAATTTAGCATTTCCACTATGTACTATATGTCTGCAGCTCTGCCCATTGCTCTTGTAAGCACGGTCGGTTTAAGGCCCAAGCGACGAAAGCCGCCGCTCGGGGTGCCAAGCTGAGAGGGGCACCAGAAACGCCACAACGCTTTAAGATTTGTATACGGGTCGTACCGTATCACAATTAGCAGCAGCCGCTTAGGCGCCAAAAAGTGGGGTGTTCAAGTCAAAGATTTATTTACAGTGTGTATCACAATAATGTAGCAAAATCCGACACAAGTAGAACTGTTCAAGGGAAAAGGGAGAGAGGGTGTGGGGCGTCAAATCGTACGTCTCTTGTTTGGAAAAATGTTCTTCAATCGGCTTTACTTTTAACCTTTCTGAACATGACCGTGCCCTTGTTTTTCTTTTCCTCCCTGGATGGGTTTGTTAGATTACTGTAAATACACTGACAGGAAAATATCTAAACACCAAAAAATAATAAATGTAGTGTAATGAAATTTCGGGAATACATTTGTCTATGTAACATGATTAACTGATTAAGATGCAAGATCTCAATAAAAGCGCGAGATAAGCCATTGCAAATGTGAAATGTTGGTACATTAAAAAACGGTGTGACAACCAGAATGCTGAATGCTCAAATGGTTCAAATGGCTCTGAGCACTATGGGACTTAACATCTATGGTCATCTGTCCCCTAGAACTTAGAATTACTTAAACCTAACTAACCTAAGGACATCACACAACACCCAGCCATCACGAGGCAGAGAAAATCCCTGACCCCGCCGGGAATCGAACCCGGGAACCCGGGCGTGGGATGCTGAATGCAGTATGTACATGTGCATGCATTGTGCTGTACAGATGCTGGACGCCAATTTGTGTGAGTGGAGTTCCATGCCAGTTGCACTTGTTCGGTCAATACAGGGACGGTTAATGCTGTTTGTGGATGACGCTGGACTTCTCATCGCATGATGTCCCATTGTGCTCTATTGCAAACAGATCTGGTGATAGAGCTGGCCAGGGTAACCTGTCGACACTGCGTAGAGCATGTTTGGTTACAACAGTTGCACATGTGTGAGCAATGTCCCGTTAGAAAGCACCCCCTGGAATGCTGTTCATGAATGCCAGCACAACACGCCGAATCACCCGATTGACGTACAAATTTGCAGTCAGGGCGTGTGGCATAACCAAGGGAGTCTGTCATACGATATCGCACCACAGATCATAACTGCAGGTGTAGCTCCAGTGCGTCAAGCACACAAACTGGTTGGTTGCAGGCCCTTAGCTGGCTTCCTTCTAACCAACACTCGGCCATCACTGCACCGAGATTGAACCAGCTTTTGTCAGAAAACACGACAGATCTCCTCCCTGTCATCCAATGAGACCTCGCTTCACATCAATGAAGCCACAAATGGCAGTGGTTTGGTGTCAGTGGATTGCACACTACAAAGAGTCTGGCTCAGAGCTGTCCTCGAAGTAACCGACCTGTAACAGTGCATTGTATCACTGTGGTGACAACTGCTGCTCAGATTTCTGCTACAGATGCAACACGGTGCTCCAAAGCCATGCGCTGAACACGACGGTCTTCCCTCATCCGGAGCTCGCTCTTCTTGCAACCGTACATTCTCGTGACATCTGCTGACAGAAGTCATGTACAGTGGCTATATTCGTGCTAACTCTGTCTGCTATATCGCAGAAGGAACATCCAGCTTCTCGTAGTCCTATAACACGACCTCGTTCAGACTCAGAGGGGTGCTGATAATGGCGTCTTTGTCGCCTTAAAGGCATTCCTGACTAACATCAACTCATCATGCATATCCAATTTCAAAGTTAACTAACGCTCACTACCGCTCCAGAGCGTATTCAAAACAAAACCTCATTTGCATCCTCATAGTGGTGCTAGTAGCGCTACTCTTCTGCGACTGTCACGAAACTGGAATAGACACCAGCTTTCAGATTTATGTCGCACAACTCCTTCTTGGTGCTGCGATTTTTTTTTCCGTCAGTGTAAGATCTCTTCAGCAAATGTTACGTATCGTCCTTAACAGTTGCTCTCATTGGTGTCCAAATCAAATGGCTCTGAGCATTATGGGACTTAACATCTGAGGTCATCCGTCCCATAGAAACTGGATTCAGGAGGCCGACTAAATAGAGCTTCCACTTTCACGTTTTATCTCAATTGAGTAACAATAAGTAGAAATGAATATATGCAGTGGAATGGGTACAGTGGCTCAGTTGCAACTTAAGCAAATAGAATGCTACGAATCATTCGTTGAATACTAGAAAACAGTAGACTGTGTAAGGCAGAGACTGATGTTTATAAAAACAAAAACAAGAAAAAACTTTATGACCTTTACTGAAATGCAGCTAAAATGTGTGTGATTCGTGAACCTAACTAACCTAAGGACATCACACACATCCATGCCCGAGGCAGGATTCGAACCTGCGGCCGTAGCGGTCGCGCGGTTCCAGACTGAAGTGCCTAGAACCGCTCGGCTACACTGGGCGTCCTCATTGGTGTAATTCTGTTCTAATTCTTTTCTCAATTTGTGGCAAACATTTTGAGATCTTTTCATAATACACTTCATATCACTACGGAACGTCAACAGCGTGGTAGTTAGGTGTGCACTGCGACCGCGGGCAGAATCGTTGTTTATTTCGTTGCATGTTCGTTACACTTCTGGTAGGTCAAGTTTTCTAGCATTCTCTCATCGTTATCGTCGGGAAATCTCACTTTTGTTTTCGAGGCTGATACGAATGAAGCAGTTACGCTAAACCAAAACCAGTGAAATATAAAATGGTTCAAATGGCTCTGAGCACTATGGGACTTCTGAGGTCATCAGTCCCCGAGAACTTAGAACTACTTAAACCTAACTAACCTAAGGACATCACACGCATCCAGACTGTAGCGCCTAGAACCGCTCGGCCACTCCGGCCGGCAGTGAAATACAAACTCAGAACATTAACCAAAGAAACGCTATTATGAATACTGTAGGGTTTACTATCTGCCAAAGGAAGGTGCTTGACCTATCCATTTTCTAATGGAAGCTTCCAGTTGTAAATAGTTGTCTAGTATTTTCTCCTGTCACCATACGATAAATAATAAATAACTACGTACAATTTATTTCAGCGCAGAGTACAAGAAGTCACAAAGTTGTAACCGTTCTGGCCTCCAAATGATCCAGCAGTTTCTCGGTGAGTGATGTCATGCCCACGAGTAGCAGACGCCGTCTCGCCCCACGCACACTTATCACGTCTGTGTCATTACTTTCAAGGCCGGCTCCACAATCGAGTACATCGACAGTGCAGCGTCCACTAGAACAAACACAATTCTGACTATCGAGACTACTGTCCGAAAGACCAAAGGTGTGGTAGATCGTTGTGAAAGGTCTCCGAGAGGCTGCCGGAGGAGATAACTGCCAGGCTTGAGCAATTAGTCAAATGTTGTCCTACTTGGCGCTCGTGCTCTGTATCTCTGACTCATTTAGAAATACTGTTCGAGAAGTTATTTTGGAATGGCACGATTAAGAAATGTCGTTGATAGGTACTTTCTCTCTAAGCATTAGGCTAGGTGACGCAACAGTAAGATTCACATGAAAGCCTATCTTGGCTTTTGTATGATTTCCCTACACCGTTCCTTGCTGGTTATGGACTGAAATTTGCATATTAGAGGAACAGCCAGTTCATTCCCAGATCTGAGCAATTTAGTCCGTCGCTACATCAACAACCACCTTGAAATCGTTGTTAAGTGAGTAATATTTTATTGTATAATATATGAAGATTTACTCGTGTTCCATTCTCGGTAAGTGCATGGGATGAATGATAGCTTTTAGGTTTTTGTGTAAATCATAATTAATCTAGTTTTATTTTCACAGTCATTTAGCAAGCGATATATATGGAGTTAAGAATATCTACAAATTCCCCTCAGAAAACCCGTTCACAGAATTTCCTAAGTAAGATTTCGATAGAAATTATTTACTTTTAATACTTAAAATTTTCAGGTTTCCTGTTTGAGATTCCAGTGAGTGAAATGAGCCTGTGACTATTCACACGGCCCTTCCTCTTCAGCCTGGTCTGAAAATCTTCGAAGGGTGTTGCAGGGTAGGTTGTGCTGAGAAATAATTGTTAAGCAAAATATCCGATCCGTTGTACCGTTCCCGAGTTAATTAGCGGTGAAGTTAGCCAATCAGGCCACTACGCGTGCAAGTTCAAGTTACAATAATTAATGTTCGCTGTTCTCACAGCGTAGATGATAGCGCACGAGACCGCTGAGCCTTTGGCTCGGGTTCGATCCTTGCTACCCTCCCATGAGCAGTTTTTATTTCGTTCTCTTGTTCGGTTACAGAAAACCCAACGAAGGATTCGTTTGGCGACACCGTCTCTGACGGACCGCTTGAATTTGCGCACGCAGCTGCTTGATTGGCTAACTTCACCGGAAACACGGAAATGGAGCAACGTATCGAGTTTTTTGTTAACAATTATTTCTCAGCACAATCTACCCTCCAACATTCTTACAAGCTTTTCAGACTATTATTGGCCACCTTGTACACCTTTGATCTTCACTGTTAGTTCAAAATGGCTCTAAGCACTATGGGACTTAACATCTGAGGTCATCAGTCCCCTAGAACTTAGAACTACTTAAACCTAATTAACCTAAGGACATCACACACATCCATGACCGAGGCAGGATTCGAACCTGCGACCGTAGCGGTCGCGCGGTTCCAGACTGAAGCGCTTAGAACCGCTCGGCCACACTGGCCGGCCCTTCACTGTTAGCTCAACTTCACGAATCCCACACATTTTAGCTGTATTTCAGTAAAGGTCATACACGTTTTTTCTTGTTTTTATTTTTAAAAACATCAGTATCTGCCTTACACAGTCTACTGTTTCCTAGTATTCAACCAATGAGACCGCCGGCCTGGGTGGCCGAGCGGTTCTAGGCGCTACAGTCTGGAACCGCGCGACCGCTACGGTCGCTGGTTCGTATCCTGCCTCGGGAATGGGTTTGTGTGATGTCCTTAGGTTAGTTAGGTTTAAGTAGTTCTAAGTTCTAGGGGACTGATGACCTCAGAAGTTAAGTCCCATAGTGCTCAGAGCCATTTGAACCATTTTTTCAACCAATGAATCGTAACATTCTATTTGCTTAAGTTGCAACTGAGCCACTGTGCCCATTCCACTGCATATGTTCATTCCTACTTATAGTTACTCAGCTGAGATAAAACGTGAAAGTGGAAGCTCTATTTAGTCGGCCTCCTGAATTCAGTTTCATTAACTGCTGTTTCACAGTGTGCACCTTTGCAAGAGGCAACCTAATTACACAGTACAAACTTATACATATGTTGGCGTATGTTTAAAAGTGTATTTACAAGTATTCTATTAGCCTTGAAAGGTGGTGTCAGCATTTTCTTGTGAACAACTTTAAATATTATTTTCTCTTTCACGTATCTCCGAAAGGTGGAAGGGAGTAGTTTGTTGCGGCAGCACAGTATTGATACAAACTTGTTTTTGCTAATCGCATAGTAGCCACACGGAATATCAGCAATTTTTTAAGTAAATTACTGATCATTTACTGAATTCGAAGATCACTGTTTGAGTCGTGCAAAAGTGGATCTGATTATTCAAGAAGTTACGGAAACTCTAAGGTATTACTGTCACTAAGCTGATTCGCAGATCTGGAAAGATGTGTTACAGTAACTTCTATGTAGACGTGTAGATGGTGCATTGACTCGCAACAGCAATGGCCAAAAAAGCAATCAGTCGGCCGCTGTGGCCGAGCGGTTCTAGGCGCTTCGGTCTGGAACCGCGGGACAGCTACGGTCGCAGGTTCGAATCCTGCCTCGAACATGGATGTGTGTGATGTCCTTAGGTTAGTTAGGTTTAAGTAGTTCTAAGTTCTAAGGTACTGATGACCTCAGATGCTAAGTCCCATAGTGCTCAGAGCCAAAAAAACAATAACTTCAGATCTGTTTCGGCTAAGCTGCCTTTATCGAGTGACCTTCAGTACAATGTCTGTGACATTATTTTCATTATGCATATTTATATTACGGTATAATACTAGACTTGGATTACTACTTTAGTGTATATTGTCAAGATGGATTGACATAGATATAACATCGTTGGCAACTATGTTTTGACTGTCATTCTACGAGGGTTGCGCAGAAAGTAATGCACCGCATTCTTTTTCTCAACCTAAAACAATGCTACAAACGCGAAACATTACATATGTATTATCTGAAGTCTACTGAGTGAGCGCGCCAAGTTTCCGTCACTTCCCACTGATAGCGTAGCTGCAGGACAGTTTCAAAATGGCGTCTGCAAAAAAAATGGCTCTGAGCACTATGGGACTCAACTGCTGTGGTCATCAGTCCCCTAGAACTTAGAGCTACTTAAACTTAACTAACCTAAGGACATCACACACATCCATGCCCGAGGCAGGATTCGAACCTGCGACCGTAGCAGTCGCACGGTTCCGGACTGCGTGCCTAGAACCGCGAGACCACCGCGGCCGGCGTGGCGTCTGCATGTGATGTACATAACAAGCAATGTGCAGTCATTGAATTTCTCACTGCAGAGAAAGAAACTGCGGGGAATGTTCACAAACGCTTGTGCTAAATCTATGGAGCCTCTGCTATCGACAGAAGTACCTTTAGTCGCTGGGCATGGAGGGTGAAGTCATCACAAGGCGGTTCGGCAGAGCTTCACGATTTGCAGCGGTCGGGAGACCATCCACGACTGTCACACTTGTGTTGCAGAGAGCTGATGTTGTCATTTGCGAGGACAGAAGCGTTACGAATCGGCAGTTGGCGCTGCATCTGTCAATCAGCAAAGGAAGTGTGGATGCAATTATCCGAACTCTTGGATATACAAAAGTGTGTGCAAGATGGGTCCCGCTGTGTCTAACGGTGGACCACTAATCGCACAGAAAAAACATTTGTCTTGAGTTGTTGCAACATTTTGAAGCCAAGGGGGAGGCCTTCTTGTCCCGGATTTTGACAGGTGATGAAACCTAGGTTTACCATTTTGGGGCCAAAACAAAACGACAGTCGATGGAATGGCGCCATTCCCACTCTCCGCAGAAGAAAAAAATTCAAAGCAACTGCTTCCGCCAGTAAGGTCATGATCACCGTGTTCTGGGTCAGTGAAGGTGTGATTCTTATTAATGTGATGCCAAGAGGCGGTATCATTAATTCAGTAACATATGCCAACACATTAACAAAACTCAAGACGCGCTTCTGGCGACTTCGGCGCCACAGCAACCCAGGAGATGTTTGATGCAATACGATAACGCTCGGCCCCACACAAGTCTGAGGACTGCTCAACACATCGCAAAACAGGGTTGTACAGAGTTACACCATCCAACCTACAGCCCTGACCCAGCCCTCACGGACTTCCACTTGTTTGGGCCATTAAAGGATGCCTTTCGTAGAAGACATTTTGAAGACAATGAGGAGGTGATCCACACAGTGAAGCACTTTCTCCGCCACCAGCACAAGGATTGGTACCAACAGGACATACACGCCCTTGTTTCGCACTGGAGGAAGGCCATAGAACGGGATGGAGATTACGTGGAAAAATAGGTTGTGTAGATAAAACACCATTCTTTCGTGTGTATAATTCTCATTATGTTCAATAAAGAACTTTTGAAGAAAAAAAATTCGGTGCATTACTTTCTGGGCAGTCCTCGTTTATTTGTTTAAGTAAGGTAGTAATTAATTTGTTAGGACAGTAATTTGACAGTTTTGTGGCTTCAACATCATACTTTTACCAAGTATAAGTACTTTTAGACAGATGATATATACACTATTTGGTTGCACATATATCTCGTTGGGGTTGTTTGGGGGAGCAGACCAAACAGCGAGGTCATCGATCTCATTGGGTTAGAGAAGGATGGGGAAGGAAGTCGGCCATGCCCTTTGAAAGGAACCATCCCGGCATTTGCCTGGAGTGATTTAGGGAAATCACGGAAAACCTAAATCAGTATGGCCAGACGCGGGATTGAACCGTCGTCCTCCCGAATGCGAGTCCAGTGTGCTAACCACTGCGCCACCTTGCTCGGTCTATAACTATGGTTGCTGTATGTTTCTAATTGTCTGTATTTATAGCGGTTGTAGGTGGATTTAATTTTTAGGTAGCGCAGGGTTGTTTTTATTTGACGTGTATATTTTAGATAACTTCCATTTTCGATAATTTTTCGGAATTTATGAACTTCTCGTACCTATTGTATTGACGATCTGTCGTATGTTTCCAGAGTATGTATATGAGCAACGGTGTTAAGGTTTTATTTTGGTGTGAGTCACCTTTAGATGCGAACGGCACTTTGAATTTATCCGTTTTCTTTTTCAAGTACCGGTATTTCAGATGTTTAATATCAATCTGTTCGTTCAATATGTCTCGTGGTTGGTTTCTTATGCGTCTGTAAATTTCAAGTTACTCGAGAATCTTTTGGAATTTTTTGAAGTACCTGCAACGCGTATTCAGTTGTATCCTGTGTCACTGGTCTTTTACGTTGAGAGAAATAATTTGATAAGTTTTTATCGCTATTTCGAATGTGTTCTTGAAACTGTGCCTTCTGTGATGAGTCGCATTGCTTAATCGAGCTGTGCATTGGTTGACTAAAGCTCTAAACAGAATCCTAAATAAAGCATAATAATATGGGGTTCGCAGTTCTCAAAGTAAAAAATTCATATGTGGCAAATGTGACCTCTAGTGCAAGAAATTGTATTGGTAGAGAACAGGAATTAAAGATGAAGGATTCAAAGTTCGTCCTATTGAGAGTAAGGGAAAATGTCATATTTACGTATCGATTAAGTATAGTAAGGTGTCTAACGACTGAGGTGTATGATAAACTTCAGTAGAGTCACTACTAAGATCATTACAAGTTGGTCTGACTGTCATAGCCACAACATCCAGACGTTTGGAAAATGGCTTGGACACTCTCGGTATTCTAGTGGTTAGCGAACCTGCTCACTCAAATGAAGATCCCAATTTCGATGATTACATGAAACCAGCACAGTAAGATGGTTCGACTCGGAAACGTGACGTATGGCAGAAAGGAACTACAATGTTCGGACGTGCCTATGATTACACCATGAATTAAGTTTCCCAATTTGTTGGTGTATCAAACCAAACTGTTCAAAGTGTCTACAAGGAATTGTGTGCAACTCCCAATTACGCAACATGGCGCTATAACAGTGGTTGTAAAAAGATCCCAACCAACAGTAACTGAAGACAAATGGCACGCCTCGTCAGTGAAAATCAGTTTACAACCCAACACGAATTGCTACTGTTAGTCAAGGTCCAGCTTATGCAGTTTCCCAACGAAAATTGCGAAAGCAATTGCATGCAACAGAAATTCAGAATGGGTACTTCAGAAAAAGCTATTGGTCACAGCGGCACATAAAGCTGCACATCTTCCAAACTAACATTCACTGACTGGAGGCGTGTTAGTGCGCTCCCGTGAGTCCCCATTTTGCCTATTTTCAAATGCTGCAAATCTTCGAATGAATCAGCGGCACAACGAAGCGTTTAATACGCGTTACAGACAGGAGGAGTTTCTGTGATGTTTTACCGGTGTTTTTCGTACTATGAGCTGGAGCCACTCATTCAGTTTATCGTAAATATGAACCAAGATATTTATTTCACGGTTCTCGGTGGCCAACTGTTGCCCTTTCTTCTACACATCATCATAATGAGTATGATGTGGACACTCTCACCTACCAAGATGACACCATCCGTGGTCGTAAGATCCTGGTTCGTCGAACACTCAGACATTCTACCGCTCCTTGACGGACCTGTTAAATCATCCAGTCTTAATCACAAAGAAAAGTCTGGAGCTGTTTCAGACAGTGGCTTAAACGTAACAGTCAATATCCTCGCAATTCTGTAGCTCTGTGGAATGTAATCATCAACGAGTGGTCCAATTGAGTATAGCACAGCTGAAGAAACTTGTGGACTCTTCCTTGCCGAAACTGAAGCCATTATAAGGGCTAGAGGTGGTATTACTGTTTACTAGCGTGATGTCTCCTAATGGTGACTCATTTTTTGTCCAGGGTGCTGACTACTGAATAAGAATGGGTTACGCAAAAGCACCAGATTCCATCATACACATTTCTACATTTCATTCATTGCCATAATCATCAGCAAAACACAAACACATCGCTGCAGTATGAAAGCACTCGTCACAGTCATTGCCAAGACACACACACACACACACACACACACACACACACACACTCTTGATAAGATAAAACATTATGACCACGGCCCACCATGATACAGATTGCCACCTCAGGCTTTGCAGACACTTGACGCGGCAAAGGAAGTGTTTAAGCGGAGCAGAGACGAATGAGGTATTATTTTAGCGGCGATACATTTACATCCATACTCCACAAGCCAGTAGTGGGGCAAAGTTCGTTTCAGAACATTTTGTTAGTGTGGGTTGCCTACATCTGGGGCAGGTATGCACTCAGGGGCAAACCTGTTGTTCTCCTTTGATTGCCAGGTCCTTAACCTTTTGTTCTGCTAAAAGGTACCTTCCTTTTGATTGACAGGTCCTTAACCTGTTGTTACCCTACCACCTCCCACTCTCCTCGCCCCCTCAGGAAACCTCCAGCCCACCCCCTCGCCCTTGCTCCTACAGGCACACTTTCAGGTCTGAGTTATTGGAATAGCCCCTCGCACTCTTATCAATTTGATTGACTACTTAATGAAATTGATCAATTATTTAACCTCTCCCCCTCTGGTAAATCCACTCTCCACCCACCCACCTACCGGAAATTGGCGGGAAAAAAACTCAGTTGATTGGTCATTTGGACGAAATTCGATTGCACTGTATGGAATATTGTTTAAACAATTTAGATAATGTACAGAACATTGTTTATTTATTTATAGCAGTGTATGGAATATAGTTTATTTATTTAGTTAAAGAATTTGACCAGAAATCTATTGCTGTGTATGGCATATTGTTTATACAATTTAGACAATCTGTGGAATATTGTTTATTTAAACAATTTAGGGGATTCAAGGCAGTGTATGGAATATATGGAAATTGGTGACACACTGTTGGAGAGGAAGGATTTCATAACAGGAAATTCAAGGGTATATTGTTTATTTATAAAAAATTCCGTTTGTAGGGATTGGATTTCTGTTGCTCATCATTCTCGGCTGTTTGAAAACATGTAGGTTCTGTTAGAAGTAATTACATGGGGCAAACGTTTTGCATAACCTAGTGTTCGGCACTGTACTCTGGGTGTCTTAACCTAATGTTCGACCCTTTGGCGGCACTTAACCTTTTGTTCTGTTAAGTGGATTTCATGTCACCCCCATTCCCTTAAACTAATGTTTTGATACCAAATTAAGTAATTAGTTATGTCCTCCCGCCATTTTCTGGTACACTTTCCGAATTTCACATGCTTTTGAACCCCATTTCTGGCGTATTCTTCTTTGTCACTCACCCCCTTAAATTATTGTACTGCGTTTTACATAAAAATTATGCAAATTAACCTAGTGTTCTGCACTTAACCTGCTAATCTGCTCCATGTTACCCACTCATGCACACCCTCCCCTTAACTACTGTATTGCTAACACCAAGCTGATATAAAAAAATTATGCAAATTAATTAAATGAATGTTCTTCACTTGTGTGGGGTATTTTTTTAATTCACAGCATCCTATTTGTCAGTGAAATCGATGAATAGGGACTACCTAAGACAATGTTGGAATTTTAGTGTAGCAGAATGGTTCGAGAAAGATGACTCATATCGAGATATGAGAGTGCCAGAAATATGATTCACTAGTGGCTGTAAACATTAAAGGAATTCTCCATTGGATACAACTCTGGTATGTGGTTGAATGGAAAGACTATTTCCAAATCCCAGAGAGCATTTCTAATGGATAGCGTAACACTAGAGATCTGAGATGCCTGTGTACATTTGTTATGACCTCAATCAGCAAACCATCTACTGTTTGTGATACTTCTAAATCAACCTTTGCCTATAATTCAGTGGATATATCGCAGAACCTCTGACATGGAATTGAGACAGAATATGCTACAAATACTTGAGAAATATCTAGCGCCGGCATGAGGGAGTTGCAAATATCCGTTTCATACCACGTTCCTTAGCCGAATCAGTTCCAAAATTCAATGATTTTATCATGAGGTTGCATTGTGGGCTACGTGTAATTGCACTGCTTGTCTGATAATATAAACTCCAATGATCCCCATCAAATGGTTCAAATGGCTCTGAGCACTATGGGACTTAACACCTATGGCCATCAGTCCCCTAGAACTTAGAACTACTTAAACCTAACTAACCTAAGGACAGCACACAACACCCAGTCATCACAAGGCAGAGAAAATCCCTGACCCCGCCGGGAATCGAACCCGGGCGTGCGAAGCGAGAACGCGACCGCACGAACACGAGCTGCGATCACCATCTATACTCATTGTCACGGTATTTGTATGGAAAAACCAATTTATTAGGAGTTAATACCATACATCGATTTATGAAGCCAGTATAGCTTTTAACATGAATACTTGTGTGCTCCTATAGAACCAAGACCGAATGAGATAGTAATATGGTCATTGTGATCGTGTTTATATATATATATATATATATATATATATATATATATATATATATATATATATATATAGCAATTTGTAAGACGATTACACCTCCCTTTCTGAGACACAGTGTTAGTACTCGCAAGTAAAACTTATGAGACATGTCCAACCATCACTGATTTTCAGTCAGTATTATTTCGTATCGCCAGCAATCAGTTATTGGCGAAGTATTATACTTAGTAGTAGAGGATGCATGATAGGTTTGCCTTCAGCATCAGGCTTATTAAGTATGTGTGTGTGTGTGTGTGTGTGTGTGTGTGTGTGTGTGTGTGTGTGTGTGTGTTCCGACATTTGCAAAGCAAATGATTATGTCCAGTCATAAGGAAGGTGTGGATTTGACGTGGAATACTGTGACAGCAAAGGGAATAGTATGTCAGGTCATAAGAATGGTACAGATATTTCTATTTCCAGGGCCACAGCCGTCAGCAGGCTGTATTTCCGACACTTCGCTCATTGTCGAATGTAATTCAACTGAGACCGTGATTGTTTTCTATCTAGGGATGCATGGGGCGCCAGCGGTGGCCTGTGATGGGAATGATTCACGTTTCCCACTAGCGGCAGGAGCCGTCCGATTGGAAAGGCATGTTGGGATGCAGGAATGTAGCTGACTTAACTGTGTCGTCCTCTAGACAGCCAAATAGCGAACTAATACTTAGTATGTGTTAGGCAGCTTTCGTGATCACATGGCAATTTGAGAAGATTCAATATGTATGTGTGTTTGTGCGGGACAATTAGTCCCCCCCACCGCATGTAAATTATCCGTTTGACTGCGTCTGCACATTTCATGCCTTCATTTAGTTGAGGGAACATCGATTGTGGTGTCTGCATCTGGCACGTGAGAGATGAGCAGAAGATACGTTTTCTAGTTCTCTAGACATGACGCTTTAACAGCCTCTTGTGTTTTTTCGTAACAAACTCAATTTTGCCACATGAAACAACAGATCCATCTCGTGTTGATCCATCTCCTGCCCCAAAGTGTTAAACAAGTATGGTGCTTAGCAACATGAACTTAGAAGTGCGCTTAGACTTTGACAGTTTTGTGGTTTCTCCACAACCTGCTCCGCCCATGAAAATTAAATCCGAATGAACATACTCTAGTATATTTTGGACTCACAATGATTTCTTAGTCAGGTGAAAATTGTGTGATCGGGGTGGAAGCTATGCATGGAATGCACTGACACAAACTTCGCTCTGAATACAATATAGGCGGTGTGAGTGTAGGCGTTATGTATTTTTCTTTTTTTTTTTTTTTTGGCGCTGTACAGATATAAAAGATAACTGCACTGTTTGTGTAAAATGTGTGTATATTGCAGTGTAATGTTACTGTGGCGTATGTTGTGCCATGACCAGAAAAATGAGTGTGTGTCCTACCGTCAGGGATGTATAGATTCAGCGCATTGATAACCATGAAAGTATGAGAGAGATTTTTACATGGAAAATTATGTGCACTATAGATACAGAGATTCATTCCAGAACCACAGCCGTCTAGAGGAGACATTACCTGTACATCGATCGGTGTCAGACTTCAGCAGCAATCGTAATATATAATTTAGTTACACTAGTAAATATGTTCCTGGTTCCCAGTATTCTTGTGAGTCTTGTATGTATTTGACGATCTGTAGACAACTTTTGCAGGGTTTAACTGTGAGTGCAATGTGGCGATCTGTACAAAAGAGTTTTGCCACTGAAAGTCTCGTCTGCAGAAAACAATGGCAAATGGTGCTCCCGTATCAGCAGTAGGAGCAGTTTGTGGATTATTCAGTGATGAACAGGCTGTCCCATTAGGGTCGCTAGGAACAATGCACCCTATGCTATTCTGGGAAACACTGGAACAGATTTCTGTAGCGCAACCTGTCACGTCAGTATCCACAGGTAGAGAGGTATCACGCCAGCAGTGGTGCCTAGGTGAACACGTCTTTCGACAGGAATTTCTCAGGTGTCAAGAATGAAAGGGATGCTTCTGCCTCGTGCTTGCAAGACCCGACGGGACACCTGTGCATAGCTTGGCAGCTGACGGCCACATCATCACTTCGGGGGGCCAACAGTGCATCTCAACTTCTGGGGGTGTGTGAGGAGTTGGCTGCATGGGCATCGGGCGTCGGGTGGTGGGATGTACTTTTTATTAGTGATCTTTCGTTTAAACTATATTCCATCGATTTCACCCACCAATAGGACGCTGTGAATTAAAAAGAACTACCCTATACATGTGAATAATATCAATTTACTTAATTTACATAAATTTTTATATCAGTGGTACGTTAGTGGTACAGTAGTTAATGGGAGGGTGTGTGTGACTGGGTGACATGGAGCAGAACAGCAGGTTAAGTGCAGAACACTAGGTTAATTTGCGTAATTTTTATGTAAAATGCAGTACAATAATTTAAGGGGGAGAGTGACAAAGATGAATGCGCCAGAAATGCCATTCAAAAGCATGTGAAATTCGAAAAGTGTACCAGAAAATGGTGGGAGGACATAACTAATTACTTAATTTGGTATCAAAACAGTAGTTTAAGGAAATGGGGATGACATGAAATCCACTTAACAGAACACGAGGTTAAGTGCCGCCAAAGGGCCGAACATTAGGGTTAGACACCCAGAGTACAGTGCCGAACATTAGGTTTGCCACATGTAATTACTTCTTACAGAACCTACATGTTTTCAAACAGCCGAGAATGATGAGCAACAGAAATCCAATCCCCACAAACGGAATTTTTTATAAATAAACAATATACCCTTGAATTTCCTGTTATGAGATCCTTCCTCTTCACCAGAGTGTCACCAATTTCCATATATTCCATACACTGCCTTGAATCCCCTAAATTGTTTAAATAAACAATATTCCACAGATTGTCTAAATTGTATAAACAATATTCCATACACAGCAATAGATTTCTGGTCAAATTCTTTAATTAATAAATAAACTATATTCCATACACTGCCATAAATAAATAAACAATATTCTGTACATTGTCAAAATTGTTTAAACAATATTCCATACACTGCAATCGAATTTCGTCCAAATGACCAATCAACTGAGTCTTATCCCCGCCAATTTCCGGTAGGTGGGTGGGTGGAGAGTGGATTTACCAGAGGGGGAGAGGTTAAATAATTGATCAATTTCATTAAGTAGTCAATCAAATTGATAAGGGTACGAGGGGCTATTCCAATAACTCAGACCTGAAAGTGTACCTGTAGCAGTGAGGAGGAGGGGATGGGTTGGTGGTTTCCTGAGGGGGTGAAGGGCGTGGGAGGTGGTAGGGTAACAATAGGTTAAGGACCTGTCAATCAAAAGGAAGGTACCTTTTAGCAGAAAAATAGGTTAAGGACCTGTCAATCAAAGGTGAACTATAGGTTCATCTACATCCACACCTACATACTTACTCTGCAATCCACCATACGGTGCGTGGCGGAGGGTACCTCATACCACAACTAGCATCTTCTCTCCCTGTTCCACTCCCAAACAGAACGAGGGAAAAATGACTGCCTATATGCCTCTGTACATGTCCTAATCTCTCTTATCTTATCTTTGTGGTCTTTCCGCAAAAAGTAAGTTAGCGGGAGTAAAATTGTACTGCAGTCAGCTTCAAATGCTGGTTCTTTAAATTTCCTCAGTAGCGATTCACGAAAAGAACGCCTCCTTTCCTCTAGAGACTCCCACCCGAGTTCCTGAAGCATTTCCGTAACACTTGCATGATGATCAAACCTACCAGTACCAAATCTAGCAGCCCGCCTCTGAATTGCTTCTATGTCCTCCCTCAATCCGACCTGATAGGGATCTCAAACGCTCGAGCAGTACTCAAGAATAGGTCGTATTAGTGTTTTATAAGCGGTCTCCTTTACAGATGAACCACATCTTCCCAAAATTCTACCAATGAACCGAAGACGACTGTCCGCCTTCCCCACAACTGCCATTACATGCTTGTCCCACTTCATATTGCTCTGCAATGTTACGCCCAAATATTTAATCGAGGTGACTGTGTCAAGCGCTACACTACTAATGGATTATCCAAACATTACGGGATTCTTTTTCCTATTCATCTGCATTAATTTACATTTATTTATATTTACAGTTAGCTGCCATTCTTTACACCAATCACAAATCCTGTCCAAGTCATCTTGTATCCTCCTATAGTCACTCAACGACGACACCTTCCCGTACACCACAGCATCATCAGCAAACAGCCACACATTGCTATCCACCCTATCCAAAAGATCATTTATGTAGACAGAAAACAACAACGGACCTACAACACTTCCCTGGGGCATTCCAGATGATACCCTCACCTCCGATGAACATTCACCATCGAGGACAACATACCGGATTCTATTACTTAAGATGTCTTCGAGCCACTGACATATTTGGGAACCAATCCCATATGCTCGTACCTTAGTTAGGAGTCTGCAGTGGGACACCGAGTCAAACGCTTTCCGGAAGTCAAGGAATATGGCATCCGTCTGATACCCTTTAGATACAGGTACAGGTACAGGTACAGGTTACGTACCTGTAAATCGAAGGAGAACAATAAGTTTGCCCATGAGTGCATACCTGCCCCAGATGTAGGCAACCCACACTAACTAAATGTGCTGAAATGAACTTTGTCCCACCACTCAAGCCACCTTACAGCGTGTGGCAGAGGGTACCAGTGTCACTTCCCTCTTTTCCTGTGTCACTCGCTGGCAAGCCACCGTTGTGTGCTCGAATCGCTTTAATTTTAGCACCATGGTCTTTTCATGATATCTATGTGGAAGTAAGGAATATAGTGATTAACTCTTCTAGGAATGTATGCTTTTGGAACTTTAACAGTAGACCGTAACATGATATGGAACGCCTCTCTTGCCGCGCCTGCCACTGTAGTTGGCTGAGCATCTCCTTGATCCTGTTGTGCTTACTAAATGAAGACCTGTGACGAAACGTGTAGCTCTTCTTTGGATCTTCTCTATTTCCTCTATGAGTCCTATCTAGTACAGATCCCATACTGACGAGCAATATTCTAGTATTTGTCAAATTAGTGTTTTTTAAGCTACCTCCTTCCTTGATGAATAACATTTCCTGAGAATTCTTCCAGTGGATCATTCAGGCACCTGCCTTAATCACGATAAATTTTTTGTGGTCGTTCAACTTCAATTCACACCGCATGCATACTCCTAGGTATTTCATGGAAGTATCTTCATCCAGTGATTGTTCTACAAAGGATCTTTCTGACTGTGTATTCACGATACGTTACATTTGTTTATGTTGAGGGTGAATTACCGCTTCCTGCAGCAAGCATTGATCCTCTGCAGGTCTTCCTACATTTCTAGCATCACGACATCTCTCTATACAATGGCAACATCTGCGAAAAGACTCATGGAACTTCCAATGTTATCTATTAGGTCATTTATATATAATACAAATAGTAACGGTTATAAGTGTAAATATTTTTATTGGTGACAGAGGACAATGTACTGAACAATATTACATCAGTAGTGACTTCATTTGCAGACTGATAATTACATTTATTAGGAGTAGTTTGTTTGTAGGTTGGTTAGTAGCTCCAAGTTGTGTGTCAAGAGCAAGCCATTAATGATTACTTTCCCCTGCGCAGAAGGTTAGGTGTTGGAGTGTGGACGTTTGGACGCAAAACGGTTAGTCTATATTCTCAGACGTAGTCCACTTACAGATGCAGTTACGGCTATGCAGAAACATCATGTAGTAAATTATGTGATACGTTTGTGTAAAGACTGTTCGACGCTGAGAAAAAACAACTAGCATACTAAAGTTGGTACATATTAAGATACCAATAATCACAATATCTGCACTTATACCCCCTAACACCCTATATGCTGTGAAAAGTAATTGTCCTATAAGACTCCCCTGAGGCACGCCCGAAGTTACGTCTGAAGACTACTCTCGGTTGAGAATGACATGCTCTGTTCTGTTTGCTAGAAACTCTTCAGTCCAATCACACAGTTGGTCTCCTATTCCATGCATTCGTATTTTTTTCATTTGGCGGCAGTGCGGAACTGTATCGAATGCCATTGGGAAGTCAAGGAACATGGTATCTACCTGTGCGCCAGTATCCACCACTTTCTGTGTCTCGTGGACAAACAGAGCGAGATGGTTTTTCACACGACCTTTGTTTCTGAAACTCATGTCGGTTGCTACAGAGCAGATTTTCTGTCTCCAAACGTAAGCGAGCACAAAACATTTTGCAAAATTATACCACAGACCGATGTCAGAGGTATAGGCGTATAGTTGTGTGGGCCTGTTCAGAGACGACCCTTCTTGAAAACGGGAATGACCTGTGCTTTTTTCGAATTATTAGGTACGCTCTGCTTTTCAAAAGCCCTACATTAGACTGCAGCTAGAAGAGGGGCAAGCTGTCTCACATACTCTGTGTGGAATCGAATTGGTATAACGTCAGGTTCAGTGACCTTTATTCTGTTGAGAGATTTCAGTTGCTTTTCTATCCGTTGTTCACTTATTTCGATAGTTGTCATTTTGTGGTTCGTGCGACGATTTAAAGGAGGAACGACAGTGTGGTGCTCCTCCGTGAAACAGTTTTGGAAAAAGGCGTTTACTTTATCTCTCTCTTTCTCTGTTTCAGTACCAAATGGTCACAGAGTGTCCGGACAGACGGTTTACTTACTTATCATAAGACCAGCACATCTTAAGATTTTCTGTAAAGTTGTTAAGTTTTACTTTCGTATTCGTTGATGACTTCACGCATTGCCGTCCTTGCGCTAATTTTGGCTTCGTTTAATTTTTATTTATGTGTAAAGCTTTGGCTACGTTTAACTTTGCAGTGAAGCTCTCTTTGCTTTCGCTGAAACTTCCTAAAAAGGTTACCGAATCACGATGGGCCTTTTCCATCCCTCACAATACAGACCGCAAATGCGAAATCCACTGAAATAAGTGACTTTGACAAATGGCAGCTTGTTATAGCCCTACTCTTAGGAACGAGCATCTCGGAAACGGCCAAGACGGCTGACAGTTCGCGTGCTGGTGTCTTGAGCATAGAAAGTGGTTGAAGAACGGTGGAACCATAAGCAGGTGATAATGTGTTAGACGTCCACTTTTCATCACAGAGAGCGGAGGTCGGAGGCTTGCCAGCTTCGTAGAATAGACGACAATCTACGGCAAATCTCCCCACATCCTCAGTTACTATTGGCTTGGGCACGGAATCATCGAGATTGGACAATGAATCAATCGAAACATGTCGCTTGGTAGGATGAATCACGTTTATTGTTACACCAGTTCGATGGTCATATTCTGATACGCCATCATCCTGGCGAACAGCTGTCCGAAACGTGAGATGTACCAGGGGCACAGGCCGCTGGGGAAAGTACACTACTGGCCATTAAAATTGCTACACCACGAAGATGACGGGCTATAGACGTGAAATTTAAAGATGCTGTGATATGCAAATGATTAGCTTTTCAGAGCATTCACACAAGGTTGGCGCCGGACATGAGGAACGTTTCCAACCAATTTCTCATACACAAACAGCAGTTGACCGGCGTTTCCTGGTGAAACGTTGTTGTGATGCCTCGTGTAAGGAGGAGAAATGCGTACCATCACGTTTCCGACTTTGATAAAGGTCGGATTGTAGCCTATCGCGATTGCGATTTATCGTATCGCGACATTGCTGCTCGCGTTGGTCGAGATCCAATGACTGTTAGCAAAATGTGGAATCGGTGGGGTCAAGAGGGTAACACGGAACGCCGTGCTGGATCCCAACGGCCTCGTATCACTAGCAGTCGAGATGACAGGCATCTTACCCGCATGGCAGTAATGGATCGTGCAGCCACGTCTCGATCCCTGAGTCAACAGAAGGGGACGTTTGCAAGACAACAGCCATCTGCACGAACAGTTCGACGACGTTTGTAGCAGCATGGACTATCACCTCTGAGACCATGGCTGCAGTTACCCTTGACGCTGCATCACTGAGAGGAGCGCCTGCTATGGTGTATTCAACGACGAATCTGGGTGCACGAATGGCAAAACATCATTTATTCGGATGAATCCAGGTTCTGTCTACAGCATCATGATGGTCGCATCCGTGTTTGGCGACATCGCGGTGAACGCACATTGGAAGCGTGTATTTGTCATCGCCATACTGGGGTATCACCCGGCGTGATGGTATGGGGTGCCATTGGTTACACGTCTCGGTCACCTCTTGTTCGCATTGACGGCACTTTGAACAGTGGACGTTACATTTCAGATGTGTTACACCCGTGGCCCTTCCCTTAATTCGATCCCTGCGAAACCCTACATTTCAGCAGGATAATGGACGACCGCATGTTGCAGGTCCTATACGGGCCTTTCTGGATACAGAAAATCTTCGATTGCTGCCCTGGCCAGCACATTCTCCGGATCTCTCATTAATTGAAAACGTTTGGTCAATGGTGGCCGAGCAACTGGCTCGTCACAATACGCTAGTCACTACTCTTGATGGACTGCGGTATCGTGTTGAAGCTGCATGGACAGCTGTACCTGTACACGCTATCCAAGCTCTGTTTGACTCAATGGCCAGGCATATCAAGGCCGTTATTATGGCTAGAGGTGGTTGTCCTGGGTACTGATTTCTCAGAATCTATACACGTGAAAATGTAATCACATGTCAGTTCTAGTATAATATATTTGTCCAATGAATACCCGTTTATCATCTGCATTTCTTCTTGGTGTAGCAATTTTAATGGCCAGTAGTGTATAATGGTATAGGGGTATTCACCTGGGCTTGTATGGGTCTTGTGGCAGTAATCTAAGGCATCATGAGAGCTGTGGATTGGATGAACATTACTGCAGACCACCTGCACCCCTTCATACTTCATCTTCTCCTTGGAGGTGATTACATTTTCCAGCAGGATAACTGCCCGAGTCACAGGACCAGTCTCGTGCTACGGCAGTTTGAGGGTCGTGATAGTGAAGTCAAGGTGATGTCATGGCCACCAAATTCGCCTGATCTGAATTGATGGAGCACATCTGGGACGCCATCGGCCTACAGCTCCGCGTAGCAGCCCACCCACTCGTAATTTACGGAAAATGCGTAGTCATCTTGTGCCACGTACCTCCGGAAACATGCGGAGGACTTTTCAAGTCGATGCCATGTAGAATCACTGTTATATAGCGTTCCAAAGGTGGAGCGACTGGTTATTAAGAAAGTGATCGTCTTGTTTTGGCTCATTAATGAATACATCCTTAGTACAATACGCTGAGGACAGAAGAATAATCTTTCTTCATAGTTTAACACGTCTCACTAATATCAGTGAAAGCAGATAACTGCAACAGGGCACGAACTAAAGACTACATTCACAAGTAATGCGCTACAGCTCTACACTGGTACACCTCGCAACTAGTAGCTCTTTAGGCGGGCTGGGAATGGTAGGTAGTGTTTACCAAGCTGATTGTAGTAGCATACACTTGGAGTAGTGATCTGGAAATTATGAACAAGGACAGCGAGAAAACTGGAACTAAATGAGATAGTTGGTTAACAGAAGGACGACTGGGTTTAACGTCTCAGCGACGATGAAACCGCTGGAGTCGAAGCAAAAGTACAACTGAAGTAAAACGGGAGAAGGGATCGAGCTAAGCCTTTTCAGAGGAACAATTATGGCACTCGCCATAATCAGTTTAGATAAGCAATAGAAATGTGAACCTGGATGGTTAGACTAGGAGCTCATCACTTTTCCTAGTGCCCGCAGTGACTTAACAATCGCGCCATGTTGTTCGATGTCTGCAAAGAAGTACAAGATTTTAGGGCGATATCCAACGATATTGCACACACACGAAACCACAACAACCTTTCAGGAGAAAAAAGTCCGAAAACATACACTAACCGAAAACAGTCTGAGGAAGGACAAAATCTTATGAAGACGGCAAGCGAATTGGCGGAACAGAGAAGAAAACAGGAGTGAAATTGTTAAACTTATATGGAAACTCCTTACATTTTCTCCTATTCATTTTTCTGTTTACTTAACTGGCTTTAACGGCCCACGAAGAGGGAAGCGCTATAGACAGAGCGCTACCTCACATTTAGCAAACATGGGGCAAGATCATCTTAAACGATTCTTCCCGGGTTTCCTACAATATGATTTTTAGAAACTACAAAAAAGTTAATAGCGGTGTACGGTCAGGGAGCTGAAACCATTCAAGGGAAATTGTCACTGCTGAAAATCAGACGACTGAGATCACGAACGTCGTCTACAGTCTTTGCTAGTTACTAGTATTTGTTATTTTGCCTGTCTGCTCAGCACTTCAGGGATATACGTTGGACGAAAAGCGACTGTACGCTCCATTGAGTGCTGAATGCGCGGCTCTATTCTCAAAGGAATCTGAAGTGCGCTGCCAAGGCGCAGTTGTTTGTTCACGTAACATCCGGCAGAAAGTAAAAGTCAGGACTCCTGGCCTGCCAATGGCAATACGACTGCGGGTCTTCAGCATATTTTCAGTGGCTTTGAGGGTAGCTTAATGATGGGTCTTCGTAACGGTACAAAGGATGCTTATACAGGAGATGCATATAAAAGTGCTAACTGTACCTTTCTTTGTAATACACATCAAGTAAGTGATCACATTATCATTTTGTGGTCTCCATACATCATTTGCACAAGATGTAATGCTGTGGAACGAATCGTGATACAAGATACAGGGCATGAACGAAATCAGTTTTAATTCAAGAGTAGCAGATGCAGTGTGCAGGCAGACACAGACCCACGGCAGTGACAGTCATAATCTAAAAATAATCGACACAATGCGAAAGTCTGTTATGAGTATTTAAATATCACTTCGGCAGAATAAAGTTATGTTACTAACTTTTGTTTGCTAGCAGGTACGTCTGCAGTCCTACTACACATTTAACCAGACGTCCTTATTTTCTAGGGGCAGTTCTCAATTTTCATGCTTTGTCCTCAGTTCCTTTAAAACTGATTGAGGATAACAATTTTTTTTTTGTCCTGAATATCTGAAATTTCCAAAAATGAACGAAATAAGAAGAATGCGCAGAACAACTACTACTGGGACCGGACTGGTGTCGCACATGCCGTTCCGTTAGCTTCTGTTGTCTAGAAACCACTAACACCCGATTATCAAATGGTTCAAATGGCACTGAACTCTAAACATCTGAGGTCATCAGTCCCCAAGAACTTAGAACTACTTAAACCTAACTAACCTAACGACATCACACACATCCATGCCCGAGGCAGGATTCGAACCTGCGACCGTAGCAGTCGCGCGGTTCCGGACTGAAGCGCCTAGAACCGCTCGGCCACAACGGCCGGCACCTGATTATCAGTTCAATTAAATTCACGGATACCCAATAAATGGAATCAGTGGGGACGAAACTACTGAAATACAATAATGTCAGTGGAAATGAGCGTTTGGCGTCATTGGCCGGGAGGCCCCTTACGTGGCAGATCCGGCTGCCTTGGTGCAGGTCTTATTACATTCGACGCCACATTAGGTGACCTGCGCGCCGGATGGGGATGAAATGATGATGAAGACAACACAGCACCCAGTCCCTGAGCGGAGAAAATCTGCGACCCAGCCGGGAATCGAACCCGGGTCCATTAGGACGGCAGTCCGTCACGCGGACCATTTTTTCCCCCCTTCATTTATGTTCGATATAGTTCTTTGCGTTTGGTCTGGGCGGACGTCACAAGACATCCGTTCAAGTTGATCGTTGATGCCTTGACTCAGTTTTTTTATTACAGAGAGCACGCAGCCCTCTGACCGAACACGTTGAGCTACCGTGCCGGCACCATTCAGCCATCGGGGCGAACAGTAATGTCAGTGAACTTAGTTCACAACTGCTGACCCGCAATGTAACGAATGGTGCAGCGAAGGGAAGTCTGTGGCACTTAAATATCTTTCCAATATTCGCGGTAAATTTGTTACTGCATAAATAGATGACGAACTCAAGCGCATACTGGCAGAAATACAGCTGTTAGTATAAGACCAGTTCAAACGAATTACGTTCAATGATATGAAGTGCACCCAATATGGAGGAAATCAGTGAACATGCAGTGACATGAGATGTTATTTAGTTATATGGATATGGTGATATGGTGTCTGCTCTTTCGGACAGACACCATATCCAAGTTCACCTAAACATTATGCACAAAAAGGAATCTAAGGTCCCGTCAACATCTAAATTACTATGAGAAAGATGATTGTAGAGTAACTTTTCGACATCGTGGTATTTAAAAGCGACGTACTCTTTTCATCAAGGAACACACCAGCATTGACCTAAAACGGTTTATGGCTCTCACGGAAAATCTAAATCACGTTTGCTGAATGGGGCATCGAACCCGACTCCCATCAGATTCAAATATTAATAGGTTATCAGAAACAGGGGACTAGCTTGCGCTGTGCACCTGAGGCACAAATTTAAAGCTTGTAGACATTCATGCAACCCACAGCTCAATATGCGAGACCGCAGGGCATCAAGGGTCCGGAGTCGATCTGCGTCGGGCTGGTATCTTGGGGGCAAGTTCTTATCACATCATGCTCTCTGAATAGGCCACTAGGAAAATACACTCCTGGAAATTGAAATAAGAACACCGTGAATTCATTGTCCCAGGAAGGGGAAACTTTATTGACACATTCCTGGGGTCAGATACATCACATGATCACACTGACAGAACCACAGACACATAGACACAGGCAACAGAGCATGCACAATGTCGGCACTAGTACAGTGTATATCCACCTTTCGCAGCAATGCAGGCTGCTATTCTCCCATGGAGACGATCGTAGAGATGCTGGATGTAGTCCTGTGGAACGGCTTGCCATGCCATTTCCACCTGGCGCCTCAGTTGGACCAGCGTTCGTGCTGGACGTGCAGACCGCGTGAGACGACGCTTCATCCAGTCCCAAACATGCTCAATGGGGGACAGATCCGGAGATCTTGCTGGCCAGGGTACTTGACTTACACCTTCTAGAGCACGTTGGGTGGCACGGGATACATGCGGACGTGCATTGTCCTGTTGGAACAGCAAGTTCCCTTGCCGGTCTAGGAATGGTAGAACGATGGGTTCGATGACGGTTTGGATGTACCGTGCACTATTCAGTGTCCCCTCGACGATCACCAGTGGTGTACGGCCAGTGTAGGAGATCGCTCCCCACACCATGATGCCGGGTGTTGGCCCTGTGTGCCTCGGTCGTATGCAGTCCTGATTGTGGCGCTCACCTGCACGGCGCCAAACACGCATACGACCATCATTGGCACCAAGGCAGAAGCGACTCTCATCGCTGAAGACGACACGTCTCCATTCGTCCCTCCATTCACGCCTGTCGCGACACCACTGGAGGCGGGCTGCACGATGTTGGGGCGTGAGCGGAAGACGGCCTAACGGTGTGCGGGACCGTAGCCCAGCTTCATGGAGACGGTTGCGAATGGTCCTCGCCGATACCCCAGGAGCAACAGTGTCCCTAATTTGCTGGGAAGTGGCGGTGCGGTCCCCTACGGCACTGCGTAGGATCGTACGGTCTTGGTGTGCATCCGTGCGTCGCTGCGGTCCGGTCCCAGGTCGACGGGCACGTGCACCTTCCGCCGACCACTGGCGACAACATCGATGTACTGTGGAGACCTCACGCCCCACGTGTTGAGCAATTCGGCGGTACGTCCACCCGGCTCCCGCATGCCCACTATACGCCCTCGCTCAAAGTCCGTCAACTGCACATACGGTTCACGTCCACGCTGTCGCGGCATGCTACCAGTGTTAAAGACTGCGATGGAGCTCCGTATGCCACGGCAAACTGGCTGACACTGACGACGGCGGTGCACAAATGCTGCGCAGCTAGCGCCATTCGACGGCCAACACCGCGGTTCCTGGTGTGTCCGCTGTGCCGTGCGTGTGATCATTGCTTGTACAGCCCTCTCGCAGTGTCCGGAGCAAGTATGGTGGGTCTGACACACCGGTGTCAATGTGTTCTTTTTTCCATTTCCAGGAGTGTAATCACGTGTTTTACAGCTTCGTTTATGTTTCGATCTTCTGCAGTTACTTTTTTACAATTCGTTTAACAGTATCTAATGATGTAACTTGCAATTTACTATAGCAATTCTGTATCAGTAAAGGAGAGAAAAAGAGAGAAATGGCTCTGAGCACTATGGGACTCAACATCTGAGGTCATAAGTCCCCTAGTACTTAGAACTACTTAAACCTAACTAACCTAAGGACATCACACACATCCATGCCCGAGGCAGGATTCGAACCTGCGACCGTAGCAGTCCCGCGGTTCCGGACTGAAGCGCCTAGAACCGCACGGCCACCGCGGCCGGCGGAAAAAGAGAGAATACGAAGAGTAGACACAGGGTGTTCCAAAAATATGCATCCGATTTCACAGGGTTATATATTTTACAGGAATGAATATAAAAATTTGGGGTGAATTTTAACTTACACATAGAACTATAAAGTTTCTATTTTCAAAAGAAACATCCAATTGTCCAGGGCACATACAACGTTGTGGTACTTTTTGCAATTACATTTAGGACCGAAATTTTAATTTACTGTTCATAAATGTTCAGTGCATCCTCTACCGTGCACACGTCAAACAAGCAAACGTTGCCACAAAACACCCAAGACAAACATGTGATGAACGGCTAACAAATGGTTCAAATGGCTCTGAGCACTATGGGACTTAACATCTATGGTCATCAGTCCCCTAGAACTTTGAACTACTTAAACCTAACTAACCTAAGTACATCACACAACACCCAGTCATCACGAGGCAGAGAAAATCCCTGACCCCTCCGGGAATCGAACCCGGGAACCCGGGCGCGGGAAGCGAACGGCTAACACTCGACTGACACAACGATTATACTGTTTTGGACTATGTGATAATTGTTGAACGCGCTGTACGTCATAGACGAACATACGGGAACAACCTATGTATTTCCCCTTACATAGCCAACCAATCTCTTGAAACTGCTGATGCTACCGTCGAATGCTTTGAGCTGTAGGAGGTGCAGTGTAGTAATGTCGAAGAACTTCACGTCTCGGAATTATAACCGAATTACGCCTGTTGCAAATGAGAACGCTAACGGCCATTAGTTGCTGTGTTATTGCCATCTCGACTAAATGTACTATGCACATTGAGTAATAAACGAGCGATCCAGCTAGCTGCCCCAGAGAGACCTCTACTAGCTACCACATGAATCTTCAACTTACCATTGGCGCCATCCTAAACTTTTAATTTCGATGTGCAAGCCAAATATTCTATGACCCACGATGATGAGAGAGACGACGTCGTAAGAAGTAAGTCAGCCAGTTAGAAAGTCGTATAATATTCTTCAGCTCCGTTGCGCGACAACAAACAAATATCGCTGTACTTACAGTTTCTACGTACAGTCATGAATACCTGAACTTCCTAATGACCTGTGACATTGTCTGCACCTCAACAGGACTAGGAAACGGAGATTGGTAAAGTTAATTAGTGAAAGCCTAGAAGGGGGTGTGGGGCCACACATTGTCAACCATGACAACAGACTATCCTCCCTTAAAAGTATCTCAACCAGTTTAGAGGTTACTTCTTCGTGCGCAAAGAGGGTAGAATGTGCTAAACCAGCGTGCACAGATACCACGGCTTGTTCATAAAAATGTGCAGTCCATTTAAATAAAGCTAGAAGTTGAATTACAGTCTTTGAACAGTGCTATGGTACGGATTACAGCGCACTCAACGCATTGGTGTAGAGATAATAAACTGCAGTATACAATGTTGTCGTTATATGACTGCAAATTGCTACTGCAGGAACACCTTAAAGGGTCGGAGATCATGTCGGAATCATGTATTTATACCAGAGATGGAACATACTTCACAGCTAGAGACGACTTGGTCACAATTAGAATAGATAAATATTTTGAATTGGCAACCAATGAACTAACAAAGCAAGACATCTACAAGAAGTTAATTATTCTTTGTGGTAATGTGGACACTTAACGGAAGTCCTGGAAAGGGTCTCCCAAAAATCACATAATAATATGCAGAGATATGAATATTAACATAGGTGTTAGTATTGGGGCAAAATCAATTCCACACCACTTTCCATTGTTGCCAGATGTATCCAAAATGGCGGCGATGACGTCATCCACGATGGCGGCATGTAGACTTGGCAACAGCACATGAAGTCATCCAAGATGGTATCTTTGATGTCATCCAAGATGACAGATTCTGACAGGAAGGTAGGTCATTTGGGCTACTTCCACTAACCTAACCCACCTCGCCTCCCTCAGAAAAATGGCGGGAAGTGCAAATTCTAACAAGATAATGCATCACACCACAATTATCTCTACTAACTGAAGAAAATTGCAGGAAGAGAGGTCACTTGGGCTACCTCACTAACCTGAGTCACCCGACAGCCACCTCTTCCAAGGGATTGGCGGGAAATTTGAATTTTGGCGGTAAAGAAAGATCACTTGGGCTATCTCTACTAACCTAAGAAAATGGTGAGAAAGAAAGGGCAGTTGGGCCACCTCCACTAACCTAAGTCAACTGACCCCTACCTCCTCCTAGGGATTCGTGGTAAAAGCACTCAACCAGTGCTTATTTAAACAATTTAATGCAATACAGCCATCCACTATGTTCACCACAAGGTCCGGACTCCAACTAACCTAGTACACAGTACTGCCACCAGACAGCACTCTCATCCATCACGTATTCTAAGATGGCCACTGTGAGGTCAGCTGATGATGCGACTACCATTATCCAAGATGGCAGGAAACAGTGTCTTCACCATGAGGTCTAGACCTAGTACACAGTACCTCCACCAGAGTGTGCTGTCATCTGCTCTGTGATGTAATCCAAGATGTCGGTCTGTGGTGGGGGAAAATGGCGGGAAAAGGACTGCCTGTGCTGGACATAAGTCTTTATTTTGCAGACAGTGTCTCCACCATGAGATCTTGAGTCCAATTGACCTAGTGTACACTACTACCACCAGAGAGTGCTCTCATCTATGACATAGCCCAAGATGACTGTCTGGAGGGGAAAATGACTCAGCCTGCACTGGGCTGCTGGAGAGAGTAAGGAAGGAGTGTACTTTATTTATTTTGGAACAGTTTATTTAGGGATGGACTCTGAGAGATGGTTTACTTATCACACTGGCACAAAACACGCACCCTGATGTGCTTGGGGTCACAATAGACAGTCTGCACACCTGCAAACTACTCGTAAATAGTGTAAGAGACACTCTTGCTAATTGCAAACTGTCAAAATAATGCATTCTACAGCCTACACACATGCAAACTACGACATCGAAATAAATTCAGTACACAGCACACAGACATGCATACTGCACTTAAATAATGCAGCACACTGATGTGTAGACACGCTCAGTACTCGTAAACTGTCCAAATAATGCATAACACAGCCTACAGACCTGTAAACTACTCCTAAATAATGCTCTGCAGACACGCAAACAACTCCTAAATTACCGAAATAATTTCAGTACAGACCTGTAAACTGCTCCTAAATAATGCAGTACACTGATGTGCAGACATGAAATCATCTCATAAACTGTCCAAACAGTGCATAGCACAGCCTACAGATCTGCACCCAAGAAAATGCAAAAGACACACAAACAATGTACGCAGGCACTGCCCATCATCCCTGTCCACTGGACCACACAGGAGGCTAGCAGCAACCCCCTAGAAGTGACACAGCCTTCAACTGCCAAGCCATGCACAGGTGCCCGTTTGGGTCCCTCAAGCATTAGGTGGTGGCATCCCCTTCATACTTTACACCTGAGGAATTGCTCTCGAAATACATGTTCACCTAGGCGGCATTGATGGTGCGACCAGACTGTGGCGAAGACCTATTTGCAGAGTGCAGATGCTCCAAGGTGGGCCACGTGCATGTGTGTTCATCACTGCTGGTGTGAACCATTCCTCTATGTGCGGTCTGGCGAAGAGCTAATTGCTGAGCAACACTGCAGATATCCGTTCCAGAATAGCACAAGCTGCTTTCTCCCTAATGATTCTAACAGACCATGCATGACGTGTGGCTGACACATAGCTACATACCATCACAAGCGCATCTAGCAACGTTCTCAATGTTATACTGAAGCCACATGGCTATCTAAAATAATAACCAAGTCGAACTCTAGGATATTGTATAGTGTCCCAGAAATAGTTAACGCTCGCTTTCGTCATGTCTCAGCTTGGGTGCACGGAAATTCATGCCCTAACAGAACCTGTTTACGAAAATAGCGCAGAATAACCTCAAATGCATTCTTCCTCGGGGCCTTATCAATAGCACCCCATCCATCACGTTACCCTTCCTGCTTTCAACATATGCAAACGTTCTCACTGCTATGTAGAGACTCCTTTATCCCAGCAACGAAGGATGTCATGTGAATGAATCGATCATTATGATGGGCTCTTATCGAATTTACCCTCCAAATTTTTGATGCCGCCAGTGTGGAAGCACCATCCGCCTTATCTTTCTTTCTGCAAACAAGACTTTTAGCGGGGAAAAAAAACTATTTTTCACAGATCGCCATATTGCACCGATGATTAAACCATGCAAAGTGCCCGTAAATATCGTCAAATATGGAAAGACTGTTACTCAATTACACTGCTCTCCCACTGAGGACAGGAACTTGAATACTAGAGCATGAAACCAATCTCCAACCCAGCAATATCATATCACTGTGTACCATATCGATGTAGTAAACATACAATTCCTATCCTGCGCCATACAAAATCATCCCTTTCAGATCATTCGTACATATACTGTGAAGACAGACAGCATTGTATATACCCCTCACAGAAGTAGGTATTTCCCTGCGAGGTCGGCGGTCATCCACCTCTGACGGGTGACCAGAGCACCCTCAGCGGATCAAAATCACTCTCAGAACTGTTCTACAAATTCGGACTCGTTTCCCCTCGGCACAAACGCGTTGCTGTTTCTGGTCAGGACCTGCCTGCTTGCTCACTTTTCTGCACCTATCTCCAGACTTGGGATTACAAGAACACATGTATTTTGCATGATTTGCCCAAATATTATACCATTTTCACGGTACTTACCGATATCAAGCACATGGCTGCATTCTACCGATACCTCATGCAACATAATTCCCAAGATATAGACTGGAAATTATTTCTCTACAAATCCGAAACTTTAGCGAGGTGGAGCATGCTCTAGACCACTGAGTAACTAGAAACTTGACCCGTCTGCAAAGTCCTTTACATGAGAACTCGGAGCAAATAGGGGAAACTGTCCATGAAGTAGCAGATTCCAAATCATCCCTATAATTTACAAAGTTAACTAATGTGTTTCTCATGTCTAGAGAACTGGCAAACGTGTTTGTCTCCTGCTAGATGCACACACCACAATCCATGTTCCCTCAACTAAATAAAGGCGCGAAATGCACAGAAGCAGTTAATAGAACAATCTACATGGGAGGGAATAACGTCCAGTGCAAACACACTTCCATTTTCAATCTTCTCAAATTTTCACATGATCACGAAAGCTGCCCAACAGATACTAAGTATTAGTTCGCTATTCTGCCATCTAGAGGACGTCACATTAACTCAGCTATATTCCTGCAGTCCAGCAGACCTTTGCATTCGGACAGCTCCTGCTGTTAGCTGGAAACAGGAATCACTCCCACCACACGTAGACAGAATCATCCTAGAAAATCGGTCACACATACATTTTGTCATTGTACTTACAATTAAATGTTACAATTGCAGTTTCAGTTGAATGACATTTGACAATGAGTAAAGTATCGGAAATACATCCTGCTGACAGCCGTAGCTCTGGAAAGAGAAAGATCTCTACCATTCTTATGACATGACATACTCTTCCCTATGTTTCACAGTATTCCATAGTCATCTCCTTTGCACATGTCAGAACACAAACACATAGTTTATAAGCCTGATGCTCAAGGTGAACCTATCACGCATCCCCTGCTACTAATAAGTATAATACTTCGTCAATAAGTGATTGCCTACGATACAAAACAATACTGAGAGAAAATCAGCTACAGGTGGACATGTCTCATAAGTTTTTCTTGTGAGTGATACCACTGTGTCTTAGAAAGAGAGACATAATCTTCTCATATGTTATTAAAACCGATCGCAACAACTACTGTATGTTACTGTCACAAGCGGTCTTGGTTCTACAGGTGTACACAAGTACCCATGTTCAAAGCTATACTTGCTTTATAAATTGCGGTATGACATTACCTCTGAATGAGGTGGTTTTTTGTCCAGACAAATACTGAGACGGTGATCACTGGAGTGTATACCTGTATTATCAGAGCATCAGACCAATTACACGTAGCCAGTGAAGCAACCTCATTATAAAACCGCTGAATTTTGAAAGTGATTCAGCTAAGGAGTGTGGTATGTAACCTGTACTTGCAACTCCCTCATGTCACAAGATATATCTCCAGTATGTGCAATGTACTCTGACTCAGTACCATGTCAGAGGGTCTGGGATATATCCAATGAGTTATAGGCAATGACTGATTGAGAAGATCATAAACAGTAGTAGATGCTGCGCTGATTGCGGTCGTAAGAAATGTACACTAGCTTTTCAGATGTCTAGTGTTATGCTACCTGCTAGAATCAAGTCCTCCCATTCAGCCACATACCTGCGTTGGATCACAGCCACAAGTGATTCATATTTCTGCCACTCTCATATCTCGAAACGAGTCACCTTCTCGAACCTATCTGCTACAGTAAAAATCCAACGTGGTTTTAGTCAGTCCTTACGCATCTTGCAACTGCCCCCATTTCTGCAGCTTTGCGCATGTGATCTTTCCAATTCAAGTCAGAACTGAGCAGAAGTCAGAGAAAGCCATATCCACCACCTTCTGCAACCCACGTAGAAACAGAACGACCTGAGTTAGTGCAACAGGACCATGGTTTGACCATTCGGTGGTAATGCGCACAATGTGATGCATCTCCAAACTACATAGAAGTACTACAGATCTGCGTTCATTCATATGCTATCATCGTTATTCTGTACCATCCAACAAAGAAAAATTGCGAACTATAAAAGCTCCACTAACTTCATCTGATATAGAACTCACCTAGGCACCGTTGCTCGCATGATGGCGCATAACTGCGATGGGGATCCGGCGCAGAGAGAGAGCAGTTGCGATGCTTCCCAGAATTGCATCCCTCCTATCATTCCTAACAGAACACCTCGCCCCTAACTGAATTTACACCTCAAACTACTCCTGCTGATGCTGGTGCGGGACGATCCTATTAAATATACACGTATTGATCCACTGCAGAGGCCTTCCACGGACTGTACTTTAAATCACAAGAGACTCTCCCTGTGGCCCTGTTTCGTTGTTTGAAACACTGTTTTTTTTCTACTCTAACACGCTTTTGTACACTGCCAAACATTTCGTTTTTCTGCCACGACTTCGAGGTCTGTGTCAGGTTCTAAACTGACATTAAGACGTTCTGATCCACGGTCTCTCACAAGAAACTAGACGTTGCATGGTGTAAATCATGTTATTATGGCGGCTGCCATAACATGCCACACACTGGACGATTTTAAATAAACACAGTTACAATATAAAGAAACTGGAAGAGTTTGGTCGCGTTGTGTAGAGTTTACAAACTACAGTCTGAATGGTATTCACGAGCTCTATATTTAAACTCATATGTCATAGTGACAGAACAGCTGATGAGTCTACGTTCTGTTTTGAGTGGTTCCTCAACTGCACTCATGTATGCGCTCACTGTTTCGATGCTATCCACCCCAGAAGGTATAGGCCACCCACCAAAACTCTCTCTCCAACTCAAACAAGCGGTGTCAGTCAATCATTATGTGGTACCCAACAGTGTACCAGTGGACGGATAGGATGGATAAGACACCATAGATGTACTCTAATAATAATCATCACAGTTGATAGCGTGAACAATTTTAGCAATTTTACAGTAATTTCAACACTGGGCAATGATGCGAGACCAAGTTTCCCAATTTGGATATCATAGCTAAACCACTTCTTTCCCACTTTGCAAGCATCATTGCGAAGGTGGATAGATGACTGTACAGTACGTCCATTCATTGTTAATTATCGAACACAAAAATCATCAAAGTATATCAGACAGAGCTCTACAAATTCCTAATACTTTGAGCATAGTGCTTAATTTACGATCTATCTCTTTGCATACAGGAGTCACAGATCATTCTCGTTGTCTTAGGGTAAAATTAGAGAGTGAGAGACCCCCCATCACACTTTCATTGACCAGCCTGCCCTGCAGCACCGTTACCTATTTAATCTGCAGCCGACCAGAAATACACTGCTACATTCCACGTCTCGTGAATGAATGGAGCTTTCCGAGTCCTCACCCGTCCGGGTACACAAGATTTCTCCAGATGCACCCATGTCGAGGAGGTCAGCACCCCTTATCAGTGTATAGTAGCAGATCTGAATATCCTGCTCACACGTAATAGCAGACAGTTAAGAACAACAAGAAACGGGAGATTTTTATGCATGATGGAGCTCCAGACGGATGGAGTTCGAAGCATTTTAGGTGAATCAACTACACTATCAAATTTAAAGTATTGTTCTAAAGTCTAGGATCTGTACCTGGGAGGTATTGGTAAGAAAGAACATAAACACACGCACTCCTAAGGCTACAATGTTCCTCACTTAAAACAGGCTATAATGTTAGATCGCTTGAGTTTCTGACCTATCAGTCATGTAGACTGCAGCGCTGTTAATATTACAACGTAAGAAATACACTCCTGGAAATTGAAATAAGAACACCGTGAATTCATTGTCCCAGGAAGGGGAAACTTTATTGACACATTCCTGGGGTCAGATACATCACATGATCACACTGACAGAACCACAGACACATAGATACAGGCAACAGAGCATGCACAATGTCGGCACTAGTACAGTGTATATCCACCTTTCGCAGCAATGCAGGCTGCTATTCTCCCATGGAGACGATCGTAGAGATGCTGGATGTAGTCCTGTGGAACGGCTTGCCATGCCATTTCCACCTGGCGCCTCAGTTGGACCAGCGTTCGTGCTGGACGTGCAGACCGCGTGAGACGACGCTTCATCCAGTCCCAAACATGCTCAATGGGGGACAGATCCGGAGATCTTGCTGGCCAGGGTACTTGACTTACACCTTCTAGAGCACGTTGGGTGGCACGGGATACATGCGGACGTGCATTGTCCTGTTGGAACAGCAAGTTCCCTTGCCGGTCTAGGAATGGTAGAACGATGGGTTCGATGACGGTTTGGATGTACCGTGCACTATTCAGTGTCCCCTCGACGATCACCAGTGGTGTACGGCCAGTGTAGGAGATCGCTCCCCACACCATGATGCCGGGTGTTGGCCCTGTGTGCCTCGGTCGTATGCAGTCCTGATTGTGGCGCTCACCTGCACGGCGCCAAACACGCATACGACCATCATTGGCACCAAGGCAGAAGCGACTCTCATCGCTGAAGACGACACGTCTTCATTCGTCCCTCCATTCACGCCTGTCGCGACACCACTGGAGGCGGGCTGCACGATGTTGGGGCGTGAGCGGAAGACGGCCTAACGGTGTGCGGGACCGTAGCCCAGCTTCATGGAGACGGTTGCGAATGGTCCTCGCCGATACCCCAGGAGCAACAGTGTCCCTAATTTGCTGGGAAGTGGCGGTGCGGTCCCCTACGGCACTGCATAGGATCCTACGGTCTTGGCGTGCATCCGTGCGTCGCTGCGGTCCGGTCCCAGGTCGACGGGCACGTGCACCTTCCGCCGACCACTGGCGACAACATCGATGTACTGTGGAGACCTCACGCCCCACGTGTTGAGCAATTCGGCGGTACGTCCACCCGGCCTCCCGCATGCCCACTATACGCCCTCGCTCAAAGTCCGTCAACTGCACATACGGTTCACGTCCACGCTGTCGCGGCATGCTACCAGTGTTAAAGACTGCGATGGAGCTCCGTATGCCACGGCAAACTGGCTGACACTGACGGCGGCGGTGCACAAATGCTGCGCAGCTAGCGCCATTCGACGGCCAACACCGCGGTTCCTGGTGTGTCCGCTGTGCCGTGCGTGTGATCATTGCTTGTACAGCCCTCTCGCAGTGTCCGGAGCAAGTATGGTGGGTCTGACACACCGGTGTCAATGTGTTCTTTTTTCCATTTCCAGGAGTGTACATTCCCAGCGCATGATATACATCCTTTTTGCAGCTTTCTCTATGATCAACTACTGTATCGATCCCTAAAACAAAAAAACTACTTTCTTAAAAAATTGGCTCTGTGTGATACATGCACAATATAACTTTCCAGAGATGTGTACTGTACACTGTTCACATCCGATCACGGTTCAGAAATTATGCTATCACCACATCAGTCCTTTATAACACGATCTTTAGTAACGGAGAATACCTATTACAAGGAAACAGATAAACACATAGCAGCGACGTCCGGCATGTGGAATTACAAGTCATGCCACCAATAACTCTGTAAACTGCACTTCAGTCAAGCAGATGTATACACGTTGATTGCAGTGTCTCACAAACAACTATGGCTATTTAGTTATGAAACTGAAGGCTCGATTTCACACTTAAGATGCGACAAGGGAATGGAGTAGATAGGATAAATGATCGTTTGTTTAGAGGAATGTGTCGAAACAGGATGGTCGTGTTTCATCACACATGAGATGGAAGTCCTCTGATGAGGGAGAGGTTTGCTGTTAACGATGGCAAGTACACAGTGCTCTAAATCAAATACAGAACACGTGCTTGTATACGAGTCGAACGTTGGCTATGTCATGCAACTGATGCATCCTCGCACATCAGCTGAAAAAATGACCTGCGCCAACATCTCCCTCACTCTTTAGAATGCATCATCAGTCTGCCATTAAATCGTACCTCGATTCAGCTCCATCACAATCGATCACCCCGTCCATTCGCTGTTATCCTTAAATGCAGATACAAGTAAGTTTAGAGGCGGATGGATCTCTGTCTTCCAGAAAAGCATCTAATACAGTAGTCAACTCGATTGTATCTCTGGTACTGTGACGTCCTCTAGACGGCAGAATAGCAATCTAATACTTAGTATGTGTTGGGCAGCTCTCGTGATCGTGTGGAAATTTGAGAGGATTTAAAATGGAGGAGTGTTTGCGCTGGATGTTATTCCCTCCCATGTAGATTGTTCAGTTGACTGCTTCTGTACATTTCGAGACTTTATTTAGTTGAAGGAACATGGATTGTGGTGTGTGCATCTGGCAGGTGAAAAACACATTTGCCGGTTCTCTTGAAATGAGAAATACATTAGTTGACTTTGTAAATTATAGGGATGATTTGGAATCTGTCACATAACGGACATCGGTATTAACAAGTGGAAATATCAGTTTCCTCTATTTGTTTCGAGTTCTCATGTAAAGGTCTTCGCAGACGAGACAAGCAATTATAAGATTTGTACTGAAATTATTTTGGTTAATTAGAAGTTGCTTGCGTGTCTGTAGAGCGTTATTTAGGAGTAGTTTACAGCTCTGTAGGCTGTGCTATGTGTTATTTGGACAGTTTACGAGTATTGAGCGTGTCTACACATCAGTGCGCTGCATTACTTAGGGGCAGTTTGCATGTCTGTGCTCTGTGTACTGAAATTATTTCGGTGTAGTGGTTTGCATGTGTGTAGACTGTGGAATGTATTATTTACGACAGTTTACTGGGCGAGTGTTTTGTGTCAGTGTGATAAATATACCATCTCTCAGAATCCATCCCTAAATAAATTGTTCCAAAAGAAATAAAGTACACTCCTTCCTTACTCTCTCCAGCAGCCCAGTGCAGGCTGAGTCATTTTCACCTCCAGAAGGTCATCCCAGGTTATGTCATGGATGAGAATGCGCTCTGGGTGCAGTAGTGTGTACTACGTCAGTTGGCCTCAAGATCTCATGGTGGAGACACTGTCTGCAAAATAAAGACTTATGTCCAACACAGGCAGAGTCCTTTTCTCACCATTTTCCCCCACCCCAGACCGACATCTTGGATTATATCACGGAATGGACGACAGTACTCTCTGGTGGAGGTACTGTGTACTAGGTCCAGACCTCATGGTGAAGACACTGTTTCCCGCCATGTTGGGTAATGGTACTCGCGTCATCAGCTGACCTCACAGTGGTTATCTTGGAATACGTCATCGATGAGAGTGCCGTCTGGTGGCAGTACTGTGGACCAGGTTAGTTGGAGTCCAGACCTTGTGGTGAACACAGTGGATGGCTGTACTGCATTAAATTGCTTAAATAAAGACTTATGTCCAGCATTGGTCGAGTCCTTTTACTGCGAATCCCTAGGAGGAGGTAGTGGATGGTTGACTTAGGATAGTGGAGGTGGCCCAACTGCCCTTTCTTCCCCATCGTTTTCTTAGGTTAGTAGAGACAGCCCAAGTGATCTTTCTGTACCGCTAAAATTCAAATTTGCCTTCAATCCCTAGGAAGATGTCGTGGTCGGGTGGCTTAGGTTACTGGAGGTAGCCCAAGTGACCTATCTTCCCGCCATTTCCTTAGGTTAGTAGAGATAACTGTGGTGTGATGCATTATCCTGTTGGAATTTGAACTTCCCACCATTATTTTGGGGGAGGGGAGGGGAGGGGGGGCTAGGTTATTGGAGATATCCCAAATGACCTATCTTCTCACCAAAATTCAAACTTCCCGCCAAATTACGCCCTTTTTGGATGACGTTATCGCCGCCATCTTGGATGATGTCATGAACTGTTGCCAAGTCTACACACCGCCATTTTGGATGACGTCATCGCCACCACCTGCGATACATCTGGCAACGATGGAGAGTGGGGTGGTACATAGGTTGCCCCAATACTGATGTAAACTCTTCTGAGAAAGCCTACTTACAAAGTTTCAAGAACTATTTTAAATTATGATTCTGGGTATATACTACAATCCCCTACTTGTAACTTACACATGGATTGTGAGGACAGGATTAGGTTAGTTACAGCACACAAAGAGGTATTTAAACAATCCTTCTTCTTGCACTCAATACGTGAGTGGAATGAGAAGAAGCCCTAATAACTGATATAATGGGAAGTACCCTCTACCATGCATTTAACAATTGTTTTCAGAGTATAGACATAGATTATGAAGCCTAAGGTTATCTGGAAATATAAAGAATGTAGGATTGTAAATTTAGATGTTGTAGGAGGACCTGGAACTCACTCCGTTGCATATTTAAAAAACTAGAATAACGTTTACTACTTTGATCCATTTGGAGTCTTACATGCTGAAACATGTGCCTCATATACTTCTTGAAGACTGCAAAACAATGAGCAACATATATGTCACTGCATTACCTGAAGTTTAGCTCTGACATTGTACACTCTGACTTTAAAGGAATAACCATCATTTTATTGTGTGAACTGCATCCACTGACTGATTTTAGCAAGAGGAAATGGAATAGTGCAATGATTGCACTGGAAACACACAACAGTGTACCTATTATCACTGAAACAAACAATGAACTAAATCTTGGAAATGGTAAAGGTTCGGAAATACCCCCTGGTTCATATGGTAGTGACGATATAAATGCATGTATAAAGAACTCTATAGAAGGGTTTGGGTTATGCATAAACATTTATGTATTTAAAATGAAAATAAAATGCCAGAATATGCAACAGACTTTTGATATAAAGGTTCAATAGAAAAATTATTAGATTTTTCAAGAAGTCAAATTTTGGAGAAGACTTCTGATAAATGTCATGAGTTTGCTCAACCAGTAGGTGTACCTGTACTACCAGTTAGCATAAATTGTGCCAAGATTAGTACAACAACGAATGCACATTTCAATGGCAACTTGATTCACACAATCTATGGATTCTTACCCACAGTGGGCCAGGCATGTAAAATTGTTGAGGTGCCCACCAATACCAAATGCTTTCCAATGACAATCCAGGCATCAGACAATCTTGAGCTCATTATTGTAGGGCAGAACAGGCATCTATGCAATTTTCATATTAAAGAAATTTTAATATATTTACACGTAAAACAGCAGGAGCATGAGTTTAAGGTATAAAACCGATGCTCACAGCCATCAGTACACCATTTCACAGCAGAAACACAAGATGATAACATGAGAGAATTACAGAATCCTTAAATCGGTAGACTTGAAATCACAAAATGTCATCACATTGATATAACTGCCCAGTTCAATATGCTAGTTAATTACACATCATAAATATTTCTCCCACAAACCTTTTGCTTCTGCAGTGCTTAATAATAACGACCAGATGAGGATTCTTAGGGCTATTCAACAGCAGCATGCTTTATCATTTCCATCCAACAGTGCTACAAACCTACAGAGAGGGGAGCCCGAAACAACATCCCTCCAGTAGGCAGAAATCGTTCCATTGCATGTACATATAAATTATTTACATCCAAATATAGGCTGCAACTTGAACCACTTGAGTCTTCATTGAAGTGTTTAGCCATTCACAGGTTATTTTACTTGGTATGTCCATGGCTACATAGGCAAAGTCTCACACAAACCCAATGCTAAAAAGCAGCAGCATGTCGGCATAGGTTAAGATTTCAATATTAACTTCTGTGCTTTCAAGCATGGGCTCTCACAAAAACCCTGGCTTGGTGTAGTGGAAAGCAGCGTCTGACGTATATGGTTCCATGCATACAATCCTGAATTTCTCGAAAATATCGGCACATAATTGAACATCCTCATCCACAGTAAGGTTTGCATAACCCCATAAATCAAATATGTTTGAATCCTGCAAAACGCACTACATGTAGATATTCCACATCCATTATGGCACTGCTTATAAGATTACTGGAAAATGCGGTCATGTGAGGCAGTGTAGTTTCTTCCAGTTTCTTCATCGATTCATTGAGCTGTAACTTAGCATAATCGGAATGTGCAGCTCAAGTGCAGTGTAGTTCCTCCTGATACATGGTTTCAGCAAGTTTCTGAAGTGATGTGTGCGTAAATCGTAATGAGTTAGTGATTTAAAAAAAAAGTGTGTGACATCTTATGGGATTTAATTGCTAAGCTCATCAGTCACTAAGCTTACACACTACTTAACCTAAATTATTCTAAGGACAAACACACACACCCATGCCCGAGGAAGGACTCGAACCTCACCCAGGACCATCCACACAGTCCATGACTGCAGCGCCTCAAACCGCTCGGCTAATCCCGCGCGGCAGTTAGTAATTCACTTGGAAAATGAAATATATATTTTTCTGTGCTCTTAGATAGGACACTGGCCGGCTCATTGCACAGATCAAAATCAGCCAAGTGCTCAATAAGGAAATGATCATCATGGCCACTCAAATTGTGGGGAAAAAAACAGGTATGAGCTTTGGCAGTTTATAATTCAGGTTGAAAACAATGTGTGCCACAGCATGGAACTTACCAGTTAGACGAGAATGATCCCTATAAGGTATAAAAATTTAATCAAGTGACTACCCGCAACTGAGGAACATATTTATAGAATAAAAAGCCACTTCAGTAGCCATTAATTTTCTTAATTTATTCCATGACTGGTTTTGAAGCTTAAAGCTTGTCCTTCAGGTGCCACCAAATAATTATGAGAACATAAGTTAGTGTCAATTGGGCCAGTCAGTCATTGGGGATCACACCCACATGAAACAAACATTTGGGAGCCTAGGACGAGCAACCACAGCACCTGTCTGGACAGTGCAAGATGCAGTATTTCGGCTTTATTAGCTAGTGAAACGAAAACTCTGTCCAGAGGCCTTGGCGAACCCACCAGTATCGACAAACTGCCATGTCATCCTCTGCTTACTATGTCATTAGATGCATAGTGGAGGAGCATGAGATCAGCACACCACACTCCTGGCTGTTGTCAGTTTTTGTGACTTGAATCCGCTACTACCCTGTCAAGTACCTCCTCAGTATTGGCCTCACAAGTGCACCCCATTCCAGTCTTTCCATAAATGAAAAGTCCCTGGCTGTACTGGGAACTGACCCTGGATTCTCCACATGGTAGTCAGCTGCAGTGACCCCCAACTGTGGAGGTGGACTTCATTAATGAATGCTATCCCACAAATATAGCAGTTAACTGCATTCTTGTACAATTCCTGAGATTTGGTCTTAGAAATGTGGGTGTGATCAATCACATCAGTTTTCTTTGCAAGTTGTTCAAGCTCAGACAGACGCCATCTCGCAGGATTTTGCCTGACATGTGATTCAAAATGATTAAGGCTTATGTTTTACACACATAAAACCTGATATACCGCCATACATAGTAAGTGTCGTCCTGTGGGGGTGATATGTGAGGCAGCAGGGTTATCTTCACAGCATGCAACAGGAGCGAGAAGGCACTCAAAGTCAGTGTGTACAACAAAGGTTACAAACTCCTGATCGTGAAAATTCTAAAGTTTTAAGAACTTATTTGGTGGGCATACCTAAACATACAGGTAATCCAATACATGCTGTGTTACTTGTTGCTCGTATGACATGAGTTCGTGCACCTATGGCAAATATGACGTGCACCATGATGTTTTGACAAGTGGGGGAAAATAGGTGGGACATGTTCTTGATACAGCAGCAGAGTTGTTTATCCCCCTGAAAGAATAACAGCAAATCTACATCTTTCTGGTGCTGACCAGCGAAACTGGAAAAGAGAATGGGTCTGACACCTTATACTTCCCTGACTTGCTTTCCCCCAGGCCATAAACGTGAACAGATATACGGAAGTTCTGCCTCTCAAATTTAGGCATGTCCTGAAGCTTCACAGGACAATCAACACTAGCAAATTTATAACACCCACAAATATTATACATGTTATAATGACTTCTAAACTGTGCATATTCTTCTTTTGCAACCCAGAAGTTACCATATAAAGCAAAAGTTGTTTTCATTTTGAACATTAATATTGCCCTGTTCCCCAGCTGTATCTTCTGGAAGAGGGATATAGGAGGATCCCCCATGTAATGCATCAAAGACAAGTAAGTGAATGTCCAAATACATGACTCTACTTAGAGCTTTCCCAGACCCCCTTTCTTGTATTTCAAAGAATTGGGCCCACGTGACACTGAAGGTGAAATCCTCATATCACTTGGCAATTGGGGTATCTCAAGACATCATGTCTTTTTCCTTCCACATATACACAATGGTTTGTTTCTCAACATCGCCATCATGTTTTTGGGGATGATGAGAAATGGTTCAAATGGCTCTAAGCACTATGGGACTTAACATCTGAGGTCATCAGTCCCCTACACTTACAACTACTTAAACCTAGCTAACTTAAGGACATCACACACATCCATGCCCAAGGCAGGATTCGAACCTGCAACTGCAGCAGTAGTGCGGTTCCAGACTGAAGCGCCTAGAATGGCTCAGTCACAGTGGCCAGCGGGGATGGTGAGTTTACAACACAGCAATGCACTGAGCTTGATGGTAGGACACGATGGATCAATAATGATTTTAGGAAGCTCCCTTTCCAAAACGAGCAGATATGCATTTAGGAAATAGATGGGGACTCAGTACCTGATTGTAGAATTATCGATGTGGGCCTATGATAACATCTCCCTAAATGCACCTCAAATCGCTGAGTATATTAAAGTTGTGGCACAGCATACCTGATGCTCATTGACCCTAATAGGATGGGCCAAAGAAACTGCTGCTAACCTGTGGATTATAATTACCACCAGATGCTGTCAGTCCAGGATGAGGTGATCGTGATGTGGACTGTACAGGCCGAGGAGAGTGTGACTTCGATGGCCTCAGCTGAGGTGGTGTTGCTAGACCATATCCTGATGATTCCAATATTCCTGTGGAAAAAACAAGCAGATAGTCGATAAGTATTTTGTGTGCGATGATTCCACAAGAGAAAAAACACAAAAAATATGAATATATGCAAGCTTAAATAATTATTTTTACATGAACTGGAACTTATGTTGGATTTCAGTCGCATCAGCATACGGTGCACATGGACTTCACCTCTCATCAACAGGCTCTAATTGGAGTACGTCAGTCTATGTGGAGTTCATCTTATCATCAACAGCAGATTGTAATTGGCTATGTCATTCACTTTGGTGTCAGCCCATTCCAACATATTTACATAATATCCAGCATTCCTAGAGTGGAGGGGGGAGAATACGCAACCATCTGCCTTGTGGGAAGGGCCACTTCACATGCATCTAAGCAAAAGGATAACAGCCAATGAAGTTCCCACCAATAAGACAAGTGTCCTAGAGTGATGGGGGAGGGGGGAGGGAGGAAATTTGCACATCCGCCTTGCAGGCTGCGCCTACAGTATATATACCAGACGTCTAGGCACTATAATCTCCAGACATCTGGAAGTCAAAGCGTCTACACAATCAAGATCAGCAGTGCGGTAGCGTAAAAGGTGTCCTAGTTGGGTAATAAACTGTAGCAGCAAGAATCCTACATAAACAGCCTTCCCAATCAACAGATAATAGCCCACCCCAATCAGATAACAAATTACAGCGATGATGGACCTAAATAAACACTCTTATGTGGCAACCAACTAATATGATAACAGCCCACCATTTATATGCAAGGCAATTGGCTTAGAAAGAGAAGGGGGAGGGTAGGTGAAGGACGTCTGAAAATATCATGAATCCTTATGATAGAGATGTAGATAGGATGAAAATTGGCCTGAAATGCCCATAGCCCCCAAACTTACGACTCCTTTTCCCTGAGTAAACCCTCGAAAATGGCTTTTTTAAGTCGAAACTAGTTGTATAATCCAGAAGAAGCATTAACAAGTATACAGCCCAATTAGAAATACATCTCCTTCATTCTCCTGTTTTATAGCTGCAATGATTTCATGAACCTAGTTTAAGGAAAGGCATGTTGTCATCTAAAGATGGACATAATTCTGAATCCAGTAACAGTTGCTAAACTTCGTCATTATGTCACTGTCAACCGCTGGTGCCCGAGCGGTTCTAGGCGCTTCAGTCTGGAACCGCGCGACCGCTACTGTCGCAGGTTCGAATCCTGCCTCGGGCATGGATGTGTGTGATGTCGTTAGGTTTACGTAGTTCTAAGTTCTAGGGGACTGATGACCACAGAAGTTAAGTCCCATAGTGCTCAGAGCCATTTGAACCATTATGTCACTGAAACAGCTATTAAATTCTACAGCAGTTTTTGGTGAAGTAGTGATAACAATCACAATCTCGTGTGGCTCAATGGACATGTGTAGTCTTTCAACTGAATACCACTTCTGCGACTTGTGTACCCCTAGTGTCCCTAATGTAACCCTATTATCCAACTGGGGAAAGGTGACTGTGGAGTCCGACCCACTTGTCCTTCCTGGCAACTTTTCACATTGTTGAGAGGTGACAGCCATATTAAAGACACACTCAAAATTTTCCGTGGTCCGGCCGGAATTGGACCTCGCAACCTCTCCGTTTCCAGGCACGTGCTTTACTGCTAGATCACCATATCCGGCAATAAAGTAAAAAAAAAAGGATACATCAACTGGTATTTCATCATTTATTTAAAAAACATAGTCCACGACTGAAAAATACATACCAAAGAAGGCTGGAGTCGAGCGTCTCGTCGTCTGCTGGCAATACACTAGCTCAGCAGGAGAAGAGTAGAGGACGAAGTTGGCTGTGACCTTGAAGGCATCCTCTCGACATACTCTTAAAGGCACCTGGAGGAAGCAAAGAAATAAAAGTTGGTGATGAGGGACAGGAATTTGAGGCTCCATTCACCCAAATACAAGGCTACTGCCGTGACCAAGTTTGTCATTCTCATATTAAGGTGTAAAACACACTTATTACACACACGTCGGCACACAATTCGAGGATCACAGTTCTGGACATTATTAACAGAACATTCGGAGATCCTGGATTGGTCGTGCGGGAAACACAAAATGGTCTGCACGCTCATCTGACTTGATGCCTTTCGACTTTTATCTATGGGGAAAATTAAAACTATAAGTCCACGGGGAAACACCGACAAGTCACAAAGACAGGAAACTCTTTGAGAAAGTAACAATACACATATGAAGATTACCTGAGCTGTCTGATTGCTTACATTGGTAAAGAAGGACAGACGCTTTTGGGACCTCATCTCTTGCCTGAGAGACAATGACTTGTGATACTGAAACATTGTTACCATTCGAACAAATTCCATGCATGTTATGTCACTGAAGCCCTCTTCAAAGCCTTCTTGTTGCAAATGCCACTGAAAAAAGTATATAGTTCCATTTCAAAAGATATATGTGTCACAATCCATCAGTAATATTCCCTGAAAATGATTTGCATACATTAGAAAATTTGCCACGTTGTCGGCTATAGCTAGCGGAAACCGCATCGCGATATATTTACTTGTTCTATATATACAGGGTGTAACGGGTAAATGTGCAGATATTTCTATTGGTACCTGAGGACAGAAAAACATTACATCAGTATGTACGCCATCTGCACACTAATAATTATAGCTATTAGAAGTCATATGTTTTTATACTGGTTAGTACCTCCAAGTACATGTGGCACGAGCAAGTCATTAATGTTTATTTTTGCCTGGGCAGCCGGTCAGGTGATGAAGTATGGACACATGGAGGCCAAACGGTTAGTCTATACTGACAGGCGTAGTCCACTTCGTGGAGCAGCTACAGCAGTGCAGAAAACATCAGGTTGTGAAGTTTGTCACATGTTCGTGGAAAGAGCGTTCGACATAGAGAAAAAAACAATCAACACACTGATTTGTGTACATATTAAGGTATCAGGTATAAAAATACCTGCACTTATACCTATCACTCCATATACAAGGAAGAGGTAGTCAAATGAAAACGAGACAGTTGCAAAAAATTGAGTAAACTGTTTATTGTTTCAAAAGATATCACCTTAACTGTTAATAACATTTATCTCACTTAGAGACTAGACGGTTAATGTCTTCATGGAAAAATGTTTGCCGCTGCCTACGGAACCATTATTGTACCCAGGCGCACACCTTTTCGTCCGAAACAAATCGACGGCCACGAATGTCTTTCTTCGGGCCTCCAAAAATATGTAAATCGCGTGTGGAGAGATCGGAACTGTATGGTGAATATGTAATCGCTTCCCACCGAAACTTCTGCAACTTACTCGAAACAATCTTGACAATAGGTGGGCAGGCATTATCCTGCATCAGAATGATGTTGTTCGTCAGCATTATTGGGCGTTTGCATTTCTTGGCGCGCCTCAGTTCTCGCAAAGTGTCTGCGTACTCTGTGCGTTTATTGTGGCGTCATGTTCCATAAAGTCAATGAGCAGAGGGACCTTGCAATCAAAGAAACAGGTCATCATGATCTTCCCGGCGCTGGCGTGCCTGTTGTTTCGACTACGCTGCAGATGTTCCGTTGGGAAGCCTTAGCACATCCTCCATGCAATCCCGATCTCTCGCCATGCGATTTCCATATTTTTGGAGCCCCAAAGAAATACATACTGTTGATCTGCTTCGAACGAAAAGGATCAGGCCTGGGTACAATCATGATTCCGTAGGGAACCACAAACATTTTTCCATGACAGCATTAACTGTCTTGTGTCACAGTGCAATAAATGTATAAACAGTCACGGCCATTATTTTTGAAATAATAAACAGTTTACTTACTTTTTTCCATCTGCCTCGTTTTCGCTTCTTGGGTGGCTTGTCTTAGCTACCCGACACTTCAGACGAACAAGCGCTCAACAACTACTTTTGTCTTTTCTGTCAATGTCGAATTTGTCTTTCTTTGTAGTGTGTCTTGGAGCAATGAAATACCGGTTTGCCTGTGGACCTTATGCTATTTTGTGACTGATTTCAGCAAATGAAATGACGATACTCAGATCCTGCTTCATCTTATCGTAACCGTTAGGTAATTTTCTTACAGATTTCCCATCTGGTTCAAACCGTTCTCTGTGGCTGGTTGGTATACCTTCGCTGCTGCTCTGGCTTATTTTCTGTATGTGTGTTTATAATAAAGTCATTGCGTCAGTCTCAGCAGCTGAATACATTCCCTGTATCTATAGCTACAACATTCCCATCACAACATCCTCTCATATGCAGAGGTACTCCGAAATATCTGAAAAAGATCTCCCTCGTAATCACATTTATATACACATCAATCACATTAATGTGACCACCGCCTATCTTCGATGTCAACGTGCAATAATCACTCATAATCACTCACAGATGGCGGGTGGCGGCACTAGCGGTGGAGGATATACGAGGGTTGTCCAGAAAGTAAGTTCCGATCGATCGCTAAATGGAAACCACAGTGAAAATCAGAAACATTTTATTTGCAAGAGTTAGCTACACTTTCCAGATACTTCTCTACACAGTCGCTGCTCCGACTTAGCCATTTGTCAGGGTGTTATACTAATTTTCCAACACCATCATCATAGAAGGCAGCCGCCTGTGCTTTCCGATAATTCTCTACGCTGGTCTATAGCACGTAGCCTGTGCCCAAGTGTTGTCTTCGTATCCAGCGTTTCATGTGAACAGAGATAATACTCAGGACAAGCCAATTAGGGCTGTGTGTGGGTGATCGAACACTTCCCATCGAAAAGGCTGCAGGAGCGTCTTCACTGCCCCTGCAGAGTGTGGCTGAGAATTTCCATGAAGAAGGAAGTGCGTGGCAGTTGTGTTAGGTGGGCTGCATTCATTAAGGCGAAGCCTCTCAGCGGGTCCTCCTGTTTGGCGGGAGACATCGTTGTTCTAGGCACCTTTACACACTCAGACTGCGCTCACAACTGAAAGGAGCGACTTGATGCGATCGACGGACATACTAGAGACACTATCCAACACATCTGTGCAAAGCTTCATCGGGTTTTCACTGTGGTGTCCAACTCGCGACCAATCAGAACTTAATTTCTGGACATCCCTCGTATAAAGCATGTTGAGGGGTTGTGAAAAATAGGTCGTTATCGTAATGTGGAAATGGAGCGAATTATCTGACTTTCAAAATGGCATGATCATTGTCGTCTGGGCCAAGGGGGGAAGCATTTCTGAAACGACTAAGTCTGTAAACTATCTGGGTGCCACCGTGGTTAAAGTACACCATGCATGGCAAAATGGCGCTACCCAAAGCGGGCGCTGAGGCAACAGTGGTGCACCGCAGGCCATAGATGACAGGGGTGAACAACGACTGTGGAGATGAGCACAGGCGAATACATGCACAACTGTTAAGCAACTGACGGCCCAGATGAACCATGGGATTACCAACAGGGTCTCCTCAACAACCGTTCAGAGAACGTTGCTGTGTATGGCCTCCACAGCAGGCGCCTGGTACATGCACCCGTGACTGTTGCTCATCAGGGATGAAGACTGGAATCTGTATGCCAGCACCGCAACTGAACGTCCAATGAGTGGCAAAAAGTGACCTTTTCAGATTAATCATGTTTTATGCTCCATCGCACAGAGGGCCGTTGGCATGTACGACGTGAAATGCCTGAAAGCAAACACTCTGCGGCAATCGTGGGATGTTCCAAGCCGTAGGGCATTCCCTAGGTGATCTGATCAATCTGGAAAGCACAATTCATGAGCACGAACGCATCCAGCCTTCGGAACCATGCCCAACCCTACATGCAGTTTGTTTTTCCTCGGCACAATAACATCTACCAGCACGACAATGCACCAGTCACGCAGCTCGCAGTGTACTTGCGTTGTTCAAAGAGCACCAAGATGAGTTTATCGTAAGCCCCTGATCACCATACTCCCCGGACTTTAGCCCCGCCGTAAATCTGTGGGACCACCTCGATAGGGATGTTCCCGAGAAATCTAGCGCAGCTGGCCACCGCACTGGGGTCTACATGGTTCCACATCGCTGTTGATACCTTCCAGAACCCCGCTGACTCTCGTCCTGCAAGACTAGCAGTCCACAGTGCAAAAGGTGGCTGCTCAGGCTTTGACAGGTGGTCGCATCACTATGACTGGACAGTGTATAATGTGCGCCCTTCCTTTGTATCCTCGATGCGTTGGTTTCATATTCATTTATTATCAACATCATCGTCACCATCACAGATATCATCAGGCATCTAACATGCTTTTTCTGTTAAAGGTCTCCTCCAGACTTCTCCACTGATGTACCGAGCGAGGTGGCGCAGTGGCTAGCACACTGGACTCGCATTCGAGAGGACGACGGTTCAATCCCGCGTCCGGCCAACCTGATTTAGGTTTCCATGATTTCCCTACATCGCTCCAGGTAAATGCCGGGATGGTCCCTTTGAAAGGCACGGCCGACTTCCATCCCTAATCCGATGAGACTGATGACCTCGCTGTCTGGTCTCTTCCCCCAACCAACCCAAAATCCGCTGATGCACATTTGCTTCTCCATGTTTACTAGTGTTCTCTACACACTTTCCCTTAGGTTGTCGCCTCCCTGTTTTCTTATCTCACGAAAGGTAAATGTCGGACTAAAATTTGTTGGAGGGATTCTCATGAAATTTAGTTCATCCCCGAAGAAGACAGTTTACAAATCCCTCGTTCGACCGATACTCAGTGGTCCGACAGGTATTTTAGTATTGCTCCTCAATCTGGGATCCTAACCAGGTAGGATTGATAGAGGAACCCATGCGACAGACGCTACAAGAGAGACGTAGCGTGTCACCGTGTGGTTTACTATCAAAAATTCTGAGAGTGTGTGTTCCTAGAAGAGTCAACCAGCATATTGCTTCCTGCTATACAGTGTATTTCACAACTCCTTTTACAGATTTGTAGGGGTTGTAGAGAGAACCTAGTGGAAATGAAGATCAATAACGGAAACACTAACTGCAGGAGAAACAGTTGACACAGAATACATAGAAATCTTCACAAACATTCGGTACTTTGGCACAGGCTCACAAAAAATTGTTAATTTATTTAGAAACACCAGCATAAAAACATCGTTCTTCACGAACAACAAATTTGGCCATCACATGCCTCATACAGTAAACACAACCACACTCCGTAACAGAACGTAGTGGAATACATAAATTATAGTTTAAGAGTTGCCCTGCGTTCTACAGAGGCAAAACAGAAATAACTTTGTATACGCGCTACGAAGAGCTTTCGAACTCAATTAATTTGACCAATCTTCACTTGTAACCATATGTACCTGAACAGACACATACTGAATGCCATCCACAACTAACTGTACCCAATACAGAAAATAATGGTAAAAAGCTTATTATGCAGACAAAAAACTTCTGAAAACATCTTAAACGAACAAACTGAGTTTAACAGCCGCAGCTTGTTCAGCAATTGAAAAGTTTATTGTTTCATAAAAATAGTAATTTAGTAGTTTACAACCATTTTACGACACAAGGTTGTATCTGATATCTGCAGAAATAATTTGTTTTGCAAATGACATCTATGTATGAATAATAATGTAACATCTTTATATCATCTAAGAAACAGCAGTATTTGTGCATATGTGGAAATGTAACGTCTTTAGACTACATTTGAATTTTCTCTGATTTACCTAAATCTTGTTTGCAAATGTTCTGTGTGACGAAGTGTTTCTATGTGTCTAAATATGCGTACAGAATCCGTACCCAAAAATTGTGTAACCACTGCTAGAAACAGCAAATAATTTTTCATTTTTGTCCTAGTTTTCCAAAAAAATGTAGACACAGTACGCCACTATGTTATGTATCTATACACTCTTAACAGGACCTTAGCCAACCTGTCATCAGATAACGATGTGCACTGATTAAGAACCTGAAGATCAGCCCCCTGGCCTCAAATGCTTCATATATTGAAACAAAAATAATAGTTTGTGGCTCAACGCCCTTTTCAAATTTTTTAACTAAAGTGATACAGTCATGGCTGCAACACTGACGTCAATGATCAATATTAAAAAGCATATACTATACTGAGAGCAATTGATGCAGGTAGCTATACAATTCTTTATCATGTGACAACGCTTGAGACCACAACTTTTCCACCTGTATTGCGTCATGACCGACGAACAGATACCACTCTTTGGCACGTGCGAGGAGATAATTGACTAGCTTCTGAGAAACATTTTATAGCTTCTCGACAATATCAATCTCTAGCTCTGGAACAGTCTATGGAGTCGTTGAGCTAACTGTGAAATCTGTTCCAAGTAAGTCCCAACAAGTTCACTGAAAACATATATTGTGTTCGAACATTACGAATTAGCTCGAAGAAAACGGTCTATTGATACACAGTCAACACGGATATAGAAAACATCGTTCTTGTGGGACACAACTAGCTCTTTACTCATACCAAGTGTTGAGCGCTATTGAGATGGGATTTCAAGTTGATTCCGTATTTCTAGATTTCCAGAAGGCTTTTGACACTGTATCACACAAGTGGCTTGTAGTGAAATTGTGTGCTTATGAAATATCGTCTCAGTTTTGTGACCGGATTCTTGATATCCTGTCAGAGAGGTCACAGTTCGTAGTAACTGACGAAAAGTCATCGAGTAAAACAGAAGTGATTTCTGGCGTTCCCCAAGGTAGTGTTATAGGCCCTTTGCTGTTCCTTATCTATATAAACGATTTGGAAGACAATCTGACCAGCCGTCTTAGGTTGTTTGGAGATGACGCTGTAGTTTATCGTCTAGTAAAGTCATCAGAAGATCAAAACAAATTGCAAAACGATTTAGAAAAAGAGTCCCTATGATGCGAAAATTGACAGTCGGCCCTTAATAATGAAAAGTGTGAAGTGATCCACATGAGCGCTAAAAGGAATCCGGTAAACTTCGGCTACACGATAAATCAATCAAATCTAAAGGCCGTTAATTCAAGTAAATACCTAGGAATTACAATTTTGAACAAATTAAATTGGAAAGAACACATAGGAAATGTTGTGGGAAAGGCAAACCAAAGACGGCGTTTTATTGACAGAAAACTTAGAAAATGTAACAGATCTACTAAAGAGACTGCCTACACTACGCTCGTCCGTCCTCTTTTGTAGTACTGCTGCGCGGTCTCGGATCCTCACCAAGCAGGATTAATGGAGTACATTGAGAAAGTTCGAAGAAGAGAAGCACGTCTTGTATTATCGCGAGATTGGGGAGAGAGTGTCACTGACATGATACAGCATTTGGGGTGGACATCATTAAAACAAAGGCGTCTTTCGCTGCGGCGGAATCTTCTCACAAAATTTCAATCACCAACTTTCTCCTCCGAATGCGGAAATATTTTGTTGGCGCCGACATACACAGGGAGAAGCGATCATCTTAATAAAATAAGGGAAATCAGAACTCGCACGGGAATATATATCCGGCCGGAGTGGCCGTGCGGTTCTAGGCGCTTCAGTCTGGAACCGCGTGACCGCTACGGTCACAGGTTCGAATCCTGCCTCGGGCATGGATGTGTGTGATGTCCTTAGGTTAGTTAGGTTTAAGTAGCTCTAAGTTCTAGGGGACTAATGACCTCAGCAGTTGAGTCCCATAGTGCTCAGAGCCATTTGAACCATTTTTTTTCTAAGTTCTAGGGGACTGATGACCTCAGATGTTAAGTCCCATAGTGCTCAGAGCCATTTGAACCATTTTGAACGGGAATATATATGTGTTTGATTTTTTCCGCGCGCTGTTCGAGATTGGATTAATAGGGAACTATTGTGAAAGCGGTTCGATGAACTCACTACCAGGCACTTAAGTGTGATTTGCAGAGCATCCACGTAGATGTAAATGTACATGTACATGAATCAAGCGCTTCGGACACGGTAGTCGCGGTAGTGGCACGATGTACTCTCCATATAGCGCATCGTCCGCCACCGTAGCTCCGGGCCCCGTGGAGGGGGGAGGGGGAGGGGAAAACGGGGTACCTGTACCGGACGGCAATTTCAGGGGTCACTAAATTCATACTCTCTAAGAAAAAAATCTAGTTTCACAAAGTACCTAGCATTCAGAGAACGCTGGTCTACCGATTATTCATATTATTTTGAGACGCATCCCTGCTGGTTTTTGATCATTTTTGAACGCATTTTAAGTTGATTTCTGAACGAAACATAAGCGAGTGTTGAATGCATGCTTAGCGTCCGTGATGTCTCTGCCAGGGGAATCCCCGTCGCATCTAGAAATAAAAAAGAAACTTTCCCGCAGATAAAAGGGGACGGGGCTGTACGAGCTGAGCCGAAAAATCCGAAAGGCTTAAACCAGTCGCTCTTTGTGTGGTTGATTCCGTGTGCTAATGATAAGCGTTATTACAATTATTAGCGAAATCCATACATCCAGACTACCAGAGTGCAAATAAACGACTAACAGGAATAACAGGTAAGGAAGATTATATATTGTCTTCTCGGTGTATCCAAGAAAATGGTATGTTGACAGAGAACTTTTGTCCGAGCGTTACACTACTACGGGCCAACTATACAGTCTCCGGTTAGCAGCCGCTTAAGATCTATTCTCGGAGTAGCGCGAAAAACGCGTTTTAGGGATAACTAAACCGGTGAATCTGGCAGGGTTAGTGAAGTTCATCGGAGAATAAGATTTGTCAATGGCAGGAATAGTCACAGGTCACGAAGAAAGCTGGTCAATATGGAAGACCCTAAACAGGCTGCGTTCAGGAGTTGGAAGAATGAAGACCAACTTGAAAAAGTGGGGATTTGCGTGCGACTCCACAGCATGTGAATGTGGTGAAGAACAGACAATGAGTCATCTTCTTGTCTGCGCCTATGCCCAACGTCATGCACGCCACAGAATGTCATCGATGCCACCAAGGAAACATACGAAGTTACTGCATACTGGTTATGCCGCATTTAATTGTAATTGTAATGCTTTTAGTATCATGTTTTGGAACATTTTATATAACTTGTAAGCTATAGTGTGTGTTTCTGACACAAATAAATAAATAAATAAATAAATAAATAATAACAAGATTCTTTGTTAGAACGAAAGTATATGACGATTCCAAATTTTTATAAAAATTTTACTACGAGTACTTTTAGATCTCATGCTTGAGAAACTGGAGCATATGAATAATATGTGAAAATATTTCCTAACATAAAACTTCTTGCTGGTAATGGGCGTAATAGGAATTAGATATTGGTACTTCGTGAATTATATTCTGTCGGGTTATTTATGTAAATGAGGTAAATAAAGATGACCATTTGTGCCTAAACAGTCCTGCTTATTTGGCGTGTGTTACAATTGCTGCAATAGTAGAAAGGCCTGTTTCGTTTTATCTAGCAGTCAGTGACAAAATAGACGTAATCAAATCGAGAAACCACAGCAGTCTTCGGTACTCTTCGCATCAATAGCTTTTTCAGTATTAGACAACGACATATTGATTTTTCATATGGCAAAACGTTCGACGAACTTTAAGGAGGTGATAGATACGGAAGCACGCCGTGTAAAGCTGTAGCAAGATTGGAGACAAAAAAAAAATGCCGGGACCTAAGGGCTGAAGAAATATAAACTGTCTTGCTTGTCTCTTGCCTGTACTTGTTTTATGTTTCCTATATTTCATTTAATGCCACACAAAACAGGAAGTTATAAGCAAATAATCAATAAACAGTGCAGATTTTCTGAAGAGTTCTTGTTCTCCCGCTCACGAATGATCCCTCTCACTATTAACTGTGAGGTTTTTTGTAAAGAGGGGTAGGATCTCAAACCGGTCGACTGGGAGCAGGAGAGGCACCACAGGACATTTTAATTTCCACTTTCCTGAATACAGGCTGTTGGTTTCCATTACGAAATATACACGTTTGAATTCAACAGAGAGAAATATAGCGACGTACGATGGAGGAATGCTGTGTAGAGAGGCGTGGCACTGCACTTTAGCACACTCAAGTCCAGATAACATGTGTCACATCTCGAACATAAATGGTTTATATATAAAGCTCTTCAGAAAGACGTGCGCTATAAAGTGAACATATTTTTCAAAAATCGAGTGTTTTAAATTTTTGACACACTATCTGAAACGCTCGCGGGGGAGTGGGGGGTGTGGGGGATATCGTAGATCCGGAGCTGTCCACCTCTACCAGGACACTGTCATAAAAGGAAGTGAATAAACAACGTCACCAACAAAAGATGCAAGCGTCTCCTCCGTCTACCTGTGAACCGTTTCGGATGCTACTGAAGTCCGTATGTCCGCAAGTGCAGATTTTTGTGCGCAAAGCCTTTGTGAGACCACGGTACTTCGCTGGGATGCTTCGCGCAGAAATATGGGATTTTTATGCTTAGTCAGGTTATGCGGTAGTCAGGCTCGGCACTACTTCATGATCCGTCTGACCAACGGATCCATTCGTTGCAACTGCTCAGCGATGTATTTTCACTCTATGTCTTCGTGCACCACGGTGTCGTGTTGCTTCTGTAAAATACCGAGGGCTCACGTGTGTAGAAGTCAGCTTCATAAAGACAAAAGTGGACAGTTTGGTCTGATGCTACACATATTTTTGCTGTTCGTTCAGCTCATCCGCTTGTACTCACGAGCTGTTACAGGTGACGACCGTCTCTAGCTAAAATTACTCTCGTACGACACCGTTCTGATATTCTCGTGATATTTCGTGAAAACTCATGCTGTGATCGAACAGATACTTTCTAATCAGTGACTCAATATCCCTTCTTAACACTTGTTTTGCCTATCTCACTGTAAGACGAAAAAATTTAAAGTTTTAAAGCTGAGTTCACCGGGACAAAAGGGACCCAACTGTATAACATTTGACGCCGTTGTCTTCAGGGGATAGGTGCTGACGAACTTAAGTCAGCTGAAGTTGCAGTTTAGTCTTCTAAAATACCTCTTGATCAAAAATGTAAATTTTAATGACTTGTTAAGCCCTGTATTTTTGTTTTAACCGTATTGATACGGATAGTGAATTAGTTAGTACTCATATTAACTATGATTTACCATTAGTGACATTATTTGTGCATTTTATTTTCCAGTTAAACAATATTTTGTCACAAAATGCCATGGTTACCAGAATCGAATTTATTTTTCTAAGTATATAATTTATGTTGTATATCTCCGGTCTGCACTCATGTCGCCTATGGGTATGACTGTCAGTTTCACCAAAAAATCCGGAAACCAGTTCATGATTACGTAAACTGTTGTAATGCATCAGGAATAATATCTTGTTTTTCCATTGTGAATATTAGCATGTTCTTCAGAATACCGACGGAAAAATTAATGAATACTATAAGCTCATCAATGCTCCGCCTCAAGCATGATTCAGGTTGAAAGGTAATTAGTAACTTATCATAATCTCACGATACACCATACACAGAAAGTGCTATTTTTTTAACAGTGTCATAACTTGAGAACCACTAACTTTTAGGTATAGATATTTTTCACGACTATAATATGGGCTGATAAACAGTTCTTGCAGCAGTTCGTAAAAACGTAGTTTACAGTTCTTTCCTTAGCACGGAAGGAAACGACCTGACGCAAGCGATATGAATCGGCAACTTGCTGCGCAGCTGTTGCAGAATATCGAATGTTCTGCAGCGTAAGAAATCATCAAATTTAATGAGAGTTCAATAAATACAAAAATTAAGATAGGAAATAAAAGTCAAAAAAACAGATGTGTTGCGATACGAAGGCAGTAATAAATTTTGCGCGCTCGCTTTCTTCAGCGGTTTGAAAGTTGGCGGGAAGACGTTAGAGGATGACGTCAGTCAGGATGTAGCTGTTGCTGGAACCAGTGAGCTCAAACAAGCTTTTCCCCCACCCTCGCGCCGCCCTCGGACCAATGGTGTGCGCGAACGTCACAGTGGACGAGGGTTCGATAACTCGAAGCGCCGGGCGCGTAACTGTCATTCCAGCGTGAGCCGTGTTGCTATAGAGAACAGGAGCAAGCACATACGATGGCAAACAACAGAGCAACTAAGTCCGGCTTTGCCGCTGAAGCCCAGAGGAAGGTAAGTCGTTTTTAACTAACATTGCTGTAATTAACAATATAGTCCTTTTTTCCGGAAGCGCTTCAATTGCAATGTCATCTCTCTCCAGCAAGTGTTTGTGAATAACGTCTTAAGTTTCGCGAGGTGGTGTTCTGCCGCGCTTACGGTGCATCTATCTGGTAAAAGCTGGTGTATTCAATGTGGTGTAGTGTCGTTGGCTTATCCCAGCTTGTTGACGCCGTGGAATAATGAACGGCGTAAAAATGCCGATTTGCTTAAAGATTATCTTAACCGCTTTTGTGTTGAGAGTGAATGCGCTTTAGCGCTAAAGTAACGAATACCATTTCAACGTTATGATTGGGTTGTTGTTACTTCGTAACGTGGCAGTATTGGTGAGTGATGGAAGTGTGGTTTATGCCAGCGCTGAAAGCTGCGTCTGTTTTGATACAACAAAATTACGGCAGGGAGGTTGTTGCGCTTTTCTGCATCGGAACTAGGTTTAATAAGTTGAGTGATAGTCCAGTCGTACAAAGTCGGTTCAAAATGCAACTCAGTGTATGAAGCAGAAGCACAGTTACCAGGTTCGGAAACAAAGGCATTAGTTCGTGTGATGAAACGTTTGACATTATCGTAACATAAGTGCTTATAAGGAGTTATAGCATAATCGTGAAGTTATGAAATTTTGACTTACTAAAATATGCTGTTAATTATGAAAATCATGGAGGTCGGGTTAGCATTTGCAGCAACTTAAAAGACGCAAAGGCAATTTTTAGCGACATGTTAAGAGATGGTACTACGGAATTGTGGACTGTAGATAAATGGTCGATGTACTCAAAGTTCTCTTTGTAACACCTGTTAATCAAGTGAAGCTGGTGGATATAGTAAAACTTTCTGCGGGTGAGAAATTTTTACCACAGTATGGAGCCAGTGTTATGCATCTGTATTGTGGGGAACTCGAGGCGAGATGGAGAAGACGGAACATGGAGGTGTAAAAGAAATTGTGGCATTCCTCCTAGTCACATGCTTTTTCCATCTCAGGGCGCCTCTTCCCTGCATAAACATCGTTTCATTAAACTGGTGTGGTTTGGCGTCTTTCAGTTTGTGTTAATACTGCGCTTATTGAACTAGTAAAGGTAATACATTTCTTTCCCTAGAACTGTAGCTCATCAGTCTTTTTGGACTGCGTGTTCGACGCCCAAGATTTCATTTGCCCAGACAGCATTATATGCTGCTGACATGTTTCCGCTGCAGCTGGCGAGTCTCGGAACTTGCCCCTCAGTCTGTAAACTAGGCGAGGAAGCGGATGCGCAGATGGTAGGGTTGACCAAAGTTAGCACGCTCGTAACTTCCCCCCCCCCCCCCCCCTTCGTTAGCGCGGCTTGCATGCACAAGAGTTGCGCATTTGTGCTACTCTTGCACGTCAGAGTTTTTTTAGTTTGCGCAGGTCAGCTATGTCAGATTATTGTATATTTCTTTGTAAGTATTGTGTGTTTGTCGAAAACTACTGATTAATAAGTAAATACTGGTTGTACCAGGCTGGATATTAAGAGGTTACAGTAGTTCCTTTCAGACGGTTGTCTATAGTCATAGATTATACGAATGTTCGGAAAAGATTGATGGTATGTGTATCTGAACTTGAGACTAAAATGTTCATTCAGGGCCGAATAAAAGTAGTCTGAATTCATCTAACGGGAAGCACGGTCTAAGAAAATAAGATGTGATCTGTTTAAAGGAGCGACCACGACATTGACTAATATTCAGGAAAGTTGTGGAGTGTGGAAAGTAATGGACATTCCAGGTGCTATAGTAAAAATACTTTGTGCCCCCTCTTTTCCAAATATTTCACCACCAACTTCTAACGGATTAAATAAAGTTAGCCTAATGCAACTGAAACTGATATTCCAATTCACTCTTGAGGGTGCAGATAACTTCGAATTAAACATCACTGTTCAGATATTGTTGCTATGCAATGTATTGCAGTGACTGAATATTTCGCGGTTTTGTACTGTTGTGTAGCCAAGTGTGGGTCTACTTGAACAGCATTTTTCAATTATCAAACCACGCATTAACTTTCCTGCCTTCCCACTCACCCCCCCCCCCCCTCCACCTAATAAAATTGCCCCTTGTGCTAGTCATCGGTTTTACTCTTGGAAGGATAAATGTTTTGGCGCTGGCTTCTTTGTATTATTGTTAACACTACTCAGCACACAATCTATAAATTTGGTTACTTGGAAGCTTGAAGGCACAAGAGATACCGTTTTTATTTGCTATTTTTGTAAGCCAGATCAGTAATAGTAATGAATATTCCCATAAATCCTCAAACTGTTTAAAACGTGCCACGTTAACTTTGCTCAAGACACTGTCGATAATGCCGAAATTTTGTAGGTAGTCTTAAGCTGTATCCTAGAACAGAACACAATTTTCAACGTCAGAGCTGTAGCAATTTACTGGGCCTGTCTCGGGGCTCTAAAGCTAAAAACCTGTTGTCAATTCTATAGTTATCTGCGCCGTTCCTTCGCCGAAACATGTTAAGTCGGAGCGAAGGTTGGCCATACTCCACGCAGAAAGCAGAACTTAAAAATACGAATTTGTTGTTAAATCAGCAAGACAGAGCAGGAATAAAATTGCTGCTTGGTTTCGGACACGTAAATGCAATGTTGCATTTGTTCATATTGTAAGAAAGAGTTGGAAACCAGTTGGCGACTGCCTTAAGACAGGTGTAAGCGAGAAGTGCACTGGGCTCTTATTTGGGAGGACAGAGGCTCAATTCGTGATCTTCACAAAACGCTTAAGGCAAATGCCAGGATTTTCCCCTTTGGAAAGGGCACGGCCCAACTCCTTTCCAAACCTTCCTCAGATTTCGCTTCGTCCCGTGACCGCGTAGACAGTACGTTAAACCCTAATCTCTCTACCCAGAGATCAGAAACAAAACCAAATCAGTGTTTCCTTTCCATCTAACATCTTGCGAAGATACCTCGTGCATCCGTGCTTGGTTCCCATTGTATTACGCAATCAGATGGAACTTCTCTCCATACTCTAAAAGCAAGTAGCGCTGTTAGGGTACGTAGGTGAAACATGACGCGTGAGCAATTTGGGTGCGCTTGGTATTATGAATGGTGGCTGTCGACGCGGCGGCGGTAACCGGTTGGATTGTCCGCACGGCGCGAGGCCAGCGCGTCCTTGTCCTCTTTGAGGCAACGAGTCCATAGATAGCATCGCAGGCGTCAAAGCAGCAAGTCAGCTCTGAGAAATTATTCCTTGTTACTCCAACCGTGCAACATTAGCTCCATCACGACATTAACTTTAGCTAAATTTTTTGGGGATAAATAAACTGGACTTCCTTGCAATGTGGTTAGGTAGGGCTTGCTTCGTGCAAAATACATGTACTTGACTTTGGCGTATTGTTTGTGGTCTTAGCTAAACCAACATTGAGAACTAAAAAACAGCATTTAAAACCTGATTCAGCTGAAACTTGAGTTAATTGATGTCAGGGGCTGATTACTTAACCTAAGTTCCACTACACAAAGCTCACATTAAGATTTGTGGTGTTTTTAATAGCACCATTTCTTACATTCTGCTACCTTACTAGTGTAAGTGGAATATGTTCTCGAAGGGGTTGTTAACAGTTACGAACACTGTGCAGCAACATCGCAAAAGGAATATACTCCGCAGTGCTCGGAAAGGCAGTAACAATAGTAATTGTTCAGATTGCAACAAATTCATAGGTTCAGTTCACTCATGTTTGTTCTAAACCGAGCACTTTCCAATGGCAGTGTCAAGCCAGAACTGTCACCTATACTGTAAAAATAAGTTTAAATTAAAAGCCAGTTCGTTACTAGCTTCGGACCATCATTGATTTTCCGTAAATCAGTGACGTTCTATGAATCGCGATGACTTCTTGCCTTAATCCTAGGATGGCCAACTCTCGTGTACTTTCCGGGATCTCCCGTATTATGGCAATTTTAATCCTCGTGGCTCCTTTGACACCTGTTCCGTGTATTTCATCAGTGATCGCTGTTATAAATATTAATCCTGCAATGTACCATCGATAGCTGATTCCCTGATCAAAAATCTCGAAAAGTTTCCGTATAATATATAAAACTGTGGACATGGTCCTCTTTCTGTTCGTGCTTTTCCAGAAAGACTACTTCGCTCAGGGAATGTGAAAGGAGACGCAGGACTGACATTCATTGAGGAATAAATGTACTGAAGCAGTAGTTACTATATCTACTCCTTTGAATAAGTTTGGGCATGCTGATCTCGACTGTACATGGCAACGGAGTCCTATTACACGCTTCTGCACTCTAAAACTTTGAAACCTCCCGTACAATAAGGGCCGACGTTGGTCATATCCCTTGAAACCATGATCAAATGACAGTCGCCCTACTTCATCCTCGCCCAGCTGTTCTAATGTCAAGACGTGTATCAGCTCATCAAGCGAAATTTAATTCAGTAACAAAAAATGTGTGAAAGCATAATAGTTCAGAGATAAGTGTATTGGCGAAGCAGTTCGGTGGATCATAGTTCTGGTTAGATCTAAATCGTCGGACATTTTGTTGGATTCTGTAAGTGTGCCAAGGCAAATTAGAGGTACTGGGCTAAGCTTCAGGTATAAACCATCAACTGTGGAACTTACAGGAAATTAGTGCCTCCAGCTGCTTTAGATACCAACATCTAAGATAATTGGTCAGTCACTGTTCATGGCAGCGGGATTAGGGGTCGTGCGATGTTGAATGCTCGGAATAACACGTGCAGGGAAAAACAAGAGAACTATATGCACACAATGAGTTTACCTCCATATTGCAATAAGACAGTGAAATACTTCACATGATGCTGCAGTCGGCAATAAATGTCGACATTGCCTAGCTGATCACATTTCACTTTCAAGAAGAGCTATAATAGTGCAGCTCGTGAGTTCAATGTTTCAACTTACAGCCCGTACTTCTGAAATGCCACCATAACGAAACCTCAAGTTGCATTTCTCACGGTTTCCTTTGCTTCTCCGATTGCATATGCGCGAGAGCCCGTCTAAAGTTCTCGGCCCAACACATTACATGAACATGGCAAAATATGAACTTTGGCAAGCTATATTCTAATGGTGCATTGTAATTAAATTTCGTCGGTTGTGTAACAGGGAAATAGTTTTCCGTGAAAAAGTTAACGAATAAGTTTCATAAGGTACAGCTTTCTTTAGTTCCAAGTTATTAAAGAGCAACTAATTGAAGGGCTTCATTCCGAACGGTTCAGAAGCGCGCTCAGACTGCTCGATGGATAGTCAAACCCCCAGAAGGTGTGATGAGACACGCTGGGTTTCAAAAGGGTCTATTTTTTTCCCATGTAGAGAGCAATATGAATAATTAGCTGTCGAGCGACGTTAGCGACACTTGTGGTGCTAACGTCACATGTTTTGGCCAGCTTCCAGTTCAGGACCTTGACACTTTGACAAAGTACGGCTGCCACACATGGGAGAAAGTCGAAAGAGCAAAGACCAGTGCGGCGACAGCCGAAAATGAATCTGGCATCGTGAAAGGGAATGCAACCTTGTGCGTCGCTTCGCATTTTGCCCGTATTAGGCTCGCGGTCCATGAGTCACGGTTGTGTGCTGCCCCACTTTTACTTATTGGGAGTATGCTGCGTGTCGGCCGATTCCCAAGCCACGTGCAGCCGCTTACAAGAACATAGGTGCTTAGCACTTCGCTACACCCTTAATACTCCGAACCAAAATATGGTAACAGCATAAAGGTAACTGAACAATTAGTGAGTAGCTTGACGTTCAGCACGCTGGACCGTTTGCGGTTAATTTATGTATTTGTGCGATGGTTAGTTTTGGGAAACTGCTGATGACGAAGCAGTAGATTTTGCTTCCTCAATATCAACTGAGACTGATCAGTCGGAAGCCTTAAATAACAAATGATACGGTACGCAAATTGTTTTGGGTGAGGGAAATGAACACGTGCAGTGTTGGTCGGTTCCATAAGGAACTCTAACTTACGAATGGTGCAACCAATCCTGGGTAGTATCAAGAAAAACCCGAATTTTGTTGACCATTATTAACGTTTACTAAAGTTTGATGCTGAATATGACTACTTCGACATTACTGTATGCATAAACTTGACTGTTCATTGTCTGGCCTACTGTTTTACGATTGCTGGACTAAAATTTCCAATACTTCATTTCTCAAGAGACTAAATAACTCTACCCTTTAAGTGTTCCGTGACCAAACTTGTTCATTCGTAGATTGTTCTAACAGTCAGCATTCTAATGATGCAAAATGCTTCGAAATGCATTATGCCTAAGAAACGAGGTAATATTAATGGCACCTTCCTAACGAAAAGTTCACGCAATTTTTAAAATTTCAGTTCACATAACAAAATTAAATATTTGGAATTGTAAGTCATAGTGCGCTTAGCGTGTCACCGTTATTTCAGATAGCATGGGGAAGATGGCGTAGAGCATTTCCAGCGCTTGCTCTGGGAAGATATCGGATTAATGTACTTGTAATGCGTTCGGTCCAGTCTACCTGCAATAACGGTATGCAAGTGTACCTAGTACTTTACACACTTTAGTCATAAGTGTAATAATTTCCCCAGGTTACATAATGGGAACATTCCTAAATAGGCACTTTATGCACTACCTAAAAAGTGAATCCTCATTGACCATAGGTCGTTGATGCCTGTCAAATAGTAACACTTATACGGCAAGAAGTAGCCATTTGAGATTTGCTTAGTGCATGTTTGCTCGCTTCACCGCGGCTAGGTACATAGACGCGGCAGCTGAAGCCAGCTACAAACGTACATCCGCAAGGGGCAGGGGGTGGGTGACGGCGGCAAGAGCCGCTTGCGCCCCCCCCCCCCCCCCCCTCTCTCTCTCTCTCTCTCTCTCTCTCTCTCTCTCTCTCTCTCTCCCTCTCTCCCTCCCCCCCCAGGAATATGTAGTTTTTATTCATTGCAGAATTCTCACAAACTTCTAGAAGTGAGTTCAGTGGTTTCGTATTCCATTTTTTGTTTAGTTAAAAATGGTGGTATTACCTGGCTCGAAACTGACACTCATATGAAAAGGCAATTCGATTTTATTCTTGCGCCGCCTGCCACATAAGTTTCTCAGGACGCCTATAGCTGTGATCAATGTTTCTCTTTGCTGTTTCTAAAGCACAGCATAAAAGTTTGGTAAGAATGGTAGTTTCCTCGGGCAGATTATTTACTACAGTAAATGTCTGCTCGGAACAGCATATCAAAGTACAACGTACGTAGTTTTGCGTACTGTTCGTGAAATATCTCGTTCCATACAGAGGCATTTCGTGGAAAGAAAACCTTCTGTTGGATTAGGCGTAAACTGTCTTACTTGCAGGAATCACAGAAAACGGGTTTTCTGGAGAAAGCATTTGGTCGCCGCTCGCCGACGTAACTTTTCTCCAGAGAAGTTAGCTTTCTACAAAACTCAAACGGCTTTCAAAAGAAAACGTGGTTTACAGTTCTTTAGTGGTGTCACCGCCAGACACCACACTTGCTAGGTGGTAGCCTTTAAATCGGCCGCGGTCCGTTAGTATACGTCGGACTCGCGTGTCGCCACTGTGATTGCAGACAGAGCGCCGCCACACGGCAGGTCGAGTCGTCCTAGCACTCGCCCCAGTTGTACAACCGACTTTTGTAGCGATGGTTCACTGACAAAATACGCTCTCATTTGCCGTGACGATAGTTAGCATAGCCTTCAGCTACGTCATTTGCTACGACCTAGCAAGGCGCCATGTTCAGTTACTATTGATATTGTATCTTTCTTCCACAGAACTGGCAAGAGTTTATGTATACACTGAAACTGATAAGTGAAATGGATTTGAGCCGCATGAGAACTTCATGGAAACCGGCTAGCATTTACTGTTTCAGTACGTTCCATAAATACGTGCAGCTGCCAGGTGTCAAACACATTTGACCTGTAATAATGTAGTGGATCTTAGGCAAATATGGTTGCATAAGTCACAATTCTTATTAATGAAGACTTGCACATGGTTTTTTTTCGGATTGTATAGAGTACGGGAAAGTCGCTAATATTTGGACAAGAGTTAAGTGAAGTTTTATAAACATCAGGACCGTTTAAAACTGAACTAGTTGTAGTGAGTAACGTACCCTCAACTGATTAATTTTCACTGCACAATTCGATGAATAATTGTTCGTGCGAGGCACGCTTCTCCCAGTGTCCGGTGGAGGTGCGAGGGGGGCATGTGGGCGTTGCTGCCTGCGCACGCCTTGGGCTTCTACATCCTGTGGCTGCAGCGGCAGCAGAACCTTCTAGGAGAGCTTTCACACGTGGCCGCTAACCTGCTACGTAAAGATTATCTCCTCGATAACGTATGCCCTCGTTGAAACAGCGTTGCATACCGTACAAGATCTTTGACGCTCTGAATCAGTTGGCCCTTTGACAACTGAAGATTTATGGTCCTGAATATTTTAGATAGCACCCAGACGTGGGGCGATTACGAAAGGAAACTCCTGGAAACAACTGCTTTTCAAAACCAGGCAGCAAAGAAATTTAGTGGTTTCAAATTGTTTCCCGCAGATTGCCTGTAATTTCCTCAATATAATTACTCAGTCACTAAGTCGCATATCTCCGGATAGCTTCCAACACATCACGCGTATCTCTTATGTTAGTCCCTAAATTTCAGTAGAACTAGTTTCAAAAAGCACAAAAAAATGTGAATCATATATGCCAGTAACGTGTGGTTTCTAACAAAGAGAAATATGCCTTGAAATTTAAAGTTTAGTAAAATTGTCTACTGTGTAAATTCTTACACTAAAAATCACGGAAACGTTAGTTTATCTGGTATTAGCTTTCATTGATGCGGCATAGGTACCCATAGTAACGTAATAGTTAAATTATTTCGTACAGAAATCAGAACCTTTCTACCGAATCAGTTTCATTCCTAGGATTTCCCTATAGCCGCCCAGAAAAGCTGCCTTGCAGTTAACTATTCTTGAAACCTATGGTCTTACTGTATAATAAAGCAATAAAAACTATAATACAAAAATCTACGGGGATGGCAACTTCATAAACAAAGTAATGGGAACCTCTCCTTGGTGGCACATGCAAATTTTCTATAAGGTCGCCGGAATGTTAAGAGGAACCGTTCGCTCTGACTTGATTCTGCGAAAGCATCTTCGTGCGTAGCTGGGACAGTTGCTTCTGCTGCTGCAATAGCCAGAACGGCATACTACTGCTGCAGCAGCAACAGCCAATCTACTGCGATACAGCCACGTTGCAGCCAGCTGCTCTGTCCAAGGTCGTGGTGTGGAGTGTCTTTGCTTGGAGTGCACAGACCTGAATGCCAGCACGCCTCAGGAGTGCCTACCGTTAAGAGCCCAACGCCCAGCGTTTTACTGCAGCTGTTAGATATCCTATCGGTTAATGTAGCAGCATTCGTGGGTCGTTTGAACCTCCGTGGTGCTCTAAAGATACCTTGCTGGTCCAGTCTAAAATTTACCTAGGTCTTCCATTACTTTATCTGACACAGAACTTGACTCGGGAAGCAGTTTCCGTCAGCCTACCTTAGGCTGATTAGTTCCGGACGAGTGGGCAGAAACAATGTTTTAGCGTCTCGTTAACAGCAAACAAATAAAAGCAAGACTGAAGTTCTAGCACCGGCTTAGAAAGAGCGCTTCGTATATATTAACATTCACTCTAGATGCTCATCCAGTAATATTATACAGTGAACGTGGGTGACTGAAACATACGGTAGCCGGTGTAAATTTTCGGTAGATTAGCCATTGTCATCGCAAAACTGATAGAGTAAACATGATCCAATCTCATTTATCCAGTGGTGGGGGTGAGCGTCCCAAAATAGGTGAGAACATTGTCCCTTTCCTATGGCAGCGCGGAGCGTTGTGCCAAGTATTGGGTACGCTGCAGAGGTATTGATCTTGATGAACAGTAGTCTGGGCGCGGCTCGGAAACTGACATTTCGCGTGTTTTTAAGGCTTAATTCGCCCCGTACTGCGTGTCGAAACCAAATATTTTCGTGGTGTCCATACTCTTATAAAAAGGTTATACCCAGGAACAGACAGCAAATTACAAACTCTCGAAGTTCTCAATCTTTTTCGTATTTAGAGAGGCGCAGTTATCACACTGGACTCGCATTTGGGAGGACGACTGTTCAAACCAGCGTCCGGCCATCCTGATTAGGTTTTCTGTGATGTCTCCAAATAGCTTCCAGCAAATGCTGGGGTGCTTCCTTTGAAAGGGCACGGACAACTTCCTTCCCGTCTTTCCCTAATCCGATGATATCGCTGTTTGATCCCCTCCCCCAAATCAGCCTTATGCAAGTTGTAAAGCTTCTAGAAGGGTCTACACTTCGTGGATCACTCAATTGTAGCCGTAAGTGAATAGTGGGATACCTCGCAGAGCACTGGGCCGAATTGACTGGTAGTTACTGCTCACACGAAGATTATCCGGGAGGGCTGGCGTAAAATTTGTCATCAGTTGGCACCTGGATCAGAAAGCTTGACATCGCAGTAAGTAGGTATAGCGTGTTTTGTTCGGGAATTGCTTTTACTGATAAAGTTCCTAGTGTCCGACACGGCACTTTGGAAGGAACGGCGTAGTGATTAGCGGAAGTTATCTTATCACTTAGTGCAAATGTCTCCAGTGTGAAGTTCGGATCTTAACAAAAGGTGTGCAATAAAAACAATATGAAAGTGTTCATACATACTTAAACTGTTGTGCTGTAGATCTTATAGTGAAGATAACTGAAAGGCCAATTTAAGCTTACTGTGGTAACACTAATTCCTAGTGGTTAATAACTGGAGGACGTGAACCTCGCAATTCAGGGAAGGTCTTGCAAGGGGCCACTAATCATACACGAATTTCCCAACTTGCTTTTCCGGTAGACAAATGAGAATTGTCTTTCAGCTTCGTTTGAATCGGCCCACCCTAAAATTTGACTAGAATTCGAACGCTTACATTCGATCAAATAGCATTGACTCTGGTTCTGTGCCTAAAACTGACCACTTTTCTTTCTGAAAGTTTAAATTTTAGTTAGCTTCTGTCTTCTGAATAAAAGTACTTGCAATCGACACTTCTTATATAGTTTAAAGCAAAACTTTCTCGTCATTCTTTCAGTTAAAATATTTACTAAATTACTTTACATTTTGTAATAAAATGTAATACTCTTCAGCTTAACCTTACTAGACTCCTAGAATGACTTGCTGACATGTTCTGGGGACTGGCCAAGAGAAAACAGACCGCTGCTAGTTGCAGATGTGTACTAAGACCGGCAGTTTTGGTAAGTTGCGGAGTTCAGGTGTTCAGCAGGTAAATGTGGATTTCGTATGAACCGATAGAAAACTATGCGCGTCCTATTGCAGTAGCGTAGCGTAACGTAAAAGCTTCGGGAAAAATTTTTCGGCTAGATTACCTTATTAGGTACCAAATTTAAGTGTAAAGATACGGCTGCTATTACAGCTGTGCTATAAAGGACGGCGTACAGTGATCAGCCGTTTCAAGTGGCGTAAAACGAAGATCACGTAGAGCAAAACAGGCAGTGGGTTTTTAGTTCTCATTTAATAAGGATGGCTGCGGTAATACAAAAGCCTGAAAGACGCAGTGGACATGGAAAAATTGCAGGTTTCGTGATCTCGTTGCCAATGTACTGGGTTACAATCAGGATCCTAAAACTTTCCCGGTGTCAGGGAAAAGTAGAAAAAATAAGTTGACTCGCTATCAAGCAAGCAACCTAGCAATAAAACATAGACAGGCTTCGAAAAATTGCTAGCACCATCGACGTGGCACAAAAGGATTAACCTAAAACGCAGCGTGATTGTGCACGGGACGATTTAATACCATCGATCTTATTGGTAGCGTTGACGAAATGCATGGAGTCTGCTAGACTGCAGTCATAGACGTCTTGCTTTTGGGAATAAAGACATAGCATAATTTCTGAGAAATATTCGGTTGATAGTGTTGGAGAGGTGGTGATCAAAGAATGAGCTCTTAAGGCTTAAGAAGCGTTTCCTTGGACGTTCATAAAGATTGCATCTGGTGCAGGAAACTAAACAGCAGTACCCAAATGGATAAAATCGTTAGAAAAATGAGTACAGGATAAGCGGAAAACTGTCAGGTGTGCTCAATCTGTGTGCAATAAGATTTGGCGGCGGTCAACTCATGATGGAAGCCGACAGCACCTGTGAGGTCTTGACAGTAAGGCAGAGCTGTATATGGCTCATACAGCTATATTTAGCGGTAATAGCTGCGAGCGGTCTGGTCCCAACTGGCGGTCGGTGCGAGATAGCGCGTGCTTTAGGTGCCCTGTAAACAGAAGATATCGGGCCCTGCCTTCTGGGGAGACGCGGCAACGTAGGCCACGCCTGCACGGCCAGACCACAAGCTTCCTTACCGTGCACCTTGCCGCAACAAAAGCTGCGAATCCGACTGCGATGCATCGCACCACGTAACCGCATACCGTGCCTCGCGTAGCACATGAGCCTGTACTTGATGTCTGTGTAAACGAAGATCGCTCATTTCGTGTTCAGAACATCCCTCAGCCGTTAAGAGCTTCCTAGCTGGGTATCAAAAGACAAAGAAGTTAGCAATTTAAGGTACAGTGATACGTAGTCGGATGTAGGAAACAAATATTTGTAAAATTAAAAGTTAAATTTAGTTTTTTCACAACGCGTTTCATACTCAGTAGCGTCCTCAGGTACTACATTACTGTAGTGACTAATCGCGGTGTGTGAACGCTGTTGCGCGGTGTTACTAAAAAAGTGACAAGCTCTGCCTCAACATATACTGAAATTCGTAATGGATTGGGTGATTTAAAGGCATTGAAATTTGATTGCTTTTACTGAGGACTGGTTTGTATCTAGTTGTCATACAACATTCCAAAGTTGCAGTTCTTAAATTATGAATCATAAAAATAGTATTGTCGCCCCATTTCAGAAAACTGCATACCGTAGCGGCCTGCTTCGTACCTTTGTTTCCTGCACGACTGGTTTTGTATCAATTAGCATCCGCCATGTATATCGGTTTGAAAGGTACAATGAAAACGTTTAAAATAAATTTATCGAGAATCTCTGAGTTTGCTGCCAGAAGTTAGGTAATTTCTTTTGCTTCCTGCAAGAGTATTTTCATAAACATATTACATTCCATTTGCCCAATTTTAGGCACGTAAGTCGCCATGCACATGTTAGTTTTCAGCATGATCAGTTTGATTCAGCTTCTTTAGCTTTCCTTCTACGAGCTCCTCTGCATAACATTCATTTAAACCTGCTTATTGTGATACTTTTAGACCCGTTTGCAATTTTTATTCCCCAACGCCCTTACTTCCATTGCCACATTAACGATGCCAGGTGATAACTCAATACCGTATCAACCGATCGTTTGTTAGTCAAGTTTTCCTCACAATTAAGTACCATTAGGTTTCCAATCTAATAATTAAATTTTCATAATTATTAAGCCACTCCAGCCCACCGAACCAAGGGCCGCGGTTCGTAGGGAGAGAATGCCTATAGGATTGCGTGAGTTACGAATGTGTTTAGGATGATACTTTCTTGCGTTTTCGTCAGCAACCACTTTTTTGTGTACCATAACATCGTTTGAACACTAGAAAGCTGTTCCACCATACTGTTACACCTGATAAGTTTTGTGGTTACTTATGAAAACATAGGACCTACTGAAAGCTTCCGCCAGACTTCACATTGTTGATACTTCACGAAAAATTACACTAAATAGGAACGTCAAGAAATACACTGAACACTAAAAGACGCTGGTGTTTTACTCTGCTGCAATACGTGGTCGTACAATGAATTGCTAATTTCAGTGTGTACTGAGATTTAATACTGTCTACAATTTAACTCTAAGCTTTAAAATGACCTAAGTGATTAATAATTAAATTTTCACTTACAGAAAGGTTTTTCGCCACAGTGGACGAAGGAGTCAACTCCCGTGAAAGATACTGCATTCAATTGACGTGTAACGGGGTTGTCATTTTATTACAACCCTTCAAAATAAGAATTGAAGTATTGACAGTGCAATGAAAACGAGCCCTAGAAGCCGGAGGGGAGTGGGTCAAGGCTTAAGCGTCAAGTATTCCTACGGTTAATGTAAACAAATTAGTTTTGCTAGAGCAAATATTTGACGTAGTTACTAAGTCTATAACTGCCAAAGCTGAAAAAGGATACGTTGCAGCTGTCATATCTTGATCACGATCTAAACATAAACTTTGAGAAACAGTTGAATCCCCTGGATAGTGTGAACAAAGCAAAAGAGCGAAGATTCATAATTTCCTTTGTTTTCTTGCGGATATTTTCCTCAGTTGCAGTTCAGGATAGGTCCTAAAGTCGTAGTACCACTGCGTAACTGTACTCCCGTGTGGTGAAATGGGAGTAGACTTGGACAACGCCAGCTATGGAATGTACCGGAGGCGCTGATAAGGGCAGCGTTGATAAGCGTACGGCGCGGTATATTTAGTGGTGAGCGCCAGCGCCATGGCTTACGTTCACGTCGAGCGCAGCCTTGACCCGTCATAAAGCAGCCTGCCACTGTCCAGCTTGAGAGGCACTGCATGACTTCACATGCTTCCAGGTGGCGGCGTTCCTCTGGACTCAATACAACAAATATGTTGTAAACAGCACGTGGCCAAACAAACAGGAATTAAGAGGCAACGAAAATGCTTCTTAAACGAAGTGCAGAGAGCGGACATGTAACAGGGCGTGCTGAAAAGTAATGCCTCAGAATTTGTGAAAACACTAAACTTCTTAAAAACACTAACATTCAACGTATTTATTCATGTCTACATATTTCTCAACATCGTCACTCTGGCGACGAACACATTTCCTCCCAACGACTGATTTGATACCGTCACTGTAGAACGTTGGCTTTGGTTGACAGAGCCACATCACCTGTGCTTGCACCGCTTCATCACTATCCAAGTCCTCGGAGGTGTTCTTTGTTTTAGAAACATGAAAATCTGATGAGTCCAAGTCAGGAGAGTATAGAGGATGGTGGATGGGTCAATCCGAGGCGTCGGATTGTTCAGGTATCGCAGCGTTCGTGTGTAGAGTCTGGCATTGTTATGGTTGAAGGAGAGGGTGCTCCGTATGTGGAAGAACTCTTCGAATTAGTACTGTCAATATTCTAAAGGTCTCGTAGTACATTGCCGAGATTGTGGTGCCTTTATAGGCATGAATTGAAAATGCGCTAAATTTTGAACTTCCCAGAAGACTGAGACTTTGCATGCTGATCGCATGGCATTTAACTTCATCGGCCGGTATTGCCAGTCTTTGGCGGAACTGCACTGATTTTATCTTCGTTTCAGAGGTCAGAGTGGTGAAAAGTTTATCGCCTGTGACAATCTTGTTAACGAATCCATTACTCACGCTCAAAACGCATGATAAACTTTTGACAGATGTCCAATCTCCTGTCAAGAGTGAACGTTCGTAGCACCCACCGTGCCGCAGTTCTGCAATGATCTGTACACGCTCTCGTGATATGCCACACTTGAGAGCCGTGTCTTTGTCATCCGACGATTTTTCTGATGAGTTCAACCCTTTGCAAATGATTCGTCGGATGTCCTACGCTGTCGTCCTCTCTCTCTCTCTCTCTCTCTCTCTCTCTCTCTCTCTCTCTCTCTCTCTCTCTCTCGCGCGCGCGCGAGGGTGTAAACTGTGTGTGTGTGTGTGTGTGTGTGTGTGTGTGTGTGTGTGTGCACGTACCACCCAACGTTGCACACTGCTGCTTTAGATGAAATCACCACCGCACGCAGCTTCGTCTGTGGATTTCAGTTGGTGGCACGACATTGAAAACAGAATAAAAAAAACTGGGAGGCATTCCTTTTCAGAACGTTGGGTTAGTTTGTGAAATCTGGATATCCTTTAAACGCAGAGTGAAGACGTCAGTGTTGCCGAACATGGAAAGTTTCCGAAAATGTCTACAAAGTCAATCACCGGCAGAAGAGGGAAATGGGGCGTAGTCCCGAGCCGCATTCCTAGTTTGCCTTACTTCCTGGTGACGAGCCCCTCGCGTCCGTTCTTAGACATTTATTTTAAACTGGATGAATGGGGCGGGCTGCCCTTAAAGCATTCCTTGCGTGGCGGGCCGCACCCATGGCCACGTCACTGGCGCCGGCGGGGCGGCTGCGAGCTGCCTCTTTGCTGCAGGGCTGACCAGCGCGCTACGGCCTTCCGCCCACTTCTTTCCAGTCTTCGTCTTGCACACACGTAGCGCGGCTTGGATGCAAACTACTACTTCCACACGCCACGGACCGAAGTCTCGCTGGCAGTTTCCAACATCGCGTAGACTGAAATAATTCAATCAGTGTAGTGCCACTGATTTTCAGAGCTTAGACGCTCTGGCAAAAGGAATCTTAAAAATAAGATACTCGTGGGAATCGGTGACTAATTTTTGCGAATACTCGAGCAAGGAATGTATCATGCATTTCTTTTGAAAGGTTAAACGTTAATTTGCTTCGGTCACAAAGCGAAAACATTGTGTAGCAAATTCCTTGTAAATTTGTCAATGAGCAAACAATTTGATATTGTGAAGTCTGCAATACTTAACACACAAAGTGCGTTTTGACACTTAACAATGTTAGATTTGATGTATGTACGAGTCTTTTGGCATGCAAAGTAACTTTCTTGAATACTGCAGTTCACTTCAAAGTGACATATAGGTGATACCATTTTGTCGACAGTCACTCTGTAAACCGCCAGAACGTTCTGCCATTCGTAAAAATGCTTAACTATAGAATCCGCTTCATGGTCACGGACTCATTCGAGAACAGTTATGTGAACGTCCTCATCGGATAATAGATTGCTGTGAATAATTTCCTCGTGGCACGGGCTTTGTCGTCTGTGGTCCATATAGACAGAATTGCTTCCCGATTATCAGCCTCGTCTCTGCTACTTTGGTCAAACTGCTGGGATCAGTTCATTGCGGCTGCACGTGATACTGCTTCGTCCATCTACCGCCAGTATTTTACCGTGAATCATTCCAATCTAGTTGTGCCCACAATAGCCATACTGTCAAGCGTACTTGAAACTTGGCGTTCAGTTCGCGCGCGGATTTAATGTAGGTGTAACGTGTACCGCCGCAGAAATGTCTGCAGGAAACGAGGAACATGCACCGTCTTTGCTAAAAATTCGCCGTTCGTATTTTGGGAAGACATAAAGATAGTAACTGAAGTCACGTTGTATAACGTATAGAAGACAGATGCTGACGTAGAAGTTTGCAGTTTTGTTAGTCATCAGTGTTCCTCCCATGACATAAATTTACTCTGATGCTTTATCCCTTCAACTTACATAGTACTATAACTCATTAATATTGTTCAAAACGCCTCACCCCATGTAAATTACGAAATGAAATAATTTGGGACAAATCCACGGCCCAAAAAATTGCGCCAAGTCTTCAAGTGAATGTAGAGAAATGGAAGCGAATGAACGAATTTATACCTGAAACCACATATCGTTCACGTGGTGACTGGGAGGCAGGACTCAGAAAAACTTGCGGTGGGCGTTTGAATGTGACATTGCATGAGCAGTTTAAAATTCATTACGTAAAATTTTCCAAACGCAAGTCTACTAACCCGTTTATATTCTGCAGTCAATACATATAAAGCAGGGTAACGTGTTCTTGTTCCGGATTGCAAACCTCTTCAGAGTACAGTCTTGCAAGATCGCTAAATGTCAGAATACACCAGTAATTAAGATTCGAACTCTGGAAACGAAGCAGAAAAAGGTGCCCCACCTGGTTTCCAGTGTACGGAGGCGGCTGAGCTGTTGTGGAATGCGGACCCGACGGGGCCTCGGAATGCATTTCTTCCGCTGGTTCCACCGCTACAATACCGGGAAGACATGAACGCATCGTCTGAGTAGGGTCTCTTGTATCTTGCATACCTGGAGTTCCCGTGATGTCTACCGCACTCCGCTCCAAATGAATTCACGTGTAAGCCACGACCAGTTTTTGTAAGATGCGTACAAAATTCACTAAGTATTTAACTCATAATTTAAATCTAAAACGTCCAGCATCTGAAATCGTATGTGGCGGAGCAAATACAAAGGCTGATGAAAACTTGCATCACAGTAATTTGTCAATCTTATATGAAAACGCGACTTAATAACAATACTGAAAGCATTTTAACAGTACTTTCTAACCACCGGCAGAATGTTATTTCTGAGCTAGATCTACATTGACGTATGTCTGAAGATTTGCGGTATGAAAGGTGTAATCGAAAGTGCAGGGTGGTTCAAAATGGCTCTGAGCACTATGGGACTTAACTGCGAAGGTCATCAGTCCACTAGAACTTAGAACTACTCAAACCTAACTAACCTAAGGACATCACACACACACATCAATGCCTGGGGCAGGATTCGAACCTGCGACCGTAGCGGTTCCAGACTAGCGCCTAGAACCGCTCGGCCACCACGGCCGGCACAGGGTGGTTATAATTCTAAGGGCACCGAAAAACAAGAGCTCATAGAACAATGAAACTTCGTGGAGACATTGGTAAGGATAGGCGGAAGAGAAATGAACAAACTATTTAAATTTCCACGTGAGGGTAACATGTTAATTGCGTACCATGTTTACGTTGCTCAATGTGACGCCCGTCTGCATCAAAAATAGCCTGAATTGCACTAAATACCATCAAACAAATCATTGTTGGTAGCAGTTTTCGAACGCTAGGCCATGGAACGTTCAGCTGTCGTGACAGAGCTTGCATTGCTTAAAGATAGCGTCCATTGCATCCAGCATTATCAGCCGTGATAACAGTAACCTCGACAATTTGTGGCGCAGTTGACCCAAGGCATACCAGAAGAAGAAACTGCGAAATACACATATAATTCGAGCTTCAGAATCATGTTCAACCTCGCTGTGGAAGGAGGACCTCTCGGTATTCCTCCAGTGCGATACTCAGAGCACCAGCACGACTGCTGTTCGGATGAAACAGCTGTAAGAGTAAAGCCCGGCTCGCCTTGTCAAGACGAATCTTGAATAACACGCACATTAACGCTTGTTTCAATCCTTCGTCGCAGTACCAGTACCGGCGCATAGCTAACGGCAGGACATTACAAACGCTGCAAATCCTGCATCGCAGTATGAACACCATGCCTACAAAGTTGGATACCGATACCATAAATTGACCATCTACAGTGGTTGAAACAGTGAAAGTTTAATTAAGTCCCTCTATATGAATTCATTGTTAGACTTCGAAAGACTTTCAAAGATAAGTCACGGTTTTCAAGTACTGCAAAAACGTCTTAACACAACCCTTTAGCTGCGTGTGGCTGTTGCAATCGTGTCGTTTCGGCTGAAGGTTAATTTCAATGCGTGACTTCCACTGGCTGAGTCAGTAAAAGAAAATGTTTGTAACTACTGAATTTCAGTAAATTTCATATGAAATGGTGCTAAATGCTCTAAAAGTGCTTCTGACTGCGAAGATTTATACATTCTTAAATTCGTGGCAGTTTTGTGAGCATTTGATCGTCTGAATTGGAATCTGGTAGATTTCCAGTACTCTGCACTGTTTCAAACTCGTAAACTTTCCTAGTCATTGGTTACCAGTCACTTCATCCTAAAAAAGCATAGGCCCAACAGGTAACTGATTCTGCTAATGTTCCTTACCATTGTAGCACGTACTTACGAAGTAACAAATACTGCGTAGTAAGACGGTTGTCTAACGCATTTACGAAAAAGAGGGTAAATGCCCCTTAAATATGTACAAATGGCTAAAGCACCAGATGAGTCTACATGTTCTGCATTAGTCGTGCCGTCAATTATTTCCATCCATTTTTCGACCACACACTTGTTACTCTACGAGTTGTGTTTTCTAAGGAAAGTAAAAGAATAATCATTGTGCTGTATTCGTAGTAACGTGTAATAAGGAATCGCGGGATATGAATATTGATATTGGTGCACGTTTCGCAAAAAGTGCATATACAAAGCCGGTATAGTCCGGTGACACGTCACAGCGATATGTGAATGAGTATTCATTTAAATTTCAAAAATTTTGTATATCGTTAATTTTCCAGTTTTAGCTATGATAGTGTAACTAGTTTAAATCTCCCTGGATGATCTTCAGATCCTTGTAGTAGTCAGCAACCCATCGTGTCTGAGGACTAGACATCAGAAGATGGAGTTTCCGTCACTGGTCTTGCGATTAACGCTTTGTCTCTAAATTATTTGTATTATTTTCATTATTACAGCTACTTTCTGACTGCAACAGGTCCCATGCGTTTGACTTCGATTGTTCTTGTAATAACCGAAATAGAATTACTGTTCCAATGGAGATAGCGTAAAGCGTCACTCCCAAGGCCAGACAGGTAACACTGGTCTTCAGAGTGACGGCTATGTATTATGATGGGTAGTAGAGATAAAGGTACGACCAGGTAGACCAAAACTAGTCGCCCAGTAAAAATATGCAACTGAAATTTAAAAGCTATAGAAATTCTTAAATTTTTTATAAAGCTACATTTGTCTACGAATGTCAGCTATAATGGAAATAATACAAAAGGAGCGTACGCAGTCCCTAGGTTGAATCAGCTGTAGTGGCGGGACAGGAATGAAACTCTTTTAAATAACTAAACTTTAGTGACGCACTTCAGTAAACCGTCTTACATGCATCTGTAAATTGACAAACTTGGCTTCGTGCTTATATCTTCTTCTGAAGGTGTCAGGTGAGAAAGTTTCTGCTGTTTGAGAACAAGTAAATTAGTTTCCAGGCTCATCTTACCTGAACCTCAAAGCTAACTTGCAACGAAAGGCCTGCACGCGGTACAATAACGCATACAACGAACAAGGAACAGTAAGTGAATAACAAAGTGTGCCGCGTCCAGTGCGTCCTCACTCGCAGAGCAGATCACTCACTGGTTGCCAGTAATTCAGCTGTCGAGAATGGCTGCCTAGTGCTTCGAATCGTTCGAAACAGTTAAACTAGTTCCTCGCTCCACAGACTGCACTGACATCGTTCATAGTGATACTATAAACATGAAACAATGAAATCAAATACTTCCGTGAAGTCGCTGGCAATCTTGTAAGTTCTCAAATAACATAAAGAAGTTACTTTGCAGACTGTAAAGTTTAGGGGTAAGCGTTCCCTCATAAAAGCAACACTGCAATGAGGTACGTCCTATAATCGAGCAAAGGATGTATATCATTGACAGCTGTGTGTTTTGCTCCCTTGTTAGCAAACGGCCCGCGGACGAAAGGCCTAACAGTACCGCTTCCCAGACGGAGGCACGTGGAGCAGTCTTGCCACACGCCTAAATATGGACATGACTCTAGCGTGTGACGTCTCTTGATAAGAGCCATACGCGGAACTAGACGGTCGCGGTCCCCACAATGCTGCTGGGCTGTATATGGTGTATGACGCACTCGCTGACTCATTCGTGGCATCGGTATGCTGGCCGGCCTCAAGCCTACCAACTATACCACCTCACCCCCAACAGCCTCGTAAATGAGGATCAAAAGTTTCTCAATATTCTGAAAAGCTGGAGAGAGTTATGTTTAAACATGACATATCCGTATTCATTTATTTGTACTAAACAAAGCTGCAGTTGCCTCATTTGATAGATTTAACTACAGGCATGTTGAGTGGTGATTCGCTGATATGTCGCCGAAGTAAGGATATTCCAATCTCCTTTGCCAGTACCTTCAAACGATCTTAAAATGTTCTTGCTGATTTGTGGTGCAGAGGTTACACATCTGGACTTCAGTGGAGCCCAGTACGTGGCATATTGTTACTGTAATTGAGCCTTCACAGCAACAAAATTTCAGGGCAGTTCCATATGAAAATTAATTGCCCATGTGTCTACTCCTCACACTGTAACTATATTGCTGGGATACGGAAACGTTACCTGGAAGTTCACAATTGGTACATAAAAATGGTTGCTGGCAATGGTGGCAGGCTGAAGTATGATAGAAACGATGCCGTAACTCACGCATCAAATTTAGACCTCGATTGCTACAGCACTTCAGTGTTTGGAGATTTCACCCCATAAATGGATTAAAGTGCATAAGTTAGGATGAGGAGGTGGTTGTAGTAGTTCCCTAGTATTCTGCTTCTTGAATGGAAACGGGCGACTTGCTTCAGTGTGGAATACTGGGACACCCATTAAGGATAACTGAAGCTGATTCTTGTCTGTACATCCTGATCTAAGTGTCCCGAAGTTTGTTTTTATGGATTAAGGTAACTGTTGACATGGTTCCTTGCGTCCCCCTCCACCTGGTCCTTACTTCATCAAAGTTTGTGCTAAGTCTTTGATAACGTCGTGGACGAGACTTTATTCATTCCTTGTTGGGCGTGGCCGAGTGATGTCGCTGTTGATCAGTTAACGGTTCAAAGTAGTTAAAACTATTTTCGTTACACTTAATGTGTGTATGGATTTGAATGTCCACTTAATCGAAATGCTCGTCACAGCTGAAATACTGCTGACAGTGTACATAAAGGAAATAACAGACGAAGTAAAATTTGACTGAGCTTAAAAATTACTGTTTAACCAAAAGTTTCTTTGGCATAGATGAATACTTCGAATGTGTGTAAAATTGTCTTAACATTTATGTACATGTTGATGACAAAATATCAAATAACTGTTTTCAATGCATTTGAGTAGGTTTGTTTGTATTACACGGATTTTGCGTGTTGATTACACTTACGAAAATTCCTATATCATGTAAATGATTCACAGGAAGGTAATGAAAATGAACTTCAGGTATACGTAGCCATCTTAACCCAGACAAAACTTTGATCTCTTACAGACGGCATTCTGAAGTAACATCCGTGGGAGATCGGATATTTCGAAGACAGTCTTAGCTTTAAAGAAATCAGTGCCCCTGAAAAGAATGTCGTGATAAGCCCTTGTCCTAAATGTAGTTAAGACAGGAAATTTCGTTGCAGCGCACCCTCTGTAGGGAAACGCCATTCCGGCTCGGTAATAGGGTTGCCACGTTTTGTCAATGGTTTTGTATTTTGACTTAGTGATTTTCACTTTGAAATGAACTGAGGCGTTTGGGCTACAGATCAGTCACGAATGTATTGTGTAGTTCAAGAGCAGCCACCGAATAAGTTTACCCATAGTATCTTTCTATAATACTGCTGCATGACTGATAAGCGGTCTTGCCATTATTTGGCATACTACACGGATTGGCTATGTAATTTGGTGGGTAATGGATGCAAGGTTCAAAATTATTCGTTTGGATAAGGAGTTAATTGTGCAGCTGAATTACAGATTACACATTACACATTTCGTGTCGCCTATAATAAACCATACCCATGTTTTAATTTATAAATAAAATATACCGTTAGTGTAGTGCTGCCCATGCAACACGTTAAAGTTGGTGACTGAGGTTAATGCGGGTGAATTATAGCTCATGCGTTACAGAGGCGATAGTCGTTTTTCTGTTGCTAAATCGCTGCTGGTACTAGTGATGCAGTTTAACCGCCACAACAAATTGCTTCTTACCATAGCTTAGATAAACGCATACCATCTGAATCGTAAAACGTGGTAGTCACCGCGCCAAGCACTTCAAGCTCTTGCGACAAGGCTCTAAGGTACTAACAGGGTCGTAAGATACAGCATTTTCTTAATGGCAATGACTTCACAACGGTTTCCCAACGTTTGCCGCTCGAGCCATTTCGGTGGGGACTGCAGGAATCTTCAGGTGCGAAGCCAGCGGCGGCGTTGCATACTTTCACACGCTGGCGCGCACTTTCGCTGTCGCCACCTTTGGCAGCGTCGCAACGTCTGCAGCTGCTCACGCCACACCGGTTTTTCCACGAACTTTGAACTATTTTTTGTTCATACGCGCTAATGGGTTGTAAGCTCAATTCATTGTTCTACTGACATTAAAGATACATAAAACGCGGGACACCTTCCCCCAGTTTCGTTCTAAATTGGAACGTAGTTCTTTTAACAATACCCAAATTCCGCTACTGCGGAGTATTTTTCTCCAAAAGAAGTAATATTTCTAAAACAATGGATCAAAGTACACGAAACGGAAATTAAGCCTCAGGAACATAGTTTTCAGACTGGAAACGTGGTAAGTTGTAAAGACAGTCAACATAATGTCGTATATCGCACTAGCATTTGGAAACCTGTTACAGTAGCATAACGGTAGGCCTACTGATTGTGCATTGTACGGAAGTAGTACTTTCTCTTCCTTTCTTTCCTGTCTAAATACTAAAGCAGTGAGGCAGATTTCATTGAGATAGATCGCTTTCGAATAGGGAAGAACGGCAACTATAGACTTACGAATGCTCTCGGTCGGAAGCGCTCTAACTAGGAAAGTATGCTTTCGTCAGCGAAGCGACGTAATCGAGGGTTACTTAGCGTGCGATGTGACGAACACTAGACTTTAATTCGGGAGTACGGAGATTCACTGTCCGGCCAACCAAATTTCCATAATTTCGTTACACCGTTAAAGATTGATGGCAGGATGGTTCTTTGCAAAGTGCACGGCAGATAAAATTTCACATCCTGAGCTTGTGCTTAGTTTCTAATGAGTCGCCAACGGGTCTTCTTATTGTTCTTCGGATAACTGAGCGGTATATGGGCTTCATAGTTCCTGAACTGTTTTTGCCATTCTTACAGTAAAAGTTTCTCATGCCACACTCTATTAAAGGTGTTCAGTTGCTTACAGTAGCGCCATCACCAGATTTGCCCCCCCCCCCTCAATTTGCAGACGATCATATACTGAACATCTTGTGCCAGTACATTAAGCTGTTCATGAAATAATTGCGTGTGTTGTCAGACCATACAGTACCCAAACTACTGTGGCCAGAGGTAACTAATAGTTTCATGCTCGTGTGTGTGCTCTACTTAAAACATGGCTGGTGTGTTCTGCTGTATCTAGACTATCATACTGCAAAACAAGCTATTTAACATTCATAGGACAAGTGGAACTGAAACTGTCAGATTTCTTGCACTTGGTTTTTCTTGTGCACAGTAACTCAGTGCAGAATAAATTTTCAGATGCTGGATAAAAGTTAAACAGCTGTTGATACCCAGTGTACATGTTTGAGATAGTCAATGCACTTCAAAAGGAAACGGATAGATGCCTTCACATGAAATATAAACTGTAGTACTTTACTGTAATTAGTGAGACTAATCTCGCTGTATTTTCTTCCAGATCAACAGCAAGTACAGCGAAGAGCTTGCGCAAGAATGCCTAGAATGGATCAGGGTCATCACTGGAGAGGACATAAATGTGGCAGGTGATATGGACAACTTCTATGACACATTGAAGGATGGAACTGTACTGTGCAGGTATGTTACTGTGAATGTGCCACAACTGTAACAGTAAGACATACCATATGTGTGTCAAATTTCGTCTGAACTAATTGTTCAAAATTTGCAGGCTTGTTAACCATATTCAGCCAGGATCTGTGAAAAAGATAAATCAAAGCACAATGGCATTCAAATGCATGGAGAATATAAACCAGTTCCTTGAAGTTGCTCGCCAAATGGGTGTGCCTGCCCAGGAAACATTCCAGACAGTAGACTTGTGGGAGCGACAGAACCTTAATTCTGTAGTCATTTGCATACAGTCATTGGGAAGAAAGGTACCTAAATGTCATACATAGTGAAAGCAATAAATATATTGTAATATAAAAAATTCTTAATTAAACGTCTTGATAAGTTTGTATTTTAGACTATTTGATGCAGTGTGTGCTGTGAAATTTTAGTGCTGAAGTTACTCCTTTACTTTGTAGGCAGAGAAATTTGGTAAACCAGGCATTGGTCCAAAAGAAGCTGAGAAGAATGTACGGAACTTCACGGAGGAGCAGCTGCGTGCTAGTCACAGTGTGATAAGCCTGCAATATGGCAGCAACAAGGGTGCGAACCAACATGGGATCAACTTTGGCAACACTAGACACATGTAGGTTGTGAAACTGTGCCCATGGTGGTGCCTTCGACAGATCTTCCTCAACTGTCCTGAATGGTGGCTACTATTGCTGCCTAATTTTAGAGACTGTAAAAGTGGAAGCAGTTTGCAGAGCCAAATTCTTTGCAAGAGACTAAGTGAATTTTAGAAGCAGTCTAAACTGCACATAAATTGAATTGCTTCCATAAATGGGGGAGGGATAAGATTCATTTCCACAATCAATTATAAACTGAAGCACATTCCTCCTACTTGGAAAACTATTTAGAATAGTTAAATGGCTTGTTCTGTTACTGTCTTATTACAGCATGTGTTCTGTAACTTAAAACAGTTAAAATGTCTATTTTTAACAGTCTGTTAATTAACTAATATTTCTGTGTAGATGGAATATTTTATTACAATATGTAGAATATTAGCCCTTAAATTTCTTAACAAATAAATGTAATTTATCTTATTCAATTAAATACAATAAAAAGTTTACAATCTTTCTGCCTTGTCATGTCTTTCAAGTATTGAGTCTGATAAATTTCAGTGGTTATTGTAAAAGACCATTGTATTGGAAAGTTATGCACTCTATGGTGTAAGATGTCAAACTGCTTTACAAATAGATTGCTGTGAATGGTACATAAAGTTTGCATGTTAAGAAACTGAAATCAACATCCCATCCACAAACATTGAAACTGTTTCGGTAATTTTATGTTAAGTTTGTATACTGCTCCAGATCAGCACACACTGGTTCCTTAAACTGCATATGCTGTTTAAACAGGTACAGTACCTGTAAACTTGATCCTGACGGTTAATTTTTACTTAGTACCAAGCCTGTGCAATATTCACTTGCCCTTGCTCTTTATTAAAGAAATGTTGTTAAAGATTATAAATTAATAAACTACTTCAGCATTACATGTCTGTTACAGCATCTGCACAGTATCCTTCATGCAGTTCAGCATGAATTGTTTATTGGACAAAAATAAGTTGGCAGTTAATTGTTCATTGTAAATCTTAAATTTATGTAAAAAATAGAAAATTTTTTAGAACAAGTAAATAATTGTGCACCAGATTTGTCTTGTTTCCAATTTACATCTGTTTCTCATTGCTGTGGATAATCCTACAGATGATTTTGTAAACAGTTTCGGGACAGTAAACTATTTTAGTAGGAAGAATGTAACATTCAAATGTAAGTAGCAGTCTGGAATGTCAACTTTTACAAAATCTTGAATCAATATGCTTCATAACTTGTAAGTCCTCTTTGTTACATATGGAAAATCTGCTTCTCTTAGATGCTTTCTAACACTCACATTACAAGAGCAAGTAGGAAAGAGAATCTCACATGCGATGTAAACCATGTGCAGCTAGGGATGGGTGGAAAGTGTCTAAGATGCTTATTATAAATGTGGAAGGTTTAAAATTAAATGGTAACTCACTCACTAAAAATCTGAATTCTTATTAAATAAGATGCTGAAGTACATAAAGTTGCTCTAATATGATAAATCTGCTGGTACGAAGCCTGTCCTGCAATTTTCATTCATTAGGAGAATTTTAATCCATATCAGTTACTAGCTTCAAATCTGCACAAAGTGGCGACCTTTTAGTGTATGTAGTATATTACATAAACCTGGCATTTGAAAAGTTAGATTGAATATGTTCAGGTGGCCTCCCAATCAACTGGTATGAAGTGAACTCACTTTAAACACAAAGTATGACATTATTGTGTAGGGCTTGATTCTAACAGAGGTAAAAGGAGACTAAAGTCATTCCTACACATGCTGTCCCTAAGTAACTTCTGAAGTGTGGGCTGATTGAAACTGATGGCTTCCTGTAATAGGCAGCACATAAACACAATTGAAGAGAGTTTGACAACTTGATATGGTGTTGCTGTAGTTGACACATTCTTGTTCAAAAAAATGCCAGAAATGGGCAGTTTTGAAACTTCTGGAAAAACTGACAGAATGTAAAAAGGGATGTCCTCTCTAGTACATCAGTGCTTTATTGAAATGAAAATGGTTTTATATATGCAGCATAACTGAACTACAAAGTTGTGCATCAGGCAGTAAAACAGAGATTAGTAGTTATGTTTGTCTCTGAAATATTTAAGGCTACATATAATAAATTGTGAAGAATATGTTGAAGGTAATGTAAGAAATTCTATGATTGCATTGTCCTGACAACTACTGTGTACATGATGTAGCTAGTGAAATTAAATTTGGAAGAAACTCTGGATAGAAGCAAGTTACTGAAAGTTTGTATAAGTGTTTTTGGAAGAATTTTTGTTGATCATTAGCTAAGCTAAATGTAGAATGCCAATTTGGGTGGACTAAAGTGGTACATAGCATACATGGGTAAAGACTTTTTTACTAGTGGGTTTCAGCACTGCTTAATCTCACAAACTATGAAACTTTTTAGTGGAACAGTGATTTGCTTTCAGTGATCTTGAATAAAAATTAGATGGGCAGAGCAGACTTAATTGTTGAGCTAGTGGGACAATGATGATGAAAACCTGGAAATAAGTCAATGTTTCCAAGTTGGAGAAATGTTTGCTGAAAGTATGCCTTGAGCTGAAGCCTGTTCTGTGTAACAAACTTTGTCCAGCACATCCACAAGCTGTTAAAGGTTTTGACTAAAATCCATTTGACAGTATGCAAGCAGTGTGCTAAGTAAATGGTAAATAACCCTTGAAGAATAAATGGCTATTATGCAGTTGATGTTAGTATGAAGTCTCATTAGCTCATTGTCAGACAAGTGAGCATAAATGGTCACTGTTGCAAAAGTTCTTGTTACCCTTCAGTTTTTGAAACAGGAAAGTCTGAGGTGGTGGTCATATAATGTCATTAGGGCAAAGGATTATCTGCTGTCAGGAATGATGAGGAAAAAGTTGAGCTTTCAAAGTACCTTTGAGGAAATAAACTGCAATGTTGTAACAAATTTAAATGCATTCTTCATATCATGGAAAACTCAAATGTTAACTGTCCTATGGTCAGTTACAGCAAAATACTCACCAGATGCCATGTACTCTGCCTGGCAGTGAAACATCAGTGTGCAGCACTCGATGTATTAAAATATTGTTCCCCTACGTAGTTGTGAAGTTTTAGCACTAATAAACATTAATGGTGTAAAATGTAGGATGTTCAATAGAATGCAGTTTAGTCAAACACCAGTCTTCAAAAACAGATGAGATGTAAAGAAAGATTTTTGTGGTTTGTAGAGATCAAAAGTACATGTTTTGCAAGTGCCATGATCAGATTAGATTAGTACTTGTTCCATAGATCATTAATAACACACTTCGTAATGTGGAATGTGCCAGGTTAATAAAAGGTGTCTATACAAGATATTACACAAAATATTACATGACACTTAATATTAATTTCTTTTTTGGGTGGGGGTGGGGAAATTGCCCACTTACTACATCCAAAAATTCACCTAATGAGTAGGAGTTGCCATTAAGAAATTCTTTTAATTTCCTTTGAAATGATATATGGCTGTCACTTGTCATGCTATTAGGTAAGTGACTAAAGAAGACTTGTGGCAGCATAATTTACCCACTTATGAGCCAAGTTAGATTTAACCTTGAGTAGTGAAGATTATTTCTTCTAGTGTTGTAGCCATGTACACTATTACTTTTGAATTTGTTCGGATTGTTAATAACAGTGTAACTCTACTTAATGTTTTGATGCAATGTGAATTGCACACTTCAACTGAATTAAAATAAATACATTGTGATTGGCCTTTGTACTAGAATGCAGCACTGCAACAAATTCTATGGATGCTTTGTATCATAAGTTTGACAGTTTTGCTAATGATTGTTGAGCAAGGGAACTTCAGATGTCTGATATCACATGAATGTGCACATGTGTAATGAACAGTGTGTAGGGGCTATGAAATTTGAGATATTTAGTAATGGCTTCAATACAATGGCACCTACCTCATGGTATTGAGAGAATCTAAGCATTTAAAAACACCATTTTACCAGGATTTTGGACAGGCTCTGGGTATCTGATCAATTGAAATATCTACATACACTTGTAAATGCTTCATGTATGAAATGTGAGTATGGAACATAAAAAGGGAGAAGAAAATATGTAAAACACGAGCCAGAATGGAAACTTTTCCTCATCTAGCTTGACAAACATACCAAGCTGTGTGTGAGATGCATTGTGGCATGTCTCAGAATGGTACCATAGGAATTAGATTCACAAAGAGCATTAATGCCACCTTTCACCAAGAGTTGGTTGAGGAAAGAAACTGATTTAATTTAAAAAAACAAAGCTGAGACAAGATCACATGGATAAGAACTTCTGGAAACTTCATTTCCACAAATTTAATTTAAACTTTACACATTAATCCATTGCACTCACATGTGCTGATACTACATAAACCTGACACCAGGAGACAAATTTTCACCTTAAAACATATGGTGGTAAGTGGTATTTTCAATGTGTATCTACATGCATACACAAATTTAAGACATTTAAATGTGTACCCTGTCACTGAACTTTCAGGTACGCCTTGTAGAATAATATAACTTATCAACAAAACTTCTGAGGTGGGAAGGAAAATTGACATACCTAGCCACTACAAACTGATACAGTGGAAATGAGCACCCAAATTGAATTAATGTAACATTAACACCAATCTTCCTCTCCAATGTAGGGAGTACATCAGTGGTATGTATAGGTTTGCCTCATCTTAGACACTAACCTTTTACACAGAATTTTGTGTGTGCGCACATAGTTGGACAGTTACATTTACCTTTGTAGGTACCCAATATAGTGTGGGTCTTCACAGTAGTGATCAGCAGAACCCATAAGGACATTTTCTGGAATACTATTCTAGAATGCACGTGTAAATACTGCAGTTACTACCTTCTGTAGCTAATAGTATCTTGGTGACACATGTGGTTCCTGACAATTACAGAAAATTCATTTTCCAGCTTTTAACTACATCAGTATAAAACAAATGATTTTTGTTATTGGTCATTTTGGCAGCAATTGGTGTGTTTATAGTGGTTTCCCGTTCCCCACTTTCCAAAAAATCTGAACAGCTATTGCATATTCTTAATGTGGAGAGTACAGAACCAATGTAATAATGTGTGAAGAATTTTATTTATTCTGATTGATCTGGAGACGTAATCTGCTGATGTATGGTTGCAGTAATCATGTGAATCTTCAGACAGGTACAAAAAGTTTTTAGCACTTTGTGAGCCTTGTGTTAATGATCTAGGGTACTTAAGACCTATAAATACGAACAAGGCCTCAACAGTATTCTTTATTTGCAATGTGCTACAAAGTAACCTGTACTGTCGGCTTTGTGGGAAAAGTCAATTTAAATTAGAGCTGCTCCTGTAGGTCTGAGGCAATATACTGATCAGCCAGAACATTTATGCCAGATGGACTATCGGTACAAACCCGTCCAGGCAATAGAAGTGTCACCAGCTGAGGAATGACTGAGCATCGACTATGGTATATGACTGCTTGCGAGACACAGTGAATGTATCGGTGAGTGTGCTGTCCATGTGTAGAATGGGGAAGGTGTGCAATCTATACAAGTGTGACCAAGGACAAATTGTGATGACGCAGAGGTTTCGCACAAGCACTTTGGAAACTCGATGACTGGACGGGTGTTGTGGAGAGTGTTTCAACACCTGGTGAAACCATAGCAGGGTGAAATGGGCACATGACCATCGGCAGGGTGTTGCTTGGTCTGATGGATCCAGATACCTTGTTCACCATGTCACTGGGTAGGCCAGGGGAATAGCTTGACACCTGTACTGTGGGACGGAGAAAATCTGGCAGTGGCTGCATTATGCTCTGGGGAACACCCATGGGTCCAGTGGAGCTTGTGCAAAGCACCATGATGGCCAAAAAGTATCATGCACTGGTTGCAGACTCCATACACCCCTTAATGATTGTTTCCCAATGGCAGCGTCATTTTTCAACACGATAATGGGCCATGTCACAAGGACAAGAGTGTGATGGAATGGTTCATTGAACACAGTGCCAAGTTTAAATTGAGTGCTCACCCCCCCCCCCCCACACCCTTCCCCGCCAACACATCTTGCCAGATATGAACCCGATTGAACACATCAGAGACGTGATCAAGCATGGTGTCGGAGCTCATCACTCCCCCTGCCTAGAATTTGTGGGGATTAAGTGACTATTATCAATGCCGAAGGTGGATGTACTGGCTATTAGATAGGTGTTCGTGTTGTTCTGGCTGATAAGCGTATTTTGATTGTTGGTGAGAGAAAGTTTTGTATGTGAAGAACAATGTTGTTTCTGAAAGTTTGTGAGTAAAGCTTGCTGGTAAGTGTTCGACCAAAGAGTTTAGGTAACACATTTGAACAAATTTTGTTTGAGACATTCTCCTCATTCACTCACATTATGTATGCCTATATTTGCCATGTTATGTAGCGAGTATAAAAGATGCAGGTATCATCAGTCTCGAGGATCACTTGTGCATCTGACTTATAATGAAATAATCACAAGACTGAAGACCAATAAAAGTAAGAAGCAATACAAAGTTATTGCTATACAAGGAATAAGATTTTGGATCTCGGCTATTGTTGCCCAACTGCCTTGCCACAGTGGTAACACTGGTTCCCCGCAGATTACCAAAGTTCAGCACTGTTGGGCTGGGCTAGAACTTGGCCATTCGGTCTGCCGAGCAGGGTAGGGTGCACTCAGACCTTGAGACAAAATGAGGAGCTACTTGACTGAAGTCTCAAACTGCCATACGGCCAAAAGAGTGACCACAAGCCCCTCCATATCAGCAGCCAGTGATGCTTGTGGGCTGAGGGTGACATGGCGGCCAGTCAGTACAATGCTCCTTCATGGTCTGTTCAGGCAGAGTTTAGTTTTTTATCTCAGCTAAGATTATTCTGAGCAGACAGAACATGCAGTCTTACTACTACAAATCTAAAATGAAATAATTAGTGCTGCACAAGTGGATTAATAAATCCCGTTTCTGTAAACTGATGTCTCTAGGGTACTAACAGGAAATGTAAACATAAGTAAATAAAACATGTACAGTGGCAGTAATTAGTTCCAATGAAATTTAATAAAGGCAGCTATCAAATGAAACTATATGGGTCCAGAGACCTTTTCAAGTCTCCAACATCTATTTTGTTTCAGACTGAAGCGATGAATGAAAATTTGTACCAAGGCTGGGATGCAAACTTGGGTCTCCTGCTCTCGAGGCAGATGCACTAGTCCCTACGCTACCCTAGCAAGGTAGCTTTGCGCATCTGCACTGACTACCCTAGCATGCCTCCCATGTCAATCTAAATTCCTATTCCCCCCAGCCCATTTGGTATTCCCCCTAAACTCACACAGCATTGTAGAGGCTCTCCAACTATATTGGAATAACACCTCAGCATCAAACTACCTGGGGGATCCTGCCTAAAAGCCGGGCATAGGTGCTTTAATCAAATGAAAATGCTGTGCAAGTTTAGGGGTAATACCAAGTGGGCTGAGGCATGAATGAGGATTTCGGCTGAAGACGGAGGCATGCTATGATAGTTCATGCAGATGTGTGAAGCCATTGTGCCAGGGTGGCATATTGGTTAGCACATCTGCTTACTGAGCAGAAGACCCGGGTTATAATCCTGCCCTTGATATAGATTTTCATTCATCACTTCAATCTGCATATATGCATCACAGATCATGCAGGGGACCCGACTTCAATTCTCGATGTTGCCAGGGATTTTTCCTTGGTGGGATGACTGGTCTGGGGTGCAATCAGCCTCATGAGGCCAATTGAGGAGCTATCTGATTGAGAGGTAGTGGCTCCAAGGTCGGAACGTCAACAAAGACCAAGAGTGTAGTGTGCTGACCTCATCTCCTTACATAGCACATCCACTGATGAATGACTGAGAATGATATGGCAGTTGGTCAATTATTGTGTGGTCTTCAGTGCCTGATTGCATGCCTCCTATATTGTGCAAGGACTTTGATATTGATTTTACATGAAACATGAGTGAAATGGGCGACAAGAATTTCTTATATCACTTGTTTCCCTAATGGAGATACTAAATCTATTTAATGGTCATTGGAAATAAATTCATAATGTAAAGAAAGGCAATAACAAAGTTGAAATGATTAGGTTAGAAGGCCTCGGGAAAGTACGGGGTGGGCTGCAATCTCAAAGGGTGCATGGCAAATACAGGACGTGCTTGGATCAAGGAACAGTCGGAATTGTAGTTGTAAATTGTTGTCGTTGTGCTGGGAAATTCCCTGAGCTTCAAGCGCTAATAGAAAGCACAGAAGCTGAAATTGTTATAGGTACAGAAAGCTGGTTAAAGCCTGAAATAAGTTCTGCAGAAATTCTTACGAAGTCTCAGACGGTGTTCAGGAAAGATAGATTAGGCAGAATTGGTGTGGAGTGTTTGTGTCTGTCAGTAGTGGTTTATCTTGTAGTGAAGTCGAAGTAGATACTCCGTGCGAATTGGTATGGGTGGAGGTTATACTTAACAGCCGAACTAAGTTAATAACTGGCTCCTTCTACCGATCCCCAGACTCCGATGATATAGTTGCTGAACAGTTCAGAGAAAATTTGAGTCCCGTAACAAATAAATACCCAACTCATACGATTGTAGTTGGTGGGGACGTCAACCTTCCCTCGATATGTTGGCAAAAATACTTGTTCAAAACCGGTGGTAGGCAGAAAACTGCTGTGTTGGCAGAAGAGCCAACACCGTGTTGCTAGAGGAGGCCGAAATGCACGCGTTTAATTACACGCAGACTGGCGTGAGGTCTGGAACAGTTAAGGGAATTTTTAGTAGCAAATAAAGTACGTAGTTGATGTAATACTTAACTTTAATCCATAATTGTAGAACATCGGTCTGACGGTACAGTAATAAGAAGCTCAATATAAATTGGTAATGGCGCCTTGCTAGGTCGTAGCAAATGACGTAGCTGAAGGCTATGCTAACTATCGTCTCGGCAAATGAGAGCGTATTTGTCAGTGTAGCATCGCTAGCAAAGTCGGCAGTACAACTGGGGCGAGTGCTAGGAAGTCTCTCTAGACCTGCCGTGTGGTGGCGCTCGGTCTGCAATCACTGACAGTGGCGACACACGGGTCCGACGTATACTAACGGACCGCGGTCGATTTAAAGGCTACCACCTAGCAAGTGTGGTGTCTGGCGGTGACACCACAAAAACATCTTCCGAGATTGTCCAAAATGCTTTCTCCGAAAATTATTTTGAGCAGTTAGTCCACGAACCCACGCGAATTGTAAATGGTTGCGAAAACACACTTGACCTCTTAGCCACAAACAATCCAGAGCTGATAGAGAGCATCATGACTGATACAGGGATTAGTGATCACAAGGTCGTTGTAGCTAGGCTCAATACCGTTTCTTCAAAATCCACCAGAGACAAACGCAAAATAATTTTATTTAAAAAAGCGGATAAAGTGTCACTAGAAGCCTTCCTAAGAGACAATCTCCATTCCTTCAGAACTGACTATGCAAATGTAGACGAGATGTGGCTCAAATTCAAAGATATAGTAGCAACAGCAATTGAAAGATTCATACCTCATAAATTGGTAAGAGATGGAACTGATCCCCCGTGGTACACAAAACAGGTCCGAACGCTGTTGCAGAGACAACGGAAAAAGCATGCGAAGTTCAGAAGAACGCGAAATCCCGAAGATTTGCTAAAATTTACAGACGCGCGAAATTTGGCACGGACCTCAATGCGAGATGCCTTTAATAGGTTCCACAACGAAACATTGTCTCGAAATTTGGTAGAAAATCCGAAGAAATTCTGGTCATATGTAAAGTACACAAGCGGCAAGACGCAGTCAATACCTTCGCTGCGCAGTGCCGATGGTACTGTTACCGACGACTGTGCCGCTAAAGCGGAGTTATTGAACGCAGTTTTCCGAAATTCCTTCACCAGGGAAGACGAATGGAATATTCCAGAATTTGAAACACGAACAGTTGCTAGCATGAGTTTCTTAGGAGTAGATACCTTAGGGGTTGCGAAGCAACTCAAATCGCTTGATACGGGCAAGTCTTCAGGTCCAGATTGTATACCGATTAGGTTCCTTTCAGATTACGCTGATACAATAGCTCCCTACTTAGCAATCATATACAACCGCTCGCTCACCGATAGATCTGTACCTACAGAATGGAAAATTGCGCAGGTCGCACCAGTGTTTAAGAAGGGTAGTAGTAGTAATCCATCGAACTACAGACCTATATCATTGACGTCGGTTTTGCAGTAGGGTTTTGGAGCATATACTGTATTCAAACATTATGAATCACCTCAAAGGGAACGATCTATTGATACGTAATCAACATGGTTTCAGAAAACATCGTTCTTGTGCAACACAGCTAGCTCTTTATTCGCACGAAGTAATGGCCGCTATCGACAGGGGATCTCAAGTTGATTCCGTATTTCTAGATTTCCGGAAAGCTTTTGACACCGTTCCTCACAAGCGACTTCTAATCAAGCTGCGGGCCTATGGGGTATCGTCTCAGTTGTGCGACTGGATTCGTGATTTCCTGTCAGGAAGGTCGCAGTTCGTAGTAATAGACGGCAAATCATCGAGTAAAACTGAAGTGATATCAGGTGTTCCCCAGGGAAGCGTCCTGGGACCTCTGCTGTTCCTGATCTATATAAATGACCTGGGTGACAATCTGAGCAGTTCTCGTAGGTTGTTCGCAGATGATGCTGTAATTTACCGTCTAGTAAGGTCATCCGAAGACCAGTATCAGTTGCAAAGCGATTTAGAAAAGATTGCTGTATGGTGTGGCAGGTAGCAGTTGACGCTAAATAACGAAAAGTGTGAGGTGATCCACATGAGTTCCAAAAGAAATCCGTTGGAATTCGATTACTCGATAAATAGTACAATTCTCAAGGCTGTCAATTCAACTAAGTACCTGGGTGTTAAAATTACGAACAAATTCAGTTGGAAAGACCACATAGATAATATTGTGGGGAAGGCGAGCCAAAGGTTGCGTTTCATTGGCAGGACACTTAGAAGATCCAACAAGTCCACTAAAGAGACAGCTTACACTACACTCGTTCGTCCTCTGTTAGAATATTGCTGCGCGATGTGGGATCCTTACCAGGTGGGACTGACGGAGGACATCGAAAGGGTGCAAAAACGGGCAGCTCGTTTTGTATTATCACGTAATATGGGAGAGAGTGTCAGATATGATACGCGAGTTGGGATGGGAGTCATTAAAGCAAAGACGTTTTTCGTCGCGGCGAGATCTATTTACGAAATTTCAGTCACCAACTTTCTCTTCCGAATGCGAAAATATTTTGTTGAGCCCAACCTACATAGGTAGGAATCATCATCAAAATAAAATAAGAGAAATCAGAGCTCGAACAGAAGGTTTAGGTGTTCGTTTTTCCCGCGCGCTGTTCGGGAGTGGGATGGTAGAGAGATAGTATGATTGTGGTTCGATGAACCCTCTGCCAAGCACTTAAATGTGAATTGCACAGTAGACATGTAGATGTAGATATAGATGTATAATTTACAACAAACATAATTAATTTAGCAGAACTTTATGTGAACTGGCATTTTAGCAACAGTCTGATATTAGAACCTTATTATAGATCAGACAGAATAAAATGGCACAAATGTGTTTGTGGCAGTGTGATGTAAACAGGAAACAGGTCATTAGAAATGAGAACAAACACCAGAAAATATTTCTCAATTGACAATTGCACACAGGAAAGTCTGAAAAAATTGCAACACTGGTTAGCTATGGGCAGTGAAAGTTAAAATGAAATTCAGTCATGTCAGAACATGACCTGCATATTCACCCTTACAAATTTTCTGTTATGCACAATTAAAAACCTGACCAACCTCTGAATTTTAAATTCTGTCAATGACTTTGAATGACTTGGTATTAGGACAGCTGGATCCCCAGTTTTTCATATCATCAAAGGAATCCTGTTTCAGTCTTATCAGGAATGTGGACTCACAAAATGTGCACCATTATACCTGTTGAAGTCATCACCAGTATGTTAAACAGTCATTGTAAAAGCTTAAGATTCATGTTTTATGTGCAGACACTGGGCTCATTTTTGTTGATTATACTCCAGTAACGAGAATATAGAAGCCTGAAAAGTAGAGTAATAGCTTGAATAAAATAGCTTTGTGATTATAGAATAAAAGCTTTCATGGTCAGTACTTGTTTTATGGGCTTTAGACTGTGGTCCAAAGCACAATTTTCTGTGTAATTTTTCGTCTTCTAATGGTGGAGACATCATCAATGGCTTTAATGACTCAAAGCTGTAACAAATTAAATTCTGAAACATGCTCAGCAAGCCAAACTGTTTAAACATATCCACTCAACGGTGTTGGAAATGTCATCAGACTGCTGTCTAAGTTCACAGGGTTGTACCAATGTATGTTATGGAGCTTATACTGTGGAAGGGTTGGTGCTGTTTTTTTTAGCACCAAGGCCCATGACTTGTCTGATTTCAATCCTCCTTTTTTTTCCTTAAGGCTGTCTTTGTGCTTTTGAATTTCTATGGTGTCTCTGTAATTCCTAGCACTGCAATGATTAGATCTTGATAAAACCACAGTAACAGGGAAACAAATTTGGTGGTTCCTTGGTCACAGCACATGATCTGCTACAGCTAATTTATCCATATTTCTGAGTCGTTAAAGCCCATGATGATGTCTCCAGAACTGCATGATGAAACATTAGATGGAGAATTATGTTTTGAACCACAGCATAATGCGTATAAAACAAATATTACGAATAGCTTTGTCAGTGTGGGGAGCCAGCCATGCTTGAACAGGTTTTCCAGACAACACAACAAGCACATCAACTTGGAGAAACAACTACAATTGGCAGTCAGCTGGCACCTGCCAATTGACTTGCTGAAACATCAGTCATAAAGTTGTTATAAAAAAAGTACAGTTTATTACAGGCATTAGCTCTGATAATTATATCAAAAATCAGAAAATCAGTATATGCAAAATCAAGGTACTTTTCCATATAAAATATGGGCCCATTTCACAAAAGTTCACAACATTATGTGGTTATGCACTAAATTAACAAAATTAGACTTGCAGTACTTGTAAACAGCCCAAGACTGAAAACCAGTGGAGATGTGCTTATATTGGTTTGAAACTCATCACTGATAGTAGTGAAGTTTATAGCTTAAAAATACAGCCCACAAATGTGGTCTCTTAAAATCTGGGGCTATTAAGACACCACACTTGAAGATTTATATACCGAATTTGGCATACTGTCATAATGGTAACTGCATATAAAAATGTCATGGTTCTAATATGTTAACTAGATAATTCTACATGTATAGGGAAAAGATAAGAATATACAATTATTTAAGTACACAGTCTTATTTTGGTAATGTACTTTAGTAGAGTAATCTGAAAAAATCATTGTTCAGTCAGTATATAGAAATAAAACTACTTATAGGGGAGCTATGTGTTAATCCAAAACTTTAACCTAGCATGTAATTACATAGTTCACTGTTGTAAATGCTTGATAGGACTCAGAGTGAACATAATAAATTTATTTTTATGGTTAGATTGTCAGTGCAAGAGTTTGATTCTTATTTAAGATCTGTGGGAATAATGAGTCTTCACAATTTTTGTATTACAAGTAAATGCGTGACATGTAAATGATAAAGCTTTTTTGGATTGTATGAGAAACTAGTAAATCAGTTCACTTGGTAGCAATACTTGATCATTGTTGAGATAGTCAGAAATTGTAGCTCTGCAGTGTCACGAGTAATTAAATCAATTGAAGGATCAATACAGAATAATATTTGTGTCTGACTAACAGCTTAATGAAACTACACCTCCATAAAAGTTTCTTGTCATAGGTTTAACAGAACACAGTGGTAATCAACAAAGTAGACTGCAGAATATTGTGCCTGTATTTGGAGATTTTATTTTATTGTACTAACATGAGATACAGAATATTGAAAGGGAAGAGGATGCTCATAAGTTTCTATCTCTTATATGTGAATATAATGTAAATGCCAAACAATCTGCTTGAACGAAGATGGCAGTTACACACAGAAAATTCAGTTAAAATTGCTTGAGACAACTTTCATTGACAAGTCTAAACACCATGTATGCAGCTAATGTGGATATTGTGGTTAAAATATTAAGATAAATCATAATATTGGTAATATTTAAATGTATATCTGTATTTCATCTGGGACTGGGCAGAAGTGAAATTCTGGTGATGTTAATAAATATGTCACTTTTTAGTTTATAACAATATGCAGATTACAGATGTTGATGCAAATTAATAGTTAAACTGGTTCTCATGTTGAGTCCGGAACTTTGATTTATGCCACCAGCAAACATTGAAATTTTTGATAGGCTATTAAATAAAATTCTTTGACTATAACTTTTTACATTATATCCTACACCTGAAATGCCAACCTGTAGGCCTGCTGATAAGTAATGAGAATTTGTATAGTGTAAAGTGTGTTAAGTGATTCTACTTTTATGCATGAAATCTGTGTTGCAATGTGTGATAGGGGTGGTTGTTGCCATAGGGTAGCCAAAGATGGAGTAGAATGTGTGGACTGTAGGTCGGAATTTCACTGGGATGACAGTAGCGGGGAACTGAATGGGGAACTCAACGAGGCTCTCCTATTGAACTGTAGACTCTGCAAAAAAAAGAAAAGAGAACTGCTGAGCAGGAGACAAAGATTTGTGCCCTTCAGGCTGAATTGGATCAAACAAAATTTGAACTAGATAGGTTGAAGGGGAAAAAGAGCTCGGAAATTGGGTAAAGGTAACAAGGACTGGGGGAAAGGTAAACAGATCTTCAACTTCAACTACATTTGAGCTAACAGCATCCAATAAATTTGACCTGTTACCTAAAGTAGGAGGGAAAGAGCCTCTTACAGCTGTAGGTCACAGTAGGGTGCACTATAATTCTATCAAAGAAACTCAATGTAGATCGGTACTGAAAAAGAGTAGGAAGAAAAGAGTCTTGCTGCTAGGTAGTAGTCAAGGGAGTGGTGTAAGCCAGATGGTACAGGACACATTAGGGACAGGGTACCAGGTCACAAGTATTGTGAAGCCAAGTACTAGCCTTAGCCAAGTGACAGAGGACATAGGTAATTTGTGCATAGGTTTCGGTAAGGAGGATCAGGTTCTTTTAGTTGGTGGAGCAGGGAACAGCCTGGCTAAGAACAGTAATTACTGCATTAGGAGTGACCTGGATGGAATAGGAGTAGCAACTATACACACAAATGTGAGTTTTGTGGAGGTCCTCCAGTGCTATGACCGGTGATGGGTAAACACTGCTGTGAGTTGTGTGAACATAGTTGTATCTCATATGAGTGCAGTATAGGTAACACTTGGTTCAAGAATCATAAAAGAAGGTTGTATACCTGGAAGAATCCTGGAGATACTAAAAGGTATCAGATAGATTATATAATGGTAATACAGAGATTTAGGAACCAGGTTTTAAATTGTAAGACATTTCCAGGGGCAAATGTGGATTCTGACCACAACCTATTGCTATGAACTGCAGATTGAAACTGAAGAAACTGCAAAAAGGTGGGAATTTAAGGAGATGGGCCCTGGATAAACTGAAAGAACCAGAGGTTGTAGAGAGTTTCAGGGAGAGCATAAGGGAACAATTGACAGGAATGGGGGAAAGAAATACAGTAGAAGAAGAATGGGTAGCTCTGAGGGATGAAATAGTGAAGGCAGCAGAGGATCAAGTAGGTAAAAAGACGAGGGCTAATAGAAATCCTTGGGTAACAGAAGAAATATTGAATTTAATTGATGAAAGGAGAAAATATAAAAATGCTGTAAATGAAGCAGGCAAAAAGGAATACAAACGTCTCAAAAATGAGATAGACAGGAAGTGCAAAATGGCTAAGCAGGGATGGCTAGAGGACAAATGTAAGGATGTAGAGGCTTGTCTCACTAGGGGTAAGATAGATACTGCCTACAGGAAAATTAAAGAGACCTTTGGAGAGAAGAGAACCACTTGTATGAATATCAAGAGCTCAGATGGCAACCCAGTTCTAAGCAAAGAAGGGAAGGCAGAAAGGTGGAAGGAGTATATAGAGGGTTTATACAAGGGCGATGTACTTGAGGACAATATTATGGAAATGGAAGAGGATGTAGATGAAGATGAAATGGGAGATAAGGTACTGCGTGAAGAGTTTGACTGAGCACTGAAAGACCTGAGTCGAAACAAGGCCCCGGGAGTAGACAACATTCCATTAGAACTACTGATGGCCTTGGGAGAGCCAGTCATGACAAAACTCTACCATCTGGTGAGCAAGATGTATGAGACAGGCGAAATACCCACACACTTCAAGAAGAATATAATAATTCCAATCCCAAAGAAAGCAGGCATTGATAGATGTGAAAATTACCGAACTATCAGTTTAATAAGTCACAGCTGCAAAATACTAACGCGAATTCTTTACAGACGAATGGAAAAACTGGTAGAAGTGGACCTCGGGGAAGATCAGTTTGGATTCCGTAGAAATGTTGGAACACGTGAGGTAATACTAACCTTACGACTTATCTTAGAAGAAAGATTAAGAAAAGGCAAACCTACGTTTCTAGCATTTGTAGACTTAGAGAAAGCTTTTGACAACGTTAACTGAAATACTCTCTTTCAAATTCTGAAGGTGGCAGGGGTAAAATACAGGGAGCGAAAGGCTATTTACAATTTGTACAGAAACCAGATGGCAGTTATAAGAGTCGAGGGGCATGAAAGGGAAGCAGTGGTTGGGAAAGGAGTGAGACAGGGTTGTAGCCTCTCCCCGATGTTATTCAATCTGTATATTGAGCAAGCAGTAAAGGAAACAAAAGAAAAATTCGGAGTAGGTATTAAAATTCATGGAGAAGAAGTAAAAACTTTGAGGTTTGCCGATGACATTGTAATTCTGTCAGAGACAGCAAAGGACTTGGAAGAGCAGTTGAACAGAATGGACAGTGTCTTGAAAGGAGGATATAAGATGAACATCAACAAAAGCAAAACTAGGATAATGGAATGTAGTCAAATTAAATCGGGTGATGCTGAGGGGATTAGATTAGGGAATGAGACACTTAAAGTAGTAAAGGAGTTTTGCTATTTAGGGAGTAAAATAACTGATGATGGTCGAAGTACAGAGGATATAAAATGTAGACTGGCAATGGCAAGGAAATCGTTTCTGAAGAAGAGAAATTTGTTAACATCGAGTATAGATTTAAGTGTCAGGAAGTCGTTTCTGAAAGTATTTGTATGGAGTGTAGCCATGTATGGAAGTGAAACATGGACGATAACCAGTTTGGACAAGAAGAGAATAGAAGCTTTCGAAATGTGGTGCTACAGAAGAATGCTGAAGATAAGGTGGGTAGATCACGTAACTAATGAGGAGGTATTGAATAGGATTGGGGAGAAGAGAAGTTTGTGGCACAACTTGACTAGAAGAAGGGATTGGTTGGTAGGACATGTTTTGAGGCATCAAGGGATCACAAATTTAGCATTGGAGGGCAGCGTGGAGGGTAAAAATCGTAGAGGGAGACCAAGAGATGAATACACTAAGCAGATTCAGAAGGATGTAGGTTGCAGTAGGTACTGGGAGATGAAGAAGCTTGCACAGGATAGAGTAGCATGGAGATCTGCATCAAACCAGTCTCAGGACTGAAGACCACAACAACAACAACAACATGAGTGCAGTGCCAGTTGCTGCAATTCAGAGATGGGAATATACTAGACATGCCATACACCTGAGTAGGAGATAGATGGATAGGTTGGTTTAGCTTCTTTCAGATAATATACAGGGGGCTGCCACTCACAGCAAGGTCCCTGTGGTTACTGGTGCCAGAGGGGCACCTTTTTCAGGTTAGAATAAGGATTCAGGCAACCTGTTTTGAAAAAAGTGCAAATAACAGAAAATCCCCACGAAATGCTTAATAATGCACAAGAAAGTGAGGTTAGCTTATTTCATCAAAATATTAGAGGCTTGAGTAGTAAGGTAGAAGAGCTTCTTGTCTGTTTGGAAAATTAAGAGCACTCTGAAAAGATATACATTCTGTGCATGTCTGAGCACCACATAACCACAGGGCTAGGTAAGTTACATATAAAGGATCACACTATTGCAGCTTGCTGATACAAAAATAACATAGGAAAAGGAGGGATTGTTATATACGTTAACACAGAACACAAGTTCAAAAACACTGAGACAAGTAGTTTTTGTAGTGATCAGCACATAGAAGTGTGTGCTTTTAAATTAATGCTGAAAAATAGTTCACTTTTAATTGTAACTGTATATAGATCCCCACTTTGAAATTTTGAACTATTTATGAGGAATCTGGATTCCTTACTGTGTTATGTGTGAGACAGCACCAAGCAATTAATATAGTCTGTAGTGACTTAAGTGTAGATTTTCTAAGGGATTCTGATAGGAAAAATGATCTGGAAACCTTATTTGGATCCTACGATTTGGTCTCAGTAATTAACTTTCGAACAGGGGTGGATAAAAACAGTAGGGCCCTAATTGATAATGTTTCCTCTGATGAAGCTCAAAGTAAGAAAATAATTGTTTACCCAGTAACAAATGCTCTCACTGATCATGATGCACAGTTAGTTAGAATAAATAACATAGTGCCTTACAGTATGGGTACTCCTCAGTTGAAATCAGTTAGAATAATTAATGACTGAAGGACAAATGTTTTTAAGATTAGTTTACAGGAGATGACATGAAATGTAATTTATAATGAACCAAATGTCAACATAACATTTAACCTATGCCATTATAAATTCATATCCTTAATTGAAAATAGCTTACCACATAAACTAGTCAGAAAGGACACTGAACAGCCAGGTGAAAAACCATGTAACACTAGAAGGTAAAGTATCTTGTAAAAGAAAAAGGGAAATGTGTCTTTTGGCAAGAACAAGTAGGGATCCTGCAGTAGTTGCACACTACAAAAACTACTCAAAATTACTGACAAAGGTTATTAAAAAATCAAAGAACACACACACAGTGTCAGAAATAAGACAATACGCAATGTAGTGAAGCAAGAGACAGGACAACCAGCTGTAGAACAACACAACAGCACTACTGAACCGAATGGAAGGGCTATAAATGGTGAGTTACAGGTAGCAAATGCATTTAATAATCATTTCTTAAATATTGTAGAAAGCATACAGACAAAACAGCTCAAGAGCAAAATCACAGTAGTGTGTTAAAAAATGTAAGTTAATTCAATCATATGAATGCATCACCAACTTCTCCTCCTTAAATTAAGAAAATTATATGCTCTTTCACAAATAATAGCTCATCTGGTTTTGATGGTGTTTCCGATAGAGTACTATAAATTTGTTTACATGTGATAAGCCCAGTCTTATCTGAAATACACTACTGGCCATTAAAATTGCTACACCAAGAAGAAATGCAGATGATAAACGGGTATTCATTGGACAAATATATTGTACTAGAACTGACATATGATTTCATTTTCACGCAATTTGGGTGCATAGATTCCGAGAAACCAGTACCCAGAACAACCACCTCTGGCCGTAATAATGGCCTTGATACGCTTGCCCATTGAGTCAAACAGCTGTTCAGGTACAGCTGCCCATGCAGCTTCAACACGATACCACAGTTCATCAAGAGTAGTGACTGCCATATTGTGACAAGCCAGTTGCTCGGCCACCATTGACCAGATGTTTTCAGTTGGTGAGAGATCTGGAGAATGTACTGGCCAGGGCAGCAGTCGAACATATTCTGTATCCAGAAAGGCCTGTGCAGGACCTGCAACATGCGGTCGTACATTATCCTGCTGAAACACAGGGTTTCGCAGGGATCAAATGAAGGGTAGAGCCACAGGTTGTAACACATCTGAAATGTGATGTCCACTGTTCAAAGTGCCATCAATGCGAACTAGAGGTGACCGAGACATGAAACAAATGGCAACCCATACCATCACGCTGGGTGATACGCCAGTATGGCGATGACGAATACATGCTTCCAATGTGTGTTCACCACAATGTCGCCAAACACAGATGCGACCATCATGATGCTCTAAACAGAACCTGGATTCATCCGAAAAAATGACGTTTTGCCATTCGTGCACCCAGGTTCCTCGTTGAGTACACCATCGCGGGCACTCCTGTCTCTGATGCAGCGTCAAGGGTAACCGCAGCCATGGTCTACAAGCTGATAGTCCATGCTGTTGCAAACGGCGTCGAACTGTTCATGCAGATGGTTGTTGTCTTGCAAACGTCCCCATCTGTTGACTCAGGGATGGAGACGTGGCTGCACGATCCATTACAGCCATGCGGATAAGATGCCTGTCATCTTGCGTGCTAGTGATACGAGGCCATTGGGATCCAGCACGGCGTTCTGAATTACCCTCCTGAACCCACCGATTCCATATTCTGCTAACAGTCATTGGATCTCGACCAACGCGAGCAGCAATGTCATGATACAATAAACCGCAATTGCGATAGGCTACAATCTGACCTTTATCAAAGTTGGAAACGTGATGGCACACATTTCTCCTCCTTACACGAGGCGTCACAACAACGTTTCACCAGGCAACGCCGGTCAACTGCTGTTTGTGTATGAGAAATCGGTTGGAAACGTTCCTCATCTTAGCACGTTGTAGGTGTCTCCACCGGCGCCAACCTTGTGTGAATTCTCTGAAAAGCTAATCATTTGCATATCACACCATGTTCTTCCTGACGGTTAAATTTCACGTCTGTAGCACGTCATCTTCATGGTGTAGCAATTTTAATGGCCAGTAGTGTATTTAATACATCACTAACTCAAGGCATTTTCCCAGAGAGACTGAAATATGCCATCCTTAAACCCCTCTTTAAGAAAGGTGATAAGAGACATGTCAATAATTACCAATCTGTTTAACTGCTGATATCATTCTCCCAAATTTTTGAAACGGTGATGTATTGTAGAAGAATATTTCACCTTAGCAACAGTAACATCCTTAGCAAATCACATTTTGGGTTTCAGAAGGGTTGCTCTACTGAGAATGCTATTTACACATTCACTCACCAATTTTTACAAGCATTAAATAATAAAATAGCACCAGTTGGGATTTTCTACAACCTCTCTAAGGCATTTTGCTGTGTTAATCACAGCATTCTACTAGATAAATTAGCGTTTTATGGGATTGATGGCATAGCCAATCAATGGATAATGTTTTATCTAACCAAAAGAATGCAGGAAGTTGTACTTAGTAATTCAAGCAATATAGTCCAGGAACATAACTGTGACTGGAGAGAAATCATGTATGAGATTACCCAAGCTCCAATCTTAGGTCCATTATTGTTCCTTATATATGTAAACAATCCTAAAAAAAAAAAAAAAAAAAAAAAAAAAAAACGCATTTTGGAACTCCTAAAACAACTTCATTCAGTCACATTTGCACTTAGGGGAGAGAGAAATCAGTTAGTTGACATATGTTGCATATTTTCATTCAATGTCATATGGAATAATGTTCTGGGGTAGCTCATCTTTAAGACGGAAAGTCTTCAGTGCTCAAAAACATGCTGGGAGAATAATATGTGGTGCACAATACTGCAACAAAAATTTTTGATCATTTACCCAGTAACATAAAATGTATGACAGACAGAAAAGTAAAATTTGATAACAAACTGAGAAAGTTTCTCCTTGACAACTCCTTCTATTCCACAGAAGTATTTCTATTACTGTAATGTGTAAAAGGCGATGGGTAGGAATCATGTTACTAACTAACTAATTTATAAATATGGGGTATCTACAAATAAGTTATACAAAATTAGCCTTTAATTGTGAATGAGGTAAATAACTTACAGAAATGTCTGATACAGCACTGAATGCTTACATCTTCAAGTTTTACTTACAAATGTTCAATGTGGGTATCTTTCATAAGATAACAAATGTCTCATCTATAATCAGTTCCCTGCCAATCCCTATGAAGCAAGTCTTGATGTACCTTGGCAACTGTTTGTGTTATGTGTTGTCATAGCTTTTTGACATTACCCGGAAGTGGAGGAACAAACACTCTGTCTTTAATGTAACCCCATAAACAGAACTCCATTGGGTCTAAATCAGGTGACTGTGGTGGTCAGGATATCATTTCACAACATCCATTCCAGGTCGGCACCCTTTTACAGAGATACGTGACAGCTTTATGATGATAATGTGGTGGCACACCATCTTGCTGGAAAATAAATCCTGTTTCCATATCCTATTATAATTGACACATTAGGTAATGTTGAAGCATATCCAGGTACAATATACCAGATAGTTGACTCGGCAAAAAAGGTGACCTTAAATCTTGTGACAGGGTACAGCATAAAAAACACTCACCTTAGTGAGTGTTGGACATGTTTGTTTACATTATGTAGTTTCTGCTCATCCCATGTCTGAACATTATGCTGATTCACTTTATCGTTGTTATGGAAGGTGGCTTTGTTATTTGGTTAAAAATTCCTACACAAAACTCAGTTTGCTTTTCCTTGTCACTTTCTCCTAAGCTTGCAACAGTTCCAGTTCATTAGGTATGAATGACAGGGATTTCTGCAATACAGAGACTGCTGGCCAACCCTGACTTGGTATCCTATATCTATTATCAACTGACTTCAGTGAAACAATTGTATCAGTTAATAACAGTTTGTCTTTGAGGTGGTGGCTTGCAATATTTATCCCTGAATTGTCTCTGAACTGTAGTCGCGGATATGGATTCATGAAACCATAAACAACACTGCACACATCCTGCACCATTACATGACTCCATTACGACTATAGGAATAACACATTCGCACATGCCACCAAGTGGGAACATCGAAAACTGCATTCAGTGCTGTTTCAAACATTTCTGTAAGTTATTTACTCTTTTCACAATTAAAGGTTATATTTGTATAATTAATTTATAAATACCCTATATTACATATAGCAAGTAGGGTCAGTACCAAGTCTTCTCCCACTTTGAACTTGGCCTTGGCAAAGAGGTGCTGATCAGCAAAAGATTCTCTGCTCTTTTAACAATATTTAGTGACTAAAAACACAACTAGTGATTAAAAACACACCTCAACTTGAACTGGCTTTGTAATAGACAAAAATATTTTGGACATGACTATCAACTTTGAACCACAATCTGAGACTCTTCACACTCACTTTTAAATCTAATAACGGAGTATATACCACTGTAAATGCACATGTCCCCATAAATAGGGGCAATAAAAAGAATAAAGAAAAGGTGGAACTCTACCCAGAACAAATGCTAATCTTCTAAAACCCCACACACTATCAAAAGATTAAGAGAAAAATCATATGTTATCACTTTCATTGACTTCCAATAGCTGAATAGCTTGGGACTCCCTCACTTGTAACCTAATCAGAGAAACCCTTACCAATACATGCTCCAAAGTTAAATTCTTGGCATAACTATTGGCACCATGAGATAAAAACTGGTGTATGGCAGTTTCAATCAGTAATGAACATCTTCAGATCTGTCTAGAAGAAACAAAAATAATGTGCATATTATAAGTGAAAGTAGTACAACATGATTAGAAAATATTAAAAATAACATCCACGTATAATTTCAAAAACTAAAACACAAGAAACAAATTAACATCATTGTAAACCAACATATCTGTGTTAACAGTATGGTGTAACAAGCACCATAAAATTTCATCCAAAATTGGCAGCACCAGGAAATATAATGCATGACATCATACTATCACTAGTTATAAAATAATAATAAAACAACTTTGCAATCAAAGCTTAAAATAAAGACTGCAATATTAAGTACGCGGAATGCTGTATTTATTTATCCTTGGCTTGTGGACTCAAGCTGATATTTTTTACCTGAGAGTATACATATTTATATGCACACAGTGTATGAAATGTGTATGATCTGTGGTCTGACTGCATTTACCATGTTACATTATACCAAGGCTTAATTACAATGTATGCACAACAAAAGAAAACAGAAATACACTTTACAGGTTCATAGGAGGTTGCTCATATTTTCTGTTGTGGCATAACATCTGATATTTAGTTCCATTTTAAATACTCACTCACACTGTTTATGCACTTCTATGTGAGATACATGTTTTTAAAACAAAATGTTTCTTTTCATTCCTTAAGTGGGTTACTTAGCTTGTTAAAAACCTTTTTCTTGCTTGATCTGTAGTATTCAATGCCAGTTTGGGATTTTGCTGTCTTGTGTGATAATTTCCCTTCACCCTTATTGCATGGTCATATATATCTTCATTTGCTCTGACTTTCTTAAGATTTTGATACATACACAATAATTGCAGTGTCATAGTATTATTCTGTATAAAAGCTTCTCTGCTGAACTTTCTAGGTGGTATTTTTGCTATACACACTACTTACTATTTTCTGAATTGCAATTATTCTTTTTAAGTAGGCACCTTGTACACTACTATGTATGGTAGGAACTGAGTAGGACAGATGTGGGAACGTGAGTCAATACTACATTGTCCTGAGAACTTTATCATACTCAGCATTTGCTGTTTTGTGTATGAAGAAAATCTGTTTGTTTATCTTTGCACACAAGACATCTATATGCTTCCCCCAAGTCAAATGCTTTCTTATCTATAATAGTTCCTTCATTGTGATGAGATTACACATTTTTTTTAAGCTTTATGTTTTGGTGATGGTGGTTGTTGGGATGTTTAAGGGGGACTAAACAGCGAGGGTCAACAGTCCCCTTTATGTTTTGTTGGGACATTCATACCCTAACAGAAATTTTTTATCTTGTACATCTGCCTGCCTGAAAATGAATTTTTATATGTTTTGCCCTTGTTCAATACTAGTCAGTTACATTAATTAAAAATTTAGCTGTAGTAATACTGGTTGTTTAAGCTCTTAGTTGGATGCTCTTGCCAGATAATTTGTACATTTATGATCTACTCTTTGTGATGAATATTTAATTAACTTGTGCTACTGGCTCTACAATTATGGCACATCAATTTATATTTAACTCATACAAAGGGGAACACATGATGATCAGATTTCTGTAACCTTTTGTATTTCTTCCATGTAAAATTCAGAACTCAAATGTCATTCCTCAAAGCAACTAAAGGCAACTCTCTTTTTGAGAACATTGACTTTGAAGTTTTCTGATCATCTTTGATACCCTAAAGTAAAAGTAATCTTTCAATAAGCAGCATGGCTCTGTGGTACAGTTCTTGTTTGCCAAATGGATATCCTGGGTTCAGTTCCTAACTGATGCAAATTTTTTAACAAAGATGCCTGTTCTATGGGCATTTATGTGAAGCGTAAAATGTAGAAGGTTGGGAAAAATTCTGTAGTGTTTGAAAATGGCAACTGCCTGTCGAGTCTCATTTGGTCATGATTTTTCATGTTTTCCTCACTACTTCAAATATGTAAATCATTTTAATATGAATTTGTATGCTTATTAACACATATCTAAATGTCATTTTTGTGAAAAAGGCATGTCTTGTTATATCTAATTATATATCACTCACAAAAATCCAGTTTTCATTGCAAACAAAAAAATTCTTAATTACCAATATTTTATAAAATATTGTTAATGAAGAGTGTTTAATTTTTTAAATACAATTATTTTTTCATATCTGTGTGGTTTATGTGACATGTAAATACTGGTAGAACATGCACGTTTGTTTAAATACTTGCCGCAGCCAGAAATCAAACCTAGGCTACTCAAGTGGCAGGCAAGCATTCTACCACCTAGCCACATGACTGTGCTTTTGCGGTATTAAACATTCTCAGAAAACTTCAAAGTTGTTTTTCTTGACAATTTTTCAGAGCTGTATGTACATTGTTTGGTTTATTGATATATGAGTTCTGAAATTCATGTACCATGCCATAAATATAAAAAATTCAAAAATCTGATTGCTGTGTTGTCTCCTTCTAAGACTTTTTTCCTCTGACAAATATTATTTCCAGTTTATGAAATCTTCACTCAGATCAAACAATGTAATATATTAATCTGTAACATAAAAAATTGTGGTATGGGAAATATTGTGATTCTGGAACATCTAGTATGTAATTATGGTGAGTGTACATAAGACACATTTGCTCACATTTCTTGATATATGTTTTCATTTACAAAACTTTGGCATTAACCCTTTAACTGCTCTGGTCGTGTTAACGCACGCGCCTTTGTACCTGTCCCTGTGTGCTCTGAAAGTGTTTACATGCTCCACCAGTCCTACCTGGTACTCTGAATGCGTCTACGCATAGACATGTTCAGAGGAAGTTGGCATACTCAAAAATTACCATGTTACAAGAATTATTCATTATGCCAAAATGAGTATTTAGAACTTTCTGTATGGGCTCCACTATATTTCTTACTTGCAGATAGCTATGGGTATACAATGTTTAAATCACAAGTGGTATAATCAATGGTAGGCAATTAAAAACCTTGTAACTCCATTTGACTGTGAAAACCTTGTAATACCAAAAATACCATAATCAAAGAGAGATTTGAAAGTGCATGTATTTCTCTATCTGTCAATAACAAGCCTTCTGTTATATAGTTACACATGCAGCAACTTCATCTGTACACTTTATATTATATTTTAACAAACCAGTTGTTCTACCTGGTAGACAGATAGAACGACTGGTGGCATGTGTAAACACATTCAGAGCACATAGGGACAGGTACTAAGGCACACGTCAACACGTCCAGAGTTGTTAAAGGGTTAAGTTTGCACATCAGTATGTGCTAACTGTATGTTATGAGATGAATACAATACAATACAATACTGTTCCATTCTTGCTTCACATGTGTTTCTCTCAATTGATTGAATACAAATTTTTAATTTGCTTCAGAATTTATTTAAACTTTTCTCATGATGTGACATGCGTATTGAGCATATTGATGGTAGTCAATGAAATCTTTGTAATTCCACTTTGTTAAATTTTACAGGAGAAGCAAAAATGGTTTGTTGAAATATAATATAAAGTGTACAGATGAAGTTGCTACATGTATTAACTATATAACAGAAGGCTTGTTATTGACAGATAGAGAAATCCATGCACTTTCAAATCTCTCTTTGATTATGGAATTTTTGGAATTACAAGGTTTCCACAGACAAATGGAGTTACATTGTTTTTAATTGTCTACCATTGATTATATCACTTGTGATGGTTGGTTGGTTGGGTTGAGGATTAAAGGGACCAAACTGCATGGGTCATCGGTCCCTTGTTTCATAAACACACAGAGCACAGTGAAACCATCCATTAGTGATTCGAAGCACAAGATAAAAATTCCAGGGGAAGAAAATCCCCAAGGTCAATAATAAAGAAACATGGAAAACGGAGCACAGCAACAAAAACAACAAAGAGAAGAAAGGCAGAAAGAATTAAAACTGTACAGCAGAGGATCGTGGCTGGCTGATCACGAAAATAATAGGATGAGCCAGCCACTCTGCAACACGTTAAAACCTCCAGCCTAAAAGATTAGGATGGAGTCGAATTACAACACAAAACTAATTAAAAGATACAGCTCAAAAGAGGGTGATGTAATAAAATTAAATGGACCTATAAAAATCCGCTTGCACGAATAAAACCTAAAACCCGATCTGCCATAGAGACATTGTCACCTAAAAGAGAGGATAAATCACCCTGGAGATTAAAAGCACGCCTGAGAGCGGTTAAAAGAGGACATTCCATCAACAGATGGGCCACCGTCATGGCTGCACCACAGCGACAATGAGGGGGGTCCTCTCGACGCAGCAGATGACCATGCGTTAGCCAAGAGTGACCAATGCGGAGCCTACAGAGAATAACAGAATCCCTGCGAGAGGCCCGCATGGAGGAATCCCACACGGTCGTGGTCTCCTTGACTCGCCGCAGCTTGTTGGGGACAGACAGAGTGCGCCATTCGTCTGCCCACATCCCAAAGACCCGACGGCGTAACACCGATCGGAGATCAGTTGCCGGGAGGCCAATCTTCAACGGCAGTTTGCGGGTGGCGTCTTTAGCTAATTTGTCGGCGAGTTCGTTTCCCGCTATCCCAACGTGTCCCGGGGTCCATATGAATACCACCGAACGTCCCCGCTGTTCAAGAGCATGAACGGACTCCTGGATGGCAACAACAATGGGATGACGTGGGTAGCACTGGTCAAGAGCCTGTAGACTACTGAGAGAGTCACTGCAAATGACAAAAGACTCGCCAGTGCTGGTACGAATACGCTCAAGGGCACGAAAAATGGCTGTTAGCTCTGCGGTGTAAACACTGCAGCCGTCCGGCAAGGAGCGCTGGTCTACATAGTCCGCATGAGCATAAGCGTACCCCACACGGCCATCAACCATCGAGCCATCTGTATAGATAGCCTCCGAGTCGCGGGATGCGTCGAGGAGAGCAAGAAATTGGCGGCGCAAGACTGCAGGAGGAACTGAATCCTTTTGCCATTGTGAGAGGTCCAGCCGAAGCTGCGGCCGACGAATACACCAAGGTGGTGTATGTGGGTGGACCTGAAAAGCAGATGGAAGAGGCAAAGACTCGAGGTCACTAAGGAGTGACCGAACACGGATCCCAATGGTATCGCCTGATCGAGGCCGCCGGTGTGGGGTATGGACTGCCGCATTAGCGAAAAGGAGACGGTAGTTAGGGTGACGAGGCGAACAACGAACGTGGGCAGCATAGTTGGCTAAGATTGTAGACGCCGAATGTGGAGCGGAGGAACCCCAGCCTCAGCAAGTAGGCTATTAACAGGACTGGTGCGGAATGCTCCTGTCGCCTGTCGAACCCCACAGTGGTGAACGGGGTCCAGCAGTTGCAACGCTGAGGGCGACGCTGAGCCATACGCCACACTCCCATAATCCAGTCGGGACAGCACGAGGGCTTTGTAGAGCTGCAGCAGCGTATTACGATCTGCACCCCAAGTTGTGTTGCTGAGGCAGCGGAGGGCATTCACATGCTGCCAGCACTGACGCTTGAGCTGACGAATATGTGGAAGCCAAGTAAGTCGGGCATCGAACAGCAATCCCAGAAAACGGTAAGTGTCAACAACCCTGAGCATGGCATCCTGAAGATAAAGCTCAGGGTGGGGATTGAATGTTCGACGCCGACAAAAGTGCATAACACAAGTCTTCGCAGGAGAAAATTGAAACCCATGGGCTAGGGCCCACGCCTGCGCCTTGCGTATGGCTTCCTGCAACCTACGTTCTGCAACACTAATGGTGGAGGAGCTGAAAAAGATGCAGAAATCGTCAGCGTATAACGTGGGTGAGACAGACGACCCTACTGCTGCTGCTGCAAGGCCATTAGCGGCCACAAGGAAAAGGGGCACGCTCAATACAGAGCCCTGTGGAACGCCGTTCTCCTGGATATGAAGTGAACTATGGGATGTGTCAATTGAAACGCGGAATGTCCGAACAGATAAAAAATTCTGAATAAAAATGGGGAGAGAGCCCCGGAGGCCCCACCCGTGCAACGTGGCGAGAATATGGTGCCGCCACGTCGTGTCATATGCTCTGGAGAGGTCGAAAAAGACGGAGACGAGGTGTTGGCGCCTGGAAAAAGCAGTGCAGATTGCAGACTCAAGGAAGACCAAAGTATCGGCGGTGGAACGGCCCTGACGGAAGCCGCTCTGGCATGGAGCCAGAAAACCCCGAGACTCGAGCAGCCAACACAGCCGTCGACTCACCATACGTTCCAGTAGCTTGCACAGAGTATTTGTCAAGCTGATGGGCCGATAGCTATCCACATTAAGCGGGTCCTTACCAGGCTTCAGCACCGGAATGATGGTACTTTCTCGCCACTGCGACGGAAAGACACCATCGCCCCATATACGGTTGAAGATGGCAAGAACACATCGCTGACAGTCCGGGGACAGGTGTTTGAGCATCTGATTGTGGACGCCATCTGGCCCAGAGGCTGTATCGGGGCACTGTGCCAGGGCGCTTTGGAGTTCCCACAAACTAAATGGGGCGTTATACGCCTCAGGGCGGCGAGAAGCAAAAGAAAGCCGTTTGCCTGCCTTCCTCCCGGCGTTTGAGCGCGCGAAACGCAGGCGGGTAATTCCCCGACGCAGAGGCCCGAACATAGTGCTGTGCGAAATGCTCGGCGATTGCATCGGCATCGGTGGATACCGCCCCGTTGATGGTAAGCCCTGGGACACCTGTAGAGTACTGCAATCCAAAGATGCGCCGAATCTTCATCCACACCTGGGAGGGCGAAGTACGGGAACCAATGTTGGAAACGTACCTCTCCCTGCACTCCTGTTTCCGCCGTTTGATAAGCCTCCGGACCTGAGCACGGAGACGTTTGAATAAAATGAGGTTCTCCAGAGACGGGTGCCGCTTATGTCGCTGAAGAGCCCGCCGACGTTCTTTAATGGCTTCAGCGACCTCTGGAGACCACGAAGGCACTGACTTTCGCCGGGGGCACCCTAACGAACGAGGAATGGTACGTTCCGCAGCGGAAACAATCGCTGCAGTCAGTGTCTCAACCGCCACATCGATGGTACCGTGGGGGAGAGATTCAACAGTGGCAGCAGAGGAGAACGTGTCCCAGTTTGCCTTGCTAAATGCCCATCTAGGCGAGCGTTCAAGGGAGCGACGCTGTGGTAGTGAAAGGAAGATGGGAAAATGGTCACTACCACACAAGCCCTCGTGGACTCTCCAGTGGACCGATGGTACAAGCCCTGGGCTGCACCACGACAGATCTATGGCCGAGAACGTGCCATGCGCCACACTGAAATGTGTGGAGGCGCCAGTGTTTAAGAGGCAGAGGTCTAGTTGTTGTTGTTGTTGTTGTGGTCTTCAGTCCTGAGACTGGTTTGATGCAGCTCTCCATGCTACTCTATCCTGTGCAAGCTTCTTCATCTCCCAGTACCTACTGCAACCTACATCCTTCTGAATCTGCTTAGTGTATGCATCTCTTGGTCTCCCCCTACGATTTTTACCCTCCACGCTGCCCTCCAATACTAAATTGGTGATCCCTTGATGCCTCAGAACATGTCCTACCAACCGATCCCTTCTTCTGGTCAAGTTGTGCCACAAACTCCTCTTCTCCCCAATCCTATTCAGTACCTCCTCATTAGTTAAGTGATCTACCCATCTAATCTTCAGCATTCTTCTGTAGCACCACATTTCGAAAGCTTCTATTCTCTTCTTGTCCAAACTATTTATCGTCCATGTTTCACTTCCATACATGGCTACACTCCATACAAATACTTTCAGAAAAGACTTCCTGACACTTAAATCTATACTCGATGTTAACAAATTTCTCTTCTTCAGAAACGCTTTCCTTGCCATTGCCAGTCTACATTTTATATCCTCTCTACTTCGTCCATCATCAGTTATTTTGCTCCCCAAATAGCAAAACTCCTTTACTACTTTAAGTGTCTCATTTCCTAATCTAATACCTTCAACATCACCCGACTTAATTCGACTACATTCCATTATCCTCGTTTTGCTTTTGTTGATGTTCATCTTATACCCTCCTTTCAAGACACTGTCCATTCCGTTCAACTGCTCTTCCAAGTCCTTTGCTGTCTCTGACAGAATTACAATGTCATCGGCGAACCTCAAAGTTTTTATTTCTTCTCCATGGATTTTAATACCTACTCCGAATTTTTCTTTTGTTTCCTTTACTGCTTGCTCAATATACAGATTGAATAACATCGGGGAGAGGCTACAACCCTGTCTTACTCCCTTCCCAACCACTGCTTCCCTTTCATGCCCCTCGACTCTTATAACCGCCATCTGGTTTCTGTACAAATTGAAAAATAGCCTTTCGCTCCCTGTATTTTACCCCTGCCACCTTTAGAATTTGAAAGAGAGTATTCCAGTCAACATTGTCAAAAGCTTTCTCTAAGTCTACAAATGCTAGAAACGTAGGTTTGCCTTTCCTTAATCTTTCTTCTAAGATAAGTCGTAAGGTCAGTATTGCCTCACGTGTTCCAGTATTTCTACGGAATCCAAACTGATCTTCCCCGAGGTCCGCTTCTACTAGTTTTTCCATTCGTCTGTAAAGAATTCGTGTTAGTATTTTGCAGCTGTGGCTTATTAAACTGATTGTCCGGTAATTCTCACATCTGTCAACACCTGCTTTCTTTGGAATTGGAATTATCATATTCTTCTTGAAGTCTGAGGGTATTTCGCCTGTTTCATACATCTTGCTTACCAGATGGTAGAGTTTCGTCAGGGCTGGCTCTCCCAAAGCCGTCAGTAGTTCCAATGGAATGTTGTCTACTCCGGGGGCCTTGTTTCGACTCAGGTCTTTCAGTGCTCTGTCAAATTCTTCACGCAGTATCGTATCTCCCATTTCATCTTCATCTACATCTTCTTCCATTTCCATAATATTGTCCTCAAGTACATCGCCCTTGTATAAACCCTCTATATACTCCTTCCACCTTTCTGCCTTCCCTTCTTTGCTTAGAACTGGGTTGCCATCTGCGCTCTTGATATTCATACAAGTGGTTCTCTTCTCTCCAAAGGTCTCTTTAATTTTCCTGTAGGCAGTATCTATCTTACCCCTAGTGAGACAAGCCTCTACATCCTTACATTTGTCCTCTAGCCATCCCTGCTTAGCCATTTTGCACTTTCTGTCGATCTCATTTTTAAGACGTTTATATTCCCTTTTGCCTGCTTCATTTACTGTACTTTTATATTTTCTCCTTTCATCAATTAAATTCAATATTTCTTCTGTTACCCAAGGATTTCTATTAGCCCTCGTCTTTTTACCTACTTTATCCTCTGCTGCCTTCACTACTTCATCCCTCAAAGCTACCCATTCTTCTTCTACTGTATTTCTTTCCCCCTTCCCGTCAATTGTTCCCTTATGCTCTCCTTGAAACTCTGTACAACCTCTGGTTCTTTCAGTTTATCCAGGTCCCATCTCCTTAAATTCCCACCTTTTTGCAGTTTCTTCAGTTTTAATCTACAGGTCATAACCAATAGATTGTGGTCAGAGTCCACATCTGCCCCTGGAAATGTCTTACAATTTAAAACCTGGTTCCTAAATCTCTGTCTTACCATTATATAATCTATCTGATACCTTTTAGTATCTCCAGGGTTCTTCCATGTATACAACCTTCTATCATGATTCTTAAACCAAGTATTAGCTATGATTAAGTTGTGCTCTGTGCAAAATTCTACCAGGCGGCTTCCTCTTTCATTTCTTAGCCCCAATCCATATTCACCTACTACGTTTCCTTCTCTCCCTTTCCCTACACTCGAATTCCAGTCACCCATGACTATTAAATTTTCGTCTCCCTTCACTATCTGAATAATTTCTTTTATTTCATCATACATTTCTTCAATTTCTTCGTCATCTGCAGAGCTAGTTGGCATATAAACTTGTACTACTGTAGTAGGTGTGGGCTTCGTATCTATCTTGGCCACAATAATGCGTTCACTAAGCTGTTTGTAGTAGCTTACCCGCGTTCCTATTTTCCTATTCATTATTAAACCTACTCCTGCATTACCCCTATTTGACTTTGTGTTTATAACCCTGTAATCACCTGACCAGAAGTCTTGTTCCTCCTGCCACCGAACTTCACTAATTCCCACTATATCTAACTTTAACCTATCCATTTCCCTTTTCAAATTTTCTAACCTACCTGCCCGATTAAGGGACCTGACATTCCACGCTCCGATCCGTAGAACGCCAGTTTTCTTTCTCCTGATAACGACATCCTCTTGAGTAGTCCCCGCCCGGAGATCCGAATGGGGGACTATTTTACCTCCGGAATATTTTACCCAAGAGGATGCCATCATCATTTAATCATACAGTAAAGCTGCATGCCCTCGGGAAAAATTACGGCTGTAGTTTCCCCTTGCTTTCAGCCGTTCGCAGTACCAGCACAGCAAGGCCGTTTTGGTTATTGTTACAAGGCCAGATCAGTCACTCATCCAGACTGTTGCCCTTGCAACTACTGAAAAGGCTGCTGCCCCTCGTCAGGAACCACACGTTTGTCTGGCCTCTCAACAGATACCCCTCCGTTGTGGTTGTACCTACGGTACGGCTATCTGTATCGCTGAGGCACGCAAGCCTCCCCACCAACGGCAAGGTCCAGATGAGATTCTCGACCTCTCTGCCTCGGCCAGTAACCTTCGTTCCACCCCACAGGGGATTGTGGGCGTTAAAATCCCCCAGGAGAAGAAAAGTATCACTTGTGATTTAAACATTGTATACCCATACCTATCTGCAAGTAAGAAATATAGTGGAGCATATACAGAAAGTTCAAATTACTCATTTTGGCAGAATGAATAATTCTTGTAACAAGGTAATTTTTGAGTATGCCAACCAAACTTCCTCTGTTACTTATCTCTTTTTTTACTGCTATCTCAAACTGATCAAGGTTTGTTAAACTGCTGGAAATTTGATGTTTCTATGCAAGGATATAAATTTTATAATTTGCAATAAGTAAGATTTTTGATATTTTACTCTGATGAGAAAGTGACTCACCATGAAGTTTAAAAACATTTCTCCCATACCCTTTAGTTTCTTCTGCTCAGATAACTTGTCCACGCAAGTAAGATATTACTCGTATATCTGATTTGTATAAAACAAAACCATTGAGAATAGCTGCTTGCAAATCATTTCCTGTGAAATTATTCTTAATATCTGCTGTACTTTTCTACTATTACATGAATATGAATAGAAGTATCACATTTAATACAGTTATTCTTCCGAGCTAGTGGAAGATACTCTTAAGCAAACGCTGAGTGCTTATGAGTGTAATTTGTTGTAAGTGTAGTAACTCTTGGGCCAATGGCCTTGCCGCAGTGGTAACACCGGTTCCCGTCAGATCACCGTACTTAAGCACTGTCGAGCTGGGCTAGCATTTGGATGGGTGACCATCCGGTCTGCTGAGTGCTGTTGGCAAGCAGGGTGCACTCAGCCCTTATGAGGCAAATTGAGGAGCTACTTGATTGAGAAGTAGCGGCTCCGGTCTCGGAAACTGACATACGGCCGAGAGAGCGGTGTGCTGACCACATGCCCCTCCATATCCGCATTCAGTGATGCCTGTGGTCTGATGATGACACGGTGGCCGGTCGGTACCGTTGGGCCTTCATGACCTGTTTGAGAGAAGTTTAGTTTTTTTAGTAGTAACTGTTGTGGCATTTAAAGTTAATACAGTGATATGTGTCTGTGAAATGTGAGTTATCTTCTCCTGTAAAGTTTAACAAAAAGGTATTATGAGGATTTCATTGCCTACCATCAATATGCATGTTACACCTAGTCTGCCACTGGATCATGAAGTGTGACAGAAGAAAGGGATGAAATACAAATGATTTTTTGAATGGAATATGTAAAGATTCATTTAATATTTCCACTACACCGTGAGCAGTTATATTTACTCATTTCATTTTAATTGTATAACTATAGGTGGCAGGAAGACTAAATTTATTTATTATTTGTTATTCTTTTGACATTTTCTTCCGCAGAAGGTTTCTCTCCCACATTAGAAAATAAGCCTGAAAAATCATTGGACAATACACCACATGCTGTGGTTAAATGGACTCAACAATAAAAACCAATGTTCAGCAGCTTTTATATAGTGGATGAACAATGTGTTTGACTTTGTCTACAACTGTATATGGTAAATGGCATGGTAGGTCTGATAAATAAAGAGACAACACAGCTCACATTGCAAGATTCCCTCATGTGCTAAACATATATATATATATATATATATATATATATATATATATATATATATTTCTTAAATTAGTCATGAGTCTGTAGAAGTTGAAACAGGAGAGGTAGGCCTACAGAAAAACTGATATTTCTTGTGGCAGGTGAACAGGCATAAGTTTTACAGGTGACAGAAGAAACTTATTATATTGCAGAGAACTGATGGTTATCCTTCCTGTATTGTGCATGCCTATATACAGTGTGTATAACGTTTACCATTAGTCTTTGAAGATTTACGACACATTTTGTTTCGTTTGTTGCTTTGTCCCGACATGAGGTTGTGATGTTTGCTTCTATAAACGAATTTTTGTGAAAAATGTTCTAATTCTGATATCAAAACAACCCTTCTTTAGTTAGATTTACATTTTGAAATGAATTATTTTCGAAAAAAAGCGAATTATCAGAAATAGACTACCGACTCCAGAATTTTGGAATTTGACTATGGTATGTAGCTCACAATTTAGAAAATTCAGCAAATTCCCTTAGCCACTTAAACTGGAATGTTTCATTACGATGATTCTCTGAATGGTTAACACTGTAGTTTTGTTCATGTCTGTATTATCTGGAAGCCATATCGCACGTCTATAATTTTGGAATTGCCTTTTTGTAAAAATGAGATGACTGCAAGATTCATTGACTTTTCTACTGTTAGAAGAGCTTCTGAAATTTTCCCGGCGTACTTCGTCTTCTAATAATTTCCGAGTATGCAGCCGGATCCCGTCGACATTCTGCCACGATATACCGCGACTGCACTTGGGCTCTTCAGTAGTTGTGTACTCACCTGATGATGGCCGGACGTCTCTGGGCCGAAATATCGTGGCAGAATGTCGACAGGATCCGGCTGCATACCCGGAAATTATTAGAAGTTAGAAGAGCTATTTGTGGCTCAACAATGTTTCTGATTGTTAAAACACACACACATCAAAAAAAGTTTTGCATACCCCGGTTCCCAGAACTCGGGAAGATAGACGTTGACTGTGGATATTGTATCACAGAGACAGTCCCTTTGACTGTTCCGAGATGTCACTCAACCCGCTCAAACATGTAAACAACCACGCATGAGTAGCGCCTATTAGACGGAGGGGGTCCAACAGCCGATCAGTTCCAGTCATTCCACCAGGAACGAGGTACACGGCTCGTGTTGTCTGTAGTTCAACATGGCTAGATGGTCAATACTGTGGTTCGATAGCGTCCACATTGTTACTTTGTGCCAGGAAAGGCTCTCAACAAGGGAAGTGTCCAGGCGTCTCGGAGTGAACCAAAGCGATGTTGTTCGGTCATGGAGAAGATCCAGAGAGACAGGAACTGTCGATGACATGCCTCGCTCAGGCCGCAAAAGGGCTACTACTGCAGTGGGTGGCAGCTACCTACGGATTATGGCTTTGAGGAACCCTGACGGCAACGCTACCATGTTGAATAATGCTTTTCGTGCAGCCACAGAACGTCATGTTACGACTCAAACTGTGCGCAATAGGCTACATGATATGCAACTTCACTCCCGAACTCCATGGCGAGGTCCATCTTTGCTATCACAACACCATGCAGCGCGGTACATATGGGCCCAACAACATGCCGAATGGACCACTCAGAATTGGCATCACGTTCTCTTCACCGATGCGTGTCGCATATGCCTTCAACCAGACAATCGTTGGAGACGTGTTTGGAGGCAACTCGGTCAGGCTGAACGCTTTAGACACACTGTTCAGCGAGTGCAACAAAGTGTAGGTTCCCTACTGTTTTGGGCTGGCATTATGTGGGGCCGACGTACGCCGCTGGTGGTCACGGAAGGAGCCGTATCGGCTGTGCGACACGTAAATGCCATCCTCCAACCGATAGTCAACCATATTGGCAGCACACTGGCGATGTATTCGTCTTCATGGATGACAATTCGCGGCCCCATCGTGCACATCTTGTGAATGACTTCCTCCAAGATAACGACATCGCTCGACTACAGTGGCCAGCAGTTCTTCAGAAATGAACACTTGGGCATGCCTGGGATGGATCGAAAAGAGCTGTTTATGGACGCCGTGACCCACCAACCACTCTGAGGGATCAACACTGAATCGCTGTTGAGGATTGGGACAATCTGGACCAACAGTGCCTTGATGAACTTGTGGTTAGTATGCCACGATGAATACAGGTATGCATCAGTGCACTAGGACGTGCTACTAGGTATTAGCCGGCCAGGGTGGCCGTGCGGTTCTAGGCGCTTCAGTATGGAACCGCGCAACCGCTACGGTTCGAATCCTGCCTCGGGCATGGATGTGTGTTATGTCCTTAGGTTAGTTAGGTTTAAGTAGTTCTAAGTTCTAGGGGACTGATGACCTCAGAAGTTGAGTCCCATAGTGCTCAGAGCCATTTTGAACTAGGTATTAGAGGTACCTCTGTGTACAGCAATTTGGATTACCACTTCTGAAAGTCTCGCTGTATGGTGGTACAACATGCAATGTGTGGTTTTGATGAGCAACAAAATGTGCGGAAATGATACTTATGTTGATCTCTATTCCAATTTTCTGTACGGTTTCCGGAACTGTCGGAACCGAGGTGATGCTAAACTTTTTTTGATGTGTGTAGTTGGGTCCCAAATGATAATTACTACGTACGTAGTGTTCGAGTCATCAGCGGCCAATAAGAATCCTTTATTTTATCGTCTGCCATCAGTATCGTCCGTGGAATTTAGTGTCATTTTAAAGTTGTATATTTTCAAGTATTTAATTCCATATAATAATGCATGTACTGTCAATAACTGAATTGTTATCGACTGAATTCCACTTAGTTCGTGAATACTCACTAGGCCTAAGGCCAACAAATAACTGATGCTGAGATAGAAACGATTGTAACAGTCTGTGACAGTGAAGATTTAGTTTGTGCACATGAAGATCATATGAGTAATGGTTTTGGAAGCGAGATTTTTGACGATGCCATCAGTCAACGTTGTGTCAGAAGCAATGATACCGTTGCTTTAAGAAATCATTCTCGAGAATGGAATTAGCTATGTCCACTTCTACAGCACATCCGCGTTTCCAACATCGTCGAAAATCAACCTGGCATCAGAACTTTTGCAGCTACCAGAATAACGGAAAGTGCCTATTTTGAACAATGTTTTATACAACAATTGAAAATGGTATTACTGGGATGTCAAATACTGGAGTTGAGTGTGTTTATGATCAACATTCCATTAATGTTATGAACAACTAAAATGAGTATGGTAGAACCGGCGTTCGCTGAAATCGACCGATTAAATATGGTGCGAACGTAAACATTAGACGACATTACAGGTCAATATGTTACCATAACCTCTATTTGGCATTCGTTTTTCAACTCGCATCCAATTCATCATCCTTCAACCTAATCAAGGCCTCAGCCCACGTTACAAATCACTGTCACGATAGCCAAATCGATTTATTAGAACCGAAAGACAGTTGCACCATACTCACTTTAGTGTTGGCAGTGTTCTGTTTCAATATCTCGCGTTTTTGTTTCTTTCTGGTATACGTCGACGGCACTTAACGCAGTTTAGGGAGTACATGCGCTGATCACGAGAGAAGTACCTATTTTTGAAGGAAACTCGTATTTCTGAAGATATAAGCATATACAGGGTGGTCCATTGATAGTGACCGGGCCAAGTATCTCACGAAATAAGCGTCAGACGAAAAAACTACAAAGAACGAAACTTGTCTGGTTTGAAGGGGGGAAACCAGATGGCGCTGTGGCTGGCCCGCTAGATGGCGCTGCCATACGTCAAACGGATATCAACTGGGTTTTTTTAAAATAGGAACCCTCATTTTTTATTACATATTCGTGTAGTTTTTTTTTTTTTTTTTTGCTCATCAGTCTACTGACTGGTTTGATGCGGCCCCCCACGAATTCCTTTCCTGTGCTAACCTCTTCATCTCAGTGTAGCACTTGCAACCTACGTCCTCAATTATTTGCTTGACGTATCCAATCTCTGTCTTCCTCTACAGTTTTTGCCCTCTACAGCTCCCTCTAGTACCATGGAAGTCATTCCCTCATGTCTTAGCAGATGTCCTATCATCCTGTCCCTTCTCCTTATCAGTGTTTTCCACATATTCCTTTCCTCTCCGATTCTGCGTAGAACCTCCTCACTCCCTACCTTATCAGTCCACCTAATTTTCAACATTCGTCTATAGCACCACATCTCAAATGCTTCTATTCTCTTCTGTTCCGGTTTTCCCACAGTCCATGTTTTACTACCATACAATGCTGTGCTCCAGACGTACATCCTCAGAAATTTCTTCCTCAAATTAAGGCCGGTATTTGATATTAGTAGACTTCTCTTGGCCAGAAATGCCTTTTTTGCCATAGCGAGTCTGCTTTTGATGTCCTCCTTGCTCCGTCCGTCATTGGTTATTTTACTGCCTAGGTAGCAGAATTCCTTAACTTCATTGACTTCGTGACCATCAATCCTAATGTTAAGTTTCTCGCTGTTCTCATTTCTACTACTTCTCATTACCTTCGTCTTTCTCCGATTTACTCTCAAACCATACTGTGTACCCATTAGACTGTTCATTCCGTTCAGCAGATCATTTAATTCTTCTTCACTTTCACTCAGGATAGCAATGTCATCAGCGAATCGTATCATTGATATCCTTTCACCTTGTATTTTAATTCCACTCCTGAACCTTTCTTTTATTTCCAACATTGCTTCCTCGATGTACAGATTGAAGAGTAGGGGCGAAAGGCTACAGCCTTGTCTTACACCCTTCTTAATACGAGCACTTCGTTCTTGATCGTCCACTCTTATTATTCCCTCTTTGTTGTTGTACATATTGTATATGACCCGTCTCTCCCTATAGCTTACCCCTACATTTTTCAGAATCTCGAACAGCTTGCACCATTTTATATTGTCGAACGCTTTTTCCAGGTCGACAAATCCTATGAAAGTGTCTTGATTTTCCTTTATCCTTGCTTCCATTATTAGCCGTAACATCAGAATTGCCTCTCTCGTCCCTTTACTTTTCCTAAAGACAAACTGATCGTTACCTAGCGCATTCTCATTTTCTTTTCCATTCTTCTGTATATTATTCTTGTAAGCAGCTTCGATGCATGAGCTGTTAAGCTGATTGTGCGATAATTCTCGCACTTGTCGGCTCTTGCCGTCTTCGGAATTGTGTGGATGATGCTTTTCCGAAAGTCAGATGGTATGTCGCCAGACTCATATATTCTACACACCAACGTGAATAGTCGTTTTGTTGCCACTTCCCCCAATGATTTTAGAAATTCTGATGGAATGTTATCTATCCCTTCTGCCTTATTTGACCGTAAGTCCTCCAAAGCTCTTTTAAATTCCGATTCTAATACTGGATCCCCTATCTCTTCTAAATCGACTCCTGTTTCTTCTTCTATCACATCAGACAAATCTTCACCCTCATAGAGGCTTTCAATGTATTCTTTCCACCTATCTGCTCTCTCCTCTGCATTTAACAGTGGAATTCCCGTTGCACTCTTAATGTTACCACCGTTGCTTTTAATGTCACCAAAGGTTGTTTTGACTTTCCTGTATACTGAGTCTGTCCTTCCGACAATCATATCTTTTTCGATGTCTTCACATTTTTCCTGCAACCATTTCGTCTTAGCTTCCATGCACTTCCTATTTATTTAATTCCTCAGCGACTTGTATTTCTGTATTCCTGATTTTCCCGGAACATGTTTGTACTTCCTCCTTTCATCAATCAACTGAAGTATTTCTTCCGTTATCCATGGTTTCTTCGCAGCTACCTTCTTTGTACCTATGTTTTCCTTACCAACTTCTGTGATGGCCCTTTTTAGAGATGTCCATTCCTCTTCAACTGTACTGCCTACTGCGCTATTCCTTATTGCTGTATCTATAGCGTTAGAGAACTTCAAACGTATCTCGTCATTCCTTAGTACTTCCGTATCCCACTTCTTTGCGTATTGATTCTTCCTGACTAATGTCTTGAACTTCAGCCTACTCTTCATCACTAGTATATTGTGATCTGAGTCTATATCTGCTCCTGGGTACGCCTTACAGTCCAGTATCTGATTTCGGAATCGCTGTCTGACCATGATGTAATCTAATTGAAATCTTCCCGTATCTCCCGGTCTTTTCCAAGTATACCTCCTCCTCTTGTGATTCTTGAACAAGGTATTCGCTATTACTAGCTGAAACTTGTTACAGAACTCAATTAGTCTTTCTCCTCTTTCATTCCTCGTCCCTACGTGTAGTACGTAAAGAAATATGAATGTTTTAGTTGGACCACTTTTTTCGCTTTGTACTAGATGGCGCTGTAATAGTCAAACGTATAAGTACGTGGTATCACATAACATTCCGCCAGTGCGGACGGTATTTGCTTCATGATACATAACCCGTGTTAAAATGGACCGTTTACCAACTGCGGAAAAGGTCGATATTGTGTTGATACATGGCTATTGTGGTCAAAATGCCCAACGGGCGTGTGCTATGTTTGCTGCTCGGTATCCTGGACGACATCATCCAAGTGTCCGGACCGTTCGCCAGATAGTTAAGTTATTTAAGGAAACAGGAAGTGTTCAGCCACATGTGAAACGTCAACCACGACCTGAAACGAATGATGATGCCCAAGTAGATGTTTTAGCTGCTGTCGCGGCTAATCCGCATATCAGTAGCACACAAATTGCGCGAGAATCGGGAATCTCAAAAACGTCGGTGCTGAGAATGCTACATTGATTACACCTATACTATATTTCTATGCACCAGGAATTGCGCGGCGACGACTTTGAACGTCGTGTACAGTTCTGCCACTGGGCACAAGAGAAATTACGGGATGATGACAGATTTTTTGCACGTGTTCTATTTAGCGACGAAGCGTCGTTCACCAACAGCATATATGTACTATTGGGCAACGGAAAATCCATTATGGCTGCGACAAGTGGAACATCAGCGACCTTGGCGGGTTAACGTATGGTGCGGCATTATGGCAGGAAGGATAATTGGCCCCCATTTATCGATGGCAATTTAAATGGTGCAATGTATGCTGATTTCTTACGTAATGTTCTACCGATGTTACTACAAGATGTTTGACTGCATGATAGAATGGCGATGTACTTCCAACATGATGGATGTCCGGCACATAGGTCGCGTGCGGCTAAAGCGGTATTGAATAGCATATTTCATGACAGGTGGATTGGTCGTCGAAGCACCATACCATGGCCCGCACGTTCACCGGATCTGACGTCCCCGGATTTCTTACTGTGGGGAAAGTTGAAGGATACGTGCCGACAACGCCTGACAACACGCGTCAGCGCATTGTCAATGTATGTGCGAACATTACGGAAGGCGATCTACTCGCTGTTGAGAGGAATGTCGTTACACGTATTACCAAATGCATTGAGTTTGACGGACATCATTTTGAGCATTTATTGCATTAATGTGGCATTTACAGGTAATCACGCTGTAACAGCATGCGTTCTCAGAAATGATAAGTTCACAAAGGTACATGTATGGCACTGGAACAACTGTAATAAAATGTTCAAACGTACCTACGTTCTGTATTTTAATTTAAAAAACCTACCTGTTACCAACTGTTCGTCTAAAATTGTGAGCCATATGTTTGTGACTATTACATCGCCATCTATCACAAAGTGAAAAAAGTGGTCCAACTAAAACATTCATATTTCTTTACGCACTACACGAGTATGTAATAAAAAAGGGGATTCCTGTTTAAAAAAGCGCAGTTAATATCCGTTTGACCTATGGCAGCGCCATCTAGCGGGCCAGCCATAGTGCCATCTGGTTTCCCCCTTCAAGCTAAAAAAGTTTCGTTCTTTGTAGTTTTTTCGTTTGACGCTTATTTCGTGAGATATTTGGCCCGGTCACGATCGATGGACCACCCTGTAGATGCACGGAATACCAAAAATTTTTTATTTCAAAAATTGTGTGTTACAGTCATATCTGATGCGCTCGTCACCGACAAAGTACTTAGTTTCATAAGGATGCAATAAAAAGATCAATCAATTGTCTCAAATAATTTTTGTTATCAAAAATGATGTATTGCATATGCATGCACGGAATTTCAAAAACATTTTTTTTTTGCAAAAAAGATGGAGTTAATGACAAACTTATCTAAAAAAATCATATTTGTTTATTTTGCACAGATAGACATTAAAGCCCGAATCACAGATTAGATAAAAACAGCTACCTCAAGTTAATTTGCAGCATTAGGATAGATATTTCGAACATGCTCAATGAAATTGTGGAATGGATTTTCCCCAAAACTTTGACGCCAGAGAAATTCCGCCAGGTAGTTATTCAGCATAGCACGGTGAGTTCCGAAACGCCTTTTATTTTTTTCTTTAGCTTTTTGCTAGACTGACTCCACGTGATTTGTGGTTGCGTTTGTAATGGTATCGACAAAATAAAGCGAATGATTAAAAGTCAGATGATTGTAGCCCAAGTTACCTATGGTGTTGTGAGCTTGCCACAAATCAAAAACTACTGTGGTTCCAGGCAAAACATACTGTTGCAAAATTGGCAGTACTTTTTTGGTATTCCGTGCATATATATGCTTATGTCTTCAGAAATACGCGTTTCCGTCAAAAATACGTACTTTTCTCGTGATCAGCGCATGTACCCCCTAAACTGCATAAGTGCCACGTCGACCGTAGGGCAAGTTTTCAAGAAAGCTTGTGGGATAAGGAAACAGGCAACAATATATTTTGGGCGAACAATTAGTAAAATATGACCTGTTGTGCGATTTAATAACAAATCAGCTTGAGAAGAAAGACTATGTGGTGAAAAACTTGCTGCGGTTCGTAGTATGTGTTGAAAATGGATGGAAATCATTTCCAAATTTTACATGATGCTCTAGAACTGTTGCGACAAACTTCAAGAGGTTGTAGAGGGTTTCTTAAAGAACACGGTGTCCAGAAACGTCATCCAATGACGCTACAGAGCGTCGAAGTTACAGGCTCCGGCGTCTGCTCTCGGCCACCCATTCGGCAGCAAACGTGACTGTGTGTATGACGAAGGACCGTAGGCGGCACGTCTCGCAATGTTGTTTGTTATTCACTGATCACAACTGATTGCCACGATCGCCAGTGGAGAAGACGGAGCTAGCTGCTGCGTAGACAGACTTTGCAATGCTCTGTTGCCTTGGTGGATGACAGTTTCAGGCATGGGTTTCCATTCTGAGTGTATTTTTCTCCTTCAACATTGGAGGTTTTAGAGAGTTCCAGCAGAAAAATGAACAATGGATGGAAACCCGTTCCAATCCTCGATTTGTTTCTCAAGTCAGCCTTTACAACCCCTTGAAATTTGTCACAGTATTTTTGAGACACCATGAGTACAAGTGACTTTCCATAAAAAACTGGTACAGTTTCGAGTTTAATGCTCCTTCAGACAGAAAATTCCAAGTAAGCAAGCAAAATATGGGATAAAAATATAGACGCCTTTTGAAAATGAATCTTCGTATGTACTGAAAGTGCACATTTATGCCGGCAAAGTAACGGGAGCAGCACTAGGAAAAAAAATTTTTTGCGTATGATAATTGTGACGGATTTCACCTGTAAATGAAGAGGTCAGAATGTAGTTCATGACAACTTTTTAATTTTTACGATTTGGGAGCCAGATATTATAAAGGAAAGTGACACTGAGGAACTTTATAGTGAGAGGCACCCACATGCCTTGCTCATACTGTGGCATCAAGCAGTCAGGCCTCCAAGATGAGTGGTCTGCCAAGCGAGTGGATTTATTCTTATTTATAGAGTAATATCAATAACTGATAATGAGCTCTAGTATCCACAATTAAGCTACAAATTATTCTCCTGTTTGAATATTACGCAACGGAAACGGATAACGCACGTCTATTAGTAATTAACACAACTGATTGTTCACTACGCTCTGGCAATACCACATTTTCTTTCTTACCCAACGGCTTTGACCAACACGTGGCCATCGCACTGAATATGAATGGCGCACACATTATAAATTCTGGGTATCATGGCTACACACTATTCGAAGAACAAGGCCACCAATCTTTTTCTTTTCACTATCTTTTTTATTCCGATAAATTCTATTATAATTCAAAGATAACCTAAACACACCACTACATTTTATACAACAATTACACATGAGAAACTCCGCCCAGTGGGCATGGCTTTACATTGGTGCGGTACAAAAAGGAACATTCATAACTCACTGCCTCTGAACCTATCTTGATACTCTCCAATACAAACCACACATACTTAAATTACATGAAATACATCACACTGGCAACATAGAATGCATCACAAAGAGTAGTCACAACGTTAGAATCACTTCACTTTCAGCTTTCCCACTTCAATTAGTATTCATCCCAGTTTCACAATACACTGCCCCACTACGTAACTTTTCTTTCCTACTACGAACTCTGGAGGATATATGCACGTCTTCCGGTGCAATGCAAGCCAAGTTGCGTTGCTGGATAGACGGCTGACTCACCTTACTTCTCTCTCAGAGTATTAGGGTTTGAATCAAGCGTCACACGGAAACATAACACGCAAAGTAATATTAAGGACATATTCGTCACACACTCGAGTCCTCAACTGATACCATGGATGAGTACTTCTCTTTATCCTTTGTCTTATACACAGATTGAGACTCACACAGTACTCACCACGTGGAAGTACTCGTCTCTAATTTCAAGTCCTGCACACGCTATTTCTTAAATATTTCCAACTTATAGTACACACGCCAGTAATTCAGCTTAACTTTAGCACTCTGAAGTATTTGAACTTAGTGCTAGCACTCGCAAGTATTTCAGCTTATTGCTACACGTGGTTTCAGTGTGACCGTTGGTCACTTCCAAAGATTACTACGATCCCCTTAATATTACCTGCCTGTCATTTAATTCTCCCCCCAAAAGTTCCTGAAATAGAGAAATTATTATTTCAAGCTACTCTTAAGTATTTCACATCCATACCATTCTCTCCACTCTTGTCTTTACGGAGCACACCTAAGACAGGTCTTACCAACACAAGATCCAGCACCAGAGTGCTGAAACATGGCCGTCCTTCAGGTCATCTCGCACCTCCACCGAGGTGGGGGAGCAACATGCTACCGTATTGGTCAGCCACATTTCAGGCGCTCAGAGCTCAGGTAAATTTCATCTCTTTGGTTCCACCAAAGGTGACCAAAGGACCGTCTCAAAGATGATCATATATTGCACATTCACTATCTGCGGTTAGCAGACGACCATACATTCATTCATTTCACAGATCTCACCAAATTGGATGTAGAGATTTATTTTGTGGGAGTGCACATGTGATCAATTAATTAAATAAATTGTCTTTCTTTCCTACACTGGTATCCGGCTTCGGTGTATTAAGTGAAATTGAGTTATTATTACAAAAAATATGTTGTTCTGAAAAGAATAACGAAGAATGTTGTACATATTTTCAATGTCGGGCAGTACTGTACCCTTTCAATAGAAAAACAAGGCTGAACGTCTACTGCATATAACCAACAGGGGAATTCATAGTTCGTCATTTAACTTCATGAATGACCATAACCACTAAAGGCTTGTGCAAAATTTGACCAATGTGCTGCAATATGGTGCCCTACAGCCTTTTGTCTTACAATGGTAGCAATTGTACCTAAATTGACTATATTAATTTTAGACAAATTGAACTGTATAAATGTATTTAAATTTTATAATTAATGGTTTAACACTGCAAGGAGTAAAAAAGTGCAAAGAAAAATATTTGTTGCAGCAGTAATGGAACTCAGGTCCACAAACTGCCAGGCCAGGCACTACGCCACTTTTTTTCCCTTTTTTTCATTTTGTTCGGTATTGTTCGTTGCATTTGGTCTGGACGGACGTCACAAGACATCCGTTCTAATTGATCGTTGATTCCTTTACGCAGTTTTTTATTACAGAGGGCGAGCAATCCTCTGACCGCGCCATTCAGCCACAGTGCTATTATGACAACAGCTCCTCAAGAATTCCTTATACTCTATGCTTGGTCAATGCGATACACACAATTTCATAAAAAAATACTGACCTTGTGCTGCGAGCAATGTAGCACTCGTAGTGCCAGAAGGGATAACGCCACATCCGAATATGGACAGTCGAAAACAGACAGTTGCGTTAATCATAGTGCGGCTGACCGTTATTTCATCACTCGACACTGGTTTTTAGTTATCACATAGAGAAGACTACAAAACAAGTTTCCATTTGTTTTATTTGCATACCAGCACGCATCCGAAGAAAAATGGTATAATTTTAGTGCGATTTCCGGTTTGCGTTTGGAAAGAAATGGCATAATTTTAGTGTGATATTTACAATGTTCTGTAGCACATTAACACATGATAACCAGCTGCCACTGGACATATCTGAGGTTAACTATATCTTTAATACAAAAATGTAATTATGAGTACAGTGCATCATGATGGACAAATTAACAATAGAGATAAATATTTTGGATTACAGCAGAAATGAGGAGGCTGCTGACACTCCATCAACAAACAAGTACTTATACCTGTAATGAAACATGTATCGATGGCCAATAATTGCTTTATGCGAAACTCAAGACGTTTCTGCTTGCAATGCTTCTGTATTGTGAACTTCAGTAATTCTCAGTTCGATTGCAAACAATTATTTTTAATTTATTGGCTTTCAGAACGTGCCCATACAGATATCTGAACACCGGAAATGCTCTACTACAGTTTATCTTGACTATTTCAGAGCATATATATTAGTTTAAGTCGTACCCTAGCACAAAGTTACATGGGCTTAAAGATTCTGATGTAAAACAAGTTTTACGTCCACAGTATAACGAAACGAATAAACAAGATGAAAATGTAACACACGATACACAGAGATAGCATACTATAAAAATCCTGCTGGTAACACAATAACGAACGATAAATCGTCATTGGCACACATTTGACATATTCTCAATCCGGTCCATAAGAATGACTATGTATCTAAATTAAGAATAAAAGGTTGTTTGTATGTCCTGTAAGAACTGTTTCAAAAACTGGACAGAGAATGGATTAGTTGTGCAGGCCTGTAATTACCATCTAAACAGAACATGAGAGCAGTATACAGTAACCAGATTTGGGTATTACAGCCATATGTATAATTACTCCAGTATTTAGACCCATATGTATAGGAGGTACATATTGACATGTGTGGAGGCTGAGCTTTTCACATCTTGTTGACGTGAGTAGCACGTGGGAATACAGTCAATGGAAAGAAAGTGGAAAACCACTCATGAAGCAACATTTTGCATCAAGAATTCACCTTTCAAGATCAGGCGAATCACTGATGATTGTCAAGAATACCCAAAAACCTGAAAACATGATTCCAGTCTTAGAGCGCCTAACAAATAGACAAAACTGCAAAACGCTTGAGCTGTAAATCTGCCCATCAAACAACGACAATAAGACGAACTAGATTTGTAAAGCTAAGGTCATCTGCTTGTGTCCAAATTGTAAGCAAGGAACTGATTAATGATGTTGGAAATTTATTTGGCCCTACCATAGATGTTTTTATCAAGCTAAGTGGAAAAACGTCGCTTTCAGTTGACAAATTAATAGCTGTGGTACCCATAATGAAGATGTTTTTATCACTTTCGTATGTTGCAATATGAATTCGTCCGAACCAAATTCAAAGAGAACAGCAGTGTTACAATGAACTTGAGATATCATTGTTATCCAGGTACACCAGTGGCTTTCATACAGATATTGCGAGTTGCCTTTCCCTTATTTGCGAATATGCTGTAACAAAAGATTTGGAATTTGTAACCCAAAAGACGGACACACATTATAGGGCAAGTGCTAACAGGATGTATCAAAAAACACCGAAAACGTTTAGTATGCTGTGCGGCATGCCAATCTGGTTTTTCTCCTGTCCAAGAACGCATGGTTCGGTGGCTGTGGAGCATCGATGTTTGATAACTGGGGCGTTATTGTCTCTTCGGACTGTGTTTGGTAGCTTAATTAGTTATGCAACCTACCAACCATCAGTGTAAGCCAGATCCACGGGCTGTGCCCAGTAGCATTCCTGCACATGTGCTGCATCTTTGTGTAGTTATTAACTGTTCTCGTCTAAATTAGCTAGTTGTGTTGTGTACTGTGGCAGTAATAACACGTACCAATCCATATGGAACAAAATTACCTATGTGCGGCTTGAGTATGGCAAGACTGATGACAACAGAAGAGCTGCTGCATGATTGTATCCAGAAGGATTTCCCAACAGAAATACTCTGCATCAATCGACAGTTACAAAAACTGAAAGAAACGCTGTACCAAATTTTCCACCATGAGCTTTTTCCAAAATTGCAGTCTGTGTGTAAAGCAAAGTGCATTTTCTGTACTTTTTACATTTTATTGTACGTAAAATAGTATTCTGTGGTACTAAAAATATTACGGAAGATATGGTAGGTCTTCTGAAGACTGTGCCAATTAATCTTCTGTCCGGTATTAGGTGGGACAAACGGATATCGGTGGTCCATGCTCTGTTCGAATGGTTCCACTTCAAAATATTCCGTATTTCCTCTTCAAAAGGAACCACACGAACTGAGCTTGGGCAACTATTGCAGTTTAGTGAGCACACACATGTACAATGGGAATAATTTTGGATAGAGTATGCAACGCTGTAAATATCATTGTGCAAACTATGCCTGTCAAGACAGTTCTCTATTATCGTCTGGACTTTCTGCAGATGGTAGGGATGTAACTTATTTAAAAGACAACTCTTCACACGTTAGCTTGAGATGCGTCCAGTGCTTGCTTCTCAACTTTAGAGTGGCGGCAGTTGACTAGACCTATCTCAGCGCACGAAAGTTCAAAACCTGGTGTTGTGAATTTTATAGTTGACCGTAGTTCGGCAGGCCAAAAAATCTACTACTATCAAACATAGGTCTTAATTTAAGGAAGGAATTTCTGAGTATATGTATTTACAGAGGTCAATTAATCTTTCACCACAGTCACGTGAGAACGTTTCATGCTCTGCAAAAATACATGCAGAAATGTATGAACTGGATACAGACACATAGCTACGTTCTAATTTAAGTATGTTCATATACCCTGCTATATGTAATGGTTTATAAATAAAAAAACAGATAAGAGCTACATGTGCACTCTTAATCCAGAGTATTAAAATGGCTGTGTCGTATGTAGGTATGTATGGGAGTTCCACTTCTCTTTCCAAGTCACTGGATCGATTTCAACCATACTTGGTACACATATCACTTATTGTCTGGAAAGAATCGCTGTGGGTGTAAGAACCACCTACCCACCAAAGGGGTGGGGGTGAAAATGCATTGTAGTCCACGACGCGCGAATAACCAGATTTTATTCATCCAGTATTTGAGAGTGAGAGCACTTAGTGACTTGCAACACACATTACACATAATTTCAAACCTTTGTGAAACTTTTTCTCGCTGACAATCGCCACAACGACAGGAAAAAAGTTTATCGCTTCCTACATTTTGGCTGTTCGTACAAAACAAAAAGGTTCAAATGGCTCTGAGCACTATGGGACTTAACATCTATGGTCATCAGTCCCCTAGAACTTAGAACTACTTAAACCGAACTAACGTAAGGACAGCACACAACACCCAGTCATCACGAGGCAGAGAAAATCCCTGACCCCGCCGGGAATCGAACTCGGGAACCCGGGTGCGGGAAGCGAGAACGCTACCGCACATACAATAAAAATGCCGCATGAAGCATGACATTTTCACCTATTACTTCTTTACTGTTAAGTTTATCCATAGGATATTTTGCAGACGGTATTCACTGTACCATTGAATGTAGCAGCAAAATTATATCCATGTACGTCACATAGTTCAGGAGATATGACGTCATAAACATTGAGATACGTGAAAAACTGTCGCATCATGCGTGACGTTTCAAGTTATTACTTCTTTACTACTAACTATTCACAACACATTTCACAGACAGTTTCCAAATATGTCGGTGAATGTACTTACGAAAATATATCATTGTACAACATACAATTCAGGAAATATGACGTCAAATACTACTGGATCATTCATGACATTTTAATTTATTACTCCTTTACTAATACCTGTATTCCCAACACATGTCGTAGACAGTACTCACATATGCGGCTGAATGTGTCTAGAAAAATATATCACTGTATGATATAGTTAGATCTGACGTGCTAAACTGTAAGAAGCGTGAAAAAAAATGCCACATCAAGCATGACGTTTTAATTTATTACTTCTTTACTTCTAACTTTATTCACAGAACATGTCGTAGACAGTAGGGCCGGCCGAAGTGGCCGTGCGGTTAAAGGCGCTGCAGTCTGGAACCACAACACCGCTACGGTCGCAGGTTCGAATCCTGCCTCGGGCATGGATGTTTGTGATGTCCTTAGGTTAGTTAGGTTTAACTAGTTCTAAGTTCTAGGGGACTAATGACCTCAGCAGTTGAGTCCCATAGTGCTCAGAGCCATTTGAACCATTTTTGTAGACAGTAGCCACATATACTACTAATTGTACCTGCAAAATTATATCATTATACAGCACACACTACAGGAGATACGACGTCATAAACGTTGAGCTACGTGAAAATGAAACTGTAGGGGGCAATTTGCTAGAGAGACAGGCGAAATGTATGTACAAATACGTGTGAAGTACTTCATATACACTCAAGCGCCAAAGAAACTGGTATAGGCATGCGTAATCGAGTACACAGATATCTACACGGGCAGAATGAGGGACTGCGGTCGGCATCGCCTATATAAGATAAGTGTCTGGGGCAGTTGTTACATCGTTTACTGCTGCTACAATGGCAGGTTATCAAGATTTTACTGAGTCAGCGTGGTGCTACAGTCGGCGCACGAGCGATGGGACACACCATCTCCGAGGTAGCGGTGAACTGGGGATTTTCCCTTACCATCATTTCATGAGTGTGCCGTGAATATCAGAAATCCGGTACAACATCAAATCATCGACGTCGCTGCGGCCGAAAAAAGATCCTGCAAGAACGGGACCAACGACGACTGAAGAGAATTGTTCAACGTGATAGAAGTGCAACCCTTCCGAAAATTGCTGCAGATTTCAATACTGGGCCATCAACAAGTGTCACTGTGCGAACCATTCAACGCAACATCATCGTTATGGGCTTTCAGAGACTAAGGCCCATTCGTGCACTCTTGATGACGGCACGATACAAAGCTTTACTTCTCGCCTGGGCCAGTCAACATCGGCATTGGACTGTTGATGACTAGAAACATGTTGCCTGGTCGGACGAGTCTCGTTTCAAATTGTACCGAGCCAGAGATAAAAATAACACATACATTAGATTTGAGCCTGGAAGGCTCAATAGGATCAATACTCTATTTATTGAGGTGCCAAGTTTTCGCTAACAGCACTGAGAAAATTTACAAGTCGGATAAACAGTGGATATATTTCCAGTTAGTACGATTTGCGTTGAGTGTAATATCACTACGAATTCATATATCAATGACCAACTAATGCATCCGATCTATGGGTTCTTTCCTACTGTGGGACCAGGATACTAACTCGTTGAAGTTACCAACAGTTCATTATATCTCCCAGTGACTATTCAGACAGATTATCTTGAGTTGAAAACTGGATCAGGACAGGAATCTTTATGATTTTTCAGAAGAGGAAATCGTGGATGTCCTCACCTGAAGCACCAGCATAGGTATAATGTATAAAATAGATGCACACAGTGGGACGGGAATCTAGTTGATTTTTGAGGAGAAGAAATCATGGCATGTCCTCACCTCAAGCAGCAGAATGAGTATAAGGTAAAATCCGACACACGTCTATCAGTCCATTGCAGCAAAAGCGCAACGTGATAACTCAGGAGAATTACAAGTTCCTTATACTGATAGGATTTAATCTGCATGAAATCACTTGATATAACCGCCCCAGTTAAATATGATAAGCAAATCGCCTGCCAGGAATATTTCTTCCACAAACCATTTGCTTCACTGACACGTAATAATAATGACATAAGGATTCTTATTCAACACCAAGATAATTTAACAGTTCAGTCAAACAGTTTCCTACACATGGAAGGAATATTTATGAAGTATAGAAGCTCTTAAGGCAGTAGCATCACGACTTACATTTAATACGTTCGTCTTTGTGTTTCAAGAAATAAGACACAGACTTAACGAAAGTATGTGACTGCATTAGAAATATTGGAATCACATCAATCCTCAAAACATATGTTTTCGTATCAGCTTCAGTCTTGGACGGTCTACAAAATGCATGATGGGTCGTAGATGGATTGATAAGCAATCGCTTTTGTGTGTGTATCCCAGTCAAAATTGAAGACTGTGTTGCCACACAACGTGGCACTACACAAAACTGGCGCTAATAGCAAAGCCACATAGGGAACACACACGTCACAGATCTGTACGTCCACGGTACTGGTGATAAGTTGAGAAAACTGTCCCGAAACACATGTGCTACAAAACGTCACTGTTTCCTGGGCATGTATCCCGACATCAATATGGTATATGATCACCATGCACACGTACACAGGCCGCACAACGGTTCAAATGGCTCTGAGAACTATGGGACTTAACATCTGAGGTCATCAGTCCCCTAGAACTTAGAACTGCTTAAACCTAACTAACCTAAGGACATCACACACATCCATGCCCGAGGCAAGATTCGAACCTGCGACCATAGCGGTCACGCGGTTCCGGATTGAAGCGCCTATAACCGCTCGGCCGGCGCCGCACAACGGGTTGGCGTACTCTGGATCAGGTGGTCGAGCAGCAGCTGGGGTATAGCCTCCCGTTCTTGCACCAGTGCCTGTCGGAGCTCCTATAGTGTCGTAGGGGTTTGAAGACGAGCAGCGATACATCGACCGAGAGCATCCCAGACGTGCTCAATGGGGTTTAGGTCTGGAAAACAGGTAGGCCACTCCATTCGCCTGATATCTTCTGTTTCAAGGTACTCCTCCACGATGGCAGCTCGGTGGGGCCATGCGTTATCAACCATCAGGAGGACATACTGGTGCAAAATGACGTCCCGATACACCTGACCTGATATGGTTCCTCTGTCAAAGACATGCAGCGGTGTACGTGAACCAATCATAATCCCACCCCACACCATCAAACCACGACCTCCATACAGGTCCCTTTCAAGGACATTAAGGCGTTGGTATCTGGTTCCTGGTTCACGCCAGATGAAAACCCGGCGAGAATCACTGTTCAGACTATACCTGGACTCGTCCGTGAACATAACCTGGGACCACTGTTCCAATGACCATGTACTGTGTTCTTGACACCAGGCTTTACGGGCTCTCCTGTGACCAGGGGTCAGTGGAGTGCACCTTGCAGGTCTCTGGGCGAATAAACCATGTCTGTTCAGTCCTCTGTAGAGGATGTCTGGAGACAGCTGTTCCAGTGGCTGCGGTAAGGTCCCTAGCAAGGCCAGCTGCAGTACTCCGTGGCCGTCTGCGGGCACTGATGGTGAGATATCGGCCTTCTTGTGGTGTTTTACACTGTGGACGTCCCGTACTGTAGCGCCTGCACAAGTTTCCTGTCTGCTGGAATCGTTGCCATAATCTTGAGATCACTCTTTGTGGCACACGGAGGGCTCGTACTATGACCTGCTGTGTTTGAGCAGCCCCCAGACACCCTAGTATTCTACCCCTCATAACGGCATCAATATGTGTTCTTTGAGCCATTTTCAACATACAGTCACCATTAGCACGTTGAAAACGTCTGCACACTTACTCGCTGCTCCGCACTCTGACTTGCCTTGCACCAACATACCTCTGCATATGTGGACTGCTGCCAGCGCCACCATGTGACGACCGCAGGTCAAATGCACCGCATGGTAATACCCCGAGGTGATTTAAATCCTCAAACCGCCCACCAGAGCGTTGTTTCACCATGTATCAGAATTATCCTTAATTTATGAGCATGAGTGTAGTTCATGTTTACACTCCACATGAATGCCGATTCCCACACAGTAAACAACCAACTCTAAACACAAATGATTAAACTAATGTGCTAATGTCTACCGACATGGTCAAATGAGGCGCTGACATCCATAAGGGCCTGAAGTACACCTCTATCGATTCACATTTAAAGTAAATATCGGAGAAACCAGTGATACAACTTTTCGTAAATTTTCATATATAAAAATGTGGGCGTACAGAAAAGATGAACTTGACTCACCATAAGATCAACATATTTCAGATGCATGAATAAACGCTATAATCGCACAATGGATGGTGATGTGCTTTAGGCTCTTGTTATTCTCAGCGCCTCAAATGGATTATTGTATGATGAAGTTCATAACTATAACTCATTCAAAAACCCACAAAATAGGTTTACTGTCAATACAACTTTAACATATACATACTGACGTCCGATATAATTTTACTGCGGTATATACTGAGTGAATTAGCCTGTCTGAAGAGTGTGCTATCACCTAGCAGGATTTATTATGACGGGCATAAAAGTCTGCTGCAGTGTGCTACCACCTGGTGGCACTGAAGTAAACTTCTAGCTGAGCGGCTAGAGCTAGGTATGCACATCGTGAACCGTGCACATTGCTTATCAAGTAGGTACGTATTTGGCCTGTAAGGATATTATGTCACGCGAGTTGGGCATGTGCAATAGCTCCTTAAAACGTGCTCAACTGTAGGTATGCTCGCGACCCTGATGCGAAGTTTCACGGACTCTAGAGGAGTAGTAGCGCGGTAGGTTTAAGTGCCGTATCTTTCAGATTGCAGCATCTACGTTATGTTTAACAACATTCAAAGAAAAATAACCAACAAATCCGCAAGGTATGAGAGTTAGGGTGTTTACGTGATCTTGTGCTCTTACACAGCAGCCGCCACTGTTAAAACAGTGGTTCAGCTAGAAATGCCTCAATTCATTATTCTGGCAATGCAAACAGGCAGGAGTGGAAATATGAAATAGGATTCAAGCATATTCGGCTATCGTAAACTAACCAATGCTAGAATTTACTGAATTCTCTATTTCACTCACATGATAATCTACAGCATGACTGGGATTGTACCAATATATGTGTACTGTATCACATGTGAGATTTTACTCTACCTACTATGACAGCAATGAATTTTATTGCAAATACAGTCCACAGCAGTTTAATGAGTTAACTCCTACCACCATGATCGATTGCTCTAAGCAGAATGAAGGCATAAAATTTGTGACCGTGTCCAACAGTTAACAGCAGTCCATTCGAGAAAACCAGTTGCGACTTAGCCTGGTATTGCTTGTACGTTAGCTTCTTGTGCTATGCATGGCTCTGTTTAAAAGGAAGAGCTCAATGCAGTCATAGGGTCGAGCTGTGCATGTCTCCTTTCATGTTCCACAGCTAATTCGCTGCAAATAATAACCTGCAGTTGTGATGCTGCAGTCAAATGATCTATGAATTGGCAAGCATTGCAAGTTAATAAAATACACAGAAATACAAATTAAAAGGTAAATGAATAATTTAATATCAAGGCTTCTATTCTAAAATTGGTAATTCACGTAGTCTACAGAGAATTATGTTGAATAAAGTCTATTCAAGAAAAGACAGCTCAAGTAAGAGGGAAGTGGTGGTACGATATTCATATTAAAATACAAAAATACCCTTATCAAACACAGTGACGTAACATTGAGAGCGTTACAAGAATGGCAGCAAAATCCTCAAACTAAATAGTCAAAGATATGCAAAAACTAAGTCAATTTCATAATCAGGATACACGAAATATTCATCAGCTCGAAACACTTCAGAGTTGAACATGATGATTCACAAATGAACACCACAACGCAGAGAACATTAAGTTATACTCTATCGATGCTCAGTTCTGTAACACAAACGTAAATAGTTAAGGGTCCAGTTTTGGAGCACATACAGACCTCTCTAAATATACAGTTCCTACAGAACCTAGAATATGTAGTGTCCGTTCACTTCCCAGAGTCAGTCACTTATATAACTGAATCACACACATTACAATAGGCAGGTATGTCTTCTTCCAGCACTCGATACCCAGTGTCCAAATAGCCCCCTTGAGCTCTTCACTCAAGAAGTCCCAGTCTCCATTAGACTACCGTGGTGTTGCACTACTGTCTGCCTCTCCATTGGCTGAAGACCATCCCCACCAAAAATATACCGTCTTTAAGCTGTACAGACATGATCTGATTCAGCTTGACCACTTTCCCACACTAAACTAATATATCACAATATTTAAATAAAGAAATGTTATAAACGTTCTGTCACTCACATACTTTACAATAATTATAAATAATGGAATGTGAACGCATAAGTAAGCCAATATTCTTGAGCAAGAGTGCTCACGATAAATGACAACAGATTCTTGTTACATATTATTGAAACTATTTATGTCTTCTTCACAGAGGCGTATTCTGGCTATATTTTTAATTGTGGTGTCCGGTAACACATGCAATTGACCAGTTTTAAATTAGCGCAGTTTTTCAATAGCACTTGCAATCAACATTTCAATAAAATTACTGGCAAAACAGTAAACTGTTCATTAAATAGATACACAAGTATGACAAAATATGAGGTATTCACGCCATGTTCATTTGGTTAATACAATGTTCTGAGAAACATTTGCATAATGAAAAAGATATAAAAGAGGTCGTAAATAAATAAAATAGAGGTAGATATGTAGCTCTTGTTGTGGTTGGCAGGAGAGCCAACACCGTGTTACTAGAGGAGGCCGAAATGCACGCGTTTTAGCTCACGCAGGCTGGCGTGAGGTCTGAAACAGGACAAGGAAATTAGAATTTAGATAAACCGACGTAGCTGGTGGAATACTTAACTTTAATCCATTAATGATGAACGTCGCTCTTGACGGTACATGATTCACAATATCAATAGTAACTGAATGTGGCGCCTTGCTAGGTCGTAGCAATTGACGTAGCTGAAAGCTATGCTAAACTATCGTCTCGGCAAATGAGAGCGTATTTTGTCAGTGAACCATAGCTAGCAAAGTCGGTTGTACAACTGGGGCGAGTGCTCGGAAGTCTCTCTAGACCTGCCGTGTGGCGGCGCTCGGTCTGCAATCACTGATAGTGGCGACACGCGAGTCCGACGTATACTACCGGAACACGGCCGATTTAAAGGCTACCACCTAGCAAGTGTGGTGTCTGGCGGTGACACCACAGCTTTCAATGATGATAGCTGTAGTGCAATGGTTCAAATGACTAAGCACTATGGGACTTAACATCTGAGGTCATCAGTCCCGTAGACTTAGAACTACTTAAACGTAACTAACCTAACGACACCACGCACATCCATGCCCGAGGCAGGATTCGAACCTGCGACCGTAGCAGCAGCGCGGTTCCGGACAGAAGCGCCTAGAGCCGCTCGGCGACAACGGCCGGTTGTAGTGCAATGCTATCATCTTAAAAATCGTTCAAATGGCTCTGAGCACTATGGGACTCAACTGCTGAGGTCATTAGTCCCCTAGAACTTAGAACTAGTTAAACCTAACTAACCTAAGGACATCACACACATCCATGCCCGAGGCAGGATTCTAACCTGCGACCGTAGCGGTCTCGCGGTTCCAGACTGCAGCGCCAGAACCGCGCGGCCACTTCGGCCGGCCGCTATCATCTGAGATAACAATTGTTGAAATCATATTAACTTCTGTTGTTTTAAAGGTATTTAAGTGTTGTGTCATTGGAAGTGCCTCATTTTTCTGAGATCGCAAATGTATTCATATTCGCTTTAATATATGAGTCTGACTTATTGACGAAGTTCAGAGTGCTGTAACTTAGCCATCTTGAAGATTGTCTGACACTCCACCTTTGCCAGGAGGATTATCTGTTGCATAAAGACAATGCAAGCGACAGCCGTCCAAATTGCCTGCTTTGGAATGTACCCATTCCCGGTGACGCTGGTCGTCTCCGCACCCGAGTGACTGGAAACCGTCAACTTGCCAGGCTGGCCACGCCACGCCACGCCCTGTGTCCTGGGCCCACTAGCGTTGAGCCACGCAACAAATTCATTTCTCCTCAATACTAGGCCTCAGTGGACAAATAACTCACCTATATACTCGTAACGTTACATACCTCCACTTAATGTGGGACATTATCTGGCTATTTTGGCATATTAAGTCACTCCAAATTTGACATACATAACCTAGTAAATATCTACATAACAAATGAAGTACATTACTTACATATCAGAACAAAAAGAGTTATTTTTGTGGTGCTGTATGAAACAGCTTGTAGCTTCTAGGATATGTCATATAAACAAAGTAAGAGCCTACGGGATATCAAACCAGCTGTGTGGCTGGATTGAAGAGTTTTTAGCAAACAGAACACAGCATGTTGTTATCAATGGAGAGACGTCTACAGACGTTAAAGTAACCTCTGGCGTGCCACAGGGGAGTGTTATGGGACCATTGCTTTTCACAATATATATAAATGACCTAGTAGATAGTGTCGGAAGTTCCATGCGGCTTTTCGCGGATGATGCTGTAGTATACAGAGAAGTTGCAGCATTAGAAAATTGTAGCGAAATGCAGGACGATCTGCAGCGGATAGGCACTTGGTGCAGGGAGTGGCAACTGACCCTTAACATAGACAAATGTAATGTATTTCGAATACATAGAAAGAAGTATCCTTTATTGTATGATTATATGATAGCGAAACAAACACTGGTGGCAGTTACTTCTGTAAAATATCTGGGAGTATGCGTGCGGAACGATTTGAAGTGGAATGATCTTATAAAATTAATTGTTGGTAAGGCGGGTGCCAGGTTGAGATTCATTGGGAGAGTCCTTAGAAAATGTAGTCCATCAACAAAGGAGGTGGCTTACAAAACACTCGTTCGACCTATACTTGAGTATTGCTCATCAGTGTGGGATCCGTACCAGATCGGGTTGACGGAAGAGATAGAGAAGATCCAAAGAAGAGCGGCGCGTTTCGTCACAGGGATATTTGGTAACCGTGATAGCGTTACGGAGATGTTTAGCAAACTCAAGTGGCAGACTCTGCAAGAGAGGCGCTCTGCATCGCGGTGTAGGTTGCTGTCCAGGTTTCGAGAGGGTGCGTTTCTGGATGAGGTATCGAATATATTGCTTCCCCCTACTTATACCTCCCGAGGAGATCACGAATGTAAAATTAGAGAGATTCGAGCGCGCACTGAGGCTTTCAGACAGTCGTTCTTCCCGCGAACCATACGCGACTGGAACAGAAAAGGGAGGTAATGACAGTGGCAAGTAAAGTGCCCTCCGCCACACACCGTTGGGTGGCTTGCGGAGTGTAAATGTAGATGTAGATTATCGTCTTAAACTTTCCAAACGTAACAAGTAATGCCAAAATAAACTCAAATTTGAATTAACTCTCAAGTCAGCTCGCTCTTTTGAAACGTTTTTAGTTTGATAGCGCTTTTTTTTTTTTTTTTTTTTGTCCTGTGACTACATCGTAGCACTTCACCAGTGCAAACATAGAACACAATTCATCTTCTGGCGCCGAAGTTCAAATGGTTTGCTTTGACTATATCATAGTCCTTCACCAGCACAAACACTGTACACGATCGGTGTTCTGGTGCCGAAGTTCAGATGGTTCGCAGTCCAGCTGCCCTTGCCGAAATTCATGATACCCTTGGCCATGTATTGCGCCGAAACATGCGTCAATCTGCAGTCACCGTCAGCGCTGAGGGATGATACCTGTCGAAATACGATTGTAATTTAGGTGCCGATAATCATATGACTTACCGAATATCATAGATCAGGCCCTGAACGCCCTCCCCAGCGGAATCGATACATACACAAACAAGACAGCAAGTAAAACCTGATTTGTAACATAGGCAAAACGCATTTGGTTGAAGTCGACATTTATAAAATTTTTTACATGTTCCCACTGCAGAACAACAAAACTCGATCTACACCTTAAACCAGCTAACTTTTAATAATTTCTCTACAGTTTTACCAGATCTAATTAGAGACTAAACTAATACTGTCCTGTGTAGAAATCGCCTACTTAACTTTCCTTTCAATTCAGTAGATAACTGCATCGTATACTCAGCAAATGTTCACTCATATTTCCACTAAAATACCACCTATCTCCAGATTTTATACTCAAACAGTTTATGAATTGTCCGCATAGTTTTACATACAAATGTATTCAGAATCCTTCCTAAATAACATACATGTTGGAGTAAACCCAACGAAATACAACCTCAAAAACTTAACTCATGCTTTGCACATGACTATACGTGTTACTCCCACAAGCAATTAAAATTTTAATGACGTCTGATGACCACCACGAACCAAATTTTGTGCGAACAATAATTACAGATAAACTATGCATATTAGACGACAAAGCCATCCAAAATACTACAAGTAACGTATATAAATTACCCCAAATTTTTTGTGCAGTACCATTTATATTTCTCTTTCGTAAATGATGAAACTTATTTACTTCCTGCCGACCTCCTCCCACCCACATTTGTGTGGCCAATATTTACCCATTCCTTGCACTAAATTGTGCCTTCATACTTTATCACTTACATCTGAAGTTGACCAAATTACTCCTTACACAAAACAGAAATATCCCCCAAAACTCTTAAAACTACACTTGAAAATACACTTATTTACACATTTGTATTAAAACACATACCGTTCTTTTATATGGTGCAACTCTCCCACCGTTGCCGCTTATAACCTTTTTTCGCCAATGCTAGTATGCTCTGAATTTCATATTTTTCCGCCTTTTCACCTGCTCAAATTCGAGGCCTCTTTCCAATTATGTTTACAGACAAAATTTGAGACAAGAGCTGGAACACCACACACACCTTCTTTCCTCATCAACATCGTTTATTTCGCTTACAGGCTACATTTATGGTACACACAGTTTCAGAACAACCCCCTATTTCATTTACCATTTGTAGAATCTCCTATCTACCTCCAGCTCGTTTGCAACATCTGAATCATTCGCAAAATCTGTCGTTTCATAGTTCTTTTCATAATTAAATATACTGTCTCCTTCCTCCAAATTATCTTCAGTAGCTGCAACATTTTGAAAATTAACCAAACAACTTAAAACTTCGCCCCTCTTAAACAAATCCTCACTTACTTCCTCCGCAACACTACAAACCTAATCACAGTTTATTCTGTTAACATCCTCCGATATCTCATAAACATCCTTACTAAGAACATCCATCACATCCGTCGATACATTATAGAATCCACCACAAATAACTTCGTCAACCTCCTCTGATACACCACTCAAACTACCGTTATTGTATGGTACCATATCGAAATTCACAGCGCACTCGAATTCCGTCCAATTCGTAACTACTTCTGTCTCCCTTACAGTTTCTCTCCTCTCAGATTTCTCCGACACTTCGCATTCTGATCCATTACCTAACTCCTTACTTTCACATCCATTCTTCCACATCCACTCGTAATTTATGCTTTCATCAACACTCATTGGTTCACTTCCATCAACAGAAATAAATGCACAAACTCCTTCCTCCGAGGTATCTAAATCAGTAGCCTCAGCTTTCGCAGTTTCAGCCACTAAAACATCCCCTTAACAATAAATCACCTACTTTCACCGATACATAATAAAATTCGACACCAGTTGACGCCACCTTCACACACTTCCGTCGGTATACCACAAAGTTCATCTCCAGCTGACGAGACTACTGCTTCGCCGCCTTCACAGATAGCTTCATCTAATTTCTCCGATGCAAAATCGTCTTCATTGCTTTCACCTACATTACTATTACTGTTGCTACTGACTAGTGCCTCATTAGAATTCGTTATACATTCCACCTCCACCAAATTCAGATCCATCTGTGTCATTCTTCTGATCACAGAATCTCAAAAAAAAAAAAAATGGCTCAAATGGCTCTGAGCACTATGGGACTCAACTGCTGTGGTCATAAGTCCCCTAGAACTTAGAACTACTTAAACCTAACTAACCTAAGGACAGCACACAACACCCAGCCATCACGAGGCAGAGAAAATCCCTGACCCCGCCGGGAATCGAACCCGGGAACCCGGGCGTGGGAAGCGAGAACGCTACCGCACGACCACGAGATGCGGGCATCTCAAAAAAACTTACATTAATTTCATCATTCACTTCCCTTTCACCAAATAAATTCTGCAGCCCCATATCATCATTATCAATTCCCTCAACAGGTTTTACAATATTTCTTGCGTCCTTTCGATGGTTCCGCTGTTTAAAATTATTCTCCATTCTATTTTAATTTCTAATAACCTCCATCTCAAACATTTGAGGCGTCTTTCGACACCCACAGAATTGTTAAAATGTCCTTTTCAAAACCGGTTTATTTCACCACATCCGGAACTGAGATGCGGCTTATATCTAATTTCCCGACCTCGTATTCTGTCTTTGCTTTTTATGAGGCTCCTGCTCTTCAAATCTTCGTTATGAAAGTTCCCGTTTCCACTTCCACTCATTCGTTTGTTTTGATGAGTGTAGGGGCGCTGATGACCTCGCTGTTGGGTGTCCATAAGATGGAAACACACACACACACACACACACACACACACACACACACACACACACACACACTTCTACTGTGAAAGTTATTATTATGGTGATAATTATAATTCCCGTTCTGGTACCTATTTTCCTCTCTACAGTTCCAGTTACGTAGCTTGAATCTGAAAGCCTGTTCAAGTGGTGAAATCTAAAAACTCGGCAATGGAATTTGACGGACTGTGAACAAGATCCCATCGCAAAAATTCCGGTAGTCGTCTCTTGAGCATCACAATCTCTGTCAACACTTCCAGCGGGCCCTTTATATGCGTCAACTTAGCTAGATCATGCATACGAAAATCTCGCATCGACACATTCCCATATCTGAAATTTGGTCCGTTTTCACTACAGAATTTGTTCAGAAAACAGCTCTCAAACACTTCATAAGTCATAAATGAAGCACTCAATAAATTTGTCCATGATTGTGCTTTGCCCTCGAGTTATCTTTCAGCAAACTGAACCTTTGCCTCTTCCGACATTCCTCTCACAAAACGATCTCTACATGTAGCAATAAAATCAAATGGGGGATATTTCCCACCATCTCCAAAACACTTCATCGTTCCTGAATTACCTCATGAACATTCATCACAATAGATCCCTGATTCGCTGCTAAAGCATTTAATTCTGCCTGTACATCTTTAATCTGATGTTCCCGCTGCAAAACTTTGTGATTAATCTCTGCTCCCAACTGCTGTCTATTTTGCACCACCTCTTTTTCACACTCTACCAGACAAATTGTTTGACAGACTTATTGGTCACGGCCTCAAGCGCATTTTGCCTCTGCATACAAATTTTCACTTCTCCACCCAGTTCGTCTTGCATCTTTCCCAAATTGCCTCTAGTGTTAACCAGAGCAACCTCCTCAGAAATTTTGCCTTCACCTGCCCTTATAGCTTCTAATTTCGAAACAGTCACCCCTTCTATATCAGATTTAATTTTCTTCGTCTTAGCTTTTACACTTTCTGCTTTCTGCTACACTTGTCTCTACTGAACCCCCTTTTTTTTTTTTTATTGAACGTGTTTCTGTCCGCAGTTCCCTCACTTTAGAGTTCTAATGTGTTACAATTTCCTTTAATCATACCGCTGAATCATTCGCAATTATATATCTCTTGCCTGATTTCGGGCTATCTACCCCATTACTATCGTCTCTGTCAACACTACCCACGTTCAGATTTAGGACTAACTGTCCCACTCTCATTATCTGAGCCACATGCGCTGGGTGACTGCTTAATCATTGGAAGCTGCATCACCGACGATGACTCTGCGGGTTCACACATATTAACACCACCAGCGCAAGTACTTGGCTTATCGGTCATGCTGGCTGCTTCTGCTGTACTGCTGCTGCCCGAAGTGTTGATGCTGATGAACGTGTAGCCGTGGCCGTCACTGCAACTATGCCGCCGTCCAAGATCTCCGCTGGTGCTGGCTGCTACAGACTCGAATTCAGGACACCTCTGCGTAGCCACCTCCTTTCTTGAAGTTCGGCGGCGAGCTTCCCCACATCTAGCTTTTGCTGCCGATCCTCACGCACGCAACTGCTGCAAAATCTTATGCTCAGAGCCCCCACACGAACTGCCCATCATGCAACAGATTTCGGACCTGGATCACAGAATATTGTTAAGTGTCAGAATTACAACTGCAATCCTACGGGGATTAGAATGATAACCTGGACGACAAAACCACAACAGCGACTGTACCTAATGGTTTCTATTTGTGTACTTCTTCTAAACAGCAGTCCATTCGAGAAAACCAGTTGTTTCTTGGCCTGACATTGCTTGTACCTTAGGTACTTGGGTTATGCACGGCTGTGTTTAAAAGGATAGCTCGATGTAGTCACAGAGTCGAGCTATGCATGTCTGATTTCATGGTCCACAGCTAATTCGCTGCAAATAATTAGCTATAGCTGTGATCCTGCAGTCAGATAGTCTATACATTGACAAGCATTTCGAGTTAATAAAATACACAGAAATTCTTAATTAGAAGTTAAATGAATAATTTAATAACGAGGGTTCTGTTGTAGCGTCAGTAATTGACGTAGTCTGCAGAGAATTATGTTGAATAAAGTTTATTTGAGAAAAGACATCTCAAATTAAAGGGAAGTGGTGGTACAATATTCAATTAAAATACAGACAAAAATATCCTTATCAAATGCAGTAAAGTTAGGTTGAGAGCGTTACAAGAATGGTAGCAAAATCCCCAAACTTAGCAGTCATAAAGAAAAGCAAAAAGTAAGTCCATTTCGTTATCAGAATACATTAAATATTCATCAGCTCAAAACAATAAGGGCTCAACACGCTGATTCACAAATTAACTCAGTCAATGCACAGAATAGTAACTCATACTCTGTCTATTCTCAGGTCTGTAAGACAAGCAAAAATAGTTAAGAGTCCTATTCTGGATCACATTCAGACCTCTGGAAACATACAGTTCCTTCAGAAATTAAAGTATATAGCGTCCGTCCACCACCCAGAATCAATCGCCTATACGACTGAATCAGACACATTACAATAGGCAAGTCTCTTCATTCAGCACTCGACACCCAGTGCCCAGAGTAGCTCCGTTGAGCCCTTCACTCAACAAGTCCCTGTCTCCAGTTCACTCCCGTAGTATTCAACTATTGTCTGCTTCTCCATTGGCACACAATGGTTTTAAGAGGGATGTTTTCAATTTGTGTTTAAGGATAATTATAGCCTTCGTTCCATTCACCAGAGCTGGGAGTGTCAAAATGACTGTCTCCACGGTCGTCACTTCGCCCCAAACATTTAGAATAATAAAGTGTACCAAACCTCGAAAAACGGCAGCATCACGCAAAACGCTGGGACACTGTCGGAATGGCAACATCGGTCTGAAACGTTGACCACACAGACAGCATTGTTTACATCAACTGTCATAAAAGATGCCCTGGATTCGTGAGATAGAAGAACACATCTATTCAGAATCCTGAAATATATGGGTGTCCATCTATTCCACGACTCAAGTAAATGTATGGTGAAGAAGACAAAAATGGTTTCATATGTGCTTCAGATGATGTACAAATACTTTTTAGAACTGTTACTGGCAAGGGATATTTTCTGTTTTAAATAAGACTATTTACTCACGCCCCGTCCTCACAGCTTTACTTCTGCCAGAACCTCGTCTCCTACCTTCCAAACTTAACAGAAGCTCTCCTGCGAACCTCGCAGGAGAGCTTCTGTTAAGTTTGTAAGGTAGGAGACTAGGTTCTGCCAGAAGTAAAGCTGTGAGGACGGGGCATAAGTCGTGCTTGGATAGCTCAGATGGTAGAGCACTTGCCCGCGAAAGGCAAAGGTCCCGAGTTCGAGTCTCGGTCCGGCACACAGTTTTAATCTGCCAGGAAGTACCACTGTATTTGTTGTTTTTAAGGCCTATATTCTGGTTAGATTCTCCACGGAAAGTCATTATTAATCAAACTGGATGGTGCCCAAAAGTGATTTCCATTTATTAGAAGCGGAAGAAAAAGGTGAAGATTAAATTTTAACGTCACGCTGGCGTCGAGGTCATTGGAGCCGAAGCATTAGCGCAATCGGTGAAGGATGGAAGAAGGTAATGGCCGTAGCGGTCTTTCAGCGTCCTAACCATAGCGCTATCAGCTGAGCATGGAAGAACGAGTAAAGTGATCACGTATATTGAACTACACTATCAACACGTTTCCAATAATTATCTACAAACTACTGTATTGAAATTACGGTAACAATTTACAGCTCTGATAGTTCAGATAACAATGAGAGAATTTTTGTGCCTACTAGAAAAACAGTAATCTGTGAACAGGTAAAATTTATTTGACAGTGTGCTACGCAGTCTTGCTTTTTGCGCAAAAGTTTTCAGAGATGCAATTCAAGTTGCGGCACTAAAAATGATCAGAAGCACGCCTTTACAAAACGAACAAGACGCAAAGCGGGCGCCGTCATGCAGACAAATGGCTCTGTTCACCCGCCCATCTTAGGTCTTGACCGGACAGTTAACTTCCAACTAGGATGGCGGCTCCAGTGCCATAAATTATTCTCAGACAATTTCCACTTCTCCGTACAAGGAAACGGGGATCAGCGGAATTAGCGAAGTCGTTTGAGCTACGCAGCAGATAATTGCAACATTCGTAGGTCGAGACTACCGATACATGAATGGAAGTCAGTTGCTGGACGTGCGCTAAGAAAGCTCTGGCAGCTGATAAAAACTATATACGGAGGCTAGGTGAAGCACACTCTTTGTAGCCGAAATTATTACTGTACATACTGTATTTGCCTCTAAGAAGATGGCACAGAGGTTTATGAAGAGTTCTCGCTCGTTAACTGTACAACAAACACCTACAGTATGAAATATAGTTGGATCTACGTATCTTACTGTGTGTCTGATTGGTGCATTACAGTCATTAAGATAAATTTGGGAGTCTTTGGGATGGAAGTTTTTCCATCGGCGTAAAACAACGTAGTTATTAATGAGAAAAAGAAACTGACAGTCACAGGTTTATTCATTTAAAAAAATACCTCGTTCAGCGATTAATTACACCTCATTAGATGTAACAGTGATTGATATTTATATTTTTATTGGCTAGCTGAGGTAGGTACTAGCAGCAAGCAGTCAAACGCAATGTTTTCATGTTATTGTTTGAAACTGAAATCACAGTATCAGGATTTCAGATTGTAGCGCTTAGTTCCCTCATTGTCAAACAAGGTATTTTGCTCACGTTATAGTGAGTACGCAACCTCAAAAAATCTCTTCTAGAATAAAATACATTGCTGGCCATTAAAACTGTAACACCATGGAGGATAGCACGTAACGAATTTTTGCTCATTGTGCTTATACTGTATAGTAAGAAAAATACATTATTAAATTTATAGGTGATTAGGAGTTATACAGAGAGCAAAATTTACGGCAGCCTGTTACATAAGAGCGTGATCGGCTTTACACACACACACACACACACACACACACACACACACACACACACACACACACACACGGTAAAAGATATCGCCTTAGTTCTTTCACAAACCAGAGGAAACCTTTGTCCTTCATGCAGTGTCCAAAAAGCAATAGTTTACTTTGAAACACAAGAAGGGACATCGGTGTAGCTTACGCTTCGTGTTTATCAAAGTTCTTTGATTCCGAGTGCCAAACGTTAGCTCATCGACAGAAATGAAGATTCGAAGCTGCAAGAGGACAATAATTCGAAGAACGCAGCATGTTTTGCAGCAAGCGCAGAAAGGAAAAATGTGTGTAAGTACTGGATTGGCGCTAACAGTCACTTGACGCTAATCCTATTGAAAATGTACGGTATTACATCAAAAAGAAGTTGCAAGGAGGAAAGGTCTTCACTTCGAAACAGCTCTCACCGCAAATTACGTGAATACGAGGAAGAAAGGAAAGAATATTGGGTTTAATGTCCCGTCAGCACTGAGGGACAGCTCGGATTGTGACGGACGTGAAAGGAAATCGGTCGTGCCCCTTCAAAGGAACAATTCCGGCATATGCCTGGATCGATGCAGGGAAATTACGGACACGGGTTTGAACTGTCTTCCTCCAGAATGCGAGTCTAGTGTGCTAACCAATACGCCACCTCGCTCGGTAATACGCGGAAAAGCTGGTTTCAAGCAAGCCTCGGAGATGCCACTCAGTTATCGACACAACGAGTGGCTGGACGTATTATTAACTGTAATTACATTTTTCTGTTGTTCATGTATGATGTATGAATATGTTTTAGACTTATCAGATACATTTTTCTACTGATTAATCCGACCACGATCTTTCTTACCAGACTGTACATAGAGGTACCACCTCCGAGAGCAGCAGTGGTCCAAATCCGGCTAGGCATGGAGTCGAATTGAGCTTGGATGACAGATACTGGTACGTCATTCCATGCTGCTTCGACTGTATGTCAGAGTCCATCAATCATAGAGGCTGGTGAATGGTAGCTTGCCAGTCTCTTGGCAATCCATGACCAGATGTTTTCGGTGAGTGAGTGAGTAATTACGAGAATTTGCTGGCGAGGACAACAGTGAGCCTGCAGAGCATGTCCAGCACATGTCTTTGAACAAGATGTCGACATCTAGATGTCGAAGACAGAGCACGATCACCAACCTCAGCACATCAGAAATATAACGACTGTTGATCAAATTAGTGACTACACGAATCAGAACTGATCTTCTTGTGCACCCAAAGGCGCTGGAACCGTATGACTGAAGAAAGCAATCTGACAAAGTTTGTTCCCTTCGCAGCCTCCACTGGGAGATACGTCCATCGTGATGCTGTATTCGGGACCGGGATTCGCCTGAAAAGACGACGTGGTGCCACTCCTGAGTCCTTTGTTGCCCCTTGGTACACCAGAGTCGGTGGGTCTCTTTTTGCTACCGCGACAAGGGATGCTGCAGCAATGGTCGCAGTGGTGACAGCCTGTGGTGCTCCAGACATCATCGCACTCTTCGTGTAGACACTTGACTTGCTGTAATTAGGCAAACACTAACTCAAAGTATGTGACATGGTTGTACAATCCTGCACAGGTGAGTGAACAGTAAGTCTCTACTCTCAGGTGCTACTCACCTGATGCCATTGAGAACTTGTATGTCGTTGACTATTGCTAATTGTGGTAGTACTCTTCTGTCAGTCTCTGTGATTAATTAACCTCCTTTAGCTATTTGATTGCTTCGACTGACAGGAGACAGTACATACCAGTAATGGTAACGAGAAACTTTAAAAAACAGAAGTGACCATGTGCGCGTGTCCCGTTGCGACGCTAGTAGCGGAACTGGCAAATGTTTTGACATTCAGGAGGGTGGGCCGACCGTATCACGTGGAGTCCACGAGACTCGCGGTGTCGTCAATAGATGGCGCAGTGATTGGCAGACGCTCTGAGTTGTTGTGGTCTTCATTCCAGAGACTGGTTTGATCAGCTCTCCATGCTACTCTATCCTGTGCATACCTCTTCATATCTGAATAACTACTGCAACCTACATCCTTCTGAATCTGCTTAGTTTATTCATTATTGGTCTCCCTCTACGATTTTTACCTTCCACACTTCACGCCAATACTAGATTGGTAATCTCTTTATGCTTCAGAATGTGTCCTACCAACCGATCCCTTCTTCTAGTGAAGTTGTGCCACAAATTCCTTTTCTCCCCAATTCTATTCAGTACCTCATTAGTTATGTGATCTACCCATCTAATCTTCAGCATTCTTCTGTAGCACCACATTTCGAAAACTTCTATTTTCTTCTTGTCTAAACTGTATATCGCCCACGTTTCACTTTCATACATGGCTACACTGCATACAAATTCTTTCAGAAAAGACTTCCTGACACTTAAATCTATACGCGATGTTAACAATTTCTCTTCCTCAGAAACGCTTTCCATGCGACAGCCAGTCTACATTTTATATCCTCTCTACTTCGAACATCCTCTTATTTTGCTGACCAAATAGCAAAACTCATCTACTAATTTAAGCGTCTCATTTCCTAATCTAATTCCCTCTGCATCACCTGATTTAATTCGACTACACTCCATTGTTTTTGTTTATGTTCATCTTATATCCCCGTTTCAAGACACTGTTCAGCTGCTCTTCCAGGTCCTTTGCTGTCTGACAGAATTACAATGTCGTCAGCAAACTTCAAAGTTTTTATTTCTTCTGAATGGATTTTAATTCTTACTCAAAATTTTTCTTTTGTTTCCTTTACTGCTTGCTCAATATACAGATTGAATAATATCAGGGATAGGCTACAACCCTGTCTCACTCCCTTCTCAACCGTTGCTTCCCTTTCGTGCCCCTCGACTCTCATAACTGCCATCTAATTTCTGTACAGATTGTAGATATCATTTCGCTACCTGTATTTTACCACTGCCACCTTTAGGATATGAAAGGGAGTATTCCAGTCAACATTGTCACAAGCTTTCTGTAAGTCGACAAATGCAATAAAAGTAGGTTTATCTTTCTGTAACCTATTTTGTTGCTTGTGGCAGTATAGCTGGCACAGGTTGCCTAACTCTTTTTGTAACACGTGCGGCCGAATTTGATCTCGGGTGGTGTGAGGGGAGAAACATTGTATCAGTTCTGTTTCTTCTTAGCGTCTTTTTCCTCCGCCCTGTCTTGTATTGTGGCCCATTACCAGAGATAATTCTCTCCATACGTCCTACCTTTGGCAGGAAGACTTCACACAGAGCTCGCGACACCATCAATCGAGTAGCCTTTTTTAGCGGCGTAAAAATCACAAATTTCTATGCCATTTCGACAAAAACCAATACGGAACTGTATCGTCTCCACGTTTTCGGTAATAATCCCATTACATCTGGTGCTGCTAAGTGTTGTAACCTATTGTGAACAATTGGGAACAGAGGGGCTTGCACATTTACGGTCGTGTGCTTTGCCCTCTGACAATCCTTGCACACTGACAGCACACGCCAGATTCTCTGTTCCATTTTCCTGAAGTGACATTGTCCTTAGCTTCAAGCAGCACTTTTTCGGACCGAAATGTCCGTAACTTAAATGGGTGTGTCACACCACTTTATTGATCAAATATTCCAGTAGACACCATCCCGAATCCCCCACATAGCTTCTATGAAAGAGTATACCTTTCCTTAGCTGGTAGAAATGTCTAACGGCCAGATGATTCCTATCTCTCCACTTCTCTTTGACCCTCAGAAGCTCTGGATCCTTGTCCTGCTTTCTCCTAACGGCTTTCATACTGCAGCTCACAAAGTTTTCGAACGCGACTTTTATCGTGTAGTGGAGACGGTAATGGTTCCCCTTAAGATACTCTTTGGCACCGGACTGTACCCCTATAGGGAACCTGACAATGCGTCACCTATTACATCATGACTGCCCGCTATGTATTAAATGGTGAAATTTTATTGCTGCAAGTATGTTACCCATCTCATTAAACTTCTGTGGGTTAATTTCGCAGTGAGAATGAATTGTAGGGCCTTCCGATCTGTGTAGACTATTCTTCCTCCCACATAAGAAATATTTAAACTTTTCAAACCCCCAGATAATGCCCAATGCCTCGAGTTATCTGACAGTAATTCTTTTCACATTTTGAGAGTACTCTGCTCCCAAATGCAATAGTTTTCCAGACTCTATTTCCATCCTCAATATAATTCTGGAACGCTATCACGCTCACGCCTGTATAGGACCTGTTAGTGACCATGCAGAATTCCTCTGCCAAGTTGGGATGTGAAGGTATCGGCGCTTCTAGAAATGCCGACTTCAAGGCCTGAAATTCGCACTCCGCGGTTTCGTCCCACTCCCATGATATTTTCTTTCCCGTAAGCTTATGCACACGTGGGCTACTCTGGGTGTTCAAATGAATGTAACGGTTATAAAGATTTATTACACCAAGGAACCATCTTAGCTTTCTTTTGGTCATCGGTCTTCCAAACTTCTCAGTGGCTTCAATTGTTTCGGGGTTAGGTTTAATTCTATCTGCTGTTATGATGTGACCAAGAAATGGCGTTCAAAATGTTCACGGTGACTCCAAACTCCCTGAAGATGTGAAGTTCTCGCAATACCATATGATATTCTTGCCATGTCCTTCGACTATTAGTAGTTCGTCAAAGTAACTCGTTACGTGTCTTTTGAGGTATTCACCTAGAATGCTATGAAGACTGACAGCTGACGAAACATTAAGCCTGAAAGGCAGTTTCTGGTATTGATAGCACTTCCCAAATGCCAGGAATGTTGTGTACTGCTGGCAGTTGGGGTGAAGCTCAATTTGCCAGAACCTAGATCTGAGATCTACCGAGGAGAAAACGCATACTTAGTAAAAGTTATTAAAGGCTCTCGGGTCTGTGTCTCTGTATCAATAATGTTAAGACAGATAGCTTCATCTGCCTTGTCGACTACCTTGAGCGGGTTATTACAGATGGACCTGGCAGGCTCTATCACCCTGACCGCTAACATTTTAATGATTTCCCTGTACACTGTCTCTGTATAGCATAGAAATGGCATAGGGTGGCACAAAGAATTTATCGTGTGGACGTACCTCAAATTCGTACTGGAAATTATTAATCAAATCTGATTTAGACACAGTCTTCTGTGTTCTTCAGTAGCATGCCATGTAACTTATTGTGCTCCTTATGTTCAATGAACAGAACGGCCTGTATTTTTCCTCTATGACCTCTTTGATTTCTTGGATCATTACTTCCTCTTCCCTTTCGTTTGCTTGCTGAGAAGACTCTTCTGAAGCATGGTCTTCTCTGTAATCACCATTCGTATAATTCAGACCAACGTAATTGGTTGGAAGCTGCGCTTGTATCGCGAGCTCCTCAGATTCATTGCAGATAATGCTGTCCTTGCGCAACACAATTTCTCCTCTTCCGGGGTCCAGAATGGCCTGACATTCATTCAAGAAATTTATCCATATGATCCTATCGACTGCCAAGTTTGGCACTACTAAGAAGTGGGTTTCTAGTTTGTGTGCTTGACACATGAATTCCAACCGCGTCTGCAGGCTTGCTTCCGTCATTTTCCTCTAAGTGCGTCTTTTATCTTCGTCTTTATCATTGGTGGGGTATGCCAGCTCCTCTTCTGTGAACGACATTGGTATGCCGCCTCCAAAATGGACGTAATGTGGCTCCCACTGTCGACTATACTGTACAAATGCACGTCACCTATGGTTGCAGTAATCGTGGGATGAAGGTCCTGTCGCGTTATCACTTCCTGCTCATCCGGCAGTATCTCCTATAGGTCTTCACACTTAAACATGTGTACTCAGCTCGGTCAGAGAGTGTCTGCATAGTCGTTTTGAGCCGTCACTGCACAAACCTGGCGTCAGTTTCGCGTCGTGCTACTACTTCGTTTTTGCTATTGGGGTTAGGTGGCAGAATTTCGACCACCTGGACCCCGTGAGAACCTTGTTTCGCCCCTCGCCAGTTTTGCTCAAAATGCCGCTCATTATTACCTTATTACCTCTTTGGAATTAGGTGAAGAGTCCCCTTCTTCTCGAATTCTGATCTCGGTTCTCTTGTCCTCCTGACGGCCCATTCCTATTATTTCTTCCGTCATTCTTCCAGTGTTGTCCCTGGTAGCTGTTATTCTGTCCTGCGTTTCTCTCTGAGGCAACTTGTCTGTCGAATATAAGCTCAAGTTCACGAAGTAGACTCTTAAAGGTCTCGATATTTGTACCACATTTACCAACTAGGGCTAGCTGGTCATTACTTTGTAGCTTCGAGAAGGTGAACCAGATGACTTCATTGTCATTATGTGGCTCATCTAAGTACTGATTCTTTTTTATTAGTCCTTTTTAGGGCTCTTATACCCTGCCAATTCGAGGTCTGGGCACAGGGTAACTTCTTGTTTTATTCAGTCTTGCATTTCCAGTGAGCAGTATATCCCATGAAACCCATCTTTGAATTCTTTGAATGATCCTCAGTTTGCCGCCACCCCTCCCATTTTTACGGATGCTGGACCTTCCATATCTCCGCAGATAAATTCCAGTTTTGCCTCCAGTGCCCATGGCCCCAGTAATGAGTGGCTAAACTGAGAGAGCCAAACTTTCACGTGGAGTGGACTTCTGTTTTCCCCAAAGTTCTTGAATTTTAGCAGTGATATGAAGTGCTTGTAATCGAAGTCCGGTCCTGCCCTTGTGCTTGTGCTAAACCCCGAGTCACACATATTTTGCCCTATGGGTCCGGATACCTCATGTTGGTTACTGTGGTATTCCAGCTCTGCATTGCATCTCCTAAGCAGGTTGCAATTATGCAAGAGATCGCTGTCTTTGCGAGAGCGCGTTTTCTCCTTTTGACTCCACACACAGTGAGCATCCCACCATCGACACGATTCTCTCTGCCGCACCTCTGAGGACGGAGCACGAAGCAGTCCTCTGCCCAGCTTTTTCTATTGGAAAAAAAGTTGTTCTATTCTCTGTTTTCTGTGAGGTGTCCGCAACATGTTCTATACTCTTTAGTCTTTTTAAGGTACCCGCAATATGCTCTTGTCCCTGCATTTTGAGGGATTTAGTTGCAAATGCATTAATGTTTGCACTTTGCATTGCTAGCCTGACACGGTTCTTTGCCGTTATGGCAGTTCTTTTGGTGACTACCGCTTCTATCGTAGCTAAGTCAGCCTCCCTAATTGCTCCTAACGAAGTCTGCTTAGCCTCGCTACTAGTCTTCCCCACTACCGTCAGGTGGTCATCGATTTTCTCAGGTTGTTTTCCAAACTTTTTTTCAGGCTCTTGAAGCCTCTTTCCTAATTATTGCATTTTCTCTTTTCTGATTATTTCTCCTCCTTTTATTTCTTCCAAAATCTGGAACAGTAAATTCGACTCCTGTTGGCACTCACGTCCACTGTCTGGTGACCTGACAGGCGATTCCTGTGCGCTGCTACATCTTCTCTCCTCCCATATTATCAGCTTCACCGCTACGCTCGCTACCAGTTACTGAACTGTGACTCAAATCAGTATGTGTATCATCCTGTTCCATGGGAAAGTGAACCACTTCATCCGCTGACCCGTTTTCGTTCATAACTTCTGCTCTGTCCACCACCTTATACCTTTTGGATTGCCTCCCGTTACATCTCAACCTAGCCTAACTTCACATTAAAATTCACACGAATAGACAAATCAAAATACGCAGTGCACGATATTTGGCAAAAATTAAAAACAAAAATACTATGCTTCCTAGTCTCCCGACAAAACTTGTCACATCAATTTGCATTATGAGTTACCATCCCGTCCAAAATTGATCCACAACGCTGTTTGCAATGCCGGACATCAACATACAGGAAACATGGACAGTGGTGCAGAAACCACATCCACGTCACCCAGATTCACTAAAGAAATCCGTATTAGTCTAACACACTACCTCCCCTTTATCTACCACAGTTCCTATCACGCAACAGACAATTCATGGAGACAATTATGACATGGCCCTGTTTGTGGTCAGTTTAAGACTTGCCCCTTCGACGTAATTTAGTTTATGATAATTTAATACTGATCACTCGTATGTGGGAAAGGGCCCTGATAATAATAGAGAACTTCAACTACTGAATAATACAAAGATTTCGGGAACACAAAGCGATTTAATGCGAGAATAATTTTACAAGACACAGATATTGAATGGAACATAAATGACAATATAAATGCAAGCCGTGGCTGTGTATGGAGACATGGCAACAGCGTAAGATGAGAGGGGTCAAATTAACTAGACTACTGTGCCGGTGGTGTGAATACATTACCATCTGCAAGACTGGCCGAGCTCCAACAGTTTGGAGCACGCGGATGATGTAGCTGCTCTCAGTGGCAGTCCGTGCCCATGGATAAAGACCCAATCGAAGTAGTGCGAGCTTGAAACGACAAACATACCGACTGTTGTCGCCAAGTGGTAACAGACAGGCTCTGTCCGGACTACCAAGACAGTACTACTTCTGACTCTTGTGATCACCTTCACTCTGGCTGACCAAAAGTGAAGAACTAACATTCGCTCCAACGGTCCAGAAGCGAAACATGACTGATTCCTCCGGCTGTCCAGAAGTGAATCCCTGAACTCCTCACTTCACCTCCACACCAAAAGACTGGCGTCTTATCCAAACCGTGCAGTAAAATCTCCAGTCGTGCCAGGATACACAAACAGCTGCCAATCATACTCTTAGAATCTGCCGCTTCTTTCGCCTCCAAACCATTGCAACAAATTTTCCTTCTATCGTGGGTCGTCCCTCCAAATTTGGAGTGAACATTTTACGTCAGCACACGCCATACCGGTCCACTAATCAGATGGCGTTTTCGGTCTATGAAGGTTTCGATCTGAAACTGCCTCTGGCCAATGGCCGGACTGGTCTACGTGGGCTCTATACTGTCGACCCCCGTGGACTCAGTAAAATTCTCCGAACCGAAGCAGAAAGTGCAGCCGTCCGGCGTAGTCTGGTAAGCGAGCGGAGAGCCCTAGTGCACTAAAACGATTTGCGAGGCGCCGCGCTCAATGCTGCCCATGTCTCAGACACCCTGTTCGCCTCACTACAAATGGCGTAAACGCCGGGCACCCGCTGTTTTACGACGAGCGGGCTGTACTCTGCTCTTGTCGCTCAGGTAGCCGTGCAGCCACTTATTATCCCACGCCTAATAAAATGCTCCAGCCCCTTCACCCAGTTACTATCTAAAAAAAGGGACAGTAGCACAACGGTTCATTGGTCCCTCGTCAGCGACCTTCGCTACAGTGTAACAGTTTGTGTGTCAAAACAACTAGATGATGACTTTCTTAGGGTGTAGAATTTGGAGAGTGGTTCCCATGGGAAAATGGGATTATCGACAACTTTATAATGAATGTTTTGTCTGACGATGAGACTTCTGCCACAAAGATACCGTTTTTCACAACAAGGTTTGGTACGGATCCCACACACTAAGCAACATTCTAAAATGTGACAAGTGATTTTTAAGTAGTTTCCTTTGTAGATAAGCTGCATTTTCTCTGTATCCTTCCAATGAAGCGAAATCTGCCTTCAAATGAACTGAAGTGTGCCACATGCCTAGCCTACAGCTGAGGCTGTGTGAGCATTCAATTTCCTATTAGCCTATCCTTCCGATATCATTTAAATTTGTCCCAGAAGTCTCGCTGCTGTCATTTTCAAGTTTTAGCCAACGTTCTGCACATAGTATGGACTTCACTTGTTTTTTAGGAGTGCTTGAAGCTCTGGGACTTCGTTGAGAACGTCTCAGTTGAGAATGTTTCGACAGTTTATCATCAGGATTTTAACCATGTGATGTGTAGGGGCCATTCCTTTGAATCTTACACTAATACTACGGTGTCTCCAACGGCTATCATTATCTGGAATGGATGTGGAGTCGCTTAAGCTAGAAAACCTTGCGTGCACTCCATACAAAGTCAGCCACCTAGGTAGCAGCCTCTGACGTGTAATGCACCCCTGACTCATTTCAGACACTTAAAACACTCAACCCTGTGGTGCATTTCCAGCAACTCACGGCCTATTTTGTTAAAAAAACCTTCGAAGTCTGATTGAAGCATTCTACTTGGCTCAGAGCCAGAGGGCCGAGATCAGTTTGCAGAAAGGAAGAAATCCTGGCAAACAGACATTATACGCTATCTCATTTGCAATTTAATTAAATAAAAAATTCAAAACTGAATTATGCAAATTTTGTATTAAAGCAATGATACATGGAGCTAACAGCACGTACGTACAGGGGGTAGACAAAAACATAGAAACACCGAAAAAACAGCACATTATCATACCTAATACGGTGTAGCAAGGCCGTTGGCATTCTAAACAGCTTCCAGTCATCTCGGAATGGATATATACAGGTCCTGTATGGTATTAAAGGGAACCTGATGCCATTATTCCCGCAAAATAGTGCCAAGTTCAGGTAATGATAATGGAAGTGTACTCCAATGTAGATCACAGAGGCTCAATAATGTTGAGATCTGGTAACTGTGATGGCCAAGGGAGATGCAACAATTCATCCTTGTGCTCAGAAGACCAATTCTGGATTATGTGAGCTGTGTGAATATGGGCCCCTGTTGTCTTGGAACACTGCATCACCATTGAGGAACAAAAACTGTACCAGGGATGGATCAACATTGTTATCCTCGCAGAGTAGCCAATGGGCTCATGGGATACCACGATCTGGGTCCAAACACATCACCGAGCCCCCTCCATGTTACACTCCAGGGACGTAGATCAGGAGTTGGAATCCGTGTGAAACAAGCCTCATCCGACCAAATGCCATTCTTAAATTGCTCCATAGTCCCTGTTTTATGGCTGTGGCACCACGTTTTCCTGTTACGGAGATTTGCATCACTGATGACTTGTTTTGGTATTCCAGCTCGTCCTGCAATTCCTTGTTTATTGAACTCTCTTCGTGTTGTTTTGGTGCTGACAGGATTCGCGAGTACGGCATTGTTTTACAGTGACTTTTGCTGCAGTCGTCCTCTCATTCCTCGTCACAATCCTCTTCAGTGACCGTCTGTCACTATCATTCAGCACACACTTTCTTCCGCGTTGTGACTTAGCGGATGTGTTTCCGCTTTTCCTGTAAGTGTATAAATCTTCTATACGATGCCTCTTGAAACACCAAACACTTCGGCGACCTTGTTTACGGAGGCACTTGCTGTACGAGCGCCAACTATTTGCCCTCGTTCGAATTCACTTAGGTCCGTGACTACGACTGACGCTTGCTACATAGTGAGGATATTACATATGTCCCGTTCGTGGTCAAATTCAACATCGCAACCTGCAGGCTTGGCTATCATCTGCATTTACGTTCAACCACGCATTTCTCTAGGTGTTGCCATATGTTTGTCCAATCCCTGTACATTTCAGCACTCTGCTCATACCTTGTTCATAAGCGCAACAGATCAAATAGGTTAATTAACGTGGTACTTTTGAACTCTAACGTAACTAACTGTGATCAGAGTCATTTTCGGGATAATGCTGTAGGAACTAGGTAACAAGTTGAACAACGGAAATTTTAACGCACTTTTTGTACAAGACTAACATATCAAATTTTTCTAATAGATAGGAAACGGGAAACATAAATTAAAATCACAGAACTCTTGTAAAGTTTGTACCTTACAATTCTTAATCAATGAGGAGTAACATATTATATCAGTAGCAAAGATAAACACACGTTACAAGTGCCTAAGGAAAGGTAGAGCTACAACAAACTGTGGAGGTTCTCAATTACACGACGTTGATCGGAGAAGTGACTGGTGATGGTAATACAGAAACAGGAAAACTTAAGACATATTTTAGAACATTAGTTGAGCAGCAATTGGCGAGTTCGAATTTAAAAATATTTCAGACTATGCCATCATATGTGGACTTTCATGTGGTGCAAGCCACGTGGATTTTCACACAAAGAAAGCACCCCGAAATTGATCAATTAACTCCATAACTGGAGTTTGGAACGTGCCTTCGGAGAATACGGGCGTGGAATAGCAGTGCTCCACTAGAGTCAACAGCTCAGTTTTCCTGTTTACGTTGTGTGTATGGTGAACATGTAAAATCTAAGTTTCTCTCTGCAAATTCAACGACTAATCGCCACCACAGATGGTGGCGATGGTGACAAAATTGAATGATAGGGAAAGTAATAGTGATAATCGTCAATTAGGAACGACAGAATTAAGTGCTATGATACACCATGTGATCAAAAGTATCCGGATACCTAGCTGAAAATGACTTAAAAGTTCGTGGCGCCCTCCATCGGTAATGCTGGAATTCAATATGGTGTTGGCCCGCCCTTAGCCTTGATGACAGCTCCCACTCTCGCAGGCATACATTCAGTCAGGTGCTGGAAGGTTTTGGGAAATGGTAGCCCATCCTTCACTGAGAGCTGCACTGAGAAGAGGTATCGATGTCGGCGTTCCAAACCATCCCAAAGGTGTTCTATAGAATTCAGGTCAGGACTGTATGCAGGCCAGTCCATTACAGGGATGTTATTGTCGTGTAACGACGCCACCACAGGCCGTGCATTATGAACAGGTGCTCGATCGAGGTGAAAGATGCGATCGCCAGCCCCGAATTGCTCTTCGACAGTGGGAAGCAAGAAGGTGATTAAAACATCAATGGAGGCCTGTGCTGTGATAGTGCCACGCAAAACAAGGGGTGCAAGCCCCCTCCATGAAAAACACGATCACACAATAACACCACCGCCTCGGAATTTTACTGTTGGCATTACACACGCTGGCAGATGACGTTCACCGGTCATTCGCCATACTCACACCCTGTCGTCGGATCGCCACATTGTATACCGTAATTCGTCACTCTATACAACATTTTTCCACTGTTCGATCGTCCAATGTTTACGCTCCTTACGCCAAGCGAGGCGTCGTTTGACATTTACCGGCGTGATGTGTGGCTTATGAGCAGCCGCTCAATCATGAAATCCAAGTTTTTCCCTCCTCCCGCCTAACTGTCGTACTTGCAGTGGATCCTGATGCAGTTTGGAATTCCTGTGTGATGGTATGGATAGATGTCTGCCTACTACACATTACGACTCTCTTCAACTGTCAGCGGTCTCTGTCAGTCAACAGACGAGGTCGGGCTGTACGCTTTTGTGGTGTACGTGTCCCTTCAAGTTTTCACTTCACTATCACATCGGAAACAGTGGATCTAGGGATGTTTATGAGAGTGGAAATCTCGCGTACAGACGTATGACACAGGTGACACCCAACCACCTGACCACGTTTGAGGTACGTTAGTTCCGCGGTGCGCCCCATTCTGTTCTCTCACGATGTCTAATGACTACTGAGGTCGCTGATATGGAGTACCTGGCAGCACAATGCACCTAATATGAAAAACTACGTTTCTGGAGGTGTCGGGATACTTTTGATCACATAGTGTAGTTGACGCTTTACATACTGTGAACAGAGTCGACAATATTCCAGACATCGAAATGACAGGCTGCGAGAACTGACAGAAGCGATCAATGAATGACAGGGACAACAAGCAGCAAACGAGCAGGTCAGATAAAATGCATCGCGTTGAAGCAAAGTGAGCCGATGCCGTTGTAATGATGCTGTCAGTCCTTTCACGGAAGCTGAAACAACACACACAGACCCGGTAAGTGGCAGAGCTCAAAATGTACAGCAAATAAATCTGTACACTGAATCTGATGTTGGTCCTTTTCAGGTCTTTGTTGAAATGAAAGGTTCCTGTGGCTAGAGCCTCCCGTCGGGCAGACCGGTCGCCTGGTGCAAGTCTTTTTCGTTGATGCCACTTCGACAACTTGCGTGTCGATGAGGATGAAATAATGATGAAGAGAATACAACAACGAGTCCCTGAGCGGAGAAAATCTACAACCCGGCCGGGAATCAAACCCGTGTCCGTCGCAAGGCGTCCTGCCGCGCTGACTACTCGGCTATGGAACTCAAGTCTTCATTGAAAGCAAGGGTAAGAATGTCGATCTTTTACATCCAATGTCTCTGGGTAAACTAGTACATAGCGAGTGCAAAGGCAAAAATAAATATACCAAAAACATAATATAGTCAGGCCGCAGTCGCGTAAAAGTAGAAACTTACTCTACTGAAACTGCAAACCCTTTAGTTCGGAGTCCGCTTTTTGAGAAGAACATGGATGCTTATATTTCGTCCTTCATGACGACGAGACAAGGTATCATCCAAGATGAGGGCGTTACTTTGGCTAAAGAAGAAATTTTGGAAGTTATCCAGTGCAGCGAACATTTAGCAAAAGTGAAATGCTACACCAGACTTTTTACAGCAGGAGGGGATCTTTCAAGAAGAGCTATCCCAGTACGTTTAAAGACAGAAGTCACAAATGAGTGCAGAGTACGTTTCTATTCATGGAGTAAGATGGCAGGTAAAACCGCTTCTACCTCTTGCCTTTCAATGTACGAAGTGTTAGGGATTTAGACACGGAATTATTCACTGTGGAATGCCTCATAAGGATACAGAATGTGACTGATAAAATCACTCCACCTACATGAATTTACGGTGGCGTTCATCACAAGGCTGCAAACAAAATGTGCCCAGAATTCAAGAGACAACCGGAAATTAAAGGAAAAAGAACCGAGTTGGACCTTTCCTACCAAGAGATATACGAAGCTACGCTATTGTTGCTGCAGGAAAACATCCGTCCCTAACTTCAGCCTGCGCTACCACACCTAAACTAATTGCCGCATCTGTCGCAGTCTACACGGCCTAAATGAAAAGATCTTGCCCCAGCTGGAGAGCGAGATAAATACTGATAGACCGTCGGTTTCTCATTTAATATTCTTCCAAGTATCAGATCGTGGAAAGGCATGGACGACGACCCTACTTGCAGGGAGCCATTGGTTTGAATGAATACTGGCGGAAAGGTGGTAGAAATCGCAACACAAATAAAAGATTTAGAAACTAACACAAAGATTTTTATTAAATTTTCCTAGAGACATTTAAGACTCATCTTTATCTATGATAATGATAGAAGCTGAATAAATAAATTAAACTGCGTACCACGCCTGGGACTTTTTTTCTTGTTCTCATTTTGTTCGTTGTTCGTTCTGGTTTGTTCGGAGCGAACGCCCTATGAGGATTGTTCATCATCATTGATCCATTAACTCTAACTTTTTTTAAAATTTTTTTTACAAAGGGCACTACACTACCACAGGAATACGGCCAGCATTGCTGCACGGACTACCCAAGTCCAATGCCCTCGCCAACAAAAACATTAATTCATACCTTCAGATTATTTTTCCCCTAAATCGTCACTATTACCAGGGCTCTCCGGCATTGGAATATCACCCCAGCGTTGTAATTGGGTAGTCCATACATCAACGCTGTGGTGGTGTAATGGTCAACATTCCTACCAAGTAAGCAACGAGACTTGGTTTCAAGTTCTGGAGGTAGTACAGATTTTAATTCATTTATTCAGCTTCCATCATTATTGTAGACAAAGAGATATTCTGAGAATAGAACAGGACAACGTACTCGTAACCGAGTCAGTGTCCAATCACATAGACACATTCACTGAACGACATATAGAAAGAGCATTGACCTATAAGTGCGTAAGTTTAACTCGAGAACAGTTCGGAGAGAGAATATGGACCTGTTGTCCCACAGCGTCAGCAGAGCTGTTCCGACGTGTACCGAGTTTCGTACGCCGCGGTAAGTCTCAATGCTTTTTGCAGCGTTGCAAAAATTCTACGCTTATTGAAATATGATACAGTGATGGCCCACTTGAACAGAAAAGATACTTTGAAATTATCGTTCGATCGTAATTGCGCCCGATCCAAGCTACACGAAATCATAGATTTAGAATGCGAAGTGAAACTTGATTCACAGGATGTCATTGGAATGTATCTTTCGATAGTGAGCAGCTTTGTTTGTCAAATTGAAGAATGCTGACTTATGCGACAAAATAGTTGAGCCTTGCGGAGAAATTATGGAGTTTAAACATTGTGACGGAAACGTAGTCGAAGTCATCATAACACATGTAGAGACTGGAATACGGACGATCAGGATATTCGAACTGGCATTCGAAGTACCAGAGGAACAGATAAACGCAGCGATAGCGCCGTACGGGAAAGTTCTCAATAATGTTGTCGAATGGTGGTTCCATGCACGCAAATTCCAAGTGCTCATCGGAGTGATACAATTGAAGGTCGACTTGCACAAGCATGTACTATCGTACATCAACGTCTGTGGATACCGAGGCATCGTTATATAGAAAAGCCAGCAGAGGACGTGCGCGGCGTGCAACTCTCCCGGCCATGTCCGCGCTGTGTGTTCACAGCGGCGAGTGGCGCAGCTGTCGGCTGGCGAGGCGCCGAGACAGCCGGCTATGACTGCGCTGCCAACGACTACAGCTGCCCGCAGCCAAGTACCTGACCCAAAGCCCTAATGTGAACGCGGACAACCATCCAACCCGAGCAGAAGACCAGAGTGCCATTGTGGTATCAACGTTCGATACCACACTTGTTAGGAGTTGCAGTTATCGACTGCGGTCCGTACTGGTATCGCTTGACCCGCGAGCCGAGCCAAGCGCTGCTCCGCGGCTTGCAACAAGTCTCTAGCGTGCGCTCGGCCACTCTTGCTCGGGACGTCAAGTAGAAAAATAGCATAGCCTTCAGCTGATAGGAAGCAACCCCTACCAAGGCGCTTAGTTAAAGTATGGCCTATGTAATGCCTCTATAGCTCTCTGTATTTAATTATATTCCTCCTGACTATGAAGACTGCTGTACCACCAGTTAAGTACAATATTATTCTTCCAAACGACTTCTAATTATTTTAGTCGTTGTCGACCCAGACCATGCAGCCAGCTCCTTATCGGCATCACTGACAAAGAAGAGATTTGTACGTTTCTATTTAGCATTGGCCAACAGTCATTCACATTGGCGACGATTCGTTCGTCGTCGTCTTAACAGCTATCACTGACAACAGAACGAGACCACCCGAACCTATGTAAGAAAATTGTGACAGCTGTAACAGTTTCAACACAGCAGACCCAGAAAGATGTTGGGAACCACCGCAAATTCTCCAATTCCTCCGCTTATGCAAGAACCAACCCTGAATGAGCAACCTCATAGTGAACCGATTTCTCTATTGAAACTGTCATCCACTAAGAACACGGGTGACAATTTGTTTCAATACAGCACCCTCTCGGAAAATTTGAAGAATATTGAGAAAAACAACACCAGACAGCAGCTGGTGAAACCTAAACGGCAAACACGCAAACAGAGCCCTGAAAAGATTCAAGAACTGGAGCAAAAATTCACATACCACATCCAGCCATTTGACTTTCTCAGACACTCAGATGGAACTGTATCTCAAACGTTTTACAGCGTACTCTGGATATCTTTCTGTTAATTTCATTGCTGCAGGTGCACCATTTCTTGGACGAATCTATAGGAGTAACCGAATTAAATCGAGCGTTGTCAGTTTGTGCAAGTACGGCATCTAGTTCTAGCAATATCGTTTACCATGCTGTGTAATTTGACTGGACAAGGAAATACCCACCTGAGCAATATTTTAAGGAATTGCTGGTCCAGTTGGACTTACACTCCTGAACTAATATGGGGCGAGTTGTTCTGATTTTGAAGCCTGGAAAATCTCCAGATGAACTGCCATCCTATAGACCTATTGCACTACAGTCATATTCATTGAAGTTGTTAGAAATAATAATAAAGCATGGGATAGATTGGCGATACGAACATAACGTCCTGTTACAGACTGGACAGTTAGACTTCTGCAGAGGCAGCGGAATCCATGAAACACTAGCACAGCGAATTACAGATATTCAACTTTGTCTCAGCAACAAGTTCCTAATAGCGTTTGTACAGATATTGAGAATGCATATGATGCAGCTGACTTTTGGTTACTAGCTAAGAAGACGGAGCGACACAATATCCCTCCTAATTTCTGGGCAAGCTCGTTTGCCTACTTACAGACAAAACTTTGTATGAAAGTTGGTAATAACAGCGTGGGATCAATGAGGACGAGTAAAGGAATCCCGCAAGGATAAGCTTCATCGTCGATATTGTTTAATATCTACACCGCTGATACGGTCAGCGTTTTCAACACTAGCGTCAACATACTACAATACGCTGATGATTTTTCTACGTACACAAAAAGCGACCGTCCAGGAGAAGGATAGCGCAAAATGGACGCAGCGATGACAGCCCTCGGCTACTGGCTGGAGGACAACGGACTGATCATTTCAGATACGAAGTCTGCTGTTAGCGTCTACATCGCATGCAATGTATACCAGGCATCGGATGCTAGAGATTCCGTCTATGACGCCAGGAGCATATGTTCTTCCCGGTGAAGCCAGTGGTAGAATACCTCGCCCTCTTCATCGACTGAACTGCGATGGACGGCACATATAAATCAAGTAGTAGCAACGTGTGAGAAAAACATTAACGTGTTAATAGCACTGGCAGGGGTGTATATGCGCGAACATGTATCGTGGACTAGTGCGGTTGCATCTGGACTACGGGAGAATATCCTACGCATCGGCGACGGACACCTTACAACAAAAACTTAATACGCTACAATATAAAGCACTTAGACTATGTCTTGGTGCCATGAAGTCAACTCCAAGGAATGCAGTACTTGTGGAAAGTAACTAACCACCCCTACACTTGCGGCGGAAATATTTAAGCATAAAACTCCCAACTCCTCTATTTTCAGAGGACGCCTTGTTATCTTGCATCCAGAAACCTTCTGTAAAACGTTAAACGTCTGGGTATTGGTTGTATAAGAATCTGGGTTTACTAACAAGGGAACATACAGGGTGGTCACTAACAGTCTGAAAAGCTTGTAACGGTGTTGCAGAGTAAGATGTGCTGAGAAACAATTGTTCAGAAAAAAATCTATACACGGCGCCGTTTTAGATTTAATTAGCACTGAAGATAACCAATCAGGCCGTAGCATGTGCAAATTCAAGTGGTCTATCAATGACGGTGTCGTCAAATGTGTTCTTCGTTTGGTTTCCTAAAACCGAACAAGAGAGCGATACAAAAATTGGACATGGAACGGTAGTAAGAATCGAAACCGTGCCAAGGGCTGAACTGTCATCTACAATATGAGAGCAACTGACGTAATTGTATGTGGCGGGCCGCTTGAACTTGCACACCAAACGACCTGATTGGCTAACTTCAACGCTGAAAAACTCGGAAACGGCACAACGTATCGAACTTTTTTTCTGAACGATTATTTATCAGCCTAACCTATCCTGCAACTCCCTAACAAGCTTTTCAGATTGTTTCTGACCATCCTATACAGAAGCACCACCGGACTTTCGTTTAGCGCTCTCTGCACGACGGCTGCTCATGTTTGAACAAAGTTACTTATGTGCTGTTGTTGAACCTGATGTGAGATATGATCTCTTATTTTAAATCATGCCTCGTAAAAGCGCCGAGCTAAAGATTCATAGGCGAGGGTACTCTACACATACGGCTCAAAGAAACAGGAGCGAACAGGATGTGCCTTTTGGAATGCTTACGCACAAGTAGGATTTAAGCACCAGCTGCCAAAAGTATTGACAATAATGACGGCTGAGCTTACAGCTGTCTTGGAAGCCGTGAAGTAGGGGCCTGCCTGCTATGCGGTGCCATAGGAAAACATTGTCATCTTCTCGAACTCTCATTTTGCGCTCACTCTCCTTAAGTATTTCCAACGAAAGCACAAAAACCACCCGATAGGCTACGAAATAAGAGCATATGTAAACCAGCTGGAACGGAATGATCGGCAGGGCCTCCATCTATACCGTCCTTAGCAACGAGATCGCTGACATTCTTGCCAGGGAAGCAGTGACTTTGGGTATAGCAGGCTATGCACACGTTTCAGCGGAGGTTCTATTGCTGATGATCAGGAAGAGAATTCGGAGTGAGTGAGAAAACAATGACATCTAAAGGAAAATACTATGTGCAAATAACGCCAATGCCACCAACCAGGCCTTGGTACCGTGGATTTAAGTGCTCACGGAAATTTGCAGTTACCATAACACGGTTAAAGTTCAGTTACTGTCGTTATGCACAGCACTTACACCACATACGCGTAATACCATCTCCACCTTGTGACTGCGGTCGAGTGGAAGAGACAAATCACATGTTTTGGATGCATCAACTGGTGGAACCTCTCATCGAAGTAGCTAAGGAATGTTGCCAACGAGAAATACAAGTTACAGGATGACAATTATTGAACTATATGAAAAAAACTTAAATCAGTTACAAACTACGGCGTGTACACACGTTATTAAACATGTGAACGTCACTACATATTTTCGGATTTAGGTTATGACATGTTCCATGTGCCTGTCGTCATTGGCAATGATGAGGTGCAGACGAATAGCGAATTTCTTCTTGATCTGCTGAAGTGTCGGAACATCGATGCCGTCGATGACCTCCTGAATGGCTGTTTTCAGCTCAGCAATGTTTTCGAGTTAGTGCGGTACACCTTATCTTTAATATAGCCCCACAAAAAGGTGTCGCATGTGTTTAGATCCGGAGAATATGGCGGCCAGTCGAGGCCAATGCCAGTGACCTCGCCGTCCGATGTGGCCGAGCGGTTCTAGGCGCTTCAGTCCGGAACCGCGCGACAGCTACGGTCGCAGGTTCGAATCCTGCCTCGGTCATGGATTTATGTGATGTCCTTAGGTTAGTTGGGGACTGATGACCTCAGATGTTAAGTCCCATAGTGTTCAGAGCCATTTGAACCATTTTGTGCCAGTGGCCTCTGGGTACCCAAGAGCCAGAATACTGTCCCCAAAGTGCTTATCCAGGACATCAAACACTGTCCTGCCTCTGTGGGGTTGAGCGATATCTTGCATGAACCACATCTTGTCGAACTCAAGGCCACTTTGGATAATGGGGACGAAATCATCTTCCAAAACCTTCAAGAACCGATCGTTAGTTACCGTGTGATCAAGGAATATCGCACCGATTATTCCGTGACTGGACATTGCACACCACACTGTCACCCATTGAGGGTGAAGAGACTTATCGATCGCGGAAAGGTAACTCTCAGTTCCCCAAATGCGTCAATTTTGCTTATTGACGAACCCATCCAAATGAAAGTAGGCTTCGTCACCAAACCATGCGCATACTAATTCGCATCATACCCCGCGGCCAAACGTGCTGTTTGAACGTCCTAACGTAAACCGTTGAGAAGTTATGATCATTTTATTTCATATGGATCAAAAATTGTCACCCTGTTCCAACATATGTGGAAACGTTATTGGTAACCACAGATTTTGCAATATATAAATAAATCTATTCCTTGTTAACGGAAGCAAAAAGAAAGATATGAACTAACTCACGTAAACAAAATAACTGTAATAACGGAATTTCAAGAGGCTTTCGTTTTGTCATCATTAGTTTTATTTTTATCAATTTGCTTTTATAACTATACATGTTGGTATGTCAATGTGATTTACTTACGCTTGTGGCTGTATGGGATACTCAAATGCCAATAAAAGTTTGAAAAACCATAATTTGAATTAGAACGGTAGCTTAAATCCCTCCTGTGGCATTGTGAGAGTAGAAAGAGACACTATAGAAGTATTCGTTCAATCTGGGTGGCTCCTAACTGGCTCCACACACACGTGTTTCGTGAAAAATGTGTTTCGAACTGAACAACTAATTTAACAATCTACATCAAAATTACAAGCAGTCGTCTGCGTGGTTGTTTTACTTCATAGAAGCACCAAAGATCTTTGCCCTTCAGACTTCTACCGTGGAATAACGATGACTGGCGGTTTTTATTTATGCGAATGATCGTTTTTGTATATGACTGGTCTTTAATGTGTCATAACCTGCCCCGTGGGGTAGCCGAGCGGTATAGGCGCCTTGTCATGGTTCCCGCGGCTCGTCCGTCGGAGGTTCGAGTCCTCCCTCGGGCATGGATGTGTGTGTTGTCCTTAGTGGAAGTTTGTTTAAGTTAGATTAAGTAGTGGGTAAGCTTAGGGACCGATGACCTCAGCAGTTTGGTCCCATGAGACCTTACCATAAATTTCCGATTTTTTTTGTCATAACCTACATTGTTTGGTGCACTTTGAGGTGAGTCATCTGAAGCGTCGGTGTATTGTGTACACAACTGATGAATGGGTTGGTAGGTCGAAGTTGAAGCGTTCTCATATAGATTTTCAGACTTCATTTAGGTGAAGATTGATGGTTCGCCTACAAGGTCCCTAATTTGGCGTGTACCAGTCGGCGTCTCGTATTGCGCGAAGGATTCTGCTCTGTAATGATCGCAGTTTGTTGAGATGAGCGTTTGTTGCCATCTGAAGATCTCTTCGTGTCTGTCAGCGGATTCCTGGGAGTGGGTGGTCAGCTCTACTTGGGCGCTTTCAAACTTCTAAGTTCCAACGTCTTACACACCGGTCATTGCAAGAAGAGAAATTTAGCAGACGGACTGTGTTTAATCTCACAGATAAACCACTGAGTGACGCTGGAGTGACGCTGCAATGTCAGTGTTAGAAAAGGGACTTAATTTTGCGCCTACTCCCAAGACCTTGCCCATTAAGGAGTTAATCAGTGCCGTTGAACAAGGTGTTTTAAAACTTCCGAATGATGCTGCTGAAGAAATAAGGCGAGAGGCTTGCAGATCAATAACCAGGATGCCTGAAGAAAGAAGAGCGCTCCGTTCTTTAAAAGAAGACAATGATATAGTAATTTTACCAGCTGACAAGTGCAACGCCACTGTTCTTCTGCCTGCTACATCTTATTTTGGCGAGATGATGGACCTACTACAGGATACAGCGTATCGTCGTCTCCAGAAAGATCCGACGGATGCCGTACAACGGAAGACACACGCTCTCCTCAAATCCAGCCAACCTCCTGACCATCTGAAGAAGAGTTTAAGAGAACGAACACCAGTTCCGCCACGACTTTATGGCTTGCCGAAGATACATAAAGAGAATGTTCCGCTTCGCCCTATCGTCAGTAATATAGGTGCCCCAACATAGCACCTAACTAAACATCTGGCTTCCGAGTCCCATGGTGGGGAAATGTTAACACCATATTCGAAACACAGAAGATTTTATACGGCGACTGAAGAACCTGCGCCTTGAATCTACCGCCTTACTAGTGAGTTTCGATGTGGTTTCTTTGTTCACACGGGTGCCTCTGATGGACTCATTACAAGTCATAGTAGCTAAGCTGGAAGAGGACGTCTTACACCTTTTTAAACACGTGCTTACCTCGACTTTTTATTTAACGACCAGTATTTTGAACAGACTGACGGTGTTGCAATGGGTAGCCCTGTCTCCCATAATAGCTAATCTTTTTATGGAAGATTTCGAGGACAAAACGCTTCAGACGGCGGTTTTGAAACCCAAATGTTTTTGGAGATATGTAGATGATACATTTGTGGTATGGCTGCATGGGACAGCAACGCTTCCCTCTTTTCTGGAACATCTGAACTCGCTCCATCCAAGCATTTGTTTCACCATGGAGGTAGAGAAAGATGTTGAGCTCCCGTTTCTGGATGTTTTGGTTTGTAGAAAAGGAGACGGCTCCGTGGGTCACTCTGTGTTCCGGAAGCCTACGCACACAGACTTGTATTTACAAGCTACGAGCTGTCATCATCCCTCACAGCGCAGCGGTGTATTACGGACGCTAGTGCATAGGGATAGGTGTGCTAATAGCAAACGCGTTTCAAATTTATCAAAATCTGTACATAACGTCGATCTGCAGAAAAAGCATTCGCCCACATTATACATAGCTGTTTGAGGTTCATGTTAATACATTCTGTGAAGAATGTTTGTGTTGCATTTTTACGTAAAGTGTTGCTAGAGTTGGAGGACGCAGGAAGTTCCACGGGCAAAGAGCGAATGTGTCTCGACATGGTGGAGCATACGAGTATACGGAAAAACTGTTCCTGGAAGGCGGGACGGGGATTTGAACCGACGACTTCCCGTGTACAAGTTTAGTGTGCAAACAACTAGCACAGCTCGTTCGGTATTTGGTGCGAGACACTGAGCATCACTCCAGAAGAATTGAAACCAGAGCCACTACAATGAATAACAAAAATAAAGACGCCAAAAGATAATTAACGTAGAGTAATGAAATTTCGGGAATACATTTGTCTAGCTAACGTTTTAAGTTGTTAATATTGCAAGATCACAGGTTAATGCAAGCGGTATGTCTTGGTGAAGTGCAAAGTGCTTTTACGACCATATTTGTGAAAATATGCGTTATATTTGCGTGTGCTTCACAACACCTCACCAGGATCCTGAGAAAAAAAGGGCTCGCCACACAAAAACATGACAAGCTACCTGTAATAAATAATACACAAGTGGTCCTAAAAAACCATGCAAACCGAGTGCAATGATTAAATAAAACAAAAACCTACTGATGACGGCACAGAGGTGCTGAAACATGTTTGGGAACATGGAAAAAAGGGTGTTTTGCATGTCTGGCAGACCTTACATTCAACAATACAGGGACGGTTAATGAAGTTTCTGGATGACGCTGGAGTTTCCATCCGACGATGTCCCGTATGTGCTCGATTGAAGACAGATTTGGTAATCGAGCAGGCCAAGGCAACATGTAGACATTCCATCAGTACGTTGAGTTACAACAGCAGTACCCTGCTGGAAAACATCCCCTGGAATGCTGTTCATGAATTGCAGCACAACAGGTAGAGTCACCAGAGTGACGTACAAAATTGCAGTCAGGATGGATGGGATAACCACGAGAGAGTTCCTGCTGTCATACGAAATCCCACTCCAGACCATAACTCCAGGTATAGGTCCAGAGTGTCTAGCATGCCGACAGGTTGGCTGCAGGCCCTCAACTCGCCTCCTCCTAACCAGCACACGACCCTTACTGGAACCGAAGCAGAACCAGCCTTCATCAGGAAACGCAACAGACCTCCACCCTGCCCTCCAACGGGCTCTCACTTGACAACACTGAAGTCGCAAATGGCGGTGGTTTGGGACAGTGAAATGCATGCTGCAGGGCGTCTGGCTCGGAGCTGTCCTTTAGGTAATCGATTTGTGACAGTTCGTTGTGTCATTGTGATGCCAATTGCTGCTCAAATTGCTGTTGCAGATGCAATTACGATGCGCCATAGCCATACGCCGATCACGATGGTCTTGTCTCTCAGTAGCACAACATGGCCCACTGGAGCCCGGTCTCCTTTCGACCGTCTATTACCCTTGTGGTAGGAAAGGACATGTGCAATCCGTATATTTGCCACAGAACAAACATCCGAATTCAGGCTACTCACAAAACTCTCGTCACAAGGCCCATGTGATTAATACAGTGTATTCCAAGTCTGCAACTAGCAAGCGTGCTGTTTCGTCACTGATACGTCAGTCAAACGAACTTTTTGTTCATTTATTTATTTGTGGGAAACTTGTGAAATTTCAGTTGGACACGGGTGCCTCTGTCACATTGCTAAATCGCCACACATATGAACTGTTAGGCTCCCCACGCCTGTCTAAAACTAGCACACAACTAAAGGCTTATAATGGTCAAGGCATTCCTGTTCTCAAGTGTACTTTGCCTGCAATGTATCACTGGCATACGCGAACAATGACATTTACAGTGCTACATTTTCGTGAGTGTGAGAACATATTTGGACTTGACTCTTTGGCTTCAAAATTCAGGACAATGTGTTAGTAGTGTCTGCATTCAATGTAAAAGACAAGATAGCTAGCTTGCTAAAAGAATTATCGGAACCCTTTTCTGAAGGCTCTGGCAAAGCTAACAATTTTGTTGCACATATTACGCTGAAAGACAATGCTCAGGCGAAATTTTGCCGAGCAGAACTCTTCACATTACATTGCGGGACAAAGTCGCGACTGAACTTAAAGAATTGCAAGATGGCGGAGTTAAAAATGGTTCAAATGGCTCTGAGCACTATGGGACTTAGCTTCTGAGGTCATCAGTCCCCTATAACTTAGAACTACTTAAACCTAACTAACCTAAAGACATCACACACATCCATGCCCGAGGCAGGATTCGAACCTGCGACCGTAGCGATCGCGCGGTTCCAGACTGTAGCGCCTAGCGGAGTTTCTGCTCCCATATCAGATAGTCAATGGGCAAGTTCACTGGTTTTGCTCCCCAAACCTTCAGGTCGAATTCGCCTCTGTGTAGACTTTAAATCTACAGTCCAGACTGTATACCAATTAGGTTCCTTTCGGAGTATGCTGATGCATTAGGTCCATACTTAATCATATACAACCGTTCGCTCGACGAAAGATCCGTATCCAAAGACTGGAAAGTTGCACAGGTCACACCAATATTCAAGAAAGGTAGTAGGAGTAATCCACTAAATTACACGCCCATATCGTTAACGACGATATGCAGCAGGATTTTTGAACATATATTGTGTTCGAACATTATGAATTACCTGTAAGGAAACGGTCTATTGACACACAGTCAACATGGGTTTAGAAAACATCGTTCCTGTGAAACACAACTAGCTCTTTATTCACATGAAGTGCTGAGTGCTATTGACAAGGGATTTCAGATCGAGCCCGTATTCCTGGATTTCCGGAAGGCTTTTTATTCTGTATCACACAAGCGGCTCGTAGTGAAATTGCGTGCTTATGGAATATCGTCTCAGTTATGTGGCTGGATTTGCGATTTCCTGTCAGAGAGGTCACAGTTCGTAGTAACTGACGGAAAGTCATCGAGTAAAACAGAAGTGATTTCAGGTGTTCCCCAAGGTAGTGTTATAGGCTCTTTGCTGTTCCTTATCTATATTAACGATTTTGGAGACAATCCGAGCAGCCATCTTCGGTTTTTTGCAGATGACGCTGTCGTTTATCGACTAATAAAGTCATCTGAAGATCAAAACAAATTGCAAAACGATTTAGAAAAATTATCTGAATGGTGCGAAAAGGGGCAGTTGACCCTAAATAACGAAAAGTGTGAGGTCATCCACATGAGTGCTAAAAGGAAGTCGTTCAACTTCCGTTACATGATAAATCTGTCTAATCTAAAAGCCGTAAATTCTACTAAATACCTAGGAATTACAATTGCTAACAACTTAAATAGGAAAGAACACACAGAAAATGTTGTGGGGAAGGCTAACGAAAGGCTGCGTTTTATTGGCAGGACACTTAAAAAATGTAACAGACCTACTGAGGAGACTGCCTACACTACGCTTGTCCGTCGTCTTTTAGAATACTGTTGCGCGGTGTGGGATTCTTACCACATAGGACTGACGGAGTACATCGAAAAAGTTCAAAGAAAGGCAGCACGTTTTCTATTATCGCGATATATGGGAGAGAGTCACAGAAATGATACAGGATTTGGGTTGGAAATCATTAAAAGAAAGGCGTTTTTCGTTGCGACGGAAACTTTTCACGAAATTCCAATCACCAACTTTCTCCTCCGAATGCGAAAATATTTTGCTGACACCGACCTACATAGGGAGGAACGATCACCACGCTAGAATAAGGGAAATCAGAGCTCGTACGGAAAGATATAGGTGTTCATTCTTTCCGCGCGCTGTACGAGATTGGAATAACAGAATTCTGAAGGTGGTTCGATGAACCCTCTGCCAGGCACTTAAATGTGATTTGCAGAGTATCCATGTAGATGAACACAAACTGTCACTGATACTTATCCATTGGCACGCTCAGAGAATCTCTTTGACAATTTAGGCGCTGGACGCTATTTTTCCAAAACTGATTCGCGCGACGCATACCTTCAAATACCGCTCGATGAGGAATCTCAAAGTGTGTAGTGAATACTCACTTGGGCTTGTTCAAATATTTGCGTTTGCCTTTTGACAGTGCTGCCGCATCCGCCATTTTCCAACGGTATTTGGAATAGCTGACTGCGCAAATGCCAAACTGTTCAAACTATTTGGACGATATTGTAGTAGCACGTCGTACACCTGAAGATGATGTTGCAAATTACGTGCTTTGTTGTGTGTGTTGTCTGATGCAGGACTAAAGTGTAGACTGGACAAGTGTGATTTTTTTAAAACCTGAGTTGCGGTATCTTGGTCACTCATAAACAGTCAAGGTGTACATCCTCTGCAGTCATATTTGTTAGGCATTCAAGACTTGCCCGTTCCTCGCAGTATCATAGAATTGCCCTCAGTTCTAGGGAAAATGAACTGTTATATTCGGTTCGTGCCGAATGCTGCACAAATCGCGGCTCCATTGCGTCGCAAGAATGTCCCCTTTGTTTGGACAGATGAGAGCCAAGTAGCTTTTGAAAAGCTTAAAGATCCATTGCTCAGTGATCGATGCTTAGTTCACTTTGCTCCTGAAAAACCAGTTGTACTGCAAGATTACGCTTACTCATACGGAATTGGTGCAGTGTTTTCGCACATGATTAGTGATAAAGACAGACCTATTCGCATCAAAAGTGTTGTCCAAAGCTCAGTGCAACTATTTGCAAATTGAAAAAGAGGCTTTGGCTGTTGTGTATGGTGTCCCCAAATTCCACCACTATTTGTATGGCAGAAAATTGTACTTAGTCATGGATCACGAGCATGGATCACATCTGTTACTTACTCGCGATAAGTTTGTTCAGACCGATTTTTTTGCAATTAAAGAACTGATGCCTAGCTACTACCACATTCAGTTGTTGGTCATAATTTGTTAGGGCCTGTAACACCTGATCGTATCCAAGTTCACTGAGTGGCTATAGGAAAAAGTTTTTGAATGAGGCGGAACGCTGCACTTCCTATCGTTGATAATAGATAGGAAAGTTTCACAGTACTTGGTACATTATGAGCGACGATGTGCGCCTCAAACTGTGATAACCACTCGAGCCATTCCTCTTCTTAGTCACAAAATTGTCGAAAAGGTGGTGTAGCTGCTGTAGTTGGCGGTGCTTGTTCTGGCGGGAGCGCAACGTTGGCCAATAGCTTATACACGGTGTTCAGCAAGGTGGCGATTTGCTGAGTCTGAAACTGAAACATCTGCATTAGCTGTGTTGCATCTAACGCTTGCAGCTGTGTCGCCTGAGCAGGGGGCGGGACAGGGTTGGTGGGGTGTTTGGAGTCACAAAGGCAAAAAATATACAAGGCATACGACAAAAATCAAAGGAATTTTCTGCAACGCGCACCTGAAAACACTTATTAGCAATAACAAGAAACTGTAAAAGCCATATGCGCCCCTGGAAAGCAAAGACAAGAGAGAATTAATGCGCCATTACATAAAAAATAACAGAAGTCCGTGGCCGGCAGGCACTTAGCTTCTTTGTAACACCTCATCGCCAGTAGTGGGGTCTTGCCCACTCGTCGCTAATAGGGTGCCTAGAGAATGTTGCGTTCTCGGAATGCTGTACAACAATTCAAACAAATAACATTAGTAGTTTTATTTCCTGAAAGCAAATTGACAGTACTTAACTTGACTATAGCAAATGTCGCTAGCGAGAGGCGACACGAAAGCAGTACAGTTCTTGCTATACACAGAGTCCAAGGAAACACTCGATACGAATCACGACAATCTGATAGCGTAGCACTAATCACGTTGCAAACTCGGGCCGATCAAAGCGGCCGGGGCTAGCAGAAGCGTCGCCTTTATTCACATTTTGTAGGTGGCGCGCCTGGCGCGGCGCGGTTCAATTCCGCGTACGATTGGTCGCCGTTTCCACACCGCCTTCTCTGGTCTTGCGTTCCTCAACTTCGTTCCGGCGTTTGTAGTTACGCCAGAACAGGTCTCTCCTTGGGAGAAATTATTTGTCGCCTGAATGACTATACCGAGTAATAAATATGTAGATATGAAGAATAAATATGTAGATATGAAGAATAAACATGGAGAATGTTAATAACGTTTGTCTCATTTAAAAATCTTTAAGAGCTTTCACATAAAAAGTTCGGAGACATTACTTTTCAGCACGCCATCGCATATGATATCACCTATTTTTTAAATCTGATTGCTTTCTTCCACCCTCGCATCGGAGATCACTATTGTTCATTTGGGTATTGGCACTATATTCGAAAGTATCCGCTTCCACTTATGTTGTGTTAGGGGTTTTCACTGCCAGAACTTGGATTTCGATGGTAGGAAAGGTGATGGCACAAAGTTTTTGATTAACAGATTTTGCACCAAAATCCTGGATCGAATACCAAACCTGACGGCTGAGTATTATGGTGTGAGGCCATGTGACACTGTGGATGGCGATCCGTCTGTCGGGTGGGGACCCTAAGCTTGGTGTTTCCTGAGAGGAGCATCCTTGACAACAAACACGACAAATACTGCTAAAGCACGCTCCACACCCATCCAGACCATACAGATACACTCCTGAAACGTCGCAACAAGTTATACGAAGCCAGGCCAAAAGCACAACTACTAGAAGTTGCCCAGGACTGAGAGGCGAGAATCTCGCATTGGCCCTAATGTCTATTTCCTGGGTGTGGGATTGACTTCCGAAACTTTCCAGTGTTGCATTGATTAATGAAGCCTTCAACAGAGCGCAAACGTTCTTTCACACAACATTAACCAGTAATTTCCAGAACTGCGTCGCACATTGCGACTTACAACAAGCATGAGAATATGTGAATATTCATCACAAATCAAACACATTGTCTGAAAAATGTGAAGCCCCAGGAGGTGAGGAGGAAAGAAAATGAAATTTCGTTCCTCCCTCCCTTCTTCTGGCTTTCTGATTCGGTTAGCAAGTGTGCCATAAGACACTGTATTCTCTCTTGAGGCAAGCTGGTCCACAACTGTTGTAACCGGTCTTTGATATTCTCGATACTAGCACGGGGACGGAGTAGACGTCTGAGCTACTTCCACATATACTCTATCAATGACGGATCTAAGGATTTTGCTGGCAACGGTAGCACCTCAGTATCATGCAAACGGTTCATAGAGGCTCGTGCCATGTGTGGACGAACATTGTCGTGTTGGAAAATGGCACAACGATACTGTCACGCGAAAGGTTATACATGAGGACTCAAGATGTCCCTGATTTACCGTTGCGCCGCCAGAATTCCCTTAGTCGCTAACAGCTGAAGTTATACCCGATGGCGGCCCACACCACGACATCAGGAGTAATACCGCTGCTCCTCTTTAAAACACGGGAAGAATGGAACCTTTCCTCAGGTCGCGCCATACTCGCCAACTATGGTCGTACAAGGTAGTTGCGGGACCGGGATTCATGACTGAACACAATGCGACACCATTCGTCGGCAGTCCATGCTTCCCTGTCACGGCATTACTGCAAATGCACAAGCATGTCTTGTGGAGTTAACGGCAGTCTAAGCCTTCCGTACTCCGGCTGCTGCTAGCCTCTAGCAAATGCAGTATGCCACCGAACGTTGTGGGTAGACCCTTAAGTATTCTGAGACGGTAGGCGCAGATGTGAAAGTCATACGATGTGCTTGATGCACGATACGGCGATCCTCCATTGTTGTGGTCAGATGTGTTAGACTGAACCTTGGCGATGTGTGTGCATGACCTCACGTACTCACGCAGTCCAACATCGGGCCACTGTCGCATCGGAATTGCGCAGGAATTTGCATACTATGGACCAGACGAGCAAATGGAGACCCATAATGCTTTGTCTTGTGTTGACAACGGTGTCTGACACGAGTGTACTTCATCTTCATGTCCTTCACAGTGATCACTCAACATCTGACGCATTTTACGCCTCTTGTATATCCTACGAGGCCTAGTAGCAACAGCCGTCCGAGGTGGCCGAGCGGTTCTCGGCGCTACAGTATGGAACCGCGCGACCGCTACGGTCGCAGGTTCGAATCCTGCTTCGGGCATGGATGTGTGTGGTTAGTTAGGTTAGTTAGGTTTAAGTAGTTCTAAGTTCTAGGGGACTGATGACCTCAGAAGTTGAGTCCCATAGTGCTCAGAGCCATTTGAACCATTTTGAACCTAGTAGCAACGCTAAACATGAACAACTCTACAGTACTGTGGTAGCCATTCTACTTTCCCTACAGAATTACGACTGTTTAGATGCCCGCCAATGGCGTGTACGTGTACGAAATTACATTGACGTCCGACCACGTCTTATGGGTGGATAACTTTTTTTGTCAGGCAGTGTAGTTATCTTCGTATTCTTTGAGACGTTGATTCAGTTGTTGAGAGTGTGTCAGCAGCTGCCAGTGCTACAACTCGCAACCGAACGAACAAATATGTAACTTTCTTGAGGCACTGACGTCGTTATGTCAGATCCTACACTACCATCTGTCACCCGGCTAACGTATACACTTATTTGACGCGTGCTGTAGTGTAACGTGCAACGCTCTAGCTTGCGATACAGGGAGTTAAGTCCAACATCAATCGAACACGAGCACAAATTAACGACTTTGGATTGGTACGTTGACCAGCTTGTGCGTTATTTTTTAGGCGGTTTCCCACGCTTCTTGGAGCAAATATAGGGCTGGTCTCCAAATTCCGTTGCAGAGAAACACGATCAGTTAAGACTAGAGTTGTAAAACTATCGTGGGCTACCGTAGACTATCATAAGAAAGCGTAGAGTACGGTAGTTTTCCTAGTAGCTTTGGCCAGTTAAGGTCGCACCCGCGTTACTTGTACCTTAGGCGTGTTGCACACCTATCGCACGTTACTTCGTAACGATTGCTTTCTTTTACATATACGACGAGTGTCTTACTAGATTCCCCTAATAACCGGTGAACCGTCTATAAACTGAGTGAGAATATACAGGGCCAGGTAACCTATGGAACATTTTTGTTCTGTGTTGTTATCCTCCTATCTGTTACTTAAAAATAAACAGTAAGTTATAGCAAAATTAAAATTTTAAATATTTTATACAAGTTTTATTTGAAAATTGTTGATTTGTAACGCGAAACCGAGGATGTTGTAGTAAAAATAAAGAAAACAATACATGTTTATCACATACCGCTAGAAAATGCAATTTCTTCAACAAAAAGGCAAAATAAAATAAAAAAACCGCAAAACAAAATATATCAGACATCACTTCAATACTTCGTGGAACTTGAGCAAAACATGTTTCTGTCACTTATAAACGACTTTCACATTTATCAATAATAAAATGAAATTCTTGCCTTTGATCATAATGAAGAACGGCCTACTGAGCACAAAATAACGATAGTATTGCATGTAAACTGTACTTTTAAGGAAAGTAATTGCTTTGGTTACAAAAAAATGGTTCAAATGGCTCTGAGCACTATGGGACTTAACATCTGAGGTCATCAGTCCCCTAGATCTTAGAACTACTTAAACCTAACTAACCTAAGTACATCACAGACATCCATTCCCGAAGCAGGATTCGAACCTGCGACCGTAGCGGTCGCGCGGTTCCGGACTGAAGCGCCTAGAACCGCTCGGCCGTCATGGCCGGCTTTGGTTACATAAAAGCGCAGAAGTTACGCTATCAACCAATTTTTATTACTTATAAAATTCAATTTATATTCTGTAAGGATATAAAACACACTATGCACCAACATTGAATGATGTGCTTTCCTAGTTATGAGCAAAACAAACAAAACAAAACAAAACAAAGAAAGGTCGTCGGCTCCCAGTTTTCTGTTATGCATTCATTTTCGTTTCTTTCCCTATCAATGCTATCAGTACTACCGGTAATCCTACGCTTTACTACGTCATTTACGTAGTGTACCAAAACTACCGAACTGTAGTTTTGATACAGTACAACTCTTGTTAAGACACAGTATCACACAAAGTTTACATATTTCACAGACAGTACGCTCCACTTCTCTCGCTTGAGTCACCTTGACGACTTGGCGCCAGGCAGGACATCTGACCACAAAGTTAAATAATGAAATAAAAATTGTCAAATACTGAAAAAGCAGACGCCGTACTAGACGGAATAAACGCTAGGGAAAAGAAAGATTTTCTGATATACAGTTGAGGTTGATAAACGAAACCTACAGCCACGCAAGCTTCGAACCCCAGTAACAGTAAATAGATACAGTACATTTTAATGTATACGGTGAAAATTGTCGAACCTCGTTCAAGAACTACGCCACCAGTCAAAGTCACTTACTGAAACTACAGAGAAGCTACAACGAGAGGATTGTATCTAGATTCGAACACGGCTCCCCACGAATACGGTCCAGTGACAGGTCATCAAGCCACCTCGCTCAGCATTTGTCGAAGTTTAAGTTATTGACGCAGGAGCGTATCAGCAGCCTGGGGCCAAATTTCCACCCTAGAGAGCAGGAAACAGCCCTGAAAGCCTCTCATGAGAAGTTCAGGAACAGCAATTGTCGCTGCACACAAAAGCTTCAGATGCGGGGCGGATGCTGAATAGCCTGCGGAACTTATCTGGGTTAATGGGGCAGCCGGCGGCCGATCAATAGACGGACCTCTGGGCGTGGCGGCGCCACCGGGTATCAGCATCACGTACACACTACGAGACTACGTTCTTCTACTTTCACTTGATGCAGGTTTCAGACAGAACTCAGATCCTCGTGACACAATGACCATCGTTACTATGTCGTTATGACACATCCTGTGAGTCTTTTTACTTATACTTAGTTCAAATATAAAAAACTACAATTTCAAAACAAACAAAATACTTATTAGAGTACATAGTTTCAAAAGGATCGTCTTTCCCTAAATAACAAGCCGCTTTCAGCTCAAAAATGGTTCAAATGGCTCTGAGCACTATGGGACTTAACATCTGAGGTCATCAGTCCCCTAGAACTTAAACCTAACTAACCTAAGGAAATCACACACATCCATGCCCGAGGCAGGATTCGAACCTGCGACCGTAGCAATCGCGCGGTTCCGGACCGCTTTCAGTGTGAGAAAAATAAACAAATTGCACAATTTAAAACTCGCTAATTCTAAAGTGAGATAAAATATAAAATCATACGACAGCAAAACTTAATATCTGGTACAAATACATCCACAAGTCATGTACAGTGCAAAAGTAAGTGGTACTTTGAACCAAAGTTAGTCTACGTCATATTCCAGTTGCGTATGAATCGAGATATAAATGACTGCTTGTACGAGTATGTCACCAAACACGCACGAATCTTTGTTATCTTATTCGTATGATTACTGTACGAGATACATGACGGAGGTTGTAGGGTTGTTGCTCAATCTACAGGAAGTAGATAAAAATATGAAAATACTGCGAGAATAGCATGCCTGAACTCAAGTGCATATGGCAGCCAAGCCTAAAGTTTGCACTGTTGTATTCGACCACGAACGGCACCTGTGCAGCGTTCTCAGTATGCTGAAAGTGTTACTCATGTTCAGAACATTGTTATCTGTCATTTTGAATGCATTATGTCGGAGCTCAGTGCATTCGAACGTGGGCAAATTGTTGGTGCTCTTAATGTGGGTGATTCTGTAACCAGCGAAAGACGAAGTGTTCGGTGTTTCACGAGCATCGTGGCCGAGCGGTTCTGGGCACTTCAGTCCGGAACCTCGCGGCTGCTACGGTCGCAGGTTCGAATCCTGTCTGGGGCGTCGATGTGTGTGATGTCCTTAGGTTAGTTAGGTTTAAGTAGTTCTAAGTTCTAGGGGACTGATGACCTCAGCAGTTAAGTCCCATAGTGCTCAGAGCCATTTCACGAGGCACCGTATCCGAAATTTATAGCGCATACACGGAAAGCGAAAGAGCGTCACCCGCCAAGTCACAACGCGGACGATAGTGTGTGTTGAGTGATGGCGACAGACGGTCTTTGAAGACGACTGTGCCGGCCGCGGTGGTCTCGCGGTTCTAGGCGCGCAGTCCGGAACCGCGCGACTGCTACGGCCGCAGGTTCGAATCCTGCCTCGGGCATGGATGTGTGTGATGTCCTTAAGTTAGTTAGGTTTAACTAGTTCTAAGTTCTAGGGTACTGATGACCTAAGATGTTAAGTCCCATAGTGCTCAGAGCCATTTGAACCATTTTTTTGAAGACGACTGTAACGGAAAAGAAAGGACGACAGCTGCAAAAGTCGCTGCAGAAGAGATTGTAGCACTCGTGAAGCCCGTCAGCACAATAACAACACGAGGAGAGTTCCTTAAGCAGGGAATTGCAGAGCGAAATGGAATTTTAGAACCACTTATCAGTGATGCAAATGCCTGTAACAGGAAAGCATAATGCCGAAACCACAAAATCGGAACTATGGAAGAATGTAATTTGTTTGTATGAGTCTTATTTCGTACTGTTTCCAACTTCTGGTCGAGTTTACATCCCAAGAGTGAAACATGGCGGGGTTCGGTGATGAATTGGGCAGTCATATCGTGTTATTCTATGGCCGCCATTATTACTACAGAACTTTGCATTACTGCCAAGGATTATGTGACAATTTTGGCAGATCAGGCCCATCCCATGGTACAATAATTGTTCTCCAATGGTGATGCTGTAGTCCAACAGGACATCACCTCTCTTACACAGCTCTCATCGTCCAGGAATCTTTTTGTGAGCAGAAGGATGAATTGTCGAATCTCAGCTGGCTACCAAAATCGTCAGATATCAATATTATTTAGCCTTTGTGGTGTGCTTTTGGAAGAAGAGTGCATGACTGCTCTCCATCTCCATCACCGGTACCGGAACTCCCCACCGTTTTGTAGGAAGAATGGTACAAGTGTCTTTTGAAAACCACACATGACCTGCGTTTATCCATTCCGATACGGCTGGAAGCTGTTGTGAACGCCAACGGTTTTCCTGCACCATATTAAGCATGGTAATATTTTGTATCTTCGGTGTTTTCCTACTTTTGTCTACCCTCCTCCACCTCAAATATCAGTTCTCTCAATAGGGTTATTTATAAGTACCTCTGTGGTTTCAGAAGACGACTGCATGAAAACTAAAACACATACAGGAAATAAACACGTATCATTGGATAGAACATCTCTCCAAGTTTTTTCCTCACATTACAGGTGCTCAACACGGGCACAATTTGTGACGCAGCAAACGTCAATACGTGTAGCCAATTCATTGAATTCGCTGACCCGAATTGACTGCGATACGGCCACAGCAGCCCGCTTCGGAAATTTGTTTATTGGGCTGCCTATCTGCAGACGCGAATTAAATCCATGCGCCTCACAGAGCGGGTGATTTATCTACGAGGACGTGCTGAAAAGTAAAGCTTCCGATTTTTTAACGTGAAAGCTCTTAAATCTTTATAAATAAATAATACTTAACTAACATCCTCCATCTTTATTCTTTGTCTACATATTTATTTCTCAACATAGTCATCCTGGCGACGAGCACATTTCTCCCAACGAGAGACTAGTTTGTTGATACAGCCATTCTCGAATGTTTGATTTAGTCAATGGAGCCGCAACCTCACCTCTGCTTGCATCACTTCATCGCTATCAAAGCGAAGTCCTCGAAGACGTTCTTTAAAGTTTGGAAACAGGTGAAAATCGTATGAGGCCAAGTCGGTACTGTATGGATGATGATTGAGGACAGTGAATCCAAGGAGCTGGATTGTTGCAGATGTTGTAGTGCTCGTGTGGGGTCTGGCATTGTCATGGTGAAGGAGTGGGTGCTCCATCTGCGGAAGTACTCTTCGAATTCGTGCCTTCATTTGCCCTGAGGGTCTCGCAGCTCCTTGCAGAGTTTACGGTGTGCCTTTACGCATAAATTCCAAATTCACCACACCTTGAATATCCCAGAACATTGTGAACGTTCTTGGCGTCCGCAATCCTTTTGTGGCGGAACTCCTTTGAAGCTCTCTTGCTTTCGAGCACGAACAACCCAATGTCGCACATTACTGATGTCAATACAATCACCGGAGACAGTTCTCATTCCTCTATGGATTTTAATTGGAGACACGTTTTCCGCGGTTAGGAACTCGATTACAGCAAGCTTTCTGTCGGCCACCGACGTAGTCAAGTAACTCACCGCCATGTTGCACACTACACTTCCGAGCCCTCTAGCGCCAGAGGGTTGCCGCTTGAGCAGGTGAATCGGGAAAGTCGATCGAGTAATATTCAACTGCTATTGAGAACAGAATAAAAAATTAAGAGGCATTACTTTTCAGCACTCTCTCTTCCATGTTGTGAGACACCTGTCCCACAGTGCAACTACGCAACGGCTCGTATTACACATGGAAATTTGGAGAGATACCCTGTTCACTGATATGAGTCTTTCCTCTGTACGCCATGTAGTTTTTGCGCAGTCGCCTTCTGAAACCTCGGATGCGCTTACGATTAACCCCGTATTTATCAAATGTGATTTCAAGAGAACAGTGTCGCCTTTCTGTCAACAATTATCATTAAAATTCCATAGGGAACTGTGTTACCCTTTCATAAGGCTACAACGACCTGTTAAATCCCAGGAGCGCATCTTTGAAGTCCTTTGACCACTGACAGAGCACTTGATGTTGACGTTACACATCGAGGCAGCACTCTGAAATCGATCGCATTAGCGCCTCGTGTGTGGCCTCCTTTGCAGATGCACTTCAGCTCCTGAGAATCCTCCTAGTAAGTCCTATATTCACCTTTTCTACTACTGATAACAGGAACTCGTTCCATTTCATATTGCCTAGTAGTATTACGAGTAGATATTTAAACAGTGTAATAGGCCCCAGAAGCTTACCACGAATAAGGCAATTGGAAACTATTCGTTTCTTTCTTTTTTTGTTATGACAATTATCTTCCAGTTACCCACATCTAAACAGATACGCCACTCGATACATCAAGTCGGAAAACTGTCTGACAGATCACGGTGACTCCTAATTTGATTTATATTTCACTGGAAATCAGTTTTTCAAGAAACACATTTTGCACCGTTTTCGCTGCTGATATGAAATGAAAGTTGCCCTAAAAATATAAATCATATGTTATTTTTCGCATTGTTCCTGCACATTGTCCTGTGTGGTGTGCAGATGTGAAATTTTGTGCAACGCGACTAGACGTTCCTCTGTTACTGCTTCCGATGGTCTGCAAGACGAACTGTAGGCTCCGCCGACAGAAAGCATTCGAAATATTACTGCAATTTCACAGACAAATGAATCTATTATTTTATTTGTAATGTTCTTTACAAATTAGTAAGAAGTATACGCAATAAATACAAGATTTACAACACGTCAAAATTTATTCCTTACAATAATGTAAAAATAAAAAAAGCCATTCTTGTTCATTATGAACAACTAACATATTAGGATCGAAATTTAAGAGCCTTGAGAGTTGCAAAGATACTTTTAAGTTGGAGAGAAATTCCGTTTTATACAAGCCACTCTTTGTTTATTTTTGCTTTGTCCAAACATTTTTCAGCACTTTCTGTGCTTTTTTCAGTGGTTTTTTGTTGGGGGACAAGAAAGGAGCCTCCACGAAGAGTATGTGAATGCAATACACATACTCGGGCGTCCCCTGGGCGGTTGTATACCGGCTGATCCTTTCACTCCAGAAGCAACGTGACAATCCTACAGAAAAGGATTGTATCAGGCCCAGCACTGACGATTATCTCTGTAAATATTGAAGGCCTGTCTGCATGAAAAGAACGTCTACTACAAGACCTCTGTCAGAAAGAGAAATGTCACGTCCTGTGTCTACAAGAAACTCACCGAGATGGCACACTCAAAAGACCCAAGATAAACGGCATGCGACTAGTAGCTGAAAGGTCACACCGTCAGTATGGCAGCGCAATCTTTACCAGGCCAAACATACAGATCCTTTCAAGCAGTATAAACGACATCAATGATACTGAAGTGCTAACCATTGAACTTAGTGACTGCACTGTTACATCAGTGTACAAACCACCAACTGTGGACTTTTCCAGCTCCAACTTAAACAATTTTAATAAAGATAGAATTAATTTTGTAATCGGTGATTTCAACAGCCACAGTACGCAGTGGGGCTGCCAAGAAGACGACGACAATGGCACGGCTGTGATCTGCTGGGCCGAGCTAAACAACCTAAAACTGATACATGACAATAAACTGCCTGCTTCCTACAACAGTGGCAGATGGGGGAGAGGTTATAACTCGGACCTCATCTTCTTTAGCCATCAAGTAACGTCCCAATGCTCAAAAGGAGTTTGCTCACCAATACCAAACACCCAGCACCGTCCAATAATGTGCCAGATCACATCTGTTGTTAAACCCCATAGCGTACCTTTTCGCCGTAGGTACAATTTTAAGAAAGTAGAATGGTCAACCTTTCAAAACCTCATGGAAGATTCTGTAAACAACCTACCACCTGAACCAAGATTCTATGACAATTTCGTGAAGGCTGTGCAGTGGTGTTCCAAGCAATCGATCCCTAGAGGATGCAGAAGCAATTATGTTGAAGGCCTTACGCCAGAATTAGAGGATCAGTTGCAGCAATACCTGACACTGTTTGACGCAAACCCTCTATCCGCGGAAACTATCACTGCGGGCGAGCAGCTAACCGAGTCACTAGCTAAAACCAGGAGAGAGAAATGGCTGAGGACAATAGAGGAATTGGACATGAAAAGGAGCAGTCAGAAAGCCTGGACACTCCTTAAACGTCTCAACAATGACCCGACTTTCTCTCCAGGACATGCTCCCGTCACAGCCGACCAAATAGCCCACCAGCTTCTCAAGAATGGGAAACCCGACACCAAAATCAGGAAGTCGGAGACCAAAATAGACAGGATTGAACACCAAGAAAATTCAAATCTGGCCACCCCTCTCACAATGGCAGATCTGGACAAAGCCATAGCGAAATGCAAGCTAAGGAAGCCCCGGGCCTGGACGGGATTTTTGTTGAACAGATTAAACACTTTGGTCCCAACGTTAAACAATGGCTACTGAAACTGTTTAACAATTGCATGGAAACAGGTCAGATTCCCACAATCTGGAGGAAGGCTAAAGTTATTGCCATTTTAAAACCAGGCAAAAATGCTGATGACCCCAGAAATTTCCGACCCGTATCACTTCTCTGCCATATCTTTAAAATCTTTGAAAGAATACTCCAGGATCGCCTCTCCAGTGCCATAGTACCCTACCTAATCCCCCAACAAGCAGGTTTCCGCCCAGGGAAAAGCACTACATCTCAGGTAATTAACCTCACGCAGCTGATTGAAGACGGCTATGAGAACCGGAAAATAACCGGTGTCGCCTTTATAGACTTGACAGCCGCATATGACACCGTCAACTTACGTCTGCTAATGAAGAAGCTGTATGCCATTACCAGGGACTTTAAATTCACATCCACAGTTAGAAGTCTGTTAGAGAACCGTAGGTTCTCTGTGGAATTCCAAGGGATGCATAGCAGGTGGCGGGCCCAGAAAAATGGTCTCCCTCAGGGCAGCGTACTGGCACCCTTACTTTTTAACATATACACCAACGATCAACCACTGCCAGCTGGTACGGAAAGCTATATCTACGCCGATGACCGTGCTATGGCCGTACAGGGTGACTGCTTTGAGGATGTTGAGACAAAGCTCACGGATGTGCTAGACATGCTCTGTCTGTACTACGCCGACAATCAACTCAAGCCGAACCCTAGCAAAACACAAGTTTGCGCCTTCCATCTCCGTAACAAGCAGGCATCCCGTAAGCTGCGTGTCTTCTGGAAGGACACACTCCTCGAACACTGCGCTAAACCCAAATACCTAGGAGTAACCCTAGACAGGGCTCTGACGTATAAACAGCACTGTATTAACATCAAAATGAAGGTGAGCGGCAGAAATAATATTCTTCGGAAAATAACGAACTCCTCCTGGGGCGCAAAGCCAGAGGTAGTGAGGACCACAGCACTAGCAGTTTGCTTCCCAGCAGGCGAATATGCAAGCAGTGTCTGGTACAACTCTACCCACGCTAAACAGGTCGACATTGCTCTGAACGAGACCTGCAGGCTCATCACTGGATGTCTGAAACCGACGCCAACAGACAAGCTCTACCATCTTGCTGGGATTGCACCTCCTGCAGTGCGAAGAGAAGCGGCAGCCTATAGTGAAAGAGCGAGGGCTGAGATGGCAGAGAGCCACCCCCTCCACAAAACTCAGCCAGCCACCAAACGCTTGAAATCTAGACGCAGTTTTCTCAGAGCAACCGAAGATTTTAGCGACCAACCTGGATCTAGGGTGGAGAGATGGAAGCGGTCGGGAAAAGGGCACTGGATGGAACCAAAGGAAGAATTGGCACCAGGTTACGATGAGGACTGGGTGGTCTGGAGATCACTAAACAGGCTACGCACCAACACTGCACGGTCAAGAGATAACCTTCTGAAGTGGGGATATTCTACTACATCTAATCTCTGCGACTGTGGAGAGGTGCAGACGACCCAGCACATGTATAACTGCCCTGAATGTCCTTCACACTGCACTTTAGAGGATCTGATGTTGGCAACCCCAAATGCTGTCGACGTAGCCCGCTTATGGGCCAAATGCCTATAACATTTTGTTTCTGTGCACACATATTTGTATATATATTTATATACATTTTCATATGCCTGTAATTAATTTTTTTTCTGTGTGCTATTCATTTTTTTATATTCCTGTATCCATGGTGCTTCTGACACGAATAAAAAAAAGTGGTTTCTTGTTTATTATTATGTCTGAAAATTATTGTAACATTGTAACGTCTTGTGCAGTATACATGGAACTCGGCCTGATGTCATTTATGCAGTCTGCCTCACAGACTGTCCGCCCCGATAGCTGAGTGGTCAGTGTGACGTATTGCCATCCTACGAGCCCGGGTTCGATTCCCGGCTGAGTCGGGGATTTTCTCCGCTCAGGGACTGGGTGTTGTGCTGTCTTCATCATCATTTCATCCCCATCCGGCGCGCAGATCGCCCAATGTGGCGTCGAATGTAATAAAACCTGCACCAAGGCGGCCGCACCTGCCCCGCAAGGGGCCTCCCGGCCAATGACGCCAAATGCTCATTTCATTTCATTTCTCACAGACTTTGTGACGGACGTCTAGAGGTGATACACGAAGTTATGTGGATCAAATTTAGTACGAGGCCAAATGTTCGCTGATGCTTCCCAGCGACGCTAGGCATCCTTTAGTATTTGTCGGCCTTGGTACGACGAGATTCCACCCAACTAGCACGGTCTACTAAGCAGGTGTGCAGCATTCTACCTACTCTTGTAAACTGATAGAGTGATTTTCAACAAGAATACTATAAGAATTAGTGTCTCTAAGGGGAGAAAAATATTTTAGAAACTAGTCAGAAAATTCAAATTTGCTCGATCTATGGCCTTTCACGCGAAGCACATGACTGGAAGGTAGGCAACACACACTGCATAAGAACGCAGCAGAGGAGTGATAACTAGGCGTTCAATTTTACTTTGGTTAATACACTGCCTAGTCACATTAATGTGATCAGCTGTCAAAAGCGTGAATAACCACCTTTTGCAGCGCGGATTGCTGTGAGACGTGGAGGAAGAGAGTCAGTGAGGTTCTGCAAGGTGCCGATAAGGATATGCAGCCACGCCGATTCCAATACCGTGACCAGATGCGCTAGGTTTCTCAGTTAAGGCTCCTTGGCGCAAACAACCCGATCGACATGGTTCCACAGATTCTGGATTGGGTTTAAATTCGGGGAGTTTGATGGTAAGGGGAGTACGGTAAACTCATCCTCGTGCTCTTCGAACCACGAACGTACACTGTGAGCTGTGTAACACGTTACATTGTCCTGCTGGTAGGAGCCATCGTGCCAAGGGAAAACAAACTACATGGAAAGGTGGACATGGTCCCCAAGGATAGATGCATACTTGTGTAGATTCATAGTGCCTTCGAGAATGACGAGATCATCCAATGAATGTTCTCCGCCCTGGTCTCTTTCGGCATGTACGTCTATCTCATATTCCGCAAGCCACCAAATAGTGTGTGGCGGAGGGTACTTTTTGTAATACTGAGTCCTCCAACCATGTTCCATTCACGAGTAGAGCGTGGGAGGAATAATTGTCCGTAAGCCTCTGTGTTGGCTCTAATTTCTCGAATTTTCTCCTCATGGCCATTACGAGGAGGAGGAGGAGGAGGAGATTAGTGTTTAACGTCCCGTCGACAACGAGGTCATTAGAGACGGAGCGCAAGCTCGGGTGAGGGAAGGATGGGGAAGGAAATCGGCCGTGCCCTTTCAAAGGAACCATCCTGGCATATGCCTGAAGCGATTTAGGGAAATCACGGAAAACCTAAATCAGGATGGCCGGAGACGGGATTGAACCGTCGTCCTCCCGAATGCGAGTCCAGTGTGCTAACCACTGCGCCACCTCGCTCGGTATGGCCATTACGGGAGACGTACGTATGTGGGGGAAAGTGATGCGTTGTCCGATTCTTCCCGGAAGTGCTCCCTCGAAATTTGAGGTGTTAATCCCTCTGTGATGCACAACGACTCTCTTATGACGTCTGCCAGAGGCGTTTGTTGGGCATCTCCGTAACGCCGTCGTGCCGACTAAACGATCCCGCGACGAAACGTGCCGCTCTTCGCTGGATCTGCTCTGTCTTTTCTATCAGTTCTATCAGACAGGAATCCCAGATAGATGAACAATACTCAACAATCGGTCGAACAAGCGCCTTATAAGCCACTTCTTTCATGGATGAGTTACTGTTCCTTAGTATTCTTCCTATGAATCTGAGTCTGGCATCTGATTTTTCCACTGTTTGTTTTATGTGGTCATTCCACTTTAGGTCGCTCTGGATACATACTGTGGTGTCACCGTCAGACACCACACTTGCTAGGTGGTAGCCTATAAATCGGCCGCGGTCCGTTAGTATACGTCGGACCCGCGTGTCGCCACTATCAGTGATTGCAGACCGAGCGCCGCCACACGGCAGGTCTAGAGAGACTTCCTAGCACTCGCCCCAGTTGTACAACCGACTTTGCTAGCGATGGTTCACTGACAAAATACGCTCTCATTTGCCGAGACGATAGTTTAGCATAGCCTTCATCTACGTCATTTGCTACGACCTAGCAAGGCGCCATTATCAGTTACTATTGATATTGATTCATGTACTGTCAAGACCGACGTTCTTCATTAACGGATTAAAGTTAAGTATTCCACCAGCTACGTCCGTTTTTCTAAATTCTAATTTCCTTGTCCTGTTCCAGACCTCACGCCAGCCTGCGTGAGCTAAAACGCGTGCCTTTCGGCTTCCTTATAGTAACACGGTGTTGGCTCTCCTGCCAACCAAAACACATACTCCTAGATGTTTTATGGCAGATACTGTTTCCAGAGGTTTGTTGTCAGTAGTGTAGCTATACAGTAGTGGATTTCTTTTCCTACGTATGCGAATATTTACATTTACTTACTTTCAAGATCCCTGGAGGTCATTCTGCAAATCATTACCATCTTATGGCGTCGCTACTTTGTTATAGAGAAACCGCATCATCTGCGAACATCCTTAGAGAGCATCTGATGCTTTCTACTAGATCATTTATATACATTGTAGATAATAACGGTCCTATCACACTTCCTTGGGGTACTCCGTTAATTATTATTACATCTGTCGAGTTTGTTCCGTTAAGAGCGACGTGTTGAATTCTGTCTGCAAGGAAGTCTTGAGTCCAGTCACCAATATATTCCAATACTCGACAAGCTCGTATGTTTTCCAATAGATGGCAGTGCAAGACGTGTAAAATGCCTTCCTGAGGTCAAGAAACACGGCATCAACCTGAGCGCCACCGTCTACGGCGCTGTGGATCTCATGGAGGAACAGAGCGAGCTGAGTTTAGTAGGATCTCAGTTGCGGAATACATGTTGGTTTTTATAGAGGAGATTCTCCTCCTCAAAGAACGTCATAATTCTTGAGCATAAAACATGTTCCACAATTCTACAACAGACTGAAAGTCAACGATGTAGGTCTAAATTGTATGTATTTATCCTTCAGCCCTTTTTAAAAACGGGAATGACCTGTGCTTTCTTGAAGTCGCTAGGTACCCTTCGTTGCTCAAACGATCTACGACAAATTACTGCTAGAATGGGAGCACGTTCTTTCGCATAATAGTTGTAGAATCTTTTATGTATCTCATCTGGTCCTGATGCCTTTCCACTACTTGGCGATTGCAAAGTACTATTGCTCCAAACCAGAGGACTGCGATCAGACCTGGGTGGAATGCTACAAATAAGCAGCTTAGCCTGCATCCCGCGTGCGATACTAGTCGCCTCCAGCAATCAGCCATCCAATGAAAGGAGCCGAGGATGTTCTCAGAACCCAAACGGCAGGCGTGATTCGTGCCGACATGTGCTACTATATGCAACCGGTTGCAACCAGTGCGTTCGATAGCCGCTGGCAGGGCCTCTTCCACATCACGGACGAGATCCCCCGGCAAACATACCGAGTGTACACTGGTATTGCTTTCCGTCTTGCCTGCTATTTCCCTGCGGGGCCCCATCAACCGCCTAACATTAGAGCTCCCAGTGACAATCATACCAACCCTCTCTACTTGTTCAGACTGGGCAGAAAAATGGGCCGCTGGCCCAAAAGGAGAGGCATTCCATGCTGGCTCAGAGTTATCATCAACACGGGGTAGCACCTCGTACGTGTTGCTAAGACGCAAGGAGACAGCCGCACACCCTGCCCTCTCTTTCGCCTTCCGCCCAGTGACACGCGAACCCACCACTGTCTGCCACCCACTCTCGAGTGAGGACGGACCGATGTTGCGAATCAGTAGATGCAGTGATACCCGGGTCTTCAGGAGATTCCAACGGCACCATAGGTATCGCAGGTCTCGTCCTCAGCGCCCCTATGTCACCGCAACTTTGAGCACTAGCCAGATGTATGTCGACATCAGCCAACGCTGCTTCCAGCTGTGTATGGAGAGCAGCCAATTCTCCACGTTTCCACTCACACCAAGTCAAAAAAATGGTTCAAATGGCTCTGAGCACTATGGGACTTAACATCTATGGTCATCAGTCCCCTAGAACTTAGAACTACTTAAACCTAACTAACCTAAGGACATAACACAACACCCAGTCATCACGAGGCAGAGAAAATCCCTGACCCCGCCGAGAATCGAACCCGGGAAGCCACACCAAGTCACTCCCTACCCATATCGCAGTGTGTAAAAATGGATCTAAGGTCTAAAATGGCGCTACTGAATTTCGAATGTTCGCAAAATATAACGAGGAGAATAAAGAAACACTATAATCTGCTCTGCAGGTTTCTGACTATGCCCTGAGACGCAACCTCTTAAACAGTAGCTCGTAAACAGAAACAAATTTCTTTACTGAAGTGACTATATGTACAATTATCTATTACTAGAATCTCTACTTTCCCGAAAGCTACTGCACAAGGTAAGTATGCAAACTAGAACGAACTGATCTAAACTATATGCTGTGTACCAGCACTAGACTTAAACTTAGTGGTGTGACATGGCTGTCTGACGGCGGGAAAATTACACTAGTAAGCCGCCTTACGCAAGTACAGGGTGGCGCACGAAATGTGTTACCATTTTGTTTTTGAATATAAACTTTATTGTCAATACAATATGAAAGGAACATATACTACAATGAAGAGCCGTCCATGGAGATTTGTTTTAACTCAGCACATGCTCAATATGTCCACCATTTCGTTTCCTAACTTTCTTCAAACGAACACTGAAGTTAGTGATTACCCTACGGCACATGTCTTCCGTAATTTCACTGCAAGCTTGAAGAATAAGTCTTCTGAGCTCCATTAAATCACGTGGATGTTTCTGGAAAATTTTTTCCTTTAGGTACCCCCAAAGAAAAAAGTCACATGGATTGAGGTCTGGATTATTGGGGGGCCAATTTTGTCCGTCATTGAAGCGACCTGGAAACCTGAGTGAAATGATCCGCATGTCGAAATGCTCATGTAAAAAATCCAACACAGTGTTTGCAGTATGTGGCCTTGCTCCATCTTGCATGAACCACTGCGCGTTGAAGGGCAAGGCAGTAGCAAGAAGCTGTGGAATGAAGCTATTGCGAAGCATGCTCAAATAACGCTCGCTGTTCACAATTTCTTCCAAGAAAAAGGGTCCAATAAGCCCGTGACTGGAAATTGCTGCCCACACTGTAATCCTCGGAGTATAATGTTGTCGTTCATGAAGCACTTGTGGGTTTTCAGTGGCCCAAAAGCGTACATTTTGTTTGTTAACCACAGCGTCTCGTCTGAAAACCAAACGTTGGTGAGAGTTTCTTCCCTATCCTCCACCCACTGAGCAAACAGTAGTCTCTGCTGCTTGTGTTCTTCAGTGAGCTTCCGTGCTCAGGTTATCTTGTATGGGTACATATGGAGGTCACTTTTAAGAATGCGTTGAACGGAGCGACTGGATGTTTCCAGTTGCACTGCTGCCTTTCTACACGATTTCCCGGGACTTCACTGTACAGCAACTCGTACCGCTTCATTATTCTCCGGCGAACAAACAGGCTTAGGCCGCGGTCGCTTCGCTTCCAGTACTGTTCCTTCCTGTACAAATTTATCGTACAACCTGTGGATGGTCTTCTTGCAAGGGACCCATCGCGTGTTAAACTGTTGTCGAAAACGCCTCTGAGTCACAACAAGGCTTTTCGTTTCATGAAAAAGTAACACAATTTCCGATCGTTGCTGTGTCGTCACTCTTCCATTGTCAGCCATTGCTGCTTACTAGTCTCCTTGCGGCAGTATAGTGAATTACACGTCATTTCGTAACTCATTTGTTTTTCCAAGCTCTGCTGGTACTGCTGTAGAGATCCCAGCGGGATATCTAATGTGCGTCGTAAATTGTGAAAGAAACAATTGGCAACACATTTCGTGCGCCACCCTGTATATGCAGCAAGATATACGCGGAAAATTACATAAGGATATGCACCAGGATTTACGTAAAAACAAAAACTTACAGTAATTTTCTAATCACTAGTACACAGTAAGATACACAGGTATTGTTTGCTTCTTTGCAAAAAAATGGCTCTGAGCACTATGGGACTTAACTGCTGTGGTCATCAGTCCCCTAGAACTTAGAACTACTTAAACCTAACTAACCTAAGGACATCACACACATCCATGCCGGAGGCAGGATTCGAACCTGCGACCGCAGCGGTCGCGCGGTTCCAGACTGGAGCGCCTAGAACCGCTCGTCCACCACGGCCGGCGCTTCTTTGCAGAAACACGTAAAAATAACAGTAACTGAACTAAATTATTGTGTATCAGACAACTACACAACATGCTCCCGCTGCTTGTGCGTCTGCTCGGCTCGACGTCTGCCGCTGCGATTGTTGGAGGGTATTTGCTTTCAGACGTTTCACGCCGTATACACCAGCGGTCATCTGTCTGCTGCGGAGGCCCATATACAGCAACGTTTCTGAACGGACATTGACAAGACGCTGTTGGTAACACCTTGGTTCATCTGAGTAGTCATCTGCTCAGCGGTTGCACGTGTTTCCAGAACGAGATTTTCACTCTGCAGTGGAATGTGCCCTGATACGAAACTTCCTGGCGGACCGGCAAACAGTTTTAATCTGCCAGGAAGTTTCGGTTGCACGTGTATTCGCCCGTACACATCTCCGCAGCCGTCGGTCACCCCATTCCAACTATGACCCGTGGTGCACCACGGCTGCTTCGGCGCCGGTTTTGAATGGCGCCGTTTTGCCATCCACACTATACTTTAACTTCGGCGGTACGCGAACAGTTTACAGACTAAATGCTTTCGCCCTTGGCCCGAAAACCAATGATCATGTCCATTTGCACGTCAGATAAATCGCTCCGTTCCCGCATTACGACAACGACTGCAATGTTATCGGCGTTTCCCCGACATCCTTTATATACCCTCCACTGCTAGTGCTGTCACCTGCTGTCTGTGAGTGGTTATTGCAAGTTGACATTCAACATAGGCGGTGGTCACATTAACGTGACTGGAGCGTGATACACAGGATGTTGTAGGAGTAAATATCTTAAGAAGTGGTGGTACAGATTAAATCGAATAAAACATTCGATATAATATGGGTCCACTTTTTATTAGTTACAGAGATACATCTGTTAGAATGTAACCCAAACAAATACTCGCCGGCAGATGGTTAAGTATAAAGTTGATTTTCATTAATTGCGCCTCTGACTTCCGTGCGCTTTCGAATTTTCTTGACAGCACCATGTGTAGCTCTCATGAAGTCGTCTGGATGTTCTCTTATGAGGGCAGCATTGTTCATAACCCGAACTAGCAATTCATCTATTGTGTTTCATTTGCTTTATCAACTTCGTCTTTCAACCGTCCCTACAGATAAAAATCGAAAGGGGTAAGGTTAGAGAATGTTGCTGACCAGTAGATATGACCATTTCTGCCCTAGGGAATGTTAGATTCAGAGAATGTTTCACCTGATGAACGGAATGTGCAGAAGCCCTCATGTTGGAAGGGCATACCCATCCTTGTAGCCAAAAGAACGTCTTCCAATAACAGTAAAACCTCATTTCCAAGAACGTCTAGAAAGTGTAAATAAGTGCGAAATGCTTAAGTAGAATTGACCAAAAAATCACATCCACATTTAAAAAATTCAGGTATGTAAACTTAAGCAAAACTTCACAACTTGAACAGCAAAACAAAACTGATAACTGACAAATACACCCATAGCAAACGGAGTACTAACATGCGAAACGAAAACATAACTCTGTAACCAGCTGTATCTCTGTAATGAACAAAAATCGGACATACGTTATGTGTAATGTTTCATTAGAAATAGTCTGTACTGCCACCTGCTAAAATATTTATTGTTCCTCCCGAAGCACGGTGTGTAACTAAAGACACGTGTTATCCAGTTGAGTCAAGAAATGTTGTACGCTGATGCTATGCTGAAAATTAAGCTTACAATACTAATTTGGAAAATAAGATATTTCTACACTTGCTCACACACCCCACATATCGCTATTTATTATTTTGTTCTAGTTTCTCCAAGTTTTCTGAGCAAGCATGGAAAGGAAGAAGAGCTACAACATTCAGAATACGATAATTTCAGCGCCAAGGCTGATAAATGTTCAAATGGCTCTGAGCACTATGGGACTTAACAGCTGAGGTCATCAGTCCCCTAGAACTTAGAACTACTTAAACCTAACCAACCTAAGGACGTCTCACACATCCATGCCCGAGGCAGGATTCGAACCTGCGACCGTAGCAGTCACGCGGTTCCGGACTGGAGCGCCTAGAACCGTTCGGCCAGGCAGATAAATATTGAGTCTTAGTTGGGGATGAGTCTCGCATAATATCTGTACTTTTTCAAGGATGCATGCATATGTGGTAAGATTCTTGAACCGAGGAGATAACAACTGACAGTGTATTACTGATCGCAAACTAATAGTATCTTTACAATGGTAGATACGAAACTGCAGTATTAACTGAGACTTTAATTTTCTTTGTAAAATTATTTTATGTAGGTTACATGCTACAGTTGCTAAATGTTTGTAGAAAAGCTTTTTTATAACCATCAGCTGTACCCGTTCAACTTTTTTCTTCACCTGTTTCGGTCATTATAGCCATTATCACTGGAAGAAAAGCAGTACATCAGATGGTTCGAAACTGCATACTACTCATAAATGACTCAACAGCGTACCAAATGCAACGATGTTCTACAGTGATATGTAAAATACACATATTTTGGCTAATAAACTACAGATTGCGTAAAGACTGCTGACAGTTAACAGTAAAAAATGCCATCTGCTGACAGAAAAATTCTCGGTTCGTCATTCCACGTAGGATCTGAGGTACCCGCACTTTTTTGCCAAGGGGTGTTCGAACAGCGGATGAAACTGATTTAGGAATTTTATGACCTCATCGAGAATGTAGACGAAAAAAAAAAAAACGATTATCCCACAATAAGAAAGAAGAGACTGGCATATGAAGAATGTGAAAACTCTCGTTTCCATTTTTCCAGGTATGAGTCTACCATAAGATTTTCTGCACTGAACGTTGATTTCTTAATATGTGATCCGAAGTACACAGCTCAAAGTAACCATGTCACATAGCCATCCAGACCGATCACAGAGATTACGAAAAATGAGTGTGGAATTGCAGATATGGACCTGATTTTTTTCCTTTTTGATGACAGCTATCTTTGAACGCTCATTTCGTATTCAAATTATTGTTGCGTTATATATTAAAGATACATGGCAAACAGAGGCCTTTCTTTGCATTTACATGAAAAAATTACTTCAGTTTCACTCGCTTCCTTTTTCCAATATTTCCTTGATATAATGTTTTTTAGTTTTTGTTTTTTCTTTCCAGACCAATATTAAAAAGATTGTTTTTGAAAACTAGTACTCGAACTTGGAAGAATTGCAAGCCCTTTGAGTATACATCTTCAGTAATATATTAACTCTACCATGCAGGATAATATCGTTTACACTAAGTGATTTTTGCGTCGCTTACAGAAAAGGTCACAAGATAGCCATTATTTTCGATAGGCTCTGAAGTCGTTGGACAGCGTTGTTTTCCCAGATATACAGTCCACATTCAGAATAGTCAAACCAAAATGTTTTTAGAACTCTACTGACACATCTCTTATGACCATTATTCAACGAATACACAACCGTGTTCGAGAGTTCAGTCTTCCCACACGTAAGACTGAATTATTTAACAGGAGTCTAAAAAATTAAAAACAAGCATCTGATACATTAGATAATGTTCACATGTGTTTCTGTTGATAGCTTCAGCTAGCATCCGTTTGAGCTCTTAACAGCAAGAGAAAAAAATTCATAAGATTATCCATCAACAGTGACTACGAGATCAAGAAACATACTGAATATTCTTCAAGCTCAAAGTTTAGTTGGCAGCTTATTTGAATCAACTGCTAGGTATTAGAGAAAAGAAAACCTCAAACGGATCTAATGCTCGTTGCTGTGTTAATACAGCTATCAAAATGCAGTTCTTTTCCATGAAAGCTTTGATTATAGTAAAATTCCCAGATTTTCTTGATCACGTATGCCTCAACAGCTGTATCCAGATTTATACTTTTCTTTCTTAGGCGCACCATGTCGATAACGACCGCGATTCTGGCTATGGGCCTGGAATAACGCGTTGAGAGGGCGTGCGCCCACTGCGGAATTATCTAGGAGGTCGATGATTATTTCTTCAGGCTGTCTTCTTCCAGTTCTAATTGTCTACGATCTAAACAAAGGATCGTCATTTCATATGACGGATTTCCGTAAAATTGTCGATTTCTCTTATTACTGAGATTCAAACCCAAGTATTACAACACGCTGAAATGTGAAGAAAGAAGCTAGTGTTAAGTGCAAAATAAATCTGGTAGACTGCTTGTAAAGAGTTAGTTTAATCACTTCACTCCATGTAACACGCAGATAGTGAAATACACTGGTGTCCAGAATTAAATCAACAAACGGAAATTTTGCAAGGGTGCATTTATTTAGCTACAAAACAGTATAAACAGGTGACAGCAAAGTAAAAACAACGTAAAGAATACAGAACGTGAACAACTGCAACATCCATAAAAGTAGACGCAAATGTTCTTTTTTCCAACTTAACAAATTTGCACACATATTCCGACAACTGGTTAATATGCTCACTATGGGGTGTGACCATCTCTGGCAGCAATACAGGCCTGACAATGACGCAGCATTTGTGAATAACGTCATCAATATCATGTTGAGGCAATAATGCCCAGTCTTCCTGCGGAGCTGCTCGCATGTCTTGTAGAGTGGTTGGTGGATGCTGACGTGATACGACCCGTCTCCCTAATGCATTCCAGAAATGCTTCAAATGGTTCTGAGCACTATGGGACTTAACATCTGTGGTCATCAGTCCCCTAGAACTTAGAACTACTTAAACCTAACTAACCTAAGGACATCACACACATCTATGCCCGAGGCAGGATTCGAACCTGCGACCGTAGCAGTCGCGCGGTTCCGGACTGCGCGCCTAGAACCGCTAGACCACCGCAGCCGGCTCCAGAAATGCTCTACGGGATTCAAATCGGGAGAGAGAGCAGGCTATGCCCCGCGTGCATTATCTTCCGTTTCCAAGAAAACATCGACCACTCGTGCTCTATGAGATCGGGCATTATCGTCCGTCAGTACGAAGTCTGAGCGCACAGCTTCTCGCAACAGCCGCACATGAGGTCCCAAGATCTTGTCACGATACCTGAAAGCAGTTAAACCTTGCTGATTGACCCGTACAGTTTCATGAAGAGGTGGTCGAGTGGTCAACATAGTGCCTGCCGAAACCATTAGCGATCCTCCTGGATATAAGTCTCTTTCCACAATTTTCGGGTCTCGAAATCGTCTTCTCATTCTCTTCAGATGCGAAACCGTCGAGAATCGCTCCCCAGACCATATCAGGACTTATCTGTGGAAAAGAACATTGTCCGACTGTCCAGGTAGCATGTTGACAACTCCACTCTAGAAGTTCCTTTCTGTCAAGGCGTGTCAGAGGCATACATACAGCAGCTCTCCGACAATAAAGACCACTCTGTCGAAGCCTTCTCTACACAGCTTCTCTCGACATAACACGTCCAGTGGATGCTGCGACGTCAGATGCCAGTTGCTGTGCTGTACTAAGGTGGTACCGTCGTGCACTTACAGCCAAATAACGGTCCTCTCTTTCTTAAGTCACACTTGGTCTATCCTGCCCTGGTCTTCGGGATAAAGTTTCGGTCTCTATAAACTGTCGCCACATCTGAGAAACAACAGAACGATCCACGTTAAGCCACTGGGCCATATGAGTTCGCAACTGTCCTGCTTCCATTTTTCCTACGGCCCTCCCCCGCAGAGAGTCTGATAGGCGTCTTCTCTGTGTCATACTACACCGTCTGTAACTGTGTACACAGCGATTGTGGATGTGGGACTACCCGTTAAACACTACTCAGTTTGATAGGTGCCCTCACATCATCGTTGGCGTGGTTTTCCGTTGACCGAAATGCCATTTTCCTTGCAGAACACGACAGCTGTTGATAGTTTGTATGATTGTATCGTCAGTTAGACACAGGATAGGGAAATAGCGTTTTGTTGCTTTAATTTTGGACACCAGTGGTTCAAATGGCTCTGAGCACTATGGGACTTAACTTCTGAGGTCACCAGTCCCCTAGAACTTAGACCTACTTAAACCTAACTAACCTAAGGACATCACACACATCCACGCCCGAGGCAGGATTCGAACCTGCGGCCGTAGCGGTCGCGCGCTTCCAGATTGTAGCGCCTAGAGCCGCTCGGCCACTCCGGCCGGCTGGACACCAGTGTACTTCATGTGTTTTATGGTTCTTCAGGGACATACATCTACTTGTAACACTTCACCACCACCTACTTCCGCCAGACTTATACTACTTCTCTTTCTAGACGCAATTTCCATCTTTCTCTTTCTAAGGTGCGGTTCTCACTGAGGCGATACAGTATGCGATATGATATGCAATGTGACTTACGATACGACGCAGAGCCAACCCACATTGGTTGAGCGAGCAGGAACGTAGGTGAAGGAACTGAAGTGGTTCACACTGGAACGATGGCGACACAATTCCCTGTCGTATAGCCTGGCGCCATACGGAGACGTGGTTGCTCCATACAACCATGAAGCAACACTACATGCGTCTCTGTAATTAGTTTCTCGGTAAAGCTTTCATTTTTCACATAATAAATTAAAATCACTGTTTCTGGATTGAATGTTCTCTGTTACGCAAACTTCCTCATTCGATTTTGAAGAAGCTCTTTGGGAAAAAATCATGATTTTGCACCTTGCATTCCGATATAACACCTTTATAATTAACTGGTTTTCTTCTCGCTGTTGCCCATAGCTATTGTGAAACTTCGAATTTAAGTAACTTAACAAAGTGAAAATTTTACAGTTTCAAAAATGTAGTCGCTGGCCAGTTTACATGTGCTTCATTTTGTATCACCACAATACTGCATACTAAATGTACTTCACATATTGAACTATTTTTACCGCTGGAAGGAGAGTAAATACGTGACGATTTGGAAGTTTTCCATGGTGATGCTGGCAGGTAAGCACCACACGCGGGGCCATTGCTGCCTTCTTTGTCCCGCTGCTTGTCGGACCACTGTGGGAACACAAGTACTGCATGGCTAACAGTCGTGTCGAGCGACCTTTGTTGCAACGTGTCCTGTCACATATTGAGAACTGCACCTAAAAGCACATCGTGACTGCCTCTTTTCCACCAATGATTATTGTATCAATCTCATTTCCTCAAGACTACCTTACACTGAAACACTTGCAAAGTCCCATGCGTGTGACAGAGAAGTTACTTGAATCAGAACTAGTCGCGATGCAGACACACTCTTGAGACCCAATGCTGGAATAAATTGAAGTAACAGATTGATTGACGCTATGAAAGATTGTGGCCATAGCAGTGGGAAATTTGCATTTTATCACTCGAAAATATTAAATCTGATAACAAATACACCTTTACATGAACTCTATAGTTTCTTATAAAAAGCATTATAATGGACAAACATCTAAATCAATAATGAAATCACGAAAGTTAAAAACATAGAATTAACCATGAGAATTAGAAAATGGAACTATTGGTTGGGAGGAGGAGGAGGAGATTAGTGTTTAACGTCCCGTCGACAACGAGGTCATTAGAGACGGAGCGCAAGCTCGGGTGAGGGAAGGATGGGGAAGGAAATCGGCCGTGCCCTTTCAAAGGAACCATCCCGGCAGTTGCCTGAAGCGATTTAGGGAAATCACGGAAAACCTAAATCAGGATGGCTGGAGACGGGATTGAACCGTCGTCCTCCCGAATGCGAGTCCAGTGTGCTAACCACTGCGCCACCTCGCTCGGTATCGGTTGGGGATGTTACTTGATAGCTGTCGGAAGTGTTTAATAATCGTGCCTACACGTAAATTACAACGATTGTTTATCTGAATAGAGAATCAAAGGAGCTTATGCATCTGAGAATGTGCTGATGAATGTGGGACAATGAATCCTGTCATGAGTCTGAACTTCTGACTTGTCATTGTCCTAATGTGTCTGGCTGACATGAAGTACGTAGCTAGAATCGCTCTCCTGAGTGCTCAAACATTGAACCCCAGCTGGTTGTTTGAGTGGAGAGTGCAGCCAGCAGAGTACGGATGCAAAGAGCGCCAACTCCAGAGAGGAAGTCCCTTTTTCTAGTCAGTCAAGGAGTGACCGCTCCTTTCTTCCAGCCACGAATCTCGACAATCAATCCTCTCTAAACTTATATCGGTCCATCATTGTCATAATTATTTCCTTGCAAGAAATCTCCTGTCAAGAAAAGGAGCAATGTAAAAATCCAGTTACCTCAACTTCCTTCTTTTTTTTCTAAAATCTTACCGCTATGTATTATGTCCTCCTAACGTCACATCGACTTCACCAATTGGTGCTCTCTCAAGCAGCAGCCTGGGAAAAGCTAAAGAACTAGCTTGACGCTAGCCATCACCTATACAGCTTCTTCTGAACTGGTAGTGTGTCAGGGCTGTTTTGCCATATGTTTTTGGAAAGATGGGAGACGTTTATCTGCTGAAAGCATTTTTGTTTATATGGCCTGAACGCCTACCCCCTGCTGGCATCCAGAACGAATGCTGTCAACTCGACCGTCCGAAGCGGACTTGTGCAATCAATAGCCCAGATGCACGTATTACACTAGCCGAAGCGACTTCTCCGTGACAACGTGAAGGCGTCTGTATACCTGTCGCTCCCCTGCCTGCAGTTGTGCAGAAAGGCATGTTCTCTCAGCTCACCAGGGGGGTATTTCGCCGAGGCCCTTTACATCTCACCTGTCCCATATCCGCAGTGTTTCTCACTACTAAAGCTCACCCAGAAAAGCAATTGATATAGCCAGCACTAGGTTAACGTAAAGAATGTCACAAAAAAAAAGGAAATGAAGTCAGCACATACAATCACTGTAACGTCATTAATCCATCTATACTTTTATATTGTTAGGGCCTGTCTAACTCTACACCCGTCCAGTCGAATTATTTAGCATAAATAAGTCAAAAGAGATACGCCAGTGGGAAAAGGACATCTCCAATTTCTTTATTCTCTGGCATGTGGTGAAAGCTGGTTACTATTTGCCAGCCGTCTACAAAAGGAAGAATACGCCACCGTTCTATGCCCCAGAGTTCCAGCTAGCTTTTTACGATTGTATAATCTGTTGGGAGACCATATGTTGCGAAAGTCTATGCCCAAAAGCGAGGTTCCAACGGCCACCAATTGGGAACATCCTGCGTGTAGCGACAGATTGGTGCGTGTGACACTGTTAGCTTCCAATCTGGTCACGAAAACCACCGCACTCACAGAAGAGAGCCCCAGATGAATTTGTTTTCTCAAATGCAGCATCCATGTCCATGACAGAGGGATCAATGTTGTATCGAAAGCATTTCAGTTTGCGTGGGCATTTGCTGACGAGCATGGCTAGTATTCTCCTTCTAGCGGTACTAAACAGTAATGCGTTCGTCATCTACTTAGCTACCTAAAAATGAATATTTTCTTCTCGTTGGGTCCTGCAGCTATATGTTCATCTATCTCTACACTCCACAAGGCGCCGTACCTTCCAGTATACTTAGGGAACACCTTTCCTTCTCCCCATTCCTCTTTCCTGCTTCATTCGTGAACGGTGTACAAGAAGAATTACATTTGATAAGGTACCACATGAGATAGCTGTATTCATAGTGTTATCATTTCCATAATACAAATATAAATTTCATATATCATCAATTCCTATGTATCCACTAATTCGAGCCCATATGCCACGACACACTTTCGTGGTGAAATATTGAAGTAGAACTGATCTTCCCTCCAATGTACAATCATGGGTATCTGCATCATATTGGTGAGTGCGTAGAATGATTGTGTAACTTAGTAATGGGTTATACTGTAATAAACAGAAACTATAGAAATAAAACAGATGGCACCAGGTACCAACACGTAATGTACTTCTCTCGAATGACACCAAGAGAACCGCTGTGATCAAGATCGCTCACAGACATGCGAATGGCCATCGACAAAGTTACGTACTCCTCTCGATGAGATACATTGCGCATTGTCTCAGAGTCAGATGACCAGGAAAACATTCTCCACTTGCTGGTCAAACACTAGCGATGAAAATCTCTTTCGCTCCCAGAATTAACGCCTCTATCGGGCATCACAAAAGCGCGCATTGGCGAAATCGGTTACAAACGCGTCTTGTACCAGCAAAAACTAGTCGTTTTTCGAGTATTCAGTGATGGTTTGTCTAAAGTGGCTCTGCAAGGTTGGGATGGGGGGGGGGGGGGGGGGGGGGGGAAGGGGCGGCTTTTTTCGATAAATGTGCGAAAGCTGCAGACCACGCTAGGAGTACTAAGTAGACCACTAAACAGCGCAGTAGCCCGTCGTGCTAAATGGCGAACTGTCTTAATCAGACTACGCAAAAAAGTTCTGAATTGTTCTTCGTCAGTTTGCTTCCTCTTTCATATTAAGTTACCCATATTTAATAGTTGCACAGTTTACAATGTTTTTGTCATAGTTGTTCCTAGCAATCAAGAGAGATGGTCCAGTGCTTAGAAGCTCTGCATATATCCGAGAGGAGCGAGCTTCAATTCCTGATCAGAGAATCCTTATTTGAGCTTTACGAGGTTTCCCTAAAATACTTAACGCAAACACTTTCCTATTTTGCATCGACCTAGCGCTCCATGTCTAATGAACACGAATGACCTTGATGACGCATTTCATTTTAATTAAAATTTGGTGTTAGATACTTCTATTCTCGATAATTCAGTACCTGGACATTTGGTTTTCAGGGCCTCATGTCATGCACAACATTCTCTCTGTGTCTATGAGACGTCCATTCAGATAAGACAGCAAAAGTGTACATGATTTCCACCGCGAAAATCGTTAGAGGTCCTCTGCTCATAAGTAATGGGGAGGTAAGTTCATCGAACCTAATGGCGGTAGTTTTCACATGAGAAGAAAATATTCTAGTAGTGGGGAAGATGTCACGCTCATTGACCTGCCCCTCTGCCCGACAATCTTCAAGAAAATGTTCAGATGTGTGTGAAATCTTATGGGACTTAACTGCTAAGGTCATCAGTCCCTAAGCTTACACACTACTTAACCTAAATTATCCTAAGGACAAACACACACACCCCTGCCCGAGGGAGGACTTGGACCTCCGCCGGGACCAGCCGCACAGTCCACGACTGCAGCGCCGTAGACCGCTCGGCTAATTCCGCGCGGCCCGACTATCTTCGTTCCTGAGTCTAGTCCATCTATACGCCTCCGGTCCAAATTGCCATTCTGTATCCTTTGCCACTTACTAGCTGCACCCCATGTATCCTTTACCTCTTACAGTTGTGCGATACAATTTGAATATCTTCTGATTCTTTCGTAAAACAATTCCAATGTAAACTGCCTTATGGAAGTTTGTAGTATCACTGCCTGTAAGTCCACCGTCCTGAAGCAAAACGTTCAAGACGATCATAAAATAAAATCCTTACACGTGCCCAATGAATCCATATTATTTCTTTTAGGGTTGAATCCAGGAATCCGCTGACTAAGTAAAAGAACTGTTCGTCATTTGCCAATTATGATGGTGTTCCCGCAAGTTTTCTAGTGCGTTTCCATTTTATCATAATGCTGTGTTCCATGTTCAGAGAGGAATATTCAGCTGTGATTGAGTTTCTTGAAACTTTAAAAACGTTTATGAATATGTATCTGAATTCTTACCTGTTTTAGATACCTCTTTTAAAAATGTTCACCTCTTCAAAGTTCGGCCATCTAGATTTAGGTAGTCCGTGTTTTTTCTAAGTCACTTAAGGCAAAAACCGGTATGGTTCCTTTGAGAAGAACACGGACGACTGTGTTTTTTTCTCTGAGGAACCTTTCTCTTCACGCAATTTGACGATTGGAATTTTGTCAATGGGCAATTGTAAATTGCTGATTAATGCAGTAATAAAGTCATGAGTATAATTTCTCTACAATTATGCGGTGCGGCGTGATCGACAATCGATTAACAGGACCCTTAAGTATTACCAAATGGTATCAAGGGGCTGTCCCATTGTAACTTACCGCGAAATCAATTGCCACTCTTGTCTGAGTTCATTAAATTACAAGACTGGGGATAGTAGAGAGTGACGAAGTCTCTGCACATTCTGTCAGCTAACACATGGTGTAAATGTATCATTGCCTGATCTATGGATCAGCGCCAACGGTCAAATTTATTGGCCATTGACAACGCCAGACCTTGTTTTATAACAGTTCCCTGTGCAAGGGTGAATGTGAAGCGCAGTATACAGTGAAAAAGTGAACATCAGAGACGAATTAATCGCTCATATTACGAACAGTTCCACATTCATTACGATAAACTAAACTTTTCTTCGAATAGCTGTACAGGGGCTGGACAAAAACATGGATACACCGCGAGAAACGTATTCTTGAACATAAATACAGATGCTAGCCAAGCATGCAGGTTGTGCAGTTGTAGTTGACCACTAACGACACTTGTGCAGTGTTCTCAGTACGTCTCAAGTGTCAGTCGTGGCTAGAACAGTATTCTGTGTATTATATCGGAGATCAGTGCATTCGAACGTGGGAAAATTGTCGGTGATCGTATGGCGCATGTTCCCGTAACCAAGGAAGCCGAAGTGTTTGGTGTTTCAAGAAGCAACGTATCGAAGATCTATACTGCGCACACGGAAAACAGAAAAACTTCATCCGCTAAAACACAACGCGGACGAAACTGTTCGTTGACGGACAGTTATTGTAGATGATTGCGACGACAAACAAGAGGATGACATCTGCAAAGTCACTGCAGAAGTGAATGTCGCACGAGCGAACCCTGCCAGCACCAGAAAAATGCAAAGGGAGCTCCACAAGCAGGAAACTGCAGGGCGAGCTAAAATCACAAAAGCACTCATCACTGATGCAGGTGCCCTTAACGGGTAAGCGTGGTACCGAAGCCATAAAACTAGACTCCGGAGCCATGCAAGAATGCCTTTAGGTCGGATGAGTCTTGTGCCACACCGTTTGCAACTTCTGACCGAGTTTACGTTTCAAAAGTGGAGCACGGCGGGCGTTCGGTGATGATTTGGGTAGCCATATCGCTGTTTCCATGAGCCCCATGTTTATTCTGCAAGGCCACATTACTGCCCGAGATTATGTGACCATTTTGAATGTTCAGATCCATCCCATCGAACAAAGTTTGTTCTCCAGCGGTGATACTGTGTTCCAAGGCGACAGGGCCTCTATTCACACAGCTCTCATCGTCCACCACTGGTTTTGTGAGCACGAGAATTAATTGTTGCATCTCCCCTGACTACCATAGGTGCCAGATTGCAGTATTATTTGGTCTTTGTGGCCCACTTAGGAGAGAAGGGTGCGTGGTCACTGTCCACCTATATCATAAAAACCATGTAGGACCTGTACCAATCCATTCCGAGACGACTGGATCCTGTTTCGAATGCCAGCGGATTACCTACACCGCCTTACGCATGATAATACGTGGTGGGTTTGATGTATCCACATTTTGTCCACCCCTGTATATAATGTACTGCGAATAGTAAAGTTTAAATTAAACTATTGTAAATTAATCAAGTTATTTATGCTTTGTAAACAATATTTGTGGGGTTTCTTTCACGCATAACATTCAATCAACTGTTACTCTATATCTCCTGAAAATTGAACACATATTCTGTATGAACTTTTTAACTTGAAATTGGTCATACTACCTCTTTATGAAACCTTGAGATATTATAGTATTGCTCACAATAATCTATAATAGTACGGCCGTCGGAGGGAAGTAAGAACTTTCCCAAAGCGATGTAGGCTCCACTATGCACTTCGAGATTCCAGAAAACATTCTGTAAATTATGCTTCACAGCTTTGCAATGCATTGTGCCATTCACCATAAGTTTTTAAATTCGGAAAGGACCGTATGTTGACGAAATAGTAACATTACTGACTACAAGTTTCTCTTATGAGAACTTTTCTACAATTAATCCCTTCCCTTTTTGTTGCTTTTCATTGGCCAGGTGAGAGAAATGGCCTTCCCTAGGACATTAGAAATGTGAACTAGACTAGTTAACTGATTTCACAGCAGGGGCGCATGTACAACTGCCTGTATTATGTGTTTATGTGCGTTTTTGACTGTTCGTACACTCTAAATAACACTGTATAGTTTTCAATACAAAAAACAAGGAGGACGAAATTAACGGCCAACACTTGAAAATTGGGACAGGAATAAGGCAGACAGCCCCGCGCAAATAGGCAGTGCACTTGAAAAAGCTTTCGAAGCTGATATGTGCCCTATCAGGCAGAAAGGGGAGAATGGTTATTTTCAGAGTTAGAGAGACGACAAGAAGTGTTTTGAAAAGGAGGGATGCGTTACTCTGAAGATAAATTTAGTCAAGGGTAGACAGTGCTGCTAGGCCCTTGTTCTTTTCACATTCCGCGCATATAAATTTATCATGTACTGTTGACGATGTTCTTATAAGATACTGAATATTTTCGCACATATTGGAGAGGTTTTAGAGGAAATGCTGTTGTCCAGTCGGAAGGACTGTCATGACAAATCTCTTGTGCAAATAATGATAAACACTGGAAAACCTAAATGGAACTAATGCTAGTTCAATTCTTTCAGTTGATGTCTTTTTCATTCTGCTCTTTCCCTAGAAATATTATAAAACTTTCTCGCTTTTCCGGACGTCTTAGTCTTGTAATTAAACTCAAAGATCACACAGAAGGTATGTTCGGTAAAAAAGGAAGGAAATCCAAGCAAATAGCAACGATAGTGATGCGATTATTGTACTGTGCATGCCTTTACAAAATTTCATTAATTTTCTACATTTATTGTCGAAACATTTACCGTTGTACAGAACTAAAATGTCTGCATTGTTTAGTACATCATAATGATGGTCGAGGTCAACGGCTGTAGAGTAAATTACTTCATGAACGCGAGGTTGGATGTCACCTGGTGGCGTCACGTGAACGTGACACGGTAAGGAAAGTGTACCTGATCAGCCAGAACATTATGACCACCGACCTACTTTCGATATAAATGCGTCCAGGCGATACCAGCGTCACCTGTCGAGGAATGGCTGCTAGTCAGACACACGCACGGTGCATGTAGTATCACTGAGCGTGTTGTCCGTATGTGTAGATTGGGAACCCTTCTCTACAGATGTCGAACGTCGTAGGCTGGGCAGACTGGTGAAACAGGACAGGCGGCGAACTGTGGAGGGACTAACATCAGACGTTAATGCTGGGCGCAATACAAGTGAATCTGGACACACAGTGCACCGAACGCTCCTAACGAAGGTCCTCCGCAGCCAACGACCCATGCATGTGCCAATGTCAACACCACGACATCAGCAACTAGGACTGAAATGGGCCCGTGACCATCAGGATTGGACGTTGGCGCAGTGGCAAACGTTGCCTGGTCTGATGAATCCCGATACATTCTTCATCATGCCGATGGGAGAGCGCGAGTTCGTCATCTTCCAGGAAAACAGCTCCTTGACGTCTTTACTGTGGGACGGAGACAAGCTGGCGGCGGCTCCATTATGCTCTGGGGAACATTCAGAGGGCATTCATGGCTCCATTGGAGCCCGTGCAAGCACCATGGGGGCCAAGGGTTATCGTACACTGGTTGCAGATGACGTACACCCCTTCATGACGTTCATGTTCCCCGACAGCATTTTTCAACATGATAATGCGCCTTGTCAGAAGGCCAGGAGTGTGATCGAGTGGTTCGAGGAACACAGTGGGAAGTCCCAGCTGATGTTCTGGCCCCCCAACTCGCTAACTCCAACACATCTGGGATGTAATTGAACGTGGCGTCAGAGCTCATCGCTCCCCTCCCCGGAATTTACGGGAATTAGTTGACGTGCGGGTGCAGATATGATGCCAACTCCCTTCAGCGAACTGCTAAGACCTCAATGCAAAGACGTGTCGCCACCGTTATCCGTACCAAACGTGGACATATCGGCTATTAGGTAGGTGTTCAAAGCGTCCTCGCTGATCATTGTGTAAGTGAATCAAAGACAGATGGGGAATCATTATAGCGACGACACGGGCCGCAGATGAGAAATCTACGGACATAAGCGACTTTGACAAAGGTGTTATCATTACCCAGAGCCTGTGAACGAGTATTTCCGAAACGGCGTTGCTGGTCAAATGTTCATGAGATACTGCAGTGAGCATGTATGGAAAGTGGTGGAAGACACTGAAACTATCACTGGGTGATGAGTGGTTGGACGTCTACAACTCTTCACAGAACGTGGGATATGGAGGCTTGCCTGCTCTGTAAAGCAGGATAGGTGGTGATCTGTGGAACCTCTGCCGAAAGAGCACAATGCTGGTGCACGCATAAGTGTTTCGGAGCACACTGTTCAAATAGTTCAAATGGTTATAAGCACTATGGGACTTAACATCTGAGGTCATCAGTCCCCTAGACATAGAACTACTTAAACCTAACTAACGTAAGGACATCACACACATCTATATCCGCGGCAGGATTCGAACCTGCGACCGTAGCAGCAGCGCGGTTCCGGACTGAAGCGCCTACAACCACTCGGCCACAGTGGCCGGCAGCACACTGTTCATTTTACATTGTTGATCATGGGGCCCCGCAGCAGACGACCTCTACGTGTCCACATGTTGGCCCAACGTCGTCGTCAGTTACGATTGCAGTGGTCACGGGATCGCAGAGATTGGACCATGGCTCAATGGAAACTTGTCGTCTCGTCGGGTGAATCACGTTTTTGCTATACCAGGTCGATGGTCGTCTCCACAAATGCTGTCATACATTACCGATTCTGCGTATCATGGATTCGACAGTTTTTTGGTAGGTTTGTGGAGGTATATCCCATCAGATGTCCACGGACAAGTCAACTTCACGCGGTTCGAAATGTGTATCGCGCCAAGGAGATAGGCTGGTGGGAGCGATTTTATTCTATGGAAGACATTCTGCTGCGCTCGAGTGACGCCTGTGGTAGTGATCGAAGACACGCTGACAGCTATGGAGCACCTTCGTCCCTTCATGCTTGATGTTTTCCCCATCGACGATGTCATCTTCCAGCAGTATAATTGTCCGTGTCTCAAAGTCAGAACTGTACTACAGTGGTTTGAGGAGCAAGATAGTGTACTTACATTGATGTCTAGGCCACTAAATTCGCTTATATGAATGCAATGGAACCCATTTGGGTCGCTATCAGGCGCCATTACCGCGTGCACAAACCAGCGACCCGCTGTTTAAGGAGATTGCTTGACTTGTGCGTGGACATCTGATGGGATATACGTCCACAAACCTACCAAAAAACTGTCGAATCCATGACACGCAGAATCGGTAACGTATTGCGTTCCAAAGATGGACCAACAAGTTATTAAGTAGGTGGTCATAATGTTTTAGCTCGTCGGTATACCAACAAGAGTTTCGAGCTTGCATCTGTCTTTAATTACATTTCACTGCCGACTGTTAAGCCAAAAAAGTGGATGGTTGGTGTACTTCCTCTGTTAATAAAACGTCTGTCCGCTCTAATCTCAACACCAAGAATTTCCATCGATTCATCAGTCACTTGACAGTAGCTCACAGTATCGTGAACATCCTCGTGTCCTGAATGAACTTCAGTACCCATCAACCAATCACTTATTCACTAAATTGACTGTTAATTACTTATTCTGTTACGATTTCCTCATTCCGAAAATAAACCACTAGCCACATCATACATAGTAACATTGTTTCGGCTAAGATCATATTTACAAACACAAGTCACCACAATAGCTTGCAATTACACAACCTGACAAAAAAAGTGGAGAACCCAGAGGACATGGTCGGGTGTCAATATAGCATCGCACACGTACACATCATCGGCGCGTATGTAAATGATTAGAGTTTCAATTCTACACTCCTGGAAATGGAAAAAAGAACACATTGACACCGGTGTGTCAGACCTACCATACTTGCTCCGGACACTGCGAGAGGGCTGTACAAGCAATGATCACACGCACGGCACAGCGGACACACCAGGAACCGCGGTGTTGGCCGTCGAATGGCGCTAGCTGCGCAGCATTTGTGCACCGCCGCCGTCAGTGTCAGCCAGTTTGCCGTGGCATACGGAGCTCCATCGCAGTCTTTAACACTGGTAGCATGCCGCGACAGCGTGGACGTGAACCGTATGTGCAGTTGACGGACTTTGAGCGAGGGCGTATAGTGGGCATGCGGGAGGCCGGGTGGACGTACCGCCGAATTGCTCAACACGTGGGGCGTGAGGTCTCCACAGTACATCGATGTTGTCGCCAGTGGTCGGCGGAAGGTGCACGTGCCCGTCGACCTGGGACCGGACCGCAGCGACGCACGGATGCACGCCAAGACCGTAGGATCCTACGCAGTGCCGTAGGGGACCGCACCGCCACTTCCCAGCAAATTAGGGACACTGTTGCTCCTGGGGTATCGGCGAGGACCATTCGCAACCGTCTCCATGAAGCTGGGCTACGGTCCCGCACACCGTTAGGCCGTCTTCCGCTCACGCCCCAACATCGTGCAGCCCACCTCCAGTGGTGTCGCGACAGGCGTGAATGGAGGGACGAATGGAGACGTGTCGTCTTCAGCGATGAGAGTCGCTTCTGCCTTGGTGCCAATGATGGTCGTATGCGTGTTTGGCGCCGTGCAGGAGAGCGCCACAATCAGGACTGCATACGACAGAGGCACACAGGGCCAAAACCCGGCATCATGGTGTGGGGAGCGATCTCCTACACTGGCCGTACACCACTGGTGATTGTCGAGGGGACACTGAATTGTGCACGGTACATCCAAACCGTCATCGAACCCATCGTTCTACCATTCCTAGACCGGCAAGGGAACTTGCTGTTCCAACAGGACAATGCACGTCCGCATGTATCCCGTGCCACCCAACGTGCTCTAGAAGGTGTAAGTCAACTACCCTGGCCAGCAAGATCTCCGGATCTGTCCCCCATTGAGCATGTTTGGGACTGGATGAAGCGTCGTCTCACGCGGTCTGCACGTCCAGCACGAACGCTGGTCCAACTGAGGCGCCAGGTGGAAATGGCATGGCAAGCCGTTCCACAGGACTACATCCAGCATCTCTACGATCGTCTCCATGGGAGAATAGCAGCCTGCATTGCTGCGAAAGGTGGATATACACTGTACTAGTGCCGACATTGTGCATGCTCTGTTGCCTGTGTCTATGTGCCTGTGGTTCTGTCAGTGTGATCATGTGATGTATCTGACCCCAGGAATGTGTCAATAAAGTTTCCCCTTCCTGGGACAATGAATTCACGGTGTTCTTATTTCAATTTCCAGGAGTGTATGTGACATGTAGAGCGGCCACCAGAGAGCATTAGTGTTGCTCGAGTTTAGTGTTGTTATCAGACCTGGTAGGTTATATAAGGGGCGTAAGCAACGTCCTATGTTGGGTGACCACTGTATAAGATCGGACACGACACGTACACATGTGAGACAGCATTATCAGCACATGACAGAGTTAGAAAGGGACCACATTGTCGGTTTCTGTTTAAGCGGCAGGCTGAATCGTACAATACCTAGATTTAGGGACGTTCGGGTGTGATAGTAGCCCGACATTGGACTGCACGGGAACGCGAGGGCATCGTCAAAGTTCCGGTCGACCACCACCACAAGACAGAATCCCCGTACTGTACACCAAGCACACTGTAACCCATTCACATCAGCGTCTGCCATCCGAGAAGAAGTAATGGACTCCCTGCAACGTCCTGTGTAATCCCACGCCATTTTTCGGAGACTGGCAGGAGCCAGACTAGGGAATTACCGTCTCATGCGTAGGCTCCTGTTAAGAACACAACACAAACTGCTGCGTCTGGAGTGGTGCCGTGGTCGCGAGGCATGGGCTGTTGATGACTGGCATCGCATTGTGTTCAGCGTTGAATCGCTGTCCTGCTCTACCTCGGATGACCATCATCGGCGAGTATGGCGGCGTACTGGCGAGAAGTCCTATTCTTCCGTTTCGGAGAAGCACACCGGTGTTATTTCTGGCATTGTGGTATGGTGAGCCACCGGTATGACTTCAGGTTACGGCTGGTAGTGACTGAGGAACCTATGACGACATAACGGTACTTCACGGTCCTCCTGTGTCCTCTTGCGTTACGTCTCGTGCGACAGTATAGCGCAACGCCATATTGATAAGCGGACTCATATTAACCATGTTCTTCGTAAATTTTACTCGATTTTGCAATCACTGAAATAATATCGCCCAACCTCTCAACCCGTGAGGTTTTATTTCGTTTCCTACTCTCCTTCTGGGTGCTTCACTTTTTTTGTTAGCCAGTGTCAATGCAAAAGACATTTCCCCATTCAAAACGGCAAACTATTCGTGATGCAGGCGTAAAATGGCGTCCACATCGTAGTACTGCCAGGACTGATCAACGGATTTACAATTCCAGGTAACCAATCGTTACTATTACATCATCAAACAAGAAAAAATTAAAAAAGGCGAACGTAGGTTAAAGTCTTTAAATGAATGAAATATCGCTGGGCGGTTAATGTTAATTTACTGAAAATTACTATTATCTGTTAGATCGTAAGTGGTCTGCTTGCAAGTAAAAGTTTTTTATGTGGTTAAAGTCTACTAATATCCATTGCAGTTTTCCCAGAGAGATCGAGGATGTGACTGTTCGTGTGAAAGGCCACATTTTGCTACTATTGTTCGGGGAAGTTTTTCCACTAAGTTCTGATTCACTGAAAGATGAACTTGTTTTCATTCTTTCTTAGACAGTCTTAGACCAGTGCTGTGCAAAACTTAAGGACAAAAGTAACTTTCGTACGACGTGTCACTGCCAAGTAACATAGCTCGACTGAACTTGGGCCAGACATAGAAAGAACTGCTACAGTGTAGTACAGAATGTAACTGAAAGAAAGGCGCAATGAGGCGAACAGAAGTGATACTTTTATTCAAACACAGGCATTATTAGATTTTTAGATTTCCAGAAGGCTTTCGACACCCTTCCTCACAAGCGTGCCTACGGAGTATCGCCTCAGTTGTGCGACTGGATTCGTGATTTCCTGTCAGAAAGGTCACAGTTCGTAGTAATAGACGGAAAGTCATCGACTAAAACAAAAGTAATATCCGACGTTCCCCAAGGAAGTGTTAAAGGCTCTCTATCGTTCCTGATCTACACTCCTGGAGATTGGAATAAGAACACCGTGAATTCATTGTCCCACGAAGGGGGAACTTTATTGACACATTCCTGGGGTCAGATACATCACATGATCACACTGACAGAACCACAGGCACATAGACACAGGCAACAGAGCATGCACAATGTCGGCACTAGTACAGTGTATATCCACCTTTCGCAGCAATGCAGGCTGCTATTCTCCCATGGAGACGATCGTAGAGATGCTGGATGTAGTCCTGTGGAACGGCTTGCCATGCCATTTCCACCTGGCGCCTCAGTTGGACCAGCGTTCGTGCTGGACGTGCAGACCGCGTGAGACGACGCTTCATCCAATCGCAAACATGCTCAATGGGGGACAGATCCGGAGATCTTGCTGGCCAGGGTAGTTGACTTACACCTTCTAGAGCACGTTGGGTGGCACGGGATACATGCGGACGTGCATTGTCCTGTTGGAACAGCAAGTTCCCTTGCCGGTCTAGGAATGGTAGAACGATGGGTTCGATGACGGTTTGGATGTACCGTGCACAATTCAGTGTCCCCTCGACAATCACCAGTGGTGTACGGCCAGTGTAGGAGATCGCTCCCCACACCATGATGCCGGATGTTGGCCCTGTGTGCCTCGGTCGTATGCAGTCCTGATTGTGGCGCTCTCCTGCACGGCGCCAAACACGCATACGACCATCATTGGCACCAAGGCAGAAGCGACTCTCATCGCTGAAGACGACACGTCTCCATTCGTCCCTCCATTCACGCCTGTCGCGACACCACTGGAGGCGGGCTGCACGATGTTGGGGCGTGAGCGGAAGACGGCCTAGCGGTGTGCGGGACTGTAGCCCAGCTTCATGGAGACGGTTGCGAATGGTCCTCGCCGATACCCCAGGAGCAACAGTGTCCCTAATTTGCTGGGAAGTGGCGGTGCGGTCCCCTACGGCACTGCGTAGGATCCTACGGTCTTGGCGTGCATCCGTGCGTCGCTGCGGTCCGGTCCCCGGTCGACGGGCACGTGCACCTTCCGCCGACCACTGGCGACAACATCGATGTACTGTGGAGACCTCACGCCCCACGTGTTGAGCAATTCGGCGGTACGTCCACCCGGCCTCCCGCATGCCCACTATACGCCCTCGCTCAAAGTCCGTCAACTGCACATACGGTTCACGTCCACGCTGTCGCGGCATGCTACCAGTGTTAAAGACTGCGATGGAGCTCCGTATGCCACGGCAAACTGGCTGACACTGACGGCGGCGGTGCACAAATGCTGCGCAGCTAGCGCCATTCGATGGCCAACACCGCGGTTCCTGGTGTGTCCGCTGTGCCGTGCGTGTGATCATTGCTTGTACAGCCCTCTCGCAGTGTCCGGAGCAAGTATGGTGGGTCTGACACACCGGTGTCAATGTGTTCTTTTTTCCATTTCCAGGAGTGTATATTAACGACATAGGAGATAATCTGAGTAGCCGTCTTAGATTGTTTGCAGATGATGCTGTCATTTACCGTCTTGTAAAGTCATCAGATGATCAAAACGACTTGCGAAATGATTTAGATAAGATATCTGTATGGTGCGAAAAGTGGCAATTGACCCTGAATAAGTAAAAGTGTGAAGTTATTCACATGAGTACTAAAAGAAATCAGCTAAATTTCGATTACGCGATAAGTCACACAAATCTGAAGGCTGTAAATTCAGCTAAATACTTAGGGATTACAATTACAAATAACCTAAATTGGAACGATCACATAGATAATATTGTGGGTAGAGCAAACCAAAGACTGCGAGTCATTGGCAGAACACTTAGAAGGTGCAACAGGTCTACTAAAGAGACTGCTTACACGTCACTTGTCCGTCCTATTCTGGACTATTGCTGTGCGGTGTGGGATCCGCATCAGGTGGGACTGACGGATGACATCGAAAAAGTACAAAGAAGGACAGCTCGTTTTGTATTATAGCGAAATAAGAGAGACAGTGTCACAGAAATGATACGTGAATTGGAGTCGCAGTTATTAAAACAAAGGCGTTTTTCGTTGCGACGGGATCTTCTCATGAAATTTCAATCACCAGTTTTCTCCTCCGATTGCGAAAACATTCTGTTGGCACCCACCTACATAGGGAGAAAAGATCATCACGATAAAATAAGAGAGATCAGGGTTCGCACAGAAAAATTTAAGTGCGGGTTTTTCCCGCGTGCCGTTCGAGAGGGGAACGGTAGAGAGACAGCTTGAAGGTTGTTCATTGAACCCTCTCCCAGGCGCTTTATTGTGAATAGCAGAGTAATCACGTAGATGTAGATTATACTGAAGGCAGCGCGATTCATGAAGGTCCCCTGGACATTGAAAAGGGCGGGACATGGTTCCTAAATGAGTGTTTGATCACCACGGCCAGCACTTATGCTCTGCAACGTGCTCCCATGCTGGTCAGAAGGTTGATAACAAATTCTTGTGGTAGGGCGTTCCATCCCTTCATCAACGCGATTGACAGCTGCTGGAAGATCGTAAGTACAACTGGACTTCTTGCAGTACGTCTCCCCAACGCGTTGCACGCGTTCTCAGTGAGATCGAAGTCGGGGGAACGGTCAGGGCAGTCCATTCGCCGAATATCCTCTCGTTCCAAGAGCATGAACGTTTCGATGCAGTTGCGAACTGTCATCCATGCAGTTGAATTCAGGGCTTAATGCACCCCTGAAAATACGCACAGGGGGTAGGAGTACAGTGTCACAGTAACGTTGACCCGTGAGTGTATCGTGCTCAAAGATTTAGACGTCAGTACTCCCATGCAACATAACGCGCCAATCTTACGCAGGCATTCAGACATCTGGCCGGAAATGTCTCCAGTAGAGTTAAAGCCACTACTAATGCCCACTAATAGACGTCCGGATAGTTTTGATCATATAGTATATTTTGCTGAATACGAGAAAACAAGATACGGAGAGACCGGATGAGATTCGTGGCGCGTCGCTGTGTACTGCAACTGCGCTTCACCTCCTCACTGGAGACTTTCGTAAAGGAAAACGTCGAGCGTTACCTCACAAGCAGTAGTTTTCCGGGTTAAGAGCGGTGCGTGCCTACCACAATAGCGTAGTTTCGGGGAAAGGGAATTATCCCGAATGTATACGGAAGGTCGCTACCGGCGAGGCAGGAAAAAACGACGAGAAAGTGGGATTTGTTAGTTGGTGTGCAGCTGAAGCTTATAAATAGCGGAGAACTTCCGGGACGCGGAGGAAACCAAAGCTGGCGGGGCGGGACGGGGCTCGGCGCTTTCACCGCCTCCTCAACCATTCCGCGCACGTCGGGCCACAGCCGGTGGGCGCGTCATAGCTCCGTGCTGTCCACATGCGGCCCACTACAAACCAACTACTACTTCCAGCTCCAATGTCATCACGGTTTCGATAAGAAACTGGCTACGAAGTCGTTTTTGACAGAGAGAAAGACGATAGAACGGATGCGCTAAATTATCTCATCGTCTGTGCATGGAATCGGTACATAACATTCATAAACACACAACGCCACATTTCGATCATATAATAATAAACACAAGAACCTATGTGGATTTCAAAAAGGGTTACGACTCGACTGATAGTAAAACCCTGATCAGAATTCTAGAAGAACTTGCCCTAGACAAGAAGACCAAAGCGATAATCCAGCAAACACTAACCAACGCAACTTCAAAAGTGAAATTTAGAAGAGAAACATCAGAAGCTTTTGAAATAAAGACTGGAGTGAGGCAAGGAGATGGGCTCTCACCTTTGCTCTTCAACTGTGCCCTCCAGAAGGTGATTCGTGAGTGGAGCAAAGAACTGGAAAACCAAGGAATTAAAAATGGTGTCAGGCTGGGTTACAAGAAACAAAATCTTGAAATCGATTGTCTCGCTTTTGCAGATGATCTGTCAACTTTTTCTGATTCCATGGAAACAGCTGAGAGGTACATTACTGAGCTTAGCGTACAAACACAGAAGACTGGCCTCCAAATTTCATTTGAGGAAACCGAGTTTATAACGAACATAAATTCACCACCAAGGGAGCTTGTAATGGGTTAAGGCAAAATTAAGCGAGTTGAAAAGTTTAAATATCTCGGAGAATGGATAACAGCCACCTTGTCAGAGAAAGAAGTCTTCATATCACGCATGAACAAAATGGAAATGGCATTCCATTTAACCAAAAACTTTTACAACAAAAGATCAACATCGTTCAATGCAAAGTTAAGGCATTACTGCAGTGTTATCCGTCCGGAGGTCTTGTACGCTTCTGAATGCCTAGTAATGAACAAAAAAGGCCTAAACGAAAAACTGGAGGCCAAGGAAAGGAAGATTTTGAGAAAGATCGTAGGTCCCATCAAATAGAATGGGGAATATAGAAGACGTCATAATCATGAACTGTATTTCCACATAGAGAAGATAACCGATACCATCCGGAAAAGAAGGATTGTGTTTTATGGACGTATGACCCGAATGAGCCCTGGAAGACTCACCAGTAGTATGATCACCTACTTTCAGAAGAAGAAAACAAAATGGGCCTGCTTCACAGAGGTGGAGAAAGATCTCAAAGAAGTGGGGATCACCCATGATGACATTTTGGAGGGTGTCCCACTCAGGGAGAAACTTATGGCGTGGCAGTGTTTCCAAGAAAAGCCAAAACTAAAAACAGGAAAGGCTTGGACCCAGGAGAGGAAGGAGCAACACCGAGAACATATGCGGGAGCACTGAGCAAACATCAGAACACGAAAAGCAAGACAGTTGAAATAATCTGGTCCAAAGATGGCCTATACGAAATGAATGAATGAAACACAAGAACCATATCTGAGTTACGTGTTTGTTTACAGTTGCTACCTTAGGGCAGATGTTTGTGGGACTTCTTCTGCTGACAGCTGGACATAAGCTTGCTGTGTTGTTAAGTTGTTAGTGTTTGACCATGTCCCACACACAATGCGGCAGCAGTATGGCTTGCCTATTTTATCTGTCTATTCTGTAACCCACAGTACCAAATTCAATAAAATACATAACTCAGGAGCGTTTCGTAAATTGAGAAAAATTGGATTATTTATTCAAGAGAAAGAGCTGCACAAATGCAGCAAGTCAATAACGCGTGGCTCGATGTCTGGCCCTTTTATTGTCAGATTTGTTGGCTGTCCTCCTGAGACATATCATGCCAAATTCTGTCCAATTGGCGCGGTAAATCATCAAAACCCGGAGATGGCTGGAGGCCTCTGTCCATAACACCCCAAACATTCTCAATTAGAGAGAGATCCGGCGACCTTGCTGACCAAGGTAGGGCCCGCAAGAACGAAGACGTGTAGTAGAAACTCTTGCCGTAAGCGGGCGGGCATTATTTTGCTGAAATGTAAGCCCAGTAAGGCTTGCCATGAAGAGCAACAAAACAGGACGTAGAATATCGTCAACGTACTGATGTGCTGTAAGGCTGCGGCACCCCAGACCATTACTTTAACCAATTTCCGTCCTATTCGGATAATTCCTTCGTGGTGCGTCGTTTCCTTTTTGTCTTAGAGTGTACACTGTTGTGCAAAATTTAAGGACGAAAGTTTCGCATCATGTGCCATTGCCAAGTAACATAGCTTGATGAAACTTTGACCATACACAGAAAGAATTGCTACAGATCTGGTAACCATGAACAGACCAGACCTCATCGACGGTGTCAGTGTTGAGACAGGGATTAGTGATCATGATGTTGTCATTACGATTATGGTTACGAAAGTTAAAAAGTCGGTCAAGAAGGCTACGAGAGTATTCTTACTAGGAAGGGCAGATAAGCTGTTGTTAGCATCCCACTTAGTAAATGAATCGACTTCATTTACTTCCGGTACGATGGACGTGGAAGAATTATGGGCAAATTTTAAACACATTGAAAATCACGCATTGGACATGTATGTCCCGAAAAAGTGGGTTACGGACGGAAAAGACCCACAATTCGGAGAATGCTCAGGAAGCAAAGGCAGTTGCACTCGCGGTACGACAATGAGGACAGGCAAAAGTTAGTAGAGATTCGTGCTGCTGTAAAAAGAGCGATGCGCGAAGCATACATCCACTACCACCGTCATACCTCAGCAAAAGATCTTGCTGAAAACCCAAGGAAATTCTGGTATTACGTAAAATCGATCAGCGGGTCGAAGGCTTCCATCCAGTCACTCACTGATCAGTCTGGCCTGGCAACGGAAGACAGCAAAACGAAAGCTGAAATTTTAAATTTAGCATTTGAGAAATCTTTCACGCAGGAGGATCGTACAAACATACCGCCGTTTGAGTCTCGTACAGATTCCCGTATGGGGGACATAGTGATAGACATCCCTGGGGTTGTGAAGCAGCTCAATGGGTTGAAAATAAATAAATCGCCAGGTCCTGATGGGATTCCAGTTCGGTTTTACAGAGTACACTACTGCATTGGCTCCTTACTTAGCTTGCATTTATCGTGAATCTCTTGCCCAACGTAAAGTCCCGAGCGACTGGAAAAAAGCGCAGGTGACGCTTGTATATAAGAAGGGTAGAAGGACGGATCCTCAAAATTACAGACCAATATCCTTAACAGACTGTCAGACACAGCAAAGGACTTGGAAGAGCAGTTGAACGGAATGGATGGTGTCTTGAAGGGAGGATATAAGATGAACATCAACAAAAGCAAAACGAGGATAATGGAATGTAGTCGAATTAAGTCGGGTGATGTTGAGGGTATTAGATTAGGAAATGAGACACTTAAAGTAGTAAAGGAGTTTTGCTATTTGGGGAGTAAAATAACTGATGATGGTCGAAGTAGAGAGGATATGAAATGTAGACTGGCAATGGCAAGGAAAGCGTTTCTGAAGAAGAGAAATTTGTTAACATCGAGTATAGATTTAAGTGTCAGGAAGTCATTTCTGAAAGTATTTGTATGGCGTGTAGCCATGTATGGAAGTGAAACATGGACGGTAAATAGAGTGGACAAGAAGAGAATAGAAGCTTTCGAAATGTGGTGCTACAGAAGAATGCTGAAGATTAGATGGGTAGATCACATAACTAATGAGGAGGTACTGAATAGGATTGGGGAGAAGAGGAGTTTGTGGCACAACTTGACCAGAAGAAGGGATCGGTTGGTAGGACATGTTCTGAGGCATCAAGGGATCACCAATTTAGTATTGGAGGGCAGCGTGGAGGGTAAAAATCGTAGGGGGAGACCAAGAGATGAATACACTAAGCAGATTCAGAAGGATGTAGGTTGCAGTAGGTACTGGGAGATGAAGAAGCTTGCACAGGATAGAGTAGCATGCAGAGCTGCATCAAACCAGTCTCAGGACTGAAGACCACAAAAGCAACAATCCTTAACATCGGTTTGTTGAAGGATTCTCGAACATATTCTCAGTTCGAATATAACGAATTTCCTTGAGACAGAGAAGTTGCTGTCCATGCATCAGCACGGCCTTAGAAAGCATCGCTCCTGCGAAACCCAACTCGCCTTTTTTTCACATGATATCTTGCGAACCATGGATGAAGGGTATCAGACGGATGGCATATTCCTTGACTTCCGGAAAGCGTTTGACTCGGTGCCCCACTGCAGACTCCTAACTAAGGTACGAGCATATGGGATTGGTTCCCAAGTATGTGAGTGGCTCGAAGCCTTCTTAAGTAATAGAACCCAGTACGTTGTGCTCGATGGTGAGTGTTCAACGGAGGTGAGGGTATCATCTGGAGTGCCCAAGGGAAGTGTGGTAGGTCCGCTGTTGTTTTCTATCTACATAAATTATCTTTTGGATAGGGTCGATAGCAATGTGCGGCTGTTTGCTGATGATGCTGTGGTGTATGGGAAGATGTCGTCGTTGAGTGACTGTAGGAGGATACAAGATGACTTGAACAGGATTTGTGATTGGTGTAAAGAATGGCAGCTAACTCTAAATATAGATAAATGTAAATTAATGCAGATGAATAGGAAAAAGAATCCCGTAATGTTTGAATACTCTATTAGTAGTGTAGCGCTTGACACAGTCACGTCGATTTGGGAGTAACATTGCAGAGCGATATGAAGTGGGGCTAGCATGTAATGGCAGTTGTGGGGAAGGCGGATAGTCGTCTTCGGTTCATTGGTAGAATTTTGGGAAGATGTGGTTCATCTGTAAAGGAGACCGCTTATAAAACACTAATACGACCTATTCTTGAGTACTGCTCGAGCGTTTGGGATCCCTATGAGGTCGGATTGAGGGAGGACATAGAAGCAATTCAGAGGCGGGCTGCTAGATTTGTTACTGGTAGGTTTGATCATCACGCGAGTGTTACGGAAATGCTTCAGGAACTCGGGTGGAAGTCTAGAGGAAAGGAGGTGTTCTTTTCGTGAATCGCTACTGAGGAAATTTAGAGAACCAGCATTTGAGGCTGACTGCAGTACAATTCTACTGCCGCCAACTTACATTTCGCGGAAAGACCACAAAGATAAGATAAGAGAGATTAGGGCTCGTACAGATGCATATAGGCAGTCATTTTTCCCTCTTTCTGTTTGGGAGTGGAACAGGGAGAGAAGATGCTAGTTGTGGCACGAGGTACCCTCCGCCACGCACCGTATGGTGGATTGCGGAATATGTATGTAGATGTAGATGTAGTATAGTACAGAATGTAACTGAAAAAAAAAACGAAATCAGATGAACAGAAATGACACTCATATACAGACACAATGATTACACTGAAGTCACCGAGATTCATTATGTTTCCCTGGACATTGAAGAAGGCGGGACATAATTCTTAATTGGGTGTGTGATCATCACGGACAGCAATGCGTGCTCTGCAACGATGGCCAAAAGGCTGCTAAGGAGTCTTGTGGTAGGGCATTCCATCCCTCCACCAGGCGGCTGACAACTGCTGGACGTTCGTTAGTGCATGTGGAGCTGTTGCAGTGCGTCTCCCCATCGCACCCCATATATACTTGATGGGATTTAAAGCGGGGGAACAGGCAGTTCAATCCATTCGCCGGATATCCTCTCGTTCCCGGAGCTCCTCCATGTGTGATGTTTGATGCGGTCGCGCATTGCCATCCATAAAAATAAAGTCAGCACCGAATGCACCCTAGAAAAGACGCTAATTGGGAAGGAGTACAGCGTCACAGTAACGTTGACCGCCAAGTATTTTGTTCAGAGACTTGGGGGTCAGTACACCCATACAACATTTTGCCTCCCTACACCGTAACACTTAGATCTCAAAAATGATTACGGTCAACAATGTTCACGGGTGCATTACGTATTCACACCTCTCCCAATATGAGGGTTCGTCCGGAATCCCTGCTCTCAAGGGAACATTCCAAAGTGTGAATAAATGATCTTGATGACATTTGGCGGGTGTGTAGAGAGGGGAAAATAATGCAGTACGCATTTTTGTTGATGACCAACTTAAAAAAAAATGGGTCAAATGGCTGTGAGCACTATGGGACTTAACATCTGAGGTCATCAGTCCCCTAGACTAGTTCTAAGTCTTAAACCTAACTAACCTAAGGACATCACACACATCCATGCCCGAGGCAAGATTCGAAGCTGCGACCGTAGCAGGCGCGCGGTTCCGGAATGAAGCGCCTAGAACCGCTCGGCCACAGCGGCCGGCGACCAACTTCACTTTCAAGGTATAAGACACACCATGAAACGTAATTTGGCGTATTAGGTTTGGTGGGAATATTTTCGGAACGGTGACATGTAAAAATGTTTCTCGTATAAAAGTTGGTATGTAATTAAATTTTTTAAGAAATGTATAATCGAATATTTTAATGATTAGAAATTTTTTCGAAGTACCCCGCCAACTTTAATTAATTTTGAAAAACTAAAACTTTTGTTACAACATAAATTAAACAAGCTTTCAAGCTACATACATGCATGTTTAATAAAGATGGTTTCTAAAATAGCATATTTGAGAAATAAGCTTTACACAATGTGCTGTCAGAGTATTTTCAACATTTCTAATTAGGATACCTAATCATTCATTAATACCAAACTGCCTATTGGCTTCTGTCTCGGGTTCTTCGGCCGACGTTCATCCATTAGATGAACGCCGGCCGAAGAACCCGAGACAGAAGCCAATAGGCAGTTTGTCAACAAGTGGGCACGAAAGCCTCAACAATTTTGCATTCATTATTAGTTTAATTATTTATTTTACTTACATTTGTTTTATATTTTAAATTGTCATTTTACATTTCACATTCATTTTTGTTTTGGTTCTTTCGTTTACCGTTTCACATACATGTATTTTGTTAGTTAAGAATAATTAATATTTCATTACTATGATACAAAATCACTACAGTGTTGATAATATATAAATAAATACTTGACACTTAACGTTTTCTTACACTACGCATGTAAAAAGAACGAAATTTCTTCATATAATATATACGACAGGCAATACGATATAAAATAAAATTCAGTAGGATTTCAAACTGTCGCAGGTAACCCTTTAAACATCCAGGTTTGTATCAGGCATATTGGAGTACATTGGCAAGCCTTGGCGAAGAGAATTGATTACGTACTCTTGACTGCAGCTTGAATATATTGTTTCTCAGGTGGAAATTGTCATCATAATCATTCAACAGAACTATATCTGAAAATATTCTCACAAAGTTCTTCCAACATCGAAACCCGTATAAATCTCACGACTCTACGTGTGCCGTCGAGCCTTTGAGATCACCAGATGAACAAGTTCCTTGTCCTCGGTTGCGATGGTCAAAACGGTTTTTTCACATTGACCACCAAACGTTTCATAGTTTTATAAGAAACTAACGCCGAGCTTGAACAGATAATTCGAGAATATCTTTTTGAATTCTCAACTGTCCTTGTGCCAGCTTCGAAGTCTGGTAAACAAACGTTTGACCAGGTCAAAATATACACTGCCGTAAAAATAAAATTAATACACTTTTTTAAAGGTTTTCAATTGATTCCAAGAGTGCATACGGAGTGCATAAAACAATTACATTTACACATCAGTAGCACAAGCGGTTCTGCGGTACCAGGTAACGACCCGTGCTGGAACACCCATATTAGTACGTGGTGTAGACTCCACGGGCGGCGTCCGCAGCTCGTGGTCTCGCGGTCGCGTTCTCGCTTCCCGAGTACGGGTCCCGGGTTCGATTCCCAGCGTGGTCAGGGATTTTCACCTGCCTGGAGATGACTGGGTGTTTGTGTTGCACTCATCATTTCATTATCATTCATGGAAGTGGCGAGACTGGACTGAGCAAAGGTTGGGAATTTGAACGGGCGCTGATAACAGCGCAGTTGAGCGCCCCACAAACCAAACATCATCATCATCATCATCATCCACGGTTGGCAATGCAGGCGCTGATTCTGGCATCCAGTCGATCTTACAGATGGCGAATATTGTCCTGGGATGCGTTACGTCACGCCTGCTCGACCTGTTCACGTAATTTTGTAAGAGTTATTGGCTGACGAGTGGCAAGAGTCACTTCTCGTCCCATCGTATCCCATACGTGTTCGACTGGAGACAAGTCTGGAGATGGTGCTGGCCAGAGAAGTTTCTGCACGTCTTGCTGAAGGCGATGAGTTTCACAGGCAGTGTGTGGGCGAGTATTATCCTGTTGGAACAGCACACTGCCTTCCTGTTGCAGGAAAGGCAAAAGACAGGGCCTAACAACATTCTGCACGTACCGAGCGCTGGTTAGCATCCTCTCTAGAAACACCAAAGGTGAACGCGAGTTGTAGCTTACCGCACCCCAGACCGTAAGGCCTAGAGTGGGGCTGGACTAATGCACTCTATGAGGCAGCACTCACCAGATCCATGCCGTATGCGCAAACGACCATCACTTGCGTGCAGGCAAAATTTGCTTTCATCGCTGAAGACCACGGCGCACCATTCCATCTTCCAAGTGACCCTCTGACGGTACCAGTAAAGCTGTTCACGTCGATGCTGTGAGTGAGTAACAGACGGGGTATGCATGCTTGTAGTCCCACTGCCAATATCCGGTTCGCAACAGTTAGTTTTGACACGTATGAGCTCACAAGCCCTCTTAGCTGTTCTGCGGCATCTGTAATATCCGCTGCCCTTGCAGCATGGAGATCCTGGCGGGCGTTTGTTCTGCGTGGATGTCCAGAACACATCTACGGGTATGAGAATTTCACGTGACCACTGATACCAGCATGGCTGCACAACTGAAGCAACACGTCCAAATTGTATGGCAATTCTCCGAAAGGACTATCCTGCCACTCGGATGGCCACAATTTGACCCCTTCCAAACTCGCTCAGTTTGCTGTAGGAAGCACGATTGAGTCTCCGTGGCATGGTTGCCTGCTTGATTTACACGTATACATCACACTGGGCCCTCTGGTTGCTAGCATTCCCTATTAAAGGGCAGAGGCAGATGGCGCTCTGGTAACTATGCCACTACCCGTTTCTTGGCGGACGACGATGATAGCATTATCAGTACACTTTCAATCCTTCAGGCGGCACATGCCGTCATCGGATCAAAATCGATGTCGTATTTCCTGGTGTACTAATTTTCTTGCCGGCAGTGTATTTTTTGTTTTTCAATTGGTTTGTTCATTCAGAGCGGAATTTTGTTCTGTAGCAGAAAGTGATATAATTTCTACCATGTCCACGAGATTTATACTTCTCTTTTCTACGTTTCTCTGCTTTATGTAAAATAAAAACACCATTTTCAGATTTACGTACCACGTGCTTGTTACCCCTTAAATATGTAGCAAATTTCGATGGTATGCTTTTTTCGGTGTTACAATGTTCTTCGTTTTGTATTCACATATTTCTACCCGTATTTTCGACATCATATTTATCACAATCGCTGCACTGCATTTTACATGTGCTCAGTTGAGGGGTAGTGGACTATCGGGTCAGATTTATGCCATATATTAGACTAAATTGTATTTCCAGTCCTAAAAACAATTTTTATTCTTGTTTTACGATATATGTAGCTAATCTTCTCAGTTTCTTCTCCCATATTTGGTTACGCTAATGAGCCAAATTCCATTTTGAATGAACAACTCGAATTGAAAAACTAAAAACATATCGAAAATTTTCATCATGTGTTATTACAAACGTAATACTAGTCGTGTGAGCCAGTTGATTAGAACTAAATCTACCGCATTTACAGATTAGCGATGTTTTACGCTAACAGCTGCTCGTAATGCTCTGCCGTTTTATTTTGTGTATTCCAAGGATAGTTGGCTGTAACTGACACTCCCAGCATCTGCCTCTTCATGAATAAAGATTATTTATAAATATCATATTTTTGCTATTGTGCTCTTTTTCTGTATATAGTTATGTAACTCTTTCTGTTAACAAAAATCTATTCCACAACGCTATCTGTTGGCCGACGACGTTGAAACCATTATTAGTGTGTATACTATCCCCCAGGTGACATATGCCGTCATCGCATCAAAGTTGACGTCGTCTTTCCAGGTGTACTATTTTTTTCGCGGCAGTGTATTTGAAAGATGTGTTTCTTTCCGAGCGATTGAGAAAACCTTTATTATTGTTAGATGGGGACTGTCAGTGTGAAAGAACAGTGTAGAGCATCGTTTCTGAGGACAAGGAAGTTGTTCATCTGGTGATACCAAAGGGCTTGATGGCACAGGTACAGTCTTGAGATGTATACGGCTTTCGATGCTGGAATAACTTTGCGAGGAGATTTTCTGATCTAGTTCTGATGAATGATTATGATGTCAATCTCCACCTGAGAAGCAATATAATCAAGCCGCAGTCAATAGTGCATTATTAGCTCTCTATGGCAAGGATTACCAATGTATTGAAACATGCCTGCTACAATTCAGGATATTTAGTGTGTCATCCGCTACTATCTGAAATCAAGCTGAATTGTGTTTTATGTTGTTTTCTACTGATTCGTGAATATATTATGTAAAGAAATGCCATTCATTTTATGTGGGTGGTGTATGAAAACGTTATGTTTTAAGCGTTTATTTACAGATTATCGTTATTGTAATGATTTTGTATCATAATAATGAGTTACTTATTATTTTCAAGTAACAAAATACTGAGATGTGAAACGGTAAACTAAAAAATAAAAATGAATGTAGCACGTAATATGACAGTTTAAAACATAAAACAAATATAAGTAAAATAAATAACTAGACTAATAATGAATGTTTAGATATTTTAATTAGGCATGTTGGAAATAATCTGACAGCACATTGTGTGCAGCTTGTTTCGAAGATATAGTATTTCAGAAACCAGCATTATTACAAATGGGTGCATGTAGCTTGTAAGCTTCTTTAATCTATGTTGCACCAAAAGTTTTCATTTTGCAAAATTAACTAATAGTGATGGGGTATTTTACAAAAATTTCAAATCGTTACAAATTTCGATTATACAGTTTTCAAGAACGTTCATTAATATAACTTTTATATGAGAAGGCCAACGGCATTGCCGCAATGGTAGCACCGGTTCCCGTCAGATCACCGAAGTTAAGCGCTGTTGGGTTGGGCTAGCACTTGGATGGGTGACCATCCAGTCTGCTGAGCGCTGTTGGCAAGCGGGGTGCACTCAGCCCTTGTGAGGCAAATTGAGGAGCTACTTGAACGAGAAGTAGCGGCTCCGGTCTCGTAAGCTGACATATGGCCGGGAGAGCGGTGTGCGGAACATATGCCCCTCCAATTCCGCATCCAGTGACGCCTGTGGGCAGGGGATGACACGGCGGGCGGTCGGTTCCGTTGGGCCTTCCAAGTCCTGTTCGGACAGAGTTTTATATGAGAAGCATTTTTACATATCATCCTTTCGAAGATATTCACTTCAAACCTAATATGACAAATTACCTTTCGGGGTGTTTTTTTTTTTTTTTTTTTTTTTTTTTTTTTTTTTTTTTTTTTGCTCAGATACGAGCAGTTCGAGTAAGTTGAAGTCCAGGTTCACGAAGTTAAATATAGAGGGTGTTACAAAAAGGTACGGCCAAACTTTCAGGTAACATTCCTCACACATAAAGAAAGAAAATATGTTATGTGGACATGTGTCCGGAAACGCTTACTTTCCATGTTAGAGCTCATTGTATTACTTCTCTTCAAATCACATTAATCATGGAATGGAAACGCAAAGCAACAGAACGTACCAGCGTGACTTCAAAATTTCCTCCGTTAGCGACGATACATGCATCCACCCTCCGTCGCATGGAATCCCTGATGCGCTGATGCAGCCCTGGAGAATGGCGTATTGTATCACAGCCGTCCACAATACGAACACGAAGAGTCTCTATATTTCGTACCGGGGTTGCGTAGACAAGAGCTTTCAAATGCCCCCATAAATGAAAGTCAAGAGGGTTGAGGTCAGGAGAGCGTGAAGGCCATGGAATTGGTCCGCCTCTACCAATCCATCGGACACCGAATCTGTTGTTGAGAAGCGTACGAACACTTCGACTGAAATGTGCAGGAGCTCCATCGTGCATGAACCACATGTTGTGTCGTACTTGTAAAGGCACATGTTCAAGCAGCACAGGTAGAGTATCCCGTATGAAATCATGATAACGTGCTCCATTGAGCGTAGGTGGAAGAAACTAAAATGAGCTCTAACATGGAAATTAAGCGTTTCCGGATACATGTCCACATAACATCTTATCTTTATTTGTGTGTGAGGAATGTTTCCTGAAAGTTTGGCCGTACCTTTTTGTAACACCCTGTATATTTTCTTTAATGTTGTTTCCTGTTAACAATATAAGTTTATTCTCAATAACTAGCAGCTTTCACTGAGTTAATACAAGTCAGAAATCGAATCTGCAATTTGATCTCACCTACTTCACTCTTGTGCAGAAATGCATACAGCGTTCTGCTGCATCCATTTTCAATAAGCTGCCGCAAGACTTAACAAATCTAAGCAGTAATCCTCGAACTTTCAAGTCTAAATTGAAGATTTTCCTTATGGCTCACTCCTATTCTTTCGAGGAGTTCCTGGAAAAAAATTCAGAAAATTTTTGTGTTGTATTGTTGATTATGCTAAATATATATTCAGCAGCAGCCTGCATAGGATTCGTGTAAATTTTATTTTATTTGTTGTTGATTTTTCTGATGTAATTTCATATACGGACTCTTTCCATGACCATGGAGATTGGCTTCTCAATTAGATCCTACAGAACTAGACGTGTAAATAAATAAATAAGTAGTATATGCTTCTTCCAAGAACACGCCTCGACTCATTCAATACGGGATGCACACGAGCCGGTGATCACAGCAGACTATTATAGGGTGGAGTATTCTTGGCCTTGATGGAGCTATTCTTGTCATAGCATCTGCTTGCAAGTTGCGGATTACGCAAGTACTGCCTCGTGTCGCATCCATCCTGCAGTGTCATCGTACAGGTAGATAACTCTCAGTACCAAAAGGCTGGAATTCAGCTAAGGTGGTCTGGGAAGCATGATGACTATTCTATAGCACACAGTTCATTGTGTCTGCCAAATTTCTCATACTCTAGTTTTAAGACATTGGCAGCAGTGAACTGGAAATTCGCTTCACGCTATCTTGATTTCGGTTTATCGCGTTTGTCTTTCATCGATTAACCCGAATACCAGGATGGTGCTTAGCTATCAGAAAAAGAAGCATTTGAAAACTAGAGTTGTTGCTGACATACACTGAGGTGACGTATATGTACATATACAGATGGCGGTAGTATCGCGTATACAAGGTATAAAAGGTAATTCAATATTCCGAGATCCATCTTGTCAAGAGTGTGCCGAGAACTTCGGGAATTAGCTCTCACCGTGGACAACGCCGTGGCTGACGGCCTTCATTTAACGAGTGAGAGCAGCGACGTATGTGTAGAGTTGCGGTGGTTTCAGACAAACAACATTGCGTGAAATAACTGAAGGCGTAAATGTGGAACGTACGACGAACGTATCCGTTAGAACAGTGCGGCACAATGTGGCGTTAATCGGCTATGGTAGCAGACATCACGAAGCCATAGACCCAAGTTGTTAACAGGCACTGGCAAACTTGTAGTGGCTCCATAATGGCGTGGGCTGTGTTTACACTGAATGGACTGGATCCTCTCGTTCAACGGAACCGATCACTGACTGGAAATGATTATTTTCGGCTACTTGTAGACCAATTGCACTCCTTCATGGACTTCATGCTCCCAAACAACGACGGAATTTTTATGGATGACAATGCACCCTGTCACCAGGCCATAACGGTTCGCGATTAGCTTGAAGAACACTCTGGACAGTTAGAGCGGATGACTGGATCATCCTGGTCGCCTGTCATTAATTCCATCGAACATTTATGGGATAAAATCGAGAGGTCTGTTCGTGCGCAAAACCCTTTTGCAGATATGGACGTCTATAGAGGCAGCATGGCTCAATATTTCTGCAAGGCTCTTCCAAGGAGTTGTTGAATCCATGCCACGTCTAGTTGTTACGCTACGCCGGGAAAATGGAGGTCCGACACGAAGTTAGGAGGCATCCCATGATTTTTGTCACCTCACTGTAAATTGCGCCGTAAGATAAATAATTTACAGGTACAGCCACAAGAGGGGAAGTGATATAATAGACATGACCTCGTTATGAACAGTATGTATGTGTGTGTGTGTGTGTGTGTGTGTGTGTGTGTGTGTGTGTGTGTGTGTGTGTGTGTGTGTGTGTGTGTACGAAAAGACAGCTAAGACTTCGACGACATAACAGGTGTGGAACGTGATCAAAGAGTTACAAAATAACTGCGCCGCTGTCTACTGTCCCGCCATCAGAGGAAGTGGTATATCAAACAATTGCTCACGTGTACCAAATATAAGTAAACACGTAACTCAGGTGCGATTGGCATGTTTGCATTATGATTTCGTACTAAATATTTAAAATGCTGACCTTGAGGATGGTCCATAGATACTTAAGGCTGTTTAGAGTCCCATGAGTGGACCAAGGACGAATGAAGTGATTCTTGAAACTCCCAAACCATACGTTGACAGACAAAGATCGATCTTTATGCACTTCTCACAGTCACCGTGGATTTTCAACTGACCAGTGGTAGATGCTGTGAAGATTGATTTGCCCGTGGTTCGTAAACGGTACTTCATCCGTGAACAGAATCTTGCATAGAAATACGGCATCCCTTTGCTATTTTCGTAGACACAATCTGTAGACCAGTAACCGAATTTGAAAGCCGATGGAGCGAAATGTGGAAAGAGTGAAACGCACTGGAGTGAAGTATTCGCAGAATATTTCTTTTGCTGACCCCAATAACACTTTAGAGCTGCTTCGTGGTACAGGTGGACGGTGTGTTACCGTTGCTAAGGTGTTAGTTTTATTCCTCTAACCAGTTGGCATTTTTATTCTTTACACTTCAAGTTTCTTCAAATTTGTATGTAGTGTTTGCACAGAAAGGCTCGAGCGGGCTTCGTACCATAAGGACACCTTTCAGCATACAACATCAACGGAATTGGAACAGTTTGGTAACATTCATTATAAACGTAACCATATCTACTTTTTAGACAATCGTAGTCATTGTGAAACACTGCATGTCGCTACTACATCGTAGCACAGACTGATGGGCGTCAAGTGCATAGGAACCAAACGAAAATATGTGAGTTACTTGATTGCTTACCTAGGTAAAGTAGCCTAGACATTGTTCCGACCTCTTCCCCTGACGGCGGGACAATGGTTTTTGGCAATATTATTTTGTTACTATCTAATCTAGTTCCACACACGTTACGTCGCTGATGCCTTCTTCGAAGGCTATTTCCAATTTCGCACAAAAAGTTCACAACTCTGTTTAAAAGAGATAATGCAATGTCAGAAAATTTACCACACTGTCTGCTTTAGCTTAGTGAAAACCCTATCTCGATACATTTATTGGTTCTGGATGTATTCTGATTGTCCTGACTCATCTGTCTCACCACGAACATGTCGAGTGTATCTCCTAACAGCCGTAAAGCGCATTTTCTCTCGTATTTCGGAAGATATTTCGATTTTGCAGTGTGTAGATGGAATCAGCCTAAACAATGGAAAAAGGGAACTACGAATATTTGCTGATATTCCAGAGAAAATGGGCTAGATGACAATTAGGAGTAGCACAAGGTAAATACAGGGTGATTCAGCGAAGCTGTTCATCTCAAGTATTTCCGCAACCAGTTCACAATATCGTAATTCTGTTTTGAACAACATGGACTATGAGGAAGATCCTTCAAAAAAATGGTTCAAATGGCTCTGAGCACTATGGGACTTAACTGCTGAGGTCATTAGTCCCCTAGAACTTAGAACTAGTTAAACCTAACTAACCTAAGGACATCACAAACATCCATGCCCGAGGCAGGATTCGAACCTGCGACCGTTGCGGTCTTGCGGTTCCAGACAGCAGCGCCTTTAACCGCACGGCCACTTCGGCCGGCTAAGATCCTTCTCACAGCTGTATTAGTAACAGATGTATCGGTCTTTGCAAATGGTTCTATAGTAATTTCCGTTGATAGTATTGAAGATCCAAAAGAGGCGAATTCAAACGCGTTTCGCCCCCAGAAATCAGAGAGTTTCTGCCACTTGAAAATCCAAAAGTACCAAAGAACGGCGCAAGATCAGGTACCTACCAGTGGGCAAGATTCTTCCGGAGGGCATTGTTAATGACGAAAAGAAATGAATTTTCGTCACCTCTGCTAATGAAAATAAGACATGGAATGCAAGCATGTAGGATATTTACCACATCAGAAACTTAAGGTCATGATACAGGCTAACAACGACGACTATAGCGTCCTAAAATCTCGCCCGGGAATTTTAAAATGATTTTCACTGACAGTTGTTTCTACCAAAAAGAGTTACTGTAAGAAACAGTTATAAATATATCTCTTTGTGGACTAGAGTGAAATACAACAACAATCCATCTGTCCCGAAGAAAGATCTTTTCACTTTGCAGCCAGAATATGTGGAAGTAAGAAAGAACAAAAGTAATGATGGTACAACAAAAAACTACTTCTACGACGCTATAATTCGTAAAACTCGGAGCCTATATTTTGTAGTGGTGTTTCTGCTACCGTCCAGGAATGCATGTGTCTTATATGAGTGGCGCTTCCTAAGCAAAAAATCGACGTTTGCTCTATCAATGGAGTGCTTATTCTGATAGGTGGACCTCTCATGTCTTCCTGATAATCTGCTCCCACCAAATACTTTCTTTTTCTACAATCTTTAGAGATTTTTTGTGGGGTTTATCAGTTTTCTTTATTCTTGCGCTTCGCAGTTGTGTATGCTGACTGTTCACTCCAGTTACGGATTCCTGTGGCGCTAATCCTATCTAGTTCAGTAAGTTCCAGAAATTCGCACCTATGTCAGTCTTTGGTCCCTTTTTTAAAACTGGATCTCTAGCTGATGCTTGCCGTATATGTCTAGCCCCACGTCTGAACGCGAGATACGTTTTCGACAGCCTTTTCCAAACAAGACCGAAGTTCGCGTTGCACCTGTCCAACTGGTTTCGGCCACCTGAGTGCCACTGAGACTGACCAGTTCCATTCCAGGCCCGTAGACGGTGACTTCAGTCGGTCCCTCCATTCCCACTCGATCTCTCCTTCCGCTTAACTTTCACCAGTGTTCGAAGGTCTCTGACAAAGCAGGGATTCTGATACTATGCGTCACAAAGTTCTCTTACTGCCAAATTTCACAGAAGAGTTGTCTTACATACAGAAGTACCGTGGTCTGGTTTCCGTTGTTGTGGGAACAGCTCAGTGTAGTTGTGCCGCACTTCCATTACATTTAGTGATTCCATACTTGTGGTTCACGACGGCCAACCCTTTGTCAGTAAACCTACCCGTACTGCTGTGGAGCACTGTTAAAGTGCAGCCGACACAGCCACAAAAACAAACCAGACACACAACCGAGAAATACTGAACGAAAACTTGAGAACAAAGAGTAAATTGGGCATTACTTCTATCAACAGCAAGTACCGTGAGGGAATGGAACAAGTTTGTTTCCAAATCAGAGAGCGTATACCGTCAATGTTTGCTATGCTGTGCTAATATTTTCAGTGGAATATGTGAGCCGTGGCGAGCTGGCGCCAGTGTTATTTTGTTCATGTATCGTTAAGCTCGATTGTGGTTGAGCTAAGCTATCTTTGCTTTTCGCGTCTCTTATCTTCGTGGTTGGTGGGCGAAGGGATTGGTTTGTTAGCCTTCGACGGGTAACCCTCGAGAACTCGTGAAATTCGCCGGGAGATGAGTGTCAACGGCTCCCGAACGAGCGTGATGATCGTTATATGTTGTGGTGTGAAATTGGTCGCGCGTTTTGGCGACATGGGCAGCTAGGAGATCCAAGTTCTGTGTCTTCGCTGGGAACAAAATTTGAAGTGGAGCGGTGACGCTGTGGAACCTGCTCCTTCGTATTGTGTACGTGATATGAAGTAAGTGATCGTAATTGTGTTTTGGTGACGGACGCACTCAGAGGCATTTAAATTATGGTGAGACTTTCATAATCGAACTTTAAGATGGTGTGGAAGAGTTCAGTTGGCCTAGTTAAATGGTGGCCGTTATTTGAAAGTTTTCTCAGAAGTTTTACTAGTGCTCTGTGTTTCTTGTAATCAAATAATTTTATGTTGACGTTTTCAAAGCCTGCACTCTGTTAATACAGTTGTCCATGCATGAAAGGCTTAAGGTCAAAGTTGCAAATTTGTCCGTAGTGTAACGTGTTCCTTTACACACTTACCCATACATCGAGTCAGAGGTTTTGCCGAGTGTTTCTGTGTTTCAGAGTTATTGGACTATCTTTGTGATTCACGCAAAAACCTTTGATTGTGCCAGCGCCTTGGCGGGGAGTGAAATGTCATCCGAGATCTAGGCCTGGCACTGTTTAAGAACCTGGTCACTACAGGAAGTTGTTCACATACCGCCTTCCGAAGTTTAGTATTTATCTTCCTTCCGACAAGGCGGGTTAAGCTGGTAGATATATAAATACGTACTGTATGTAACCTGTTCTAATACGAACCTGTTTCCTTAAATATTAGCGACTGGCAACTGGCTAAACTTCAAATTGCATAGCATCTGCTGAGTTCCTTGCGCATCTCTTTCTAGTAGTCTTTTATTGACACGTCTGAGCACGTCAACATTCATTTTTAAAGATCAGTGTTTCTTCTGTAGCTTTTTATGTAAGTGGTTCTATCATGTTATGTAATTGGATCTTAGCTTGGCACTAGCGTTGAAGTGTCATTAAGTCACCCTTTATTGGTAACTGTTTTCATTATATGTATTTTGAGGGACATCCTATATGGTAGTTTGAATTTCTGAAGTTTGTCAGTAATTCTGTTCTCTTAAGAAGGGAAAATAAAGCGAGGGGTATTAGTGGCCGGCAACGTTAAGTTTGTAATTGACCTTTTAACAAGTGCTTCTTTTACGGATTGAAATAGTAAGTTTATAAGAGTATTTTAGTGAAGAATGTTAAGTGTGGCCATCTTGATGTAATAACTCGTTTTAAGGAGTTTGATGAAGTGGCTGTGTGAAGTAATTGATAATTGCTATGCTGAAGGTTTCTATAAATGCCTGGCACATTAAGTTTTTTATAATTTCTTTTAAGGGACTGTTTATTTGAGTACTGAGTACGTTGGGTTTCTAACTGTATTTGCAACGCTTTATCTAGTGGCTCGTCCACAATTTGTAATTGTCAAATTCCTCAAAAGGCGTAACGTTAATAAACTGTCTTAATTATATATTGTGACTACCAACCATGATTCCATCCCGCTTCCTCTTTTATGGTATCTAAGATGCGGTGGGTAAGTGTGGTACGAAAAGGGATCCACGTACCAATACGGATACAAAGAAAAATGGCGTTAATAAATCAATCGTAATACAAATACGGTGTAACGAGTCACCGAAGACCACGGATCCCTCACAGTAAAATAATTCGAACAGATCCTTAAATAATCTTCGAAATCTTGTCAGTGAATTTCAGATTCACAGTACATATTCTGCTCTGCAAAATTTAAGGACGAGACAGATAAAGTAACGTAAAATATTAACTATTCGGTGGGAGTGACCGTAAATGCGGGAGCGTGTTGCCAGAGGTCTCCTAGTCGTGGAAAGGAATTTGGACGTCACATGGCGTGAGACCAGATGGAGTTGCTCCGAACTCGAGGCAGCTCAAGGAATGGGAAAAAGGAGTGTGTGTGTACATCAGTAACCAGTTACAGGCATTGTGGTGGTGTTCTTCATTACAACATGGCTCAGAGACAGCATTTGAATGACTTCATCGGGAAAGTATCATCGGAAAACACTAAGAAGGAGGAAGTGTAAAGAGTGTAGCCGAGGCGTTTGGTACTGCTCTCAACATTGGTTCACGTACATGGGGAGCGTTGCGAACCACAGGCACTGCTGCCCGAAGGAGAGGACTTGGTCGACTACGATAAACTACAGCAGCGAACGACCGCTGCGTTCTGTAACAGGTAAGAAGGGACCCACGCCAGACAGCGGGTGCAATTGCGAACACATTCAACAGGGCTGATAGCCACGCAACTCACGCTCCACGGTGGTAAGGCATGGTATTGGTCTCTCTGTTCGGCTAGTACGTTGTGTTCCGTTGACACCAGCCATCGGCTGGGGAATGAAGTCCATCAGGTCCTTTTAGAAGGTAATATACCGTCACCCCTCTTAATTTACTTACAGGCAGCATGAAAAACATATATCTGGGTTGCCGAAAGGGAACTGAAGTCTACGATTCCCATTCTCCAGTCTCACTTTACTCAGCACCACGGTAGGAGACTGGTGATAATGAGTTCGCAGATTTATTTATATTACTGCTTTATTTTATTTTTCATTTCATAGGACTTTCGTAAAATTATCACATGGTCATGTAACAACTCACTACACCATGTGAATCAGACCAACTATAATAATAATTCGCAAAAGAAATCAGAATGGCAATAATAATAACTGAAACTTCCTGGCAGATTAAAACTGTGTGCCGGAGCGAGACTCAAACTCGGGACCTTTGCCTTTCGCGGGCAAGTGCTCTACCAACTGAGCTACCCAAGCAGGACTCACGCCCTGTCCTCACAGCTTTACTTCTGCCAATACCTCGTCTCCTACCTTCCAAACTTTACAGAAGCTCTCCTGCGAACCTAGCAGAACTAGCACTCCTGAAAGAAAGGATATTGCGGAGACATGGCTCAGCCACAGCCTGGGGGATGTTTCCAGAATGAGATTTTCACTCTGCAGCGGAGTGTGCGCTGATATGAAACTTCCTGGCATAACTAATAACAATATCAGGACTATGTAAGTTGCTAATTTAAAATTATTCATGATGGGAAGGATATAGGGAAGGTGACATCCAGTACTTATTTTCCTAAAATATTTTGGGAATATCGCAGAAAAAAATTGTTGTTATGGGAGCTAACATTATTGTTTGAATTCTATGAATATTTGTAAGTTACAGTCTCATTCTAATGGACTATGAGTACTCCTGCAAATGAGGCTTGACAATTTGTCATTTTGTACCGGTAGAGAGCCGTTAAAAAAGTTCACTACAGAGTGAAGCACATATTCATAAAGCATATACAGGAATGTGGTCCCCAAACACAAATCGTTTTTTCGACAGAAAGCGAACAGATGTTCATTTCAAACAAGTACATGTCGTCTAATATAAATTTCATGTAGAGGCAGAGAGTAGTCAGTGTTGTATTAAGTACAGGCTTACATAGGATCTTGCATTAATACAACACATTGAGAAATAAAATAACGGCGCGCCTCCCGAATTAGCGATAGGAGAGCGTGAGCGAAGGTGGGCGCGGCTGACTAGCCCAGCGAGGCAACAGCGGACGTCAATATCGCTTAGCGGGAGAGCCAGTCCTGGCAAAGTGTGCGAAAGGTCAGCGTGTCCGGTGTAGTTCCCGGAAGTTTGTCGTCCTAGACTGTAGCTGCTGGCTACGCTGGCTGCTGTTGGAGAGTATCGCCAGTTCAATGTCCTGTCAATATAAAGTGGCACTGTCGATAGCATTCAATAACCGAAAACACGGTTCGACTCAGAAAATAATACATAAATAAAAAAGAAGCGCTTTTCATCCCTACATATTATAAAAATAGATGTACCCATTTACGGATACACAGGGTGACAATTATTGAACTATATGAAAAAAAGGAAATCAGTTACAAACTATGGCGTGCACACACTTTATGCAACACATAACGCCGGCTGGAGTGGCCGAGCGGTTCTAGGCGCTACAGTCTGGAACCGCGCAACCGCTACGGTCGCAGGTTCGAATCCTGCCTCGGGCATGGATGTTTGTGATGTCCTTAGGTTAGTTAGGTTTAAGTAGTTCTGAGTTCTAGGGGACTGATGACCTCAGAAGTTAAGTCGCATAGTGCTCAGAGCCATTTGAACCATCACGTAAACGTCACCACAGATATTCGGATTTAGGTTATGACATGTTCGATATGCCTGCCATCATTGGCGATGATGTGGCGCAGACGAACAGCGAAATTCTGCATGACCCCCTGAAGTGTCGGAACATCGATGCTGTCGATGACCTCGTGATGGCTGTTTTCAGCTCAGAAATTATTTCGGAATTATTGCTGTACGCCTTGTCTTTAATATAGCCCCACGAAAAAGAGTCCCATGTGATCAGATTCGGAGAATATGGCGGCCAATCGATACCCATGTCAGTGGCCTCTGGGTACTTCAGAGCCAGAATGTGGATCCCAAAAGACACCAACACTCTCCTGCTTCGGTGGGGTAGAGTTTCGTCTTGCATGAACCACAGCTTGTCGAATTCAAGGCCACTTTGGATAATGGGGATGAATATGAAATCATCTTCCAAAACCTTCACGTACCGTTCGGTAGTCACCGTTCCATCAAGGAATATTGCACCGATTATTCCGTGACTGCACATTTCACACCACACACTCACCCGTTGAGGGTGAAGAGACTTCTCGATCGCGAAATGCGGATTCTCTGTACCACAAATGGACCAATTTTTCTTGTTGACGAACCCAGCCAAATGAAAGTGGGCCTCGTCGCTAAACCAAGCCATAATGTGCATACTATTTCCCTTCGTGCCACGTGGCCAACCGTGCAGTTTGAACATCCTAACTTAAACCGTACGGAAGTTATGACGATTTTATTTCATATAGTCCAATAATGGTCACCCTTTATGTATGATGTATGTATGTATGTTCCACATCTCCTGCTAAATCACTAGGTACATTTCAACCAAGCTTCGCACACATATCACTTACTGCCTGGATATAAACGCTGTGTGGATAAAAACCACCTACCCGTCGAAGGGGTTGGACGAAGGGTGAAAAAGTCCACGACGCATGAATATCCATATATTATTCATCTAGTATTTGAGAATAGGAGCACCTAGTGACTTGCAACAAACATTAAATATAATTTCAAACCTCTACGAAACTTTCTCTCGCTTTAAACCCCCAAAATAATGAAAGGAAAAAGCTTATCGCTTTACTACATTTTTTGCTCTTCATGCAGTAAAGATGCCGTACATGAAGCATGACGATTTAATTTATTATTTCTTTATTACTAACTATATTTGCGCCACATTTTTTACACACGGTACTAACACATGCCGCTGAATTTACCAGCAACATTATATCATTTTACGATACAAGGTTCAAGAGATATGACGTCATAAAAATGAGATACGCGAAAAACTGATTCATCATGCATGGCGTTTAAATTTATTACTCCTTTGTTACTAACTCTATTCGCAACACATTTCGCAGACAGTAGACACATATACCACTGGATGTACATGCGAAATTATATCGTTGTACGACACACATGTCTGCAGAGACAACGTCATAAATATTCAGCCGTGTGAAAATGAAATTGCAGGGCAAAACTTGCTTTAGATAAAGATCAAATATGCCTGCAAATACTTGTGAAATATATTAAGAATATGTGGAATATATTTTAAATGTGTGTACTCGTGCAACACCATGGGTAAAAAGCTCATCGTAAACCCCAACCAAGATTTAAACCAAACTTAGTACACATACTAATTACGATCTGGAAAGAAGTACTGCAGCGGTAAGAACCACTAACTTGCTACTGTAGTGGGAGTGATAACTGGAAAAGAGAATGAATGGGAGAAGAGGAAATGAACAGAGAGCGATGAGGAAAGAGAGTAGTAGGACAAGGGCAGCATGAGCCCACTTTTGATGGCAAATTGATAATAAATTTATGTGCAAATTAATTAAATTGATCAATTAGTTACCCCCCCCCAACTTAGACCACCACCACCCCTACAAACTCCCAGGAGACAGTCATGTCTTTTCCATAGCCTGCACATGGATTCCCTCACCCTCTCCTTCCCCACCCCACCCCCTCTACCTCCCACACCGACCCTATTGGCGGGAATTTCAAATTTTGGGGGCAGTCTCTGTCCCAGGCTGTGCTGATGTCCCACCTAACCCCCACCCTGGAAATGGTGCGAAATTAAAAACGGCAGTGCCCTTTCCAGGACTTGAAACCTTGTTCTTGTCGACAGAAAGCCCAAGTGCACCCTCCAACACATGTAAACTAACCACATGCAAGAGAGCAAGGTTAGGTTAGTGTACTTTATTTATTTGAGTTGGGAAACTGAAGAAAAGATTGGTCCTAATTACGTAATTAGTCATTAAGGTCGAGACTAATTATCAATATGAAGCAATATCTCACCTGGGTTTACGAAACAAATCGTGAGCGCCTTTCTTGTAGTAGAACCTCCTATAAGATTTTACTGCATCTCTCTCTCTTCCATTACATTGAAATCAATTTCCATCTGCATGCTTACACTTGATAATTTTGCTCCATAGCTTCTGTTCAAATGGTTCAAATGGCTCTGAGCAATATGGGACTTAACATCTGAGGTCATCAGTCCCCTTTAACTTAGAACTACTTAAACCTAACTAACCTAAGGACAACACGCACATCCATGCCCGAGGCAGGATTCGAACCTGCGACCGCGTAACTCCTGTCTATCGACATGTTCATAAAGCAGATTCTTGTGTATTATTTTTTTAAGCAATTTTATCATCATAGCCAGTTTCATGCAATCTACTCACATGTCGGGAAAAAAACACTAGGTTCCACAATGGGCTATAATTCAAGTGGTGTCTACTTTATAATTAGACGTTATGCAGTATGAAATAATACAGGACTTGTGGTAACACCTGTGTTTTAAACACGCTGTCGTGACGATAATAATAAAAACAATCTTCATTTCACAAGCATAGACACAAACGATTACTATTAGTTTAGCAAAATCAGTGTAGGTTTGAAAGAACTATCTGCATCCAAATTCTAACCAGTTCTGCCACTCCTTGTAACAGGACCCCCCCTATAAGATTTTGCCACATCTCTCTCTTTGGTAACATCTAAAAAACAAATACCATCTGCACGTTGAAATCGAGCATATTATATATGCACAGATTAGACGGGTAGATCACATAACTAATGAGGAGGTATTGAATAGAATTGAGGAGAAGAGGAGTTTGTGGCACAACTTGACTAGAAGAAGGGATCGGTTGGTAGGACATATTCTGAGGTATCAAGGGATCACCAATTTAGTATTGGAGGGCACCGTGGAGGGTAAAATGAATGCACTAAGCAGATTCGGAAGGATGTAGGCTGCAGACGTTCTGGGAGATGAAGCAGCTTGCACAGGATAGAGTAGCATGGAGAGCTGCATCAAACCAGTCTCAGGACTGAAGACCACAACATATATACACAGTCATCTCGCTGCATTTTAAATCTAATGTATGGTACTTGCAAAGCAGTGGAGGGGTGATTTAGCAATGGTGCAAAAATCGGGAAGCATTCTGCCGTGTTATTGGTTGGCATTGAAATTACAGAACAACTGGTAAAATTGCAAAAATTGATTTGCACTATCATCTGTGGTGCATATTGCAGTACAACATCCCGTATCAACAGTATCTTTTCCATCTTGTCCATCCACTGGTACGCTGTTGATTACTGCATAATGATTGATAGACACTACTTGGTCGACGTCAGATGCGGAATTGATCTGTAGATGCCACGAGAGGCGGACCCTCCAGCGTACAATGAGAGGGGGAGTATTCTGTTGTCAGTAGAGGAACAGCAACAGCGGAATAGCTCAGTTAGGGGAGCTCAGTGACTTCGACAGTGGACTACTCACTGTATGTCAACTGAGAAACCATCCATCACGAACATTTCAATACTTCCAAAGCTACCCAAGTTGACTGTTGGTGATGTGTTTGTGGAGTGGAAACGCGTTGGAACGACCAGAGCTAAATCAAAACCTGGCAGACCTAGTATACCAACGAGCAGGGAACAACGAGCAATGCGGAACGTGGTTGCAGAAAATCGCAGTCAGCGGAAAGAATCATGTTTGAGTTCCAAAATGCTGCCGTTCATCCAGTTAGCTCAATGATTGTGCGTATGGAATTAAACGAATGGCGTACAATGGTCGAGCAGCTCCTCATAAACCATACATTTCTACAGTCAATGCTGAGCGATTGTGGTTTGATGTGATTAATCACGCTGTACGTTGTAGCAATCGGATGGAAGGGTCTGGGTTTGACCAGTGCCTGGTGAACGTTACTTGCTTTCATGTGTAACACCAGCAGAGAAGTACGGAGGAGGTGGTGTTACGGTATAGTTGTGTTTTTTCTGGTTGTGGTGTGGTCCCTTTTTTGCGCTTAAGAACACCCTAAGTGCGGAAGGAAATGAACAGTTTCTATAGAATTGAGGACTGCGGATAGTAGAGGGACAGTTCAGACCCGCTAATTGTACCAGCACGAAAATGTGCCCGGTCATAAAGCTGCATTTGTGGACCAATAGTTTGTGGACAATAACATTCCTGAAATGGACTTGTCTGCCCAGAGTCCGAACCTGAATCCGATGGAACACCTTTGGGATGAGATCCTAGCCTCCAACATCACTACCTCTCTGGCATCGGATTTCGAGGTAGAATAGACTGCCATTCCTCCATTGGCATTCAGACATCTTATTGAAAGTGACCCCGGCAGAGTTCAAGCTGTCATAAAGGCGAAGGGTGGACACAACCCGTATTAATATCCACTGATAGGTGTCCGGATGCATTTGTTCAGAGAGTGTATTCCCATGAGCTCGCAATGTCGGCGGGTGGCAGACTTCAGGACTAAAAGTTAAAAATATCCTTCGCGTTTATATGAGTGTCTGACAGACAATAAAAATGGACAAATTCCTGATTATGAAGTTAGCTGAGTTCTGCTTCGAGACTGCGAAATACCACGAGAGCTCCCTCCCTATCTGTTTTCATTCCCAGAAAACTGATGCTCACGATTTCGCTAACAATCTGTAAACATATCGAGCTGTCTCGGTCTTCCATCATCCAACTGGTTTTAAGTCAACAGACCGCTGCGAATTTCTAAACCTGCTTCCTGGAAGTGACGGTGACATGTGGGACCTGAACTGCTGTCTCACGGTGTGGAGAGCCTTCCCATATTTGATCTGCGTCAGTGTGGTTTCCTCCTCAGAGAGACAACTTTCACGCAAGTGCAAGCAGCTTCATTAGCCTCCCGCTGCAGATTACACGCTGCTCTGTTTACCGTCTCGTTTAATAATCGCTTCAGGATACCGCATTTAAAATGTTTACACGTACTGAATCAGAAACACATGCAAGTATCATTATTGGGCAAAATAATAAATCATCGAATTTCAAAGAAATGAAGATGGTAGGTTGGTTAATCCGGGACAGGGTATCAAACAGCGAGGTCATCGGTCCCGTCAGAACAGGATGGTGAAGCAAGTCGGCCGTCCCCTTCAAAGGAACCATCCCGACATGTGCCTGAAGTGATTTAGGGAAATCATGGAAAACTTAAATCAGGATGACCGGACGCGTTTTTGAACCGTCGTCCTCCCGAATGCTAGCGTAGCGTGCTAACCACTACGCCACCTCGCTCGGTCTGAGAAGTTAAGAGGTTTTAATAATACTAAATAACATACACTTCCTAATGTTCTGCAGAATTGTATTTATTTGGTCACAAACAAGCATACAGGATCTTAGGCCATCGTCAAGTGACTAATGAATGACGCAAAAACAGATAAAATGACGTGCGACTTTCACAGATATTATTTATACAAAAGATATAAAAATGATATGTAGAGGATGCCCTTCCTGACGCCAAAGCGTCTCCCACTCCCCCCCACCCCCCTTTTCCTTTATCGATCACTGAAATGTGTGTACCCCATCCTTCTGCTCGTCGTGTTATACCATGTGAAAGTGTATGAACGAGTTCTAAATGTTTGAGAATCGTATAACGAAGGGCAGACGTGGGTACCAGCCCGGGATTCTTCTAGTCGAATGTAGGAAATCGCCTAAAAACCATATCCAGACTGACTGGCACGCTAATCCTCGTCGTTAGTCCCCCAGGCGGATTCGATTGGCTGCCAACGCGCCTCTCCGAATCCAGGAAGTGGCGTTATAACACACGTGACAATACGGAAGGGTCCCAGTAGTTTTAATAGACAGTGGAAATGATGCCCAGAACAAAACAACAAACAGATGCTAACGAAATCGGCTGGGGCCTTGTTTAAGCAACAACCTGCATATTCATCTTAAGTGGTTTAGGAAAACCACGGAAATCCAAAATCAGACTGCCTGTGAAGGGATCTGAACATCGCTCCTACCGAATGAGAGTCCAGTGTCGTAATGGCAGCAACTTGCAGCTCAGTGTTTCAGAAAAAACACTTTGCAAATTTCAGGTTATTGGCGCTGCGTTCGGAAAATTCGATGATCTCATTATGCATACTGAATAAACCAGTAGTTTTGAACAATTTCAATGTACAACAGAATTTTGGAAGACCTTCCGGTAACTTGTTGCTAAATATTAGGCAAAGTCCTCTGGCAATTTTAAGGTGTACAGTGGCGAAATTACATTGAGCTCCTCTTTTTAAGCCCCAGCCAGCATATTGAATAATCTTTACATCGGGCTAGTTTTAAATGACACCATTTTATTGAATTCACCATGAAATTTGTGCTAGAAGGTGGCAGACTTCGAGGACGATAAATATACTCTCTTGGCGGCAGGCAATAATCAATTCTAAAAAATAAAAGCATAGACGCCTCTATTTTACGAAGTTAGTGTGTGGAGCCTACTGAGATAAAAATACTCAGAAATATTCGTAATATAATGGTAGCAATGGAAATTATACCACACTTATCTAAATATACACCAGGTAAAGGTAAACAATCGTCTGATGGAGGAGTAACTAAATGATTCAAGTGGCTCTGAGCACTATGGGACTTAACATCTGAGGTCATCAGTCCACCAAACTTAGAACTACTTAAAACTAACTAACCTAAGGACATCACACACATCCGTGCCAGAGGCAGGATTCGAACCTGCAACCGTAGCAGCAGCGCGGTTCCGGACTGAAGCGCCTAGAACCGCTCAGCCACATCGGCCGGCGGAGGAGTAGCCATTAGGTGAGAGTTTCACAAGGCAGTTATAACTTTATTAAGGAAGTCGATGCTTCAGGACCATTAAACGCCGTAACCTTCGCTGCGTTACATGCAAGGAACGTGCGGACTTTCTCTCGTCACATAACTCACACTCTCGTACAAACAATGCGCACATACACACTCACAACACTGCATCAACTCAGCCATGTACATCGTTTTGTACTCCTAGAATGTGCTGAAGTCTTTCTTGAACTTTTTAACTTATTATCATATGGTTTAAATTAACCGTGGCGCAGCAAGAATGCGTTTCGCATTGTCCTGTATATCAAGTTAATACATTAAACTTGCTGGCCGGTTAAAACTGTGAGCCGGGCCGGGACTCGAACACGGAACCTTTGCCTTTGCCCAGGCACGACTTTCGACTGGTTCTCAGAGCGTCGCTTCCGTCATTTCCTCTCTCCTACATTCTAAATCTCAAAAAAGTTCTGGATACCTTGCAGGAATAGGACTACTGGAAGAAAGGATACTGATGAAAAATGGACGAACCGCAGCCTAGGGGATAAGGTAAAGTTCCGCATTCTGGGGCCAGGCGGGCCCGACCGTCGTGTCATCCTCTGCCTATGGCGTCATCGCCGCTGCCTAGGGGAATGCTCCCAGAATGATTATTCATTCGCAGCGGAGTGTGTGCTAATTTGAAACTGGCAACATTTGCCCACGAAAGGCGAAGGTTGCGGGTTCGGGTCCCGACTCGGCTACAGGTTTCAGCAGCCAGGAAGTTTCAAATAGCGCACACTATACTACAGAGTGAAAATTCATGCAAGTTCAATAATAATTATGATGATTACACAATAACCAAACGAAAGTAGTTGTAGTTCAAATTTGAATAATTAAACGAGACACAGCTTAATAAGCTGATGCCATTACACATTTTACCATTATTTATCTATATTTCTTATACTGGTAATAAGCTGTTCCCTTACTTAAAGAGAGAGCCAGTTCTATAGATTCTTTCTTCGTCCTAAAACCTGACACGCGTTAATTATTTGATCAGTACAAAAGAAAAAAAAATAGAATAACTTATATGTAGTGAAACTGAGGCTATAAGATAGAAGTTTGTCACTGGGTCGACGTCTGTGGTCCAGAAACCGCAAACGCCTCATAGTGCAACGATGAGCACGTGATCACCCTACCTGGTTGTCTGAATTGCATAATGCAGCGCCTTTGGACCATTAACGCTCTCATGTGTCCTGCGGAGAAGACGACATACTAACCAAAGCCTGGCAGCCTATATTGTGGCGCACTGTCGTGACAAAATACCAGGATTGATGGTTTAGGATGTCACTGGATAAGATATTCCATCTAGAATCCTGCTTACTGGAGGGTACATGGACAGTACCCGCTATATCAGGGCAATTTTTGATTGTGAGTAATTCCCATCTTTCGTTCAGCGCTTCATGACCTATGAAGGCAGGAAATGGTTCTGTCAAAAGGTCTTAGGAAAGTGCAATATTTATTAGGAGAACAATGGGTATCATTACGTCCCTCATCCGTGCTCAAGTCTGACATGTCATCTACAGAATATGTTTGGGACATGGTTCGCCGCCAGGTTTTCATCACAGTCCTTCAACAACCACTGCTGGTGTTTTGTGACTCGCATGCAACTCACTTCATGTACATTGCCCAGTCACATTAATGCGGCCACCTGACAAAAGCCTGAATAACCACGTTGTGTAGCGAGGACCGCTGCGAGACAGGCAGGAAGAGAGTCAGTGAGGTTCTGGAAGGTACTGACAGAGATCTGGAGCCACGCTGACTCCAGTGCAATGGCCAGCTGCGCTAGGATTCTCGTTTGAGAATCCATGGCGCGTGCACCACAATAGAGGTGTTCCCACAGATTCTCGACTGGGTTTAAACACGGGGAGTTTGGTGGCTAGGAGAGTACGGTAAACTCATCCTGGTGGTCTTAGAATCACTAACAATATGTGTACATCCGCTCAGAAGAAGGTCATGGCTGGTATTGCCAGAACTATATACTTACATAGTTAAGGTGTCCGAAAAAACAGACACCACAACCATATAAATATATAGTTCTGACAATACCGGCCATGACCTTCTTGTTCAGTACGGATGCACGCATATTACCTAAACTCTTACGGGAGTTGGTAAGAATATCTTCAACAAGTAATGAGTGTGTTGGATAGGGACACTAGGAATGTAGTGTGTGGACATATAAGGTGAGAATGTGGGTCACGCGGGAGGCGTGCGCCAGATAGTGCCTGCAGTCGCACTATCCTCTGTGCCCTCAGTGGCTCAGATGGACAGAGCGTCTGCCATGTAAGCAGGAGATCCCGGGTTCGAGTCCCGGTCGGTGCACACATCTTCACCTGTCTCTGTTGATATATATCAACGCCCGTCAGCGGCTCAAGGTGTCAATATATAATTCCAGTTTCTCCCAAATCTGTCTGGACTGAAACCACAGTCGCCTCCAGCTCCCGTAGGTTGAATAGGTCCACATGCCAGTGAGTAAGAGTACGGCGAAGGTAAACTGCTGTGCCACCACCTTCTGCATGCCTGTCAGTGCGGTAACCCACCATACTTCGAAGTTTGAAAATTTCATTTGGCCGTAGGTGAGTCTCTGACTAGACGACTACGTCGATCTTGTGACGGCCAATGAAATCTTGTAGTTCAAATGGCTCTGAGCACTATGGGACCTAACATCTGAGGTCATCAGTCCCTTGAACTTAGAACTTCTTAAACCTAACTAACCTAAGGACATCACACACATCCATGCCCGAGGCAGGATTCGAACCTGCGACCGTAGCGGTCCCGCGGTTCCAGACTGAAGCGCCTAGAACCGCTCGGCCACAGCGGCCGGCAATCTTGTAGTTCATATTACGAACTCCAGTAGATTCCATAGACGGATGCGAAGATCGTTCGTATGTGCGGCCATGATGTTAATCTGACCCCTTAAGCTGAGCCAGTGTTTCCTACAGTATACTACATTAGACAGCTTGTCTTTAGCTGCCAAACATCTTTTTCCCAGCAGTTATGAGTTAGTGTAGAAAGTTCTGGCTGCTAAGAAATCTAAGAACAGTTGTCACCTCAATAAGCGCAGCATCCACATCTTTATCGCTGTACACCCTGATGTGCTGAAGCAAATGGTCACCCCTCCTGTGTTGTAGTTGCAGTCCAAACCCAATTCCTTAGTGGTGGAGGGGAGGCCTTTTGAGCAGCCAGGCCAGCCGAGTCAGCCATTACAAGTTTCACACTGTCAGGAACAGTTGCTTGTTCCCTCTGTGGTTGTGCAGGACAAAAAGCTGCATGTGGACTGTGGCAACCTGCCCATTTAGGAAGTGAGCCTGGAGGTAGTGTGCATTCAGTACTGGAGCGCATGGCGCCGCATTTAACACTGCGTGCCGGTAGCGAACAATAATTAGATATGTGTGTTCAACATTGACAACATTTACACTGGGACTGTTCGTTGGGGGAGCACTAATCTTCCACCTTCACTTTCGTCGACAGCACATAGCGGACTCCATAGATGGTATTAGATTTATCCCACTTTGGTAGTATCACAGTGTACACTGGCAGCACCTTCGTATCCCTGCTGGTGATATCCTGGTATGTATGAAATGGTAACTGTTGATTCTTGCAGAAGTCGAACACCTTCTGGTAATCTTGGAGAGTATCAACGTAGAATTTTACACCATCTCCCATGTATGCAGCCCGTAAACCACCAGAAATCTGTTCCTTAAGGTCACAGCACATCTTAACATGGTTGGTACAGTTGTAAATTACTGTAGATGGTATCTTCGGCACCTTTGGGACTGACGGACGTGGGGGTGGTGGGTCAGATATTGTAGGCTCCTGCGCCGACTCTCCAGCGAGGGTGTCATATATATTTGTAGTGACAACGCTCGTTCCAATGCCTGAGCAGCACTGTGGTGAAGGGTCTCCCTGCGCTGAATTGGTTGAAACCCATCGTCAGCCACGGTGTCAACGATAGGTTGGCATTCCATAGACTCACCTTCCGTATTTATTGTCCTATGAGGACCCATTGCTGTCACTCCATGGTTAGAATCAGTCGAGGATAATTCCTCGGAATCATCGTCTGTGTCTTCCTGAAGCATTTGTTTGATATGACGTATTTCTTCTAAAGCTTCTTTGTGATGACGTTGGTGGTCTTCGCTCTTCTCCTCCCAGTGTTTGGCCTCTGTGTCCGGTGTAGATCTAGCCTTCAGGCTTTCCTTCTCGATGTCATTGTGAAGTTACGGTACAGTGTCACCCAATGTAGTGTCCAATGCGATGTCCGTTACATGAACCATGTCGTCATCAGATGGGGAACCGATAGCAGTCTGCAATCCCCTTCACACGTCCGCTGACGCGACCGCGAAAAACACAGTTGCGCAGGTACTTCCGCGAATACGTCCATGAGCACACGAAAAATACGGTAACTGAGTAACGACGAACTCTTCAATAAGAACATTCCGATGTAATCGAAAATTCCTCGTAAACGATGCTATCGTCGTGTATTACTTTTTTTTCTTTATTGTACAACAGTTCCCCATCCGGGACGGGCTGGTAGCACCCTATGCGCTGCTCTTCAGCCGAAAGTCATTAATTATACACTACTGGCCATTAAAATTGCTACACCACTAAGATGACGTGCTTCAGACGCGAAATTTAACCGACAGGAAGAAGATGCTGTGATATGCAAATAATTAGCTTTTCAGAGCATTCACACAAGGTTGGCGACGGTGGCGACACCTACAACGTGCTGACATGAAGAAAGTTTGCAACCGATTTCTCATACACAAACAGCAGTTGACCGGCGTTGCCTGGTGATACGTTGTTGTGATGCCTCGTGTAAGGAGGAGAAATGCATGCCATCACCTTTCCGACTTTGATAAAGGTCGGATTGTAGCCTATCGCGATTGCGGTTTATTGTATCGCGACATTGTTGCTCGCGTTGGGCGAGATCCAATGACTATTAGCAGAATATGGAATCGGTGCGTTCAGGAGGGTAATACGGAACGCCGTGTTGGATTCCAACGGCATCGTATCACTAGCAGTCGAGATGACAGGCATCTTATCCAACTGGCTGTAACGGATTGTGCAGCCACGTCTCGATCCCTGAGTCAACAAATGGGGACGTTTGCAAGACAACAACCATGTGCAAGAACAGTTCGACGACGTTTGTAGCAGCATGGACTATCAGCTCTGAGACCATGGCTGCGGTTACCCTTGACGCTGCATCACAGACAAGAGCACCTGCGATGGTGTACTCAACGACGAACCTGGGTGCACGAATGGCAAAACGTCATTTTTTCGGATGAATCCAGGTTCTGTTTACAGCGTCATGATGGTCGCATCCGTGTTTGACCACATCGCGATGAACGCACATTGGAAGCGTGTATTCGTCATCGCCATACTGGCGTATCTCCCGGCGTGATGGTATGGGGTGCCATTGGTTACACGTCTGGGTCACCTCTTGTTCGCACTGACGGCACTTTGAACAGTGGACGTTACATTGCAGATGTGTTATGACCCGTGGCTCTACCCTTCATTCGATCCCTGCGAAACCCTAAATTTCAGCAGGATAATGCACGACCGCATGTTGCAGGTCCTGTACGGGCGTTTCCGGATACAGAAAATGCTCGAATGCTGCCCTGGCCAGCACATTCTACAGATCTCTCACCAACTGAAAACGTCTGGTCAATGGTGGACGAGCAACTGGCCCGTCACAATACGCCAGTCACTACTCTTGATGAACTGTGGTATCGTGTTGAAGCTGCATGGGCAGCTGTACCTGTCCACGCCATCCAAGCTCTGTTTGACTCAATGCCCAGGCGTATCAAGGCCGTTATTACGGCCAGAGGTGGTTGTTCTGGGTACTGATTTCTCAGGATCTATGCACCCAAATTGCGTGAAAATGTAATCACATGTTAGTTCTAGTATAATATATTTGTCCAATGAATACCCATTTATCATCTGCATTTCTTCTTGGTGTAGCAATTTTAATGGCCAGTAGTGTACAATAGAAGACATAAAAAATTACAAAGGAGAAAATATGGCGTACGTAAGTATAAAAATGGGGAACATAATGGAAGAGAACAGACAAAAAGGGGGCGACTGTAAAATGGAGATAAAAATCTTAAAAAATTATTGTGCACAAAAAACCTCACACTGGGACAATTAAAAGACCACAAGACGAAGTATGGCTGGAGCATAAAAGTAGCGACGGACGGCGTAGCACGTAACAATCACTGACAGTAACACTATGTACAAGTCCAGCACACAATTAAATCACAGCTCTGGATGCACAGGAGAACAGTACCAACCACAACACTGACGTAGCACACTGATGACGATAAGCAAACACAGGATCGGCCAGGGGCATGGAGATGAAGGAGAAGGGAGGGAGGGAGGGAGGGAGGGAGGGAGGGAGGGGTGGAGAGGGGGGAGACGGGTGAGGGCGCGTCAAAGAGGGCTGGGGAGGGAAGGACGTGGGAGGGATACAGTTGACGACGGGGTGCAGGGACTCGGGGGGGGGGGGGGGGAGGAGGAAACTCCGCTCTGGGAGAAGGCTGGGAGAGGAAAAGGGGAGCCCTGGGGAGAGGAGGGAACAAGGCCAGGTTACAGTTGGAAGGAAGAGTGAATGTCACGGCAAAGTTCAACACCCGGGAGGGGAAGGTGCTGGAAATTTCCATGTGTTGCAGCGTGTGGGATTGACGCAGCATGCTGTACGCAGCATAGTGGTCCGGTATTCATCTCGGGAACAAACCAAGACGGTGTTTGTGTAGGGCCAAGCAGATGGAAACTGTCGAGAGGCTGCAGTCACAGATACCAACCACATCCCACAACATTTCAAGCCCTTTTTGGACGTTTGTGTGATCGTGGGTTCTTTCAGTCAGACGAACGTGAAGGGAGGCGGCGGACTGTGGGTATACCAAATTTGGAGGACCGGGTTCTGCAAGATATAGAGACGAGCCTTAGTAAAAGCTCTAGGCAAGTGGCCGCCAACATGGTGTAAGCAAAATTATGATTATGTGTATTCTGCATGACAACCGGTGCTATTTCTATCACCTGCAACGGGTGCAAGGATTATCGGCAGCAGATTTCCAGCTACAGGAAGGATTTTGTCGATAGTTTTTTTTTTGTACCATATCATCACAATTATGGGATTCCTGTCATCAGCCCTCTTCACCGACGTGTGAACGCGTGCATTGCATTCCATGGAGGCCACTTTGAACATCCGTTGTGACGTGGATGCTCTGTAATGTGTTTCGGGACGATAAACCAAACCGTGAAGCACGACGCTCTTCTGCCAGTGGAGTTGTTTAAGCATCTCCGTGGCTGTTTCTTACTTAGTAAATGAACGTGTAACGGAACGCGTTGATGTTCTTTGAATTTTCTGTTTCCTCCAGCAGTCCTATCTGGTAGTATCCCACAATGGCGAACAACATTCAAGTGTTGGTCGAACGAGGGTTTTGTAAGCTTCCCCATTTGTTGTCGGACTACATTTCAGTGAATCTCAGTCTGGCATCTGCCTTTCCTGCAATTAGTTTTATTTATATTTTATGGAAGTAGCTTTTTCCAGTGACTGTACCCCATTCGTGTAATCATGCAATAAAGGGTCTTTCTGTCTATGTACTCTCAATATATTACATCTGTTTATGTTGATGTCACTTGCTAAACACTGCACGAAGCTTCGATCCACTGTTGACCATCTTGCATTTCACTACAATTTTGTAGCATTGCGATTTCTCTGTGTACAACAGCGTCTTCCGCTAAAACCCTCGTGGAACTTCCTACATGGTGATAAAAGTCATGAGATACCTCGTAATACCTCATAATATCGTGTCGAACCTCCTTCTACCCGGCATAGTGGAGCGACTTGACGTGGCATGGACTCAAGAAGTCGTTGGTAGTCCCCTGAAAAATAATGAGCAACGATGCCTCTATAGCCATCCATAATCGCGGAAGTGTTGCTTGGGCAGGCATTTTGTACACGAACTGACCTCTCAATTATCGCCCATAAATGTTCGATGGGATTCATGTTGGGCGATCTGGGTGGCCAAATCATTCTTCAAGCCAATCGCTAAAAACTGTGGCCCAGTAACATGGTGAACTTCCATCGTTGTTTGGGAACATGAAATCAATGAATGGCTGCAAATGGTCTCCAAGTAGCCGAACATAACCATTCCCACTCAGTGATTGGTTCAGCTGGACCATTGAGCCCAGTCCATTCCATGTAAACACAGCCTACACCACTATAGAGCCACCACCAGCTTGCACAGTGCCAGGGTCCATGGCTCTGCGCCACACTCTGACGCTACCATCAGATCTTACCAACTGAAATCGGGACTCATCTGCCCAAGGAACGATTTTCCAGTAGGGTCCAACAGATATGGTCACGAGCCCAGGAAAGGCGCTGGAGGTGATGTCGTGCTATTAGCAAAGGCACTCGCTTCGGTCGTACGCTACCATAGCCCATTAATATCATATTTCGCCGCAGTGTTCTAACGGATACGTTCATCGTACGTCCTACATTGATGTCTGCGTTTATTTCATGCAATGTTGCTTGTCTGCTAATTCGCGTCGTGCGGCCATAATCACGTCGGAATCCATTTTACATCAATCACATGAGTACAAATGATTGCTCCGCCAATTGACTGCCCTTTCATGCTTTTTTGACGTGATACTACCGCCATCTGTATATGTACATATCACTAGCCTATATCTTCTATCATTTCAGTGTGTATTGTGAAAAGGAATGTTCTAATAACACTCCTTTGGGGTACATCTGAAGTTACTTTTATGTCTGACGATTTCTCTCAGTTGAGAATGACATACTGTAAACTCTTCAAACCAGTCACGCAGCTGATCTGATATTTCGTATGCTCGTATTTTGTTCATTAGGCGGCAGTGCCCAACTGTATGGAACGCCTTCACCCGCCCTGACTGCCGAGCTCGTCAACGCGCCGCTTTCGACACATGGGGAAGCGAGACTGAACCGTATCTACTACGCCTCGCCGACTGACGACGAGTGCTGGTGAACCGGTGAGCCTAGGTATGGTTTCTAGGCGGTTTTCCATATACCACAAGGTAAACACCGGGCTGGTATCCACGTCCCGCCTCAGATACACACTACGGAGAGATTTCAGATATGTACTCACACGTGCACATGAAATTAACTCTAGACACAGACAGATGCCGTCCAGGAGGATAAAAAGATATTGATAACTATAGACGTTTAGTCTCTTCAAAGCCATAATAATATAATAGGAATAATAATCGAACGCCTTCCAGAAGTCAAGAAACACGGCATCAACCTGGGCGCAGTATGTACTGATTTCAGGGTGTTGTGGACGAGCAGAGCTAACTGGGTTTTCCTATAGAGGAGACTTCCGTAATACGCAAGCATAAACCCGTTCCAAAATTCTAGAACAGAAGAACGTCAGAGATATAGGCCTATTGTTTAGTGCATTTGTGCAACGACACTTCTTGAAAATGGGAATAACCCGCACTTTTTTCATCTACATCTACATACACACGCCACCGTACGGTGCATATCGGAGGGTACCACGTACCACTAGTCATATGCTTTCCTGTTCCACTCGCAAATAGTGAGGAACGCTTCGCCTCGCCATCAACCTTTGGTACACTGCTTCCAGAAGATGAGCAACTTCTTTCGCATAATCTACGTGAAATCATATGGGTATAACATCAGATCCAATGGCCTTTCTTCTGCTGAGCGATTTCTGTTACTTTTCTGTCGAACAGCCACTCACACTGTCTGACCAACAGTATCCGGCCATCTGTTAGTGGACATTTACATGGCATATGTCCACCCTTCACGTTTCTGACGGCTTAAAATGTGCTATCGACACTTTCAGTGATCTGTTTGAATGTCTGTAGAGGAATGGCAGCCCTTTCTTCTTGAGCCCTGAGGTCTGGAGCGAAGCAGACGTTCTAACTCATCCCAAAGGTGTTCCATTGGGTTCAGGTTCGGGACTCGGGGCAGGTAAGTCCATTTCAGGAAAGTCATTGTCCACAAACAATTGGTTCACACATGCAGCTTTATGGCAGGGTGCATTTCCGTGCTGATAAAATCATCGTCTCCGAACTGTTCTTCTACTATCTACAGTGCACAATCCTATAGAAAGTGTTTATTTCCTACCGCGTTTAGCGTATTCTTAAGTGCAATAAAGGGACCACACCCCAACCACGAAAAACGTCACCACACCTTAACACCACCTACTCGTTACTTCATTGTTGGCGTTACACGTGAAAACAGATAACGTTCTCCAGCCGGCCGGGGTGGCCGAGCGGTTCTAGGCGCTATAGTCTGGAACCGAGCGACCACTACGGTCGCAGGTTCGAATCCTGCCTCGGGCATGGATGTGTGTGATGTCCTTAGGTTAGTTAGGTTTAAGTAGTTCTAAGTTCTAGGGGACTGATGACCTTAGAAGTTAAGTCCCATAGTGCTCAGAGCCATTTGAACGTTCTCCAGGCATCGGTCAAACCCAGACCTTTCCATTGGATTGCTACAACGTACAGCGCGATTAATCATACCAAATAACTCGTTTTTAGTACTCCACTATCAAATGGCGTGGCTCTATACACCACACGTAACGTCGCGAGTCAATCCGCAATAGTGTTTTAATGCAGTACGGGCTTGTAGCTTTGGAGCCGGTGGCGCTTGCATCTCGGCGTGATTCACTCGCACCTGTCACTAGCACGGCCGTGGGAAGTGCTAGTTGTGTCAGTTCCAGCGACAGAATATCCAAGCCCCTAACAATCTAAATAAACGATACTAAATATTATTCGATTTTGATAAAACTTAATATGTATCCTTTTGTTATTAAAAAGAAGCTGGTCGCAAAATCTCTGGGGTACTTTCAAAATTAGAGAAAATTACCTAAAATACCAAAAATCGACACTTAGGGAATTAAATTCAATTAGGAACTATAATAGTTTATCTTCTGGTATTATTTGAAAACGTAACCACAACTCTCAGTGAGCAGAATTAATTGAGATTTTCATATTAAAACTTTCATTTTAATTTTCCAAATATAAAATTCAGACAAAATTATTATTTGTGTCTTATGTCGTTGTGGGAGTAAATGAGAGTGAGAGAGAGTGTGTATGTGGGACATACGTTAAATTTTAAGATTAACTTTATGTAATGCATTACGCAATCATAGCGTGGGAAAGAATTTTGTACCCACATTGCTGATGACGTATGTCCAAGCGTACTTGTTTTTGTAAGAAGGCAGTCAGAATATTTATTTGTAGAGTAATGTTTTCCTAAAGTTATCTCAAGATTAATTTTCGTTTAGTTTCAGTTAATAAACATTATAGTAATAATTTGCTTGTCGAAGTGGCGCCAATGAATGTGATGTAGTGATTGGCTCGGAACAGTTTAGGCGCGAATATGATCTTGAAAGATTGATCTGATTGGCTGTTCATTTGATCAACCAATCAGAGTGAAGTCTTTCCCGCACTCTGTCAAGTAGTGTATGCGCTGTGAGCAACGACGTTGAGATTTGAGAGAGTCGTGGACAAGTTTCTGAGACGCGAAGGTCATGTTAAATGTGTCCGTCCGTAAAATGTGTAAGATGAAGAAATGTTCGGTTCTTCGCGTTCAGATGGATTTGTATTGGTAGCTTTTGTTGCTACGAACATTTTACAAAAGTTCGAGAGTCGTGGGATATTTTGTTCGGGAGATATACGCATGTGACTTGTTGACTTAGAAAATTCCGCGTGGCGATGTTCTGTGTTTTACTACAGAGTATATTTGGCGAGCAATCTTTGTGAAAGAAATCCACTGAATGACTCATGTAAGAAATCAACGCTATACGTAGAAAGTTACTGTACATTCACGTGATTATTCTCGGAATGGACTTAGGAGAATTTAGGCCGCTTTACGTGTGACATAAACTGGGAACTTATAATAGCAGTTTTGCATACTAAATGTGGACTGATGACATGTTTCGGCAAAGAAAATAAAACCTACTTTTACCAGATTTCCGAACTTTCAGTAAAGATCAAGACTCCGTTTTCCACTCGAAAATTTATTATGAATATTTACAGGAACAATCATAATGAGATTTGCGCGGCCTCAGTAATTGTAAATATTAGGTGCTGTTTCCATCAACGATGCTTTTTCATCACCTTGTTAGTATCTACGTTGCAGAGTGAAGGAACACTGATCTGACGCCGATCTGAGGTAGGTGAATATCAATTTGCAGAGCTTGCTTCAGTGACCGTGAAACTCAGAGACAGATCCGTCGCACACATTAAGTGTCGCTTAGCATTGACTGCAAAAATGTGTGGCTTATGAGGAGCTGCTTGACCAAAGAACCCCATACTTTTTAACTCCCCACGTACAGTTACCGTGCTAGTTGGACTACTGGTAGCAGGCTGGAACTATCGCTGATTTTTTACAACCGCCCTCCGAAATGTTCGACGGGCCCGGTCTGTCAGTATAAGACACCAGACTGGTCTTGGTTTATCTGTGGTTGTTGCTTCGCGTTTCCACTTCGGAATCACATCACCAGCAATCGACTTGGGCAGCTTTGGACGAGTTGAAATGTCCCTAGCTCATGTGAAATTCAGTGACAAGTCTGTATTTCAAATCATTGAACCATCCTGACCGACCCATACTCCTGTTACTGTTTCTCTACTGACAAGTCTCCCCGACTCCTCTTATATTAACGGGTGCATCTCTCGTACATCTAGTGGTCAACTCCGCAATACATATGGATGTCCGGATACTTTCTGTCAGGTAGTGTGTTTCTGAGACGGCCATTTTGACTTTTGTGCCACGATTTAAAGGAGGAGCGATCTTCATCAGTAAACAGTTCTTAAAAAAGACGTTTAATATTTCGGTCTTCTCTGTGTCAGCCTTCGTTTCGATATCATTTTGGTTATTATGTGTCTGAACAGATGGCTTAAATCCGTTTACTAATTTAACGTAAGACCAAAAATTTTTACAATTCAGTTTTGGTTTGTCTGTAAGGTTTTGGCTACACATAAATTTGCAATGAAGCTCTCTTTGCTTTCGTAGTAGCTTTCTAATATGGATGTCGAACCACCGCGGGTCTTTCCATCCTTGACAACTTGTTGGTCACCTACCGCTCTCAAGCGTAGTGGCCAATACTCTTGTACTTTGTCGATTGGTACTCAACATTGGCAGTGCTGGAGATGAAATTTTCATGTTGACCGCTCATGTTAACTGAAATATGTTTCTTGTTGCTCTAGCTAAGCAGAAATATCCTCCTACCTTTTTTTTTATATTCCTATTTACAACTGTATTCACTGACGCTGTAACGGCTTGATGATCACTTAATACCCATTCTACGCTAAGTGAATCGGAAAGGTCGGGCATATTAGCACCTATTGTCTTCTAAACTATTTCACATTCCGAATCCGTACTATCCTCACCTCCACCATCGGTGTTTGGCTCTGAGCACTATGGGACTCAACTGCTGAGGTCATTAGTCCCCTAGAACTTAGAACTAGTTAAACCTAACTAACCTAAGGACATCACAAACATCCATGCCCGAGGCAGGATTCGAACCTGCGACCGTAGCGGTCTTGTGGTTCCAGACTGCAGCGCCTTTAACCGCACGGCCACTTCGGCCGGCACCATCGGTGTTTCACTGTCTTTGCGATATCCATTCCAATCGGAATTTAGAATTTCGTTACTGATAACATCCGGTTTCAATCAGACTTCTGTTCCTAGTTCTGTGTGGGCATTGTTACCGTTTATAAGGGACTAGTTCTGAGATCCCTTGCAGTTAACTATAGCACGATCCACGAACGATGGCGGCTCGCGCAGCTCGAGACCCGTAGGAGGATGTGTTGTTGCCGGTTCCAAGCGACGGTTGCAGTCAGCGCATGCACGTGCTCTGCACTTGAAGAAAGCATGTATACAGCAGATTATGTATCTCACTTTCATGTGCAGAATTTGTCTCTTATCACCCTTATCAGCTCAGACAACTCACAACAAAAACAGTAAAAATTCACTAATTAACTCGGTACGGTCCCGTTTAATGGTCGCATTGGGTACGACATTCACAGCAAAGCGCTGAGGACGCTAATGAATGCTCACGGGCTGTCGTAGACTGCGTGACGTAGATGCGCAGAACAAGTCTAAACTCGACCGCCATCGTTTGTGACCCCAACTACAATTATACTAGTATATTAACATTTTCCTTCTCCGATCTGCCATGACGAACACTGCTCTCTTTATTTAATGGGGATACTACTCTTCCCTGTCTGAAATTATAACGTATCTTATCGGGATTGTGTAGGAATTTGTCTATCGTAAAAAACTTACTTACTTGTGCACGGCATACGCCCGCCGCTACCATAGCAGCTGCTTCCTGCGTGTATTGAACGCGTGACCTATTAAGAGAGGAGAGATATCCTACAGTTCTCCACTAGATAGCGGGCGCCGAGATATCCGCATCCGAGATTGTCACAGAATCACCAAGCCTCTGGTTTAAGCATTACTGTCGGTTCCAAAGCAGAAGACCGATATTGGCTTTTGGGAACATTTTACAAAACGCTAGCTCTACTTCCACTCCGCGAGCGGGGCTAGCTATTTTCACCAAAGTAGCCATTCGCCTGTAGGAACCGATGATGGCATATGAACACAGGCAGCAGGCATCATTCGTGCCGAAATCAGGCACAATTTGCAACCGTGTGCACCCAGTGCATTCAGTCGCTGCTGTCAGAGCCTCCTCCACATTTTGGACGTGACCCCCAGCAAGCAAGCAAGCAAATTGGACACGCCTTCTTTCCCGACCTGACCGCCATTTCCCTTGGGACTAAATTACCACTCCAACGTTAGAGATCCCACATACAAGCAAACCCACCCGTCGCTTGGAACCCACTTATCCGGACCTTTTAGGAAGTTCATCTACAATTACAACGTACGAAGCGTCCCGTGCCGGCTCAAATGTACTTTCGGCAGTGGGCAATTCCTCAAATCTGTTTTTTAAGGCGTAGGAGGAAAGTCATACTGCCAAGACCCACTTTCGCCTTCCGAACAGAGATTCGTGACTCCCCCATTGCTCGCCATTCACGGTCAAGTAAGTATCCACTGGCGAGGACGTGCGAATCTGAAGGCGTTGCGATGTCGGGGACCCAGGTGACATCATACGTTCCAGAGGTGTCAAAGCATTCGTGTCAGGTGCCCCAACGCCACCGTAGTCTAGGGCAGCAGCCAGAAGCCTGTGAAAAGTTGCCAACGCAGCGTACAGATGTTTATGAACTGCAGCCAATCGCCCATGCATCTGCACGCAACAGGCGCAGCCCCTTCCCATCTGCAATCAGTTTACTTCTATACCGAAAATACACTGAAGCGCCAGAGAAACTCGTATAGGCGTGCGTATTCAAATACAGAGATACGTAAACAGGAAGAATGCGGCGCTGCGGTCGGCAACGCTTATGTAAGACAAGTGTCTGGTGCCGTTGTTAGATTAGTTACTGCTGCTAAAATGGCAGGTTATCAAGATGTAAGGGAGATTGAACGTGGTGTTACGGTCGGTGCAAAAGCCATGGGACACAGCATCTCCGGGGTAGCGATGAAGTGGGGATTTTCCCATACGGCCATTTCACGAGTATACAAGGAATGTCAGGACTCCGGCAAAACATCAAATCTCCGCAATCGCTGTGGCCGGAAAATCATCCTGCAAGAACAGGACCAACGACGACTGAAGGGAATCGTTCACCGTGACAGAAGTGGAACTCTTCCTCAGACTGATGCAGATTTCAGTGCTGAGCCACCAACAAGCGTCAGCGTGCGAACCATTCAACGAAACATCATCGATATGGGCTTTCGGAGCCGAAGGCCCACTCGTGTACGCTTGATGACGGCACAACACAAAGCTTTACTCCTCGCCTGGGCCCGTCAACACCGACATTGGACTGTTGATGACTGGAAATATGTTGTCTGGTCGGACGAGTTTCGTTTCAAGTTGTATCGAGGGGATGGACATGTACGGGTATGGAGACAACCTCATTTAATCCATGGACCCTGCATGTTAGCAGGGGATTGTTCAAGCTGGTGGAGACCCTGTAATGGTGTGGGGCGTGTGCAGTTCGAGTGATCTGGACCCCCTGATATGTCTAGATACGACTCTTACAAGTGACACGAACGTAAGCATCCTGTCTGATCACCGGCATCCATTCATGTCCGCCGGCCGGAGTGGCCAAGCGGTTCTAGGCGCTACAGTCTGGAACCGCGCAACCGCTGCGGTCGCAGGTTCGAATCCTGCCTCGGGCATGGATGTGTGTGATGTCCTTAGGTTAGTTAGGTTTAAGTAGTTCTAAGTTCTAGGGGACTGATGACCTCAGTAGTTAAGTCCCATAGTGCTCAGAGCCATTTGAACCACTTGAACCATCCATGTCCATTGTGCATTCCGACGGACTTGTGCAATTCCAACAGAACAACACGACACCCCACACGTCCAGAATTGCTACAGAGTGGCTCCAGGAACACTCTACTGAGTTTAAACACTTCCGCTGGCCACCAAACTCCCCAGACATGAACATTATTGAGCATAGCTGGGACGCCTTGCAACGTGCTGTTCAGAAGAGATCTCCATCCCCTCATACTCTTACGGATATGTAGACAGCCCTGCAGGATTCATGGTGTCAGTTCCCTCCAGCACTTCTTGAGACGTTAGTCGAGTCCATGCCACGTCCTGTTGCGCCACTTCTGCGTCCTCGAGGGGGTCCAGCACGGTATTATGCAGGTGAACCGGTTTCTTTGGCTCTTCATTGTAATATAACACTAACCTAAGACGTCGCCGGGTACAATCTAAGTTCTGTTGTACGCTACTTCTGGTGTTTATTACACTCCAAACTCAGCCCACACAATGCAAACGCACTAAAATTTCCGTAGAAACCGAGAATAAGTTAATGTACACCAAATACAGTAGAATACACAGATGCAATTCACTTCCTCGCAGAAGCACGTGAGACTAAAAATTTATTAAACACTGTACAAGTCACGCGAGGTAGCCGCGCGGTCTAGGGCGTCTTGACACGGTTCGTGCGGCTTCCCCCGTCGGAAGTTCGAGTCCTCCCTCGGGCATTGGTGTGTGTGTTGTCCTTAGTGTAGGTTAACTGAAGTTAGAGTAAGTAGTCTGTAAGCCGACCGATGACCTCAGCAGTTTGGTCCAATAGACCTTGCCACAAATTTCCAAAATCCTGTGTAATAAACAGAAACTGCTGCTGCTGCTGTCTGCAGTTCCTGACTGGTGATCGAAGATGAAGAACTACTTGTTACAGGAACTTGCAGACATGTATTTAGTACTCATTGTAGTGCAACTGGAAAAACCAGTCTAACGGATAGAGTAAAATCTCACAGCAGCTGTCATCTTAATTGGAAGAAAAATACCTCTGAGAATATAAATTTAGAAAACATTTGATCATTCAAGGCACAGGGGGATGACTAAGGTTAATGACAAAGAATTGGTCCCAAAGCAGATTTTTATGAGAATATTTATTAATAAGCACAAGGCAACATGCCCTTTGAAACGTGCGTTCTTAGAATGTTGGCTGTCATTTGCTGTGAGTTTAAATTGTTGCCAGAAGAGGTAAGTTGTTCCTATCAGTAACTATATTTTCACTTCTGACCATTAGTTCCTCACAGCCATTTCATCGTGCTCAGTTAGGATCGTCTTGCATTTGTATAAATTTTACCCCATGTAAACATATTTTTACAGAGTATCCCTAACGAACAATTAGAACGCATCAATGTTAACTTCTTAGAAACGTCACAAACTTGTCTCTTATGTCACCACCACAAACGTCACGTGTCCTACAAAAAACTGTACGTCGCATGTATCATTTACAAGATCTATTACTTAAAATAAATCTACGTTTCTTAATTTGTACTTAAAATCTTCATTAATTTAAGTAGAATGTACCACCTAATAATGAATCAAAAACAACAAGGAGAGAATTAAACTGCACACATTTCGCAATTTTACTTATGGCTTGCAAATATCAATGCGACTCTACTTAGAAAGACAGTCAGTGTGGATTTGACGCTTCAGGTAAACGTTGCTTTCAGATCACATTAGTACTTGTTGAGACACTGAGATAATACTGTTCATTTTACATGCACAAGTGGTGCGTCATCCATATATAAATTTAAATATTTCGTCATTGTGCAGCTAAAAGCAGATGAATCAAGGGAAACCGATGCTTACAAATATCTGCTGTGTGGAAACGTAAATTTTGGTAACACTGAAAAATTCGACAGAGTACGTAAGCGACACATTTATCCTGTCGTTTTTATTTTGAGTTTGCCATTACCTTCCGATTCACATTGTTATTGCTTGATCTTATAAAGTTTTAGGAAGTCTTGGCACTCAGAAACATGCTACAGATAATTACTGCTCTACAGCCATCTGAAGATGACTTCGCCGGCCGGAGTGGCCGAGCGGTTCTAGGCGCTACAGTCTGGCACCGCGCGACCGCTACGGTCGCAGGTTCGAATCCTGCCTCGGGCATGGATGTGTGTGATGTCCTTAGGTTAGTTAGGTTTAAGTAGTTCTAAGTTCTAGGGGACTGATGACCTCAGCAGTTAAGTCTCATAGTGCTGAGAGCCATGTTGAAGATGACTTCTTTTTTTCGAAAGTTAAATTATGAAACTACAAACCATTAAACTGATGATCTGTTTACCAAATAGCTTTAAAGTATGTCGTTACGCGCCGCGAAACGTAACTTTCATGTGTTTCACAATGGTAACAATTGTAGTTATTGTTAAAGAATTTTAAAAGAATACCAAGTTTTCCCGTGTAAGTCTTAGAATTTGAGTGCTTGTGTTACTATTTATGAGTCACTAAGAATAATACCGCACGCCAGTAATAATTCGCAATTGAATTTTCCAGAACATTAACCAATAGTTAATCTTCAGTTAACCTTTTGCTTTACTCTTTTTGCTGAGTATATCGATTTCCCGTACGCGATTGTGCAAATATCATTGTAGCTTCGTGCCATCGGTTCTCCTTAAAATATGACTGGTTAAGGTAGTAAATGGGGTGGACTTCATTTTGTAACGTGTTGTTGTTAAACAATATTGATATATTAAATGCTTCCACGTTTATCTGTACAGTAGATGGCTCCATCCCCATCAGCAGTAAGCATTTCATATCGACAATGCGTAACGGGGTTACAGAAAGCAGCTGTGATACTGGATTGAAAATTTTTGGACATCAAAATCGACATCTTTTAAGCAACCTTTCCAGCCGACAAAGCAAGAAATGTCGTAACGTCTCCAGCAGCTGGTGGAAAACTGGTATCAGAAAACTAACTGTCTGTTAGAGACAAACTGCGACAAGCATTGTTTTTAGGGTCAACAAACATACATACAAACGAAAATCCAGTATTTCCGTATATCGCCGATGAAAATTTCTTCTGCCATTTGGATCAGAAACAGTCATATCCAAGGCCAGACTGGTGTAATTAGAAAGCCCCGCTATAGAAGCGGGATTGTCAACAGCAAACATTCTAGTGAGCCTGGTAGTAAAAACTTGAATTATTCATTAAAGGTGCACCTCCGAGTTTCTGCCGAGTCGTTATTTCCACTACACATAATGGAAACATTAACTCGGCAGAACACCAGGAAGCACACTATTAATCATTCAAATCGGGAGAACCTGAGAGATTGCATTATTCAGGTTTTCGACAACATACTTGCCCAAATACGAGGATATAGCTGCCACATGGTGTTATATTCTAATGAGGCAGTAGTAAAGGCTGTTACGTTAATTCTGAGTTTCGACTTATGAAGTGTTAAGTTTCTTACATTCCATTAATTTTTGACACCTATTTATTACACAAAACATTCTGGATAGTTACGCAAGTAAATTATTACGGTAACATGCTGTCAAGAAAATCAAAAAGCATCGGTTGGGAACATGTAATTACAAACTGTGATTGTTTAAAACCGTTCAGCGTTGCCTCTCTCCATGTTTCTCTCCTCACCTTTTGATGTGTGAAGAAAACATCAACTCGCGAACCAAAGAAAATTACTGAAACATTTTGAGAAGGCCATTCAGGCAATCGGAAGTAATAGGTTCGTATAAACATGACTGTGAAACTTCTTACATTATTGACTGTGCGCGAAAGTCAGCCCTTGGTCCAACTGCTGCGCAAACAACTGCCAGCTTTCCCACTTTCGAGTGGTGCTCAGCGTCTGGAGGGGAATTTCACTACACTCATTCTAAGATATTTATTTCAGTAAACCTCTGCTATACAACCTCACGTCTGCAATGAAATTCCAAACACTTGTTACAAACAACGATCGCCAGGGAAACGAGACGAATCCCACATGCAGAAACCATAAAAAATTACAGTTTAGGTTGAAATGCAGACTATTATTCGAATTTTCAATATAAACAAATCTCTACACTAGTAAGATCACAGGATGAAAAATTCTGCTATACGACATCTACATCTACGTCTGCATCTACATAGATACTCCGCAATCCACCGTACGGCGCGTAGCGGAGGGTACTCTGTACCACTGCCAGTCATTTCCTTTCCTGTTTCACTCGCAAATAGATCGAGGGAAAAACGACTGTCCATATGCCTCCGTATGAGCATCTTCGTGGAAACACGTTCACATTAGTTGGTAACACTATGTTGGAGGTAGAAAATAAACAGTATTATCGAAACCATTCAGCGCCCATACGAATTACCAATTTTTACGCAGTCCAATCGAGCCACTCCCACGAATGATGACTATGATGATGATGAAGACAACACAAGCACCCAGTCCCTGAGCAGAGAAAATCCCCAACCCGGCCGGGAATCGAACCTGTGACTCCGTGATCTAGAGGCAGCAACGCTAGCCATTAGACCACGAGCTGCGGACTACCGGCGTGATGTGCGGCTTACGAGTAGCCGCTCGACCATGAAATCCAAGTTTTTTCACCTCCCGATTAGCTGTCATAGTACTTGCAGTGGATCCTGATGCAGTTAGGAATTCCTGTGTGATGGTCTGGATAGATGCCTACCTATTACACATTAAGACCATCTTCAACTGTCGGCGGTCTCTGTCAGTCAACAGGTGAGGTCGGCCTGTACGCTTTTGTGCTGTACGTGTCCCTTCACGTTTCTTCTTCAGTGTCACATCGAAAACAGTCGACCTAGGAATGTTTACGAGTGTGGAAATCTCGCGTAAATACGTATGACACAAGTGACACCCAATCAGCTGACCACGTTCGAATTCCGTGAGTTTCGCGGGGCGCCCCATTCTGCTCTCTCACGACGTCTAATGACTACTCAGATCGGTGATACGGATTATCTGGCAGTAGGTGGCAGCAAAATGCACCCTAAATGGAAAACGTATGTTTTTGAGGGTGTCCGGATACTTTTTATCACATAGTGTCGCATTTCTCTCACAATGCCGTGACTTCCTTGTTAGCAAAAGTGTAACAAACAACTGTTATTGGTGCCGTATCATAAGTATGCCTTTCGTAAACTCAAGTCACGTTTAATACGAAATTTAGATCTTCAATCCGGCATAGATGTATTATTGCTTTCTTCTAGATACAACTCAAATTAACCATACACGTTGTCAGACTCTTTTGCTTGTAATGTACAATATTATATGAGTTCGTTTGCCTTCAGTGTTTTAGTTTTAATGTATTTAATTTGTGTACGTGCACGAGATTTTAAGGTAACCAATCATTAAAGTGATAAAAAAAAACAGCTACTAAGTAGCCGTTTCAAAATTATGAGACAGGCTCTTTGTATCATCACTGCTATCGAAACCATAATAACTTCAACAGTGATGCAATATAGCTAGAGCAAACTTCGGCTGTCTATTAACGACGTAAATGGCTTATTTCTAGCATTTAAATTTTCGTGAGTGTACATTTCGAGAAGAACCAACCGAATATATTGCTCCCTCCTACATGTATCTCGCGATGAAACTGTGAAGGTAAAATTATCAATCGTTGTTCTTGTGCACCATTCGCTACTGAAACAGGTAGTGATGGATGTGACAGTGTTACACGAGGTACCTCGCCACACACTATAAGGTGGCTAGTGGAATGTAGATCTGGATGTAGACGATGACCACCATCTTCTTTACTTGCAGTAATCGGTATATTACTGCCGTGGTACTCATTTCTTTCTGTCTCCTTTTGGTTTATAACTTTTAATTTGGAAAAATAACTGTTGCTAATCATTCGTATAACATGCTAAGAACTCCACTGACCCACAAAATTAAGCCTTAATAGTCTCGTGATGGTGAAGGCCACCCAGCGTATTTAATCAGTTACTTACAGTTTCTGCCAGTTTTATAAAATAATGTTTAGAAACAGTGAGTTCGACAGCAGCCTTTGGTGTCCTTGTTGTTCTCCTTTCTTATTTTTTTATATATGCCTTCAGTATCCGCCAGTGGTAGTCGAAAAAAATCCTCTCTCCATAGAGAGCTTTTGATTTGCTTAAATACGTTGGGTAGCCTTCATTATTGATCCAAGGTCAAAAAGTCAGTAACGACGATAAGTGAACTATTACAGATATTTGAGATAATTCTCATTTATTGTTTCGTCTCAGTTCCACATTTTTAATTAGATAACATGTTTCGATCACTCAGTATCATCTTTAGACCTAAAACAAAGCAAAAATAAATATGTAACATCTAATATAAATATAGAATTATACATAAATGAAGAACTTATCTATGTAGTTGCGTCAGCAACCCGTCATAATGAGAGGTGGCATGAGCCTCCTCTCATATTTCTATCTTACGATTCTCCTCTCTAGTTGCATGCGGTGGAGGTTCCGTTGTTCCTTCACACGCGGACTTCCCATGTAGCGTCTCTCGCCACCCGGGTGGTCCAGTGACAGGCGGGCTCTTCTCACTATGAAAGGGTAGGCTGACAGGTGTGGGGGCCGAGTGAATACTCTCCGGACGCCGACATTGTCAGGAGACGCGGCCGCGAAAGCCGGAAGTGGCGGCTGGGCTGGTGGTTCCGTTGCTTCGCAGAAGCTTAGCGAAAACACTTTCTGGCGGGCTACCAGCGAGGCGTGGGAATGACTTATGTACCCAGGCAGCTGGGGCGGGAAAATTACCGCGCTTTCTGCAAAATAGGAACTGTGATTGGCTTGCTAAGGGCATAGCTCCGTGACGGGGCAAAATCAGCACAGAAATTGGCGCCAAGAATCTCCATTGGTGGAATGGTAGTGCTCCGGCAATGGAGTGGAATTTCCGCCGGTTTTGGTGTGGCTGATTGGAACGTAACCACGACCACTGTCGTGGGGGCGGGAAGGTGGTGTGTTCGGCCTGTACAGGTGCTCTGGAGTAGTCAGCAGTCGCCTTTCGGTCGAGGACGTCAAAGCAGCCAGCCCTCGCCTGCGGTACGCCAGATCGTGTTCTGGGAGAAAAGAAGACTGTTGGTAATGTACGTCCGCAGCACCGGCAGATAGGGATTTTCCTAGGTGATAATCAGAGCTCAGCAGAGCGCGCCTGTTCATCCTTTTCTAACTTTGTTCAGTTTCGAGTAACAGCAATTACCATTGGGTTAGCTGTGTGTCTCTCTTGAGATTTGAGTGGAAAGGAATTGGCTCCACATACCACTTCGTCTTAAACCTCACGATCTAAGTTAGGGACAACTTCACCTTTATAGTGTTTGTATGAATCTCCAATTTTAGCCAATTTGATGTTTTATAAATTTGCTGTGTTTCTTTTACTATTCTGTGTTTAATCTTAATAAATCATATTGTTATTTTGAACAGAACTTTCATTCTGTTAATCAATAGAGCAACCCTATCATTCCTCACTATGCTAATGAAACCTTTGTTTATTTAACTTATGTATCAAATTAAATTACTGCAGGTGCCAAACTCTCTTCTACTCCACTAGCAGGGTTGATTAGAGTCAGTTCGCGTATTTTTTTTATCCTTGTGCAACAGCAAAAGTCGGAGTTAGAATAGGGGGGACTTAGAGCATGATTTACACATGTGGATTCTAGTAGAATTTAGTGATAAATACACTACTAGCCCCGGCACCTCGCATAATATGGCGACCCTGCCAGGATCTTTCCTGAGAATCACTGATTAACAAACAGTATTCTTAGTACGAACATTCAAATTTTTTTTCTCTAATTTTTTTTATTGATTAATACCCAAGTTTTTCTGGTAGTTCCGCGTTTAGTTTTAAGTAGCGGCGCATGATTACAGTTTTTGTTTTCAGTGTATATATTTTTTTTGTTCATTGTTTTTTGTGTTTCGTTGATGTGGTGTCCGTACCACATCGCACTTTGTCGGATTTGTGTGCGGTTTCTGGACCACATCAAATTGTGCTTGTAATTACAGCGTTGCAACAGCGTTGTTAAAATTTTGTGTCTATGTCGAAAAATATTGGGAGTAGATGATTTTATTGTGAATTTTAGATAAATTTGTTTTTTTTATGAATGATCACGAGAAGTAAGGCACGACTATCAGCGAGCGAAACTAAAACAAAAGAGAATAGCATAATGGATAAGTGGCAGTTTACTGACGGGAATAGGTTCGGAGATGAGATGGGCACATTTTTAGCAGGACAGGACGCCAGGGTCATTGATGAGGAAGGTGATTTGGACGCGATCTTAGAGCAGCGTTGCGGCCGTGATTATGATAGTGAAGTAGAGGATGAAACAGAGACAGGCACACAGGTCGAGACGGTAGCAGAAGTTTATAGTCAAACGAACGAGTGCAGACAGAGGCCAGCTCGGTCACGTCAGAGCTCTAGCGCCCAGGTGTCCAGAGTTACATCGCCCATGTTTGAAGAGGATCAAGAAGATGACGTAAACCCAATACTGAGCTTCCTACGATCAATGAAAGAAGAAGCTGACGAACAGCGTAAGAAGGAGAAGGAAGAAGCTGACGAACAGCGTAAGAGGGACACTGAGGCAATAATCTCGCATATAGGGGCAATTCGTGGGGAATTATTAACAATAAAGAAAGAATGTGGAGAAGCAAAACAAATGTCAATGGTAGCACAAAAAGTAGCAGGCCTAGCCAAAACTGCAGCAACAGGGGCAATGAAAATCGCAAGAGTAACTTCTAAACTCGCAGGGCGCTTGCGACGTGCGACACAAGTCCACTCGAAATCCCTAGCGGCCTTAAAGACTCAAGGTAATATTGCGGTTACGAACATCACGAAACGAATGAAAGAAGTAGAGAGTCGGATAGCAAAACTAGAGCGAAATGGGCACACGAGCACTGCGCGTTCGGATACCAATGATGGAGCACACAGGATTGTGTCTCCGAGGAAAAGCCCGCCGTGCTCTAGCCCAGTGACAGCGTGCGGAACAAACAATGCACACGCAGAAACAGCGAGTAATAGCTCCAATAATTGCAGCCCACTTAGAAGAGTGAATGCAGAATCCCACTTCCACTGTGATACAGACGTAGCACATCACAGTTATCAGCAAGATAGATCAGGACACTCCGCAGACGTGCAAGTATCGGAAACGTCTGACAACACCAGTGCGAGGATCGGACAGAATTTTGATCACAATCACTTCCTGTCGATACTCAAATTCCAGAAGTTCAAAGATAATGGAGGGTCGATGCATCCGAAGAGCTGGGTGATGCAATTTACTAATTCATTACCGTCGTCATGGCCAACCCAGGCCAAATTAGAATTCATGTGTGGACACATCGAAGGCCAAGCCGCGGAAAAGATGCGGGGCGTGGCAGCGACGTGTCGGACTTATCAGGAATTTGTTGGTGCATTCCTGCGGACCTACTGGTCAAAGGAAACGCAAGACAGGATTAAAGAGGAAATAATATTTTGTCCTGAACTGGAAGTGTCCGGGCATAAGAGCGCAACCAAATTTTTTGATGATTTACTCAAGAAGAATCAGTTTTTAGATAGTCCATACAGCAACGGAGAAATTATTAAATTTTGCTTTTCGAAATTGCCAGTTAGGTATCAACAGACACTTGTCGGGAAGTGTGGATCTGACATAGATGCATTCAAGAGTCTACTGCGCGAACTCGAAGTAGTCTTCGATAAACAAGACGCAAAGGACAGGAAGAAGGCGCAAAATAACAAATACCACGGGCCAGCAAGGGAAGACGACAACAGATCGCATAATCGCACTGGTCAGTTAGGAAACCAGGGTTACCGAGATCAAGGTTACGCTATTCAAGGTTATGGAAACCAGAGACACGGAAACCAGAACGTCAGGGAACAGGGTCAATCCAGACAAGCAATCTGGGACAGGAGGAATGACGAACGGCAAAGCGACCGTAATTGGAGGGAGCGAAATCAAGGACAACAGGAGAACCAGGAGATTGAAATTAGACCTCCAAATCCTAATGCACGTCAGAGGAGGGGGAGTCTAAGAAGGGATTGACGCTAGTCCATAGGACTCCACCACTTCTCTCACATAAAGGAGTTCGTAGAATAGTAGTAGTGTAAGAAATGTACATAGTAGAATAGGCAAAGATATGAACCTTTTTTCGGGGAACAATAATCGTTACATTAATAGATTAAGATTGCTAAAGTGTTAACACGCTGCGTTGTCTTGCATAAGAATTTACTGCTGCTATCCTCTTTTTGTTTATGTTTGCGATCTCCAATGTCGATGGAGTAGGAGACACTACCTTTCCATGAGCAATGTTTTAGTCCTTTCCTATCTGGTGTCCATGTTAAGGGATAAGGATGAGTGACGAGACGTCGCACAAACGGGCGCATACAAGAACGTGCTCTTAGAAGCGTTCTGAGAGGTCGTGATACGCTCCATAGCGGCCACAACCAGTTCGTGAGACGTTCATACCAATGCTTGCAGGCACGCGTCAGTGCACTGCACGATTGTGGTATATTGCGCGATTTCGAGGGTGAATATGGGCAGTATAGTTTTTGCAGAGCTGCGCCGGTATCGTTGTCTTGCAAGTCGGGGTGAACCTGTGAGCATTTGACTCTAATGGTGCCCTAGACGAGAGAAATGAGGGCATAAAAGCCTACCATGCTAATGTGCTGGTTGGGGATTTAGCGTGCTGCTCGTTTTTGTCACAGATGAATCACCAAGGAATTGTACTTGGATATTCGTGACATACTGTGTAGCTGGCGTGTGTTGGGTGTCTGAATCCTCAACAGGAACCAGTCCTGGCTTGGTCATATTACATTGCTTCTGGAAAGGTGTACTTTGATCACGAAAACCGCTTCACATAGAGAAGGAAGTTGGAACTATAAATTTATTGTCGTGTATAGCCATGGCTAACCCAGTCTCTGGAGTTTCAGTGAGGCGTAATGAAAACTCGGAGGTCATGTCGTACGGCGCGCACATCACTGTCGTCAATAGCGGCGAGCAGCAAGACATCTCAGCGTAACAGGAACTATGTAAGGGTATTGTATAAGGTAAATAAAAAAAAAATAAATAAATAAATAAATAAATAAATAAATAAATAAAATAAATAAATAAATAAATAAAAGGGAAAGTACGATACTAGGATAAGTTAAACTGTAGGATTTAACAATAACTAGATTAATATTGTGGGGGTTTTCTACCACAAGTGTGGCGTGCGCCTGTTGAGTTGCTATTTTTCAGGTCACCAAACCACAGACCCGAGATGGAGGGACGACGGGCGAGCGAAAGTAGCGTAGTTGCATGTTCTTTATAGCACAGTAAAACTTAGACCTGCATAACAACATAATTTCATTAAAAGACGTAGAATGTAGATCGTTGGGATATGGTAGTTAATTCTTGAAGCATGTCTACTGTCGATCTATATAATTAATGGTAATATTAGTGCGGGCCCGCACATTTAGTTGTTCATCCATTATAAAGCATCAGTTATCACACACCATGTACATACTGAGTTCAGTCTCTACACATATATCAAAATAAATTATTTCCATGTCTAGATTAGATGTTATAATGATTGCCATAGATTAATAACTATAAAAGTGAAATAAGAGTGTCTGAAATGACAGACCATCAATGTATCACTATGTAAATTTATTATAACATAGAAGGTCATGGGAAAAAGTTAGGCTTAAGATTTTTGTCAGAACTGTGCAGATGACGGGTATCGTGGCAATGCAGAGGCCAGCCAGCGCAAAAACAAGAGGTCTTGGGCTACCTGCTAGAGGGCGAGCGTCCCGTCCTACACGCTGACAGTCACCCGGCTGCCTACCTGAGGGATTACACAGGACCCTCGCCCCGCCACAAGCGAAAGTGGGGCTGGCCGTTGACCCTGACACGCGACAGCCTGCTAGCTCTCCGGACGCGGCAGCCGCTTGGAGGGATTCCCTGCGGCAGACCACGTTGTCGTGAGTACACGAAGAAGATCACATATCGTGTCAGAACCTGCGCCTCATGTGCCTCAGGACAGAAAGGGACGCTCTATACTCACCTGTTTGGGTTTTTACAACTCACTAGCATTGGCCGATCTGCATACACAAAGCAGCATCGTGCCACACTAACAAATGTATGGTCTCATGTCTTACTTCTCCTCTCTATTAGAGAGCAGTTTTTAACAATAGTCGCTCCTAGTTCGATCCTGTATGGATGACCTCACACACTTGTGGAGTCACTCCACGTGCCATCATCCCTCGTCGAACTGCAATATTGGGAAACGTAAAGTTCTGTCCAGCGAGAGAAGAGACCTAGACTAGTGATGTATCCCAACAAGGAGATCTCAGAGACAATTAATCGACGTGAGGAGAACCTATCACTGTGTCTTCCTACCGTACTGCCGTGATCATATGCGTGGGTCTGACTACAATCTCAACAGCGTACTGCAGACACTCCAGAACTCCCTATTGCTGTTGCCACAACGTAGCAACTACACCCGACGTTTAGCCTTATGTGATGTCAGTACGGTGGAATTTGTGAAGTGCCACGGATATTTCTAACAATGTGATTTAGTGCCTCATTCTCAGCACAGTCGTGAACTTTGTGCAATGTGCACGCACAATTTGATGCCCCATGAACCTTGTTTTTTTTGTTTTTCTTAAATTTCTTTCTCTTATGTTGTTTCTGTAATGTATGTTATACCTTGTATGCGTTTGTGGTTTACACTGTAATTCTTATTACAGATTACTGTATTGTTCTCCACATCATGTTTTTTTTGTATTTTGTGTTTATTGTTGTGTGTATGCTAACAGTGTGCCTGAAGTCCCCATAAACTGAAGCAGATACCACCACTCTCATTGTGAATGGACCATCAGTTCAGGGAACATTTTTGTAAAGGTTATTCTTGCTGCAGGGAGACAGAATGAATCGGAGGTTGTAACTAGATTCGGAAAACTCACAAAGAGATTGTTAACTTAAATATTACCATGTGTGAGTGAGGTCAGGTTAGTTTAATGATTAAAATTGTTGTAACATCTTGGGCATTTAATTGCGGAGCACTCCAACTCTGATTGTAAAGAATAAACTGCTCCATATTTGGCTCAGATGCCCGGGCCATGTTTAGAGCGTGAATGTCTGCGTGAATCGGTGTTTGGAAGGGGCTCCCTGGGTATGGATGTGTGATGTGAGTGTTAGTGTTCCATATTAAGAAGGTGAAGTTGGCTACATCATAAATAATCCTCCCTCTATGAGCTGCATTTTTCAGTTGCAGTGATTTTCTTTATAGAGTGCGGCATGTGGAGTCACTTTGTAAGATTGTTCTTGGGCGATTGACTCACTACCTTGCTCCTAAGTGAGCCAACCGCTCACCAATTACAATCTAAAATGGCGTAGGGGCAATGAGAGGTGGCATGAGCCTCCTCTCATATTTCTATCTTACGATTCTCCTCTCTAGTTGCATGCGGTGGAGGTTCCGTTGTTCCTTCACACGCGGACTTCCCATGTAGCGTCTCTCGCCACCCGGGTGGTCCAGTGACAGGCGGGCTCTTCTCACTATGAAAGGGTAGGCTGACAGGTGTGGGGGCCGAGTGAATACTCTCCGGACGCCGACATTGTCAGGAGACGCGGCCGCGAAAGCCGGAAGTGGCGGCTGGGCTGGTGGTTCCGTTGCTTCGCAGAAGCTTAGCGAAAACACTTTCTGGCGGGCTACCAGCGAGGCGTGGGAATGACTTATGTACCCAGGCAGCTGGGGCGGGAAAATTACCGCGCTTTCTGCAAAATAGGAACTGTGATTGGCTTGCTAAGGGCATAGCTCCGTGACGGGGCAAAATCAGCACAGAAATTGGCGCCAAGAATCTCCATTGGTGGAATGGTAGTGCTCCGGCAATGGAGTGGAATTTCCGCCGGTTTTGGTGTGGCTGATTGGAACGTAACCACGACCACTGTCGTGGGGGCGGGAAGGTGGTGTGTTCGGCCTGTACAGGTGCTCTGGAGTAGTCAGCAGTCGCCTTTCGGTCGAGGACGTCAAAGCAGCCAGCCCTCGCCTGCGGTACGCCAGATCGTGTTCTGGGAGAAAAGAAGACTGTTGGTAATGTACGTCCGCAGCACCGGCAGATAGGGATTTTCCTAGGTGATAATCAGAGCTCAGCAGAGCGCGCCTGTTCATCCTTTTCTAACTTTGTTCAGTTTCGAGTAACAGCAATTACCATTGGGTTAGCTGTGTGTCTCTCTTGAGATTTGAGTGGAAAGGAATTGGCTCCACATACCACTTCGTCTTAAACCTCACGATCTAAGTTAGGGACAACTTCACCTTTATAGTGTTTGTATGAATCTCCAATTTTAGCCAATTTGATGTTTTATAAATTTGCTGTGTTTCTTTTACTATTCTGTGTTTAATCTTAATAAATCATATTGTTATTTTGAACAGAACTTTCATTCTGTTAATCAATAGAGCAACCCTATCATTCCTCACTATGCTAATGAAACCTTTGTTTATTTAACTTATGTATCAAATTAAATTACTGCAGGTGCCAAACTCTCTTCTACTCCACTAGCAGGGTTGATTAGAGTCAGTTCGCGTATTTTTTTTATCCTTGTGCAACAGCAAAAGTCGGAGTTAGAATAGGGGGGACTTAGAGCATGATTTACACATGTGGATTCTAGTAGAATTTAGTGATAAATACACTACTAGCCCCGGCACCTCGCAATGTCTACTCAGAACCACACATCAGAGTGCTGTCATCTGCAACTGCCGTCGTTGTTGTAAAAAGGTACACACTGATATGACAAAAGTCATGGAATACCTCCTAATATCGTGTCGGTCCTCCTTTTTCCAGACGTAGTGCAGCAACTCGACGTGTTATGAACTCAACAAATCGTTGGAAGTCCCCTGCAGAAATACTGAGCCATACTACCACTATACCCGTCCATAATTGCTAAAGTGTTGCCGGTGCAGAATTTCGTGCATTAACTAACCTCTCGATTACGTCCCATAGATGTTCAGTGAGATCCATGTTGCGTGATCTGGATGGCAAAATCATTCGTTCGAACTGGTCAGAATGTTCTTCAAACCAATCGCGAACAATTGGGGTCTCCCATTATTTTTTGGGAACATGAAGTCCACCAATGGCTACAAATGGTCTCTAGGTAGCCGAAAATAGCCATTTTCAGTCAATTATCGGTTCAATTCGGCCAGAGGTCCACGTTTATTCCATGTAAACACAGTCTGCACCATTATGGAGCCACAACCAGTTTGCATAGTGCCTCATTGACAACCAGGGTCCATGGATTCGTGGGGCCACACTCAAAACCTACCATCAGCTCTTACCAACTGAAATCTGGAGTCATCTAACCAGGCCACGGTTTTACAGTGGTCTAGGGTCCTACCGATATGGTCATGAGCCCAGGAGAGGGGCTACAGGCAATGTCGAATGTTAGTAAAGGCATTCGCGTCGCTCGTCTGCTGCCATAGGCAATTAACGACAAATTTCGCCGCACTGTCCAAACGGATACTTTCTTCGTACGTCCCATATTAATTATTGTGGTTATTTCACGTAGTGTTGCTGACTGTTAGCTCTGACAACTCGACACGAACGCCGCTGCTCTCTGTCTTTCGTGAAGGCCGTCGTCCACTGGGCGTTGTCCGCGGTAAAAGGTCATGACTGAAATGTGGTATTCTCGGCACACACTTGACACTAAGGATCTCACAATATTGAATTCCCTAACGATTTCCAAAATGGAATTCCCCATGCGTCTAGCTCCATCTACCGTTCCACGTTAAAAGTCTGTTAATCACGTTGGAAACCTTTTCACATGAATCACCCGAGTACGAATCACGGCTTCGCTAATGCTCTGCCCTTTTACACCTTTTTACGCGATACTACCGCTATCCGTATACACTGATCAGCCAGAATATTATGACCACCGTTCGCCTGTCGATATAAACCCGTCCAGGTGATAGCGGCGCCACCTGGTGAGGAATAACTGCCACTCAGACACACGCACGGCATATGTAGTATCAGTGAACGTGCTTTCCGTGGGTAGAATTGGGAAGGCGCGCGATCTATCTGAGTGTGACCGAGGGTAGACTGTGATGGCCCGGAGGCTCGGCACGAGCATTTCTGAAACTTCACGACTTGTCAGGTGTTCGAGGAGTGCTGTGGTGAGTGTCTTCAGCACGTGGCAAAACCAAGGTGAAACCACGTGTAGACGTCGTGGGGTAGGGCGGCCACTCCTCATTACAGATGTCGGACGCTGTAGGCTGGGCAGACTGGTAAAACAGAACAGGCGGCAGACTGTGGCGGAACTAAAATGCTGGGCAGAGTACAAATGTGTCTGAACACACAGTGCACCGAACACTCCTAACAATGGGCCTCCACAGCCGACGACCTGTGCATACGGCAATGTTAATAGCGTGATATTGGCAACGACGACTGAAATGGGCACGTAGCCATCGGTACTGGACGTTGACACAGTGGCAGAGCGTGGCATGGTCTGACGAATCCCGATACCTTATTCGTCATGCCGATGGGATGGCGCGAATCCTTCGTCTTTCAGAGAAACGACTTTGACACCTGTTCTGCGGGACAGAGAAACCTGGCGGCAGCTCCTTTATGCTCTGGGGAACATTCACGTGGGCGTCCATGGGTTCAGTGGAGCTCGTGCAAGGCACCAAGACGGCCAAGGAGTATCATACGTTGGATGCAGACCACGTACACCCTTTCATGACTATACTGTCTCCTGATGGTGGTGACATTTTTCAACAGGATAATGCGCCATGTCAAAAGTCGAAGATGGTGTTATAGTGGTTCGACGAACTCAGTGGCGAGTTCCAATTCATGTGCCGCCCCCCCCCCCCTCCCCTTCCAACTCATCAAATCTGGGCCCAAGCGAACATATCTGGGATGTGATTTGCACATGGTGTCAGAGCTCATAGCCCCCCTTCCTTGAATTACGGGAATTAACCGCAGATGTGGTGGCAACTGCCTCCAGCGACCTACCAAGTCCTCATTGTTTCCATGCCACGACACGTCGTTGCTGATATCCTTGCCAAGGGTGGACATACCGGCTATTCGGTAGGTGGTCATAATGTTCTGGATGGTCAGTCTATGTGCATATCGCTATCTCATGACTTTTTTCGTCTCACTGTATGTTGGCGATGGTGGAGAGGGGGAATGGGACGGAGAAATAGACTCAGGCTCATTGGGGGAGGGGAAAGGAAGCAGATATGTCGAGCATAGCTAGATTGAGGACACAGCAGGCGAGAAGATGGTTCAAATGGCTCTAAGCACTATAGGATTTAACATCTGAGGTCATCAGTCCCCTAGACTTAGAATTACTTAAATCTAACTAGCCTAAGGACATCACACACATCCATGCCAGAGGCAAGATTCGAACCTGCGTCCGTAGCAGTAGCGCGGTTCCGGACTGAAACGCCTAGAACCGCTCGGCCACAGCGGCCGGCAGAGAAGACGGGATCGTATTGATACGAGGAGAGTTCAGAACGAAGTACGGCCGACTTACTTTTTCTGTGAATTTGTCGAATCACGTAAGTTTCGCGTCTGTAAAGTTCCTTGAACAAGGACAAGATCGTGATCTTTTCTTCGTCTTTCAACCGAGTTAGTGCTCCTTGTCTAGTGACATGGTTTCCATAGGACGTTAAACTTTGATCGTATTTCCTTATTCACTTGAAGACTAATAAGTAGAAAACAAAGTTTTAAATAATTACGTAAATTTTCTACCAGTTTTGGAGAATAAAGTTTATAAATAGCCTTGGAGCTAGGATAACGACGTTGATGGCCAGCTAATGTATATAAGCAAAATCACTCTTTTGTGACAAGATTCTTTTCGACTGCTACTGGTGGATATTAAAGGAAGAAGGAGAAAAATAGGAAACAGAGAAGAGCAAGGACACTAAAGTCTGCTGTCGAACTCACACTGCGGTTCGTCCTAAGTGCCGTGTTACTCTTAATGCCTGGAATGATGTTGTTGAGTTCTTACGAATTAGGTTGAGCAACGCGCTGCCGTTACTAGGTGGTCATTACATTGGCAACAAAAGTAAAAGTAACCTTGAAACGAGCATCGGAGAAAGCGCTTCCTTGTCCGATGGGCAGTAGAAAGCCACGGAAGGCGCACCGAGCCATCTCATGCCTTCCTCTAAGCTATTTAACAGCATTTCCTAACCGAGGCTGCACGTGTGTAATGAAGATAACTACCGTAGCAGGTGTCCGGTGCCACCACATTACATGATGTTTACAGAAGGCTCAAGATGTAGGACAAGGTCATCGACCGCAGTACTGTATGTTGATATCACTTTTCCGGTACAGGGGAAATATCTGTATTTCACGTAATTTTGATCCACGGGATTCACTGCCGAACCTTCTTTCAGAAAATAGGTGTCATTTTTGCTCACGTGAGCTGTTGTTTAAGTTACACGCTTGCGCAGCAGAGATCACTAGTCCACGCCACTGAGGGCGCGCTCGGTCTTCATGTCGCCAAGTCGAATCCTGAAGAAAGATTACCAAACTTTGGGTGGTACAGGAAGCAGTTCCTGACCACCAGACTATGCTCCAGTGTTGTTGGTTAAATGCAGAAACTAGTCAGGAACACGGCAACGCTCTTATTGATGAAAGGGGAGATGTCATGACACTGACCGAAAATGTCAGTTTTAAATTTACTTTTATTTACTAGTAGGACTCATGGACAATAAGTTCTCAAAGTTTCAATGATGAAATCGCATCCGAACTGCCTGAAAAATACAGATGAACGTCCCATTCATCATCTGTGCGACATTCGTTGGTGTAAATATCTACAGGCATAGAGGGATAACAAGCCCTTCATTCACAAGTAAAGGCTTCCAAAATGTATCCAAGGGCGTTGTCAAGTCCAACTTACAGGTGTCTGGCCGATACTGAATTTCTAAACAAGTGTGTTCATGGCAAAATCCAGAATTCCAATGAGTCTCTAAATTCACACATATGGAAACGATGCTCTAAAACCACATTTTCATCTGCTACAGTTGTCAGAATTGCAACTTATGATACAATTCTAGAATTTAATGATGAGCGCGTAGGGAAGATGAATGTTTTAGAGAGAACAGGTTTTAACATAGGAAAATTCACACAAGAAATCTTTAGAAAAATAAATGTACAGCGCCTCTCAACAGGTGAAAAGTCATTTGAAGACCGGATGAAGGACTGAAAGCAAAAAACAAGAAACCAGAAGAAAAGCCTTGAAGGGAAAGAGGACCCTGAGTACAAGTCTGGGGCCATCTGAAGAAGTGACATAAGAAAAAAACGTTAGTTTGACCTTTAAATTGCATTTGCCGAAAATTATGGCTCTGAGCACTATGGGACTTAACTTCTGAGGTCATCAGTCCCCTAGAACTTAGAACTACCTAAACCAAACTAACCTAAGGACATCACACAAATCCATGCCGCGACCGTAGCGGCTGCGCGGATCCAGACTGTAGCGCCTAGAACCGCTCGGCCACCCTGGCCGGCGAAAATTATGTTTACAATGTTTATGTACCTTGTTTTCAGAATCTATGAAAGCTAGAATTACGAAGTTTTGTACACTTACTTCTATAAACCCGATAAATGTTGTCTCAAGAGGATTTTGAAATTCTGAGGGTAAGCCGAGATATAGGGCAAAGTGCTTGTACTGTTGCATTAATTTTCTATTATATGTACAGACCTATAATTAAAAATTATTAAAATTCTCGTATTCCATATATTCTAAAAGCCTCATGAGAGGAGCATACTATATGCAAAGAGATTAAACAGAGAAAATTTTGTAGAAATCTATTGAATAATTTCTGAGGAAAATGGTACATACTTTACATTACTTTTTGAAAATGGTCATACGATACGATCATCAGTGGCACGAAATTTTTTATGCAGACAAGTGTTGATAAGATAAGGAACTAAACGAGATAACAAAACATAAGCTGAAATTAGAATTGTTCTTCAGAGTTCTGCACATTATTTACTGCGATGAATGCATGTGACAAGTTAAAACAGTGTAGCTTGGCCAGGATTCGACCCCGAATCCCTATTACGGATGCTCAGCAAAAACCTGTGGGCAGTGGATAAGGCAAACACCGTGTTATACAAAACAGATTACGTTCACATGTGATATCAAATCGTATTTGCGACTGGTCTGCAAAGTTAAGCACGCTATCCTGGATGGCGAGTCACCTGAAACCACGGAAGTAATACTTCCTGCATCCCAGGGAAGTGTAGCATGACTAGTACTGTTGATATCACGCTTTTAATGATTTAGTGATTACGTTCACTGTTTGTCTGTCTGACTACTCGTGGATAATGCAGAGAGTTTCATTTCATAAAACTACATCAGTATCTAGTTGGCTCTTGTCAAGTTATACAACTAGTGCAAAGACTAGAAACACCTATTAATGCAAAGAAACGTCCATACGACCACATTACGTATCAGTTCTTATGATATGAAGGGAAACAACTCTGATGTTGATCCGTCAATCGTTAATATTATATTAATGATATTTAGGTCGGGAGTGCCTGTTAGAACTAAATAAAGGAAATATTTATTTTGCCACACGCGTTTTGCCTCAATTTATAAAGGCATCGTCAGTGGCCTGAAATAGATAAACATTTAAATTTGTATGCACGGCTTTCAAAATACGTATTCTGCTATTGTACATGTAAGTTACAGTTATGAGCTAGTCACTTTTCGCTCAATATGTTTTATTAATTACTATGTGTGCTGATGTTGTCGTAGATATGCTCTTGCTGTATTGCTAGTAAGATGTTTTTCTCCCTGTAGCACTAAAGCACCATAAGCACCATTTTACGATTATCAGCACAGGACGCAAACTTCGAACATATGCTTCCGCCATGGTAACTTGTTTGTGTTATGAATTGTTGCGAACTGTGGGATTTATTTTGTGATGTTTATGGTCAAAGGTTACACGTGTGTGTGTGTGTGTGTGTGTGTGTGTGTGTGTGTGTGTGTGTGTGTGTGTGTGTGTCAGCTCTTTGGTCAGGATAAGTAGTGCGTTGTTGTTTATATGTGTCTTGTCATTTATCAGATGATTACCCTCTGCTATGGGTTTTTGAATATAATAATCAACACGTAGTAAGTAATAAAACATATGTTGAATAAAAGGTGCCTGGGTCAGAACTATTTATAACTTTATGTACATCAGCAGAATATGTAAAATGAAAGTGCTGCATATAAATGAATATGTATATTATTTCAGGTTATTGATAATGACTTAAGAAATTGAGGTGAAACACGGGTGGCAAAACAAGTATTGCCTTTATTTACTTTTAACAGACGGTCGTAAACTAAAAATCAATAATGTAAAGTCTGAAGACAAATTCGGGATCTCCCAGTATGCTCTTACGAAAGAACAGGAAAAGACTGAGTCGTAGATTCAGACTGGCGAAGACGTTGGTGTTTCATGTACCTACGGTCGAATACAAAGAGTTCTCAGTTAATCTATTAATATTAATATACAATAATGATAACCAGCACCCGCCTCCACAGCTGAGGTCGCCAACGCACGCCTGTGCAGCGGCGCTCAACTCGGGAGAGATAAGCTGGTTCGAATCGAGCCAGTGGAATATTTTCGCTGCCGGCCCACAAGGACAGGAGAGGTGGTCACGTAAAATTCCTAGTCACCAGCCTTTGCACCAATGTCCTGGAGTAAATCCCAAACCTCTCCACATTGGCTAATGAATGAAAGGGATGTAGCACTGTTGATGGTGATCCGTCAGTTGGATAGGTACGTTAAGCTCTGCGGCCCCGTTTATGGTATTCGAGGGGAGTACGTAATGTGACGGCACAGGGTTTCCTTTCTCTCATCACCAACACACGACACCAACATAACGCGACAATATACACGCGTTCCATTATACCCATCTGTACTCTACAAATACAGGGTTATTACAAATGATTGAAGCGATTTCACAGCTCTACAACAACTTTATTATTTGAGATATTTTCACAATGCTTTGCATACACATACAAAAACTCAAAAAGTTTTTTTAGGCATTCACAAATGTTCGATATGTGCCCCTTTAGTGATTCGGCAGACATCAAGCCGATAATCAAGTTCTTCCCACACTCGGCGCAGCATGTCCCCATCAATGAGTTCGAAAGCATCGTTGATGCGAGCTCGCAGTTCTGGCACGTTTCTTGGTAGAGGAGGTTTAAACACTTCACCATTAAGAAAAAATGTTGCTTCATCACTGAAAACAAGTTTCGCACTGAACGCATCCTCTTCCATGAGCTGTTGCAACCGCGCCGAAAATTCAAAGCGTTTGACTTTGTCATCTGGTGTCAGGGCTTGTAGCAATTGTAACCGGTAAGGCTTCTGCTTTAGCCTTTTCCGTAAGATTTTCCAAACCGTCGGCTGTGGTACGTTTAGCTCCCTGCTTGCTTTATTCGTCGACTTCCGCGGGCTACGCGTGAAACTTGCCCGCACGCGTTCAACCGTTTCTTCGCTCACTGCAGGCCGACCCGTTGATTTACCCTTACAGAGGCATCCAGAAGCTTTAAACTGCGCATACCATCGCCGAATGGAGTTAGCAGTTGGTGGATCTTTGTTGAACTTCGTCCTGAAGTGTCGTTGCACTGTTATGACTGACTGATGTGAGTGCATTTCAAGCACGACATACGCTTTCTCGGCTCCTGTCGCCATTTTGTCTCACTGCACTCTCGAGCGCTCTGGCAGCAGAAACCTGAAGTGCGGCTTCAGCCGAACAAAACTTTATGAGTTTTTCTACGTATCTGTAGTGTGTCGTGACCATATGTCAATGAATGGAGCTACAGTGAATTTATGAAATCGCTTCAATCATTTGTAATAGCCCTGTACACATGCTTCATAACTCTCAATATTCAAGAAAGGTAGAAGGAGTAATCACTAAATTACAGGCCCATATCGTTAACGTCGATATGCAGCAGGATTTTGGAACATATATTGTGTTCGAACATTATGAATTACCTCGAAGAAAAAGGTCTATTGACACACAGTCAATATGGGTTTAGAAAACATCGTTCCTGTGAAACAAAACTAGCTCTTTATTCACATGAAGTATTGAGTGCTATTGACAAGGGATTTCAGATCGATTCGGTATTTCTGGATTTCCGGAAGGCTTTTGACACTGTACCACACAAGCGGCTCGTAGTGAAATTGGGTGCTTCTGGAATATCGTCTCAGTTATGTGACTGGACTTGTGATTTATTGTCAGAGAGGTCACAGTTCGTAGTAATTGACGGAAAGTCATCGAGTAAAACAGAAGTGATTTCTGGCGTTCCCCAAGGTAGTGTTATAGGCCCTTTGCTGTTCCTTATCTATATTAACGATTTTGGAGACAATCTGAGCAGCCGTCTTCGGTTGTTTGCAGATGACGCTGTCGTTTATCGACTAATAAAGTCATCAGAAGACCAAAACAAACTGCAAAACGATTTAGAAAAGATATGTGAATGGTGCGAAAAGTGGCAGTTGACCCTAAATACCGAAAAGTGTGAGGTCATCCACATGAGTTATAAAAGGAACTCGTTAAACTTCGGTTACACGATAAATCAGTCTAATCTAAAAGCCGTAAATTCAACTAAATACCTAAGTATTACAATTACGAACAACTTAAATTGGAAGGAAAACAGAAAATGTTGTGGGGAAGGCTAACCAAAGGCTGCGTTTTATTGGCAGTACACTTAGAAAGTGTAACAGACCTATTAAGGAGACTGCCTACACTATGCTTGTCCGTCGTCTTTTAGAATACTGCTGCGCGGTGTGGGATTCTTACCAGGTAGGACTGACGGAGTACATCGAAAAAGTTCAAAGAAAGGCAGCACGTTTTGTACTATCGCGAAATATGGGAGAGAGTGTCACAGAAATGATACAGGATTTGGGTTGGAAATCATTAAAAGAAAGGCGTTTTTCGTTGCGACGGAATCTTCTCACGAAATTCCAATCACCAACTTTCTCCACCGAATGCGAAGATATTTTGTTGACACCGACCTACATAGGGAGGAACAATCACCAAGATAAAATAAGGGAAATCAGAGCTCGTATGGAAAGATATAGGTGTTCATTCTTTCCGCGCGCTATACGAGATTGGAACAATAGAGAATTGTGAAGGTGGTTCGATGAACCCTCTGCCAGGCACTTAAATGTGATTTGCAGAGTATCTGTGTAGATGTAGATATGCAAGGAAAGGGACCAATGTGGGCAGAGGAAGAACACTTTTCCGACAGGAGGCTGATCCCACCCAGTGGCATACCGCAGCTACACTATTTGTGTACCAGTGTCACTCCCCACTTTTCCTGTTCCAGTCGCCTACGGTTCGCTGGAAGAACGATTACCGGCAATCCTCCGTGAGGGCTCGAACCTCTCTGATTTTATCTTCACGGTCTTTTTGCGGGATACACATAAATGAAATAAATATATCGCTTGACTCTTCTGGGAACGCACACTCTCACAACTTTAACAGTAGACCATACCGTGGTGCAGAACGCCTCTCTTGCAGCGTCTGCCACTGGAGTTGGCTGAGCATCTCTGTGACGCTTTCACTCCTGCTAAATGAACCTGTAACGAAATACACTGCTTTTCTTTGGATCTTCTCTATTTTCACTATCAGCCCTATCTGTTATGGATCACAGACTGACGAGCAGTATTCAAGCACTCGTCGATTGGGTGTTTTGTAAGCTACTTCCTTTGTTGATGGACTACATTTCCTGAGGATTCTTCAATGAGTCTCAGTTTGGCTTTTTCCTTACATGCGATTTATTTTAAGTGGTCGCTGCACTTCAAATCGCTCCGTAAGCATACTCCTAGGTACGAGGGCTATTCGGAAAGTAAGGAACTATCGGTCGCGAAATGGAAACCACAGTGAAAATCGCATGAGGCTTTTGCATAGATGTATTGGTCTCTGTCTCTAATATACTCGTAGATAGCGTCACATCGCTCTTCTCACTACTGAACGCAAAATGAGCGCTTGAAGATGCCTAGAAAATAGTGTCTCCCGCCAAGTATGGGTGATCGCCATGAGATTTCGCCTGATTTCATGCAACCCCACGTTACGTAACTGTCCTGTATTTCCTTCTTGATGACAGTTCTCAGCCGCACACTGCAGGGGCAGTGAGGACGCTCCTGCAGCGTTTTCAATGGGAAGTATTTGGTCACTCACCATACAGCCCGGACTTGGCTCTCTGTGGTTTTCATTTCTGCTCAAATTAACTGCTGACTATGAAGACCATATTTTGAAATAGACAACGAGCTGCAATTCAGCGTACAAAATTGTTGGAAAGTATAGGAGGTTGCTTTGTATGATGAGGGTGTTCGAAAGTTGGTACAACGCTACGACAGATATCTAAATCGGAGATGTAGGCAATTGCTGCAAATGAAACCGTTTGATTTTAATTATAGCTTCCATTTCACGACCTATCGCTCCTTATTTTCCGAATAGCTCTTGTATTTTGAGGAAGTAAAATCATGTCATCATACAATAAAGAGTCTTTTTGTCTATGTAGTCGGTTTATGTTACATTTGTTTATGTTGAGGGTCAATTGCCAGTCACTGCACCAAACGTCGATCTTCTGTGCGTCTTCCCGCATTTCGAAACCATTTCCTAGCATTACGACTTCTCTGTGTACAACAGCATCATTCGCGAAAAGTCTCATGGAACTTGTCTACGTCGTCTACGGTGCCATTTATAAGAGGCGCTGAGAATCATAAAGGTCTAAAGCACACTGTCGTCGAGCCCACATTTAAGAGGATATCAGAGAAACCAATGAGACAGCTTGTCGTGAATGCTCGTATACAGGGTGTTACAAAAAGGTACGGCCAAACTTTGAGGAAACATTCCTCACACACAAATAAAGAAAAGATGTTATGTGGACATGTGTCCGGAAACGCTTACTTTCCATGTTAGAGCTCATTTTAGTTCTTCCACCTACGCTCAATGGAGCACGTTATTATGATTTCATACGGGATACTCTACCTGTGCTGCTAGAACATGTGCCTTTACAAGTACGACGCAACATGTGGTTCATGCACGATGGAGCTCCGGTACATTTCAGTCTAAGTGTTCCTACGCTTCTCAACAACAGATTCGGTGACCGATGGATTGGTAGAGGCGGACCAATTCCATGGCCTCCACCCTCTCCTGACCTCAACCCTCTTGACTTTCATTTATGGGGGCATTTGAAAGCTCTCGTCTACGCAACCCCGGTACCAAATGTAGAGACTCTTCGTGCTCGTATTGTGGACGGCTGTGATACAATACACCATTCTCCAGGGCTGCATCAGCGCATCAGGGATTCCATGCGACGGAGGGTGGATGCATGTATCCTCGCTAACGGAGGACTTTTGAACATTTCCTGTAACAAAGTGTTTGAAGTCACGCTGGTACGTTCTGTTGCTGTGTGTTTCCATTCCATGATTAATGTGATTTGAAGAGAAGTAATAAAATGAGCTCTAACATGGAAAGTAAGCGTTTCCACATAACATATTTTCTTTCTTTGTGTGTGAGGAATGTTTCCTGAAAGTTTGGCCGTACCTTTTTGTAACACCCTGTATACAATGTGGTCATGTAACACACATAAATTTGACTTACTGTACGATCAACAGATATTAGAAGAGTGAATAGTTGCTACAGTCTCACAATCGATGATGGTATGCTTTAGATCCTTATGTTTCTCAGCGCCTCATCTATATTGTGGAAAACAATGTTCGCATAAAATTCTCTTGGGGCACGCCCGAAGCTACTTTCACGTCTGAAGAATTCTCTCCTTTCAGAATGACATGCTGTGTTCTGTTTGATAGAAACTCTTCAACTCATCCTCACAGTTGGTCTGGTATTCCGTACGCTCGTATTTCGTTCGTTAGGCGTCAGTGCGGAACTAAATCGAACGCCTTCCGGAAGTCAGGGAAACCAGCATTTACCTGGGTGCCTGTTTCTACTGCTATGTGAATCTCGAGGACGAACAGAACGAGCTGAGTTTCAAACGACTCTTCTTTTCAGAATCCATGTTGAGTCCTACAAAGGAGATTTTCGGTCTCCAGAAATGTCATATTACGCGAACATAAAACATGTTCCAAAATTCTACAACAGACCGACGTCAGAGAAAAAGGCCTATGCTTTTGTGCGTCTGTTCTACGGACCTACTTGAAAACGGGAATAACTTGTGTTTCTTTACAGTACTTAGGAACTCTTCGCTCCTCAAGAAAACTACGGAACACTTCTGTTATAAGAGGAGCAATTTCTTTCGCATACTTCGTTTACAATCGAATTGTTATCGCCTCAAATAACGGTAAATATTAACGTAAAGTACTTTGACATTACAATGTGTGCAAATTAATGACGTCATGGCATATTCTGCAAAATGGTAGAAAATTAGCGCAGTAAGGTCGCAGGTACAAAGATATTCATTACAAAGCATGACTTTGCTTCTGTATTTGGTTCTTCCCAATTATTAATTTTTTTCTGCATTTCAGATTCTAAAAAATGGCAGAAGATGTCACTCCAGTGACGCTGAATCTGGTAGCACTGGCAAACCAGCAAGACAGGTCGTAAAACTGGCAAATTGATGAGACACTAAATCCAGAAATTGGCATATTGGCCATAAAAATTGGCAAATTGTTGGACAGGTCATAATAATTGCAAATTGGAGGGATAGGTCAATTTAAAAAAAAAAAAAATCACTCCATGTCAACCTAACAACGATGACAACCATTGATACTTTCTCGTTTGTTAATAATACAGAATACAGTCCAACTACGGATGACAAAGCTTCGTATATACAGGGTGAATCACCTCAAACTTGCACTGCAAGTATTGCGCAAATGGAAAGTGCTATTGATGTGCGGTTTCCACAGAACGGATTGGTAGTCAGGGGCTCGTCTTGTTGGCCAGTCAATAGATTGTAATGATACTAAGAAATTGAATTTGTTGTGCAAACGTACACTATTTAAATGGAACACTACCTATTGACATTGACAAACTAAAATTAGGGTAAATTAGAGTGTCAGCGGTTCAAATGGCTCTGAGCACTATGGGATTTAACATCTGTGGTCATTAGTCCCCTAGAACTTAGAACTACTTAAACCTAACTAACCTAAGGACATCACACACATCCATGCCCGAGGCAGGATTCGAACCTGCGACCGTAGCGGTCGCGCGGTTCCAGACTGAAGCACCTAGAACCGCTCGGCCACCTCGGCCGGCGGGACAGTGAACCGTCAGCTCATAGGCCTGTTTTTATAGACCGAACGCTTAACGCGCACAAGTACCGCAGCTTCCTAACAGATCATCTTCTACGGTGGCAGAAGACTTTCCTCTGCAGACTAGGAGGATGACTGTCCAGCCCATAGTGCACGAAGTACTACAGCATGTCTTCACGAATTGTTCAGCTTCCTAACAGATCATCTTCTACGGTGGCAGAAGACTTTCCTCTGCAGACTAGGAGGATGACTGTCCAGCCCATAGTGCACGAAGTACTACAGCATGTCTTCACGAATTGTTCAGCTTCCTAACAGATCATCTTCTACGGTGGCAGAAGACTTTCCTCTGCAGACTAGGAGGATGACTGTCCAGCCCATAGTGCACGAAGTACTACAGCATGTCTTCACGAATTGTTCAGCTTCCTAACAGATCATCTTCTACGGTGGCAGAAGACTTTCCTCTGCAGACTAGGAGGATGACTGTCCAGCCCATAGTGCACGAAGTACTACAGCATGTCTTCACGAATTGTTCGGCTTCCTAACAGATCATCTTCTACAGTGGCAGAAGACTTTCCTCTGCAGACTATGAGAATGACTGTCCAGCCCATAGTGCACGAAGTACTACAGCATGTCTTCACGAATTGTTCAGCTTCCTAACAGATCATCTTCTACGGTGGCAGAAGACTTTCCTCTGCAGACTAGGAGGATGACTGTCCAGCCCATAGTGCACGAAGTACTACAGCATGTCTTCACGAATTGTTCAGCTTCCTAACAGATCATCTTCTACGGTGGCAGAAGACTTTCCTCTGCAGACTAGGAGGATGACTGTCCAGCCCATAGTGCACGAAGTACTACAGCATGTCTTCACGAATTGTTCAGCTTCCTAACAGATCATCTTCTACAGTGGCAGAAGACTTTCCTCTGCAGACTATGAGAATGACTGTCCAGCCCATAGTGCACGAAGTACTACAGCATGTCTTCACGAATTGTTCAGCTTCCTAACAGATCATCTTCTACGGTGGCAGAAGACTTTCCTCTGCAGACTAGGAGGATGACTGTCCAGCCCATAGTGCACGAAGTACTACAGCATGTCTTCACGAATTGTTCAGCTTCCTAACAGATCATCTTCTACGGTGGCAGAAGACTTTCCTCTGCAGACTAGGAGGATGACTGTCCAGCCCATAGTGCACGAAGTACTACAGCATGTCTTCACGAATTGTTCAGCTTCCTAACAGATCATCTTCTACGGTGGCAGAAGACTTTCCTCTGCAGACTAGGAGGATGACTGTCCAGCCCATAGTGCACGAAGTACTACAGCATGTCTTCACGAATTGTTCAGCTTCCTAACAGATCATCTTCTACAGTGGCAGAAGACTTTCCTCTGCAGACTATGAGAATGACTGTCCAGCCCATAGTGCACGAAGTACTACAGCATGTCTTCACGAATTGTTCAGCTTCCTAACAGATCATCTTCTACGGTGGCAGAAGACTTTCCTCTGCAGACTAGGAGGATGACTGTCCAGCCCATAGTGCACGAAGTACTACAGCATGTCTTCACGAATTGTTCAGCTTCCTAACAGATCATCTTCTACGGTGGCAGAAGACTTTCCTCTGCAGACTATGAGAATGACTGTCCAGCCCATAGTGCATGAAGTACTACAGCATGTCTTCACGAATTGTTCAGCTTCCTAACAGATCATCTTCTACAGTGGCAGAAGACTTTCCTCTGCAGACTAGGAGGATGACTGTCCAGCCCATAGTGCACGAAGTACTACAGCATGTCTTCACGAATTGTTCAGCTTCCTAACAGATCATCTTCTACGGTGGCAGAAGACTTTCCTCTGCAGACTATGAGAATGACTGTCCAGCCCATAGTGCACGAAGTACTACAGCATGTCTTCACGAAATGTTTCTAAATCGTTGGATGGGACGCAGAGGTCCTGTACTTTGGCCGGCCCTTCCCCTGATTTGACGCCTCTAGAGTTTTTCCTGTGGGGAAAGATTTAAGACTCTGTCTACAAGGACATACGAACTACGAGGTTTGTCCAGAAAGTAATGCACCGCATCTTTTTTTCTCAGCCGAAAACAATGCTACGAATGGGAAACGTGAGTATTACTTGAAGTCTCCTGAGTGAGCCCGCCAAGCCTCCGTAGGCGTCTGTAGGTGGTGTACGTTACAAGTAACGTGCCGTCATTGAATTTCTCACTGCAGCGAAAGAAACTGTAGGGAATACTCACAAACGCTTGTGCAAAGTCTATGGAGCATCTGCTGTCTACAGAAGTACAGTTAGTCGCTGGGCTTGAAAGGTGAGGTCATCAGAAGGCGGTTCGGCGGAGCTCAAACATTTTCAGCGGTCGGGGAGATCATCCACTGCTGTCACACCTAACATGTTGCGCTCAAAACTACACAGAACACTGTTCCGACCTGGACTGACGCTGTATGTTACGAATATCTACCTATGCGGAATAAGATTCATAGAGACACTCATCAAAGAGTCTAATCCAATCTTATTAGAGCATTCAGCAGATGGTTCGCTAATTTACGTAAATCTTTATTGGTACGTACTATTTTGAAGAGAGAAAAACGCGGGGATAAGAAAAGAGAGTTTTCAGTGAGATGTACTAGACTGTATTACACTGCTGGAAATTGAAATAAGAACACCGTGAATTCATTGTCCCAGGAAGGGGAAACTTTATTGACACATTCCTGGGGTCAGATACATCACATGATCACACTGACAGAACCACAGGCACATAGACACAGGCAACAGAGCATGCACAATGTCGGCACTAGTACAGTGTATATCCACCTTTCGCAGCAATGCAGGCTGCTATTCTCCCATGGAGACGATCGTAGAGAAGCTGGATGTAGTCCTGTGGAACGGCTTGCCACGCCATTTCCACCTGGCGCCTCAGTTGGACCAGCGTTCGTGCTGGACGTGCAGACCGCGTGAGACGACGCTTCATCCAGTCCCAAACATGCTCAATGGGGGACAGATCCGGAGATCTTGCTGGCCAGGGTAGTTGACTTACACCTTCTAGAGCACGTTGGGTGGCACGGGATACATGCGGACGTGCATTGTCCTGTTGGAACAGCAAGTTCCCTTGCCGGTCTAGGAATGGTAGAACGATGGGTTCGATGACGGTTTGGATGTACCGTGCACTATTCAGTGTCCCCTCGACGATCACCAGTAGTGTACGGCCAGTGTAGGAGATCGCTCCCCACACCATGATGCCGGGTGTTGGCCTTGTGTGCCTCGGTCGTATGCAGTCCTGATTGTGGCGCTCACCTGCACGGCGCCAAACACGCATACGACCATCATTGGCACCAAGGCAGAAGCGACTCTCATCGCTGAAGACGACACGTCTCCATTCGTCCCTCCATTCACGCCTGTCGCGACACCACTGGAGGCGGGCTGCACGATGTTGGGGCGTGAGCGGAAGACGGCCTAACGGTGTGCGGGACCGTAGCCCAGCTTCATGGAGACGGTTGCGAATGGTCCTCGCCGATACCCCAGGAGCAACAGTGTCCCTAATTTGCTGGGAAGTGGCGGTGCGGTCCCCTACGGCACTGCGTAGGATCCTACGGTCTTGGCGTGCATCCGTGCGTCGCTGCGGTCCGGTCCCAGGTCGACGGGCACGTGCACCTTCCGCCGACCACTGGCGACAACATCGATGTACTGTGGAGACCTCACGCCCCACGTGTTGAGCAATTCGGCGGTACGTCCACCCGGCCTCCCGCATGCCCACTATACGCCCTCGCTCAAAGTCCGTCAACTGCACATACGGTTCACGTCCACGCTGTCGCGGCATGCTACCAGTGTTAAAGACTGCGATGGAGCTCCGTATGCCACGGCAAACTGGCTGACACTGACGGCGGCGGTGCACAAATGCTGCGCAGCTAGCGCCATTCGACGGCCAACACCGCGGTTCCTGGTGTGTCCGCTGTGCCGTGCGTGTGATCATTGCTTGTACAGCCCTCTCGCAGTGTCCGGAGCAAGTATGGTGGGTCTGACACACCGGTGTCAATGTGTTCTTTTTTCCATTTCCAGGAGTGTATATCCAGAAGTCTCCATTTCAACGGAGACATTGCGAAATGACTTTCTAGTATTCAAAAGTGAAAGTGAATAATTTTATTTCAGTGATGAAATGTAGTAAGATGTATAGTCTTTGCATCACATTGTCTTATGAGTTGTGGGCCACGCACACTGGTTGGTGTCTGTCATCTACTGCAGCGATCGCTCCGATATCAAAATCGATGCGTCTGCGACACGCGTGCGCCCCCAGCGCACGACGCGTCAGATATCAGAAAGCAGCGCACGACACGCGTCGACGTCTTCCTGTCAGCGTATTATTGCTCTAACCTAAAAAGACGCATAATCTATTGGCGTAATATTATGTATGCTTCCTTCGCATGTGGTGAGATATTATATCCCTTTCACACATACACACACGGAAAAAACTACGTGGTCTGTCGGTGTAATGTTGCATGCTTATACTCATTCAGGTCTCGACAGCTTACGTTTACATATTAAGTATTTTCCTCTCTCTCTCTCTCTCTCTCTCTCTCTCTCTCTCTCTCTCTCTCTCTCTCTCTCTCACACACACACACACACACACACACACACACACACGGTGGTGATAGGTACAGGCTGGCAGTTTCGTCATCAACATCAGTAACTGCAAGTTGCAGCAGGTACGGTAGCACCGACTTTAAATAACCTGTGCTGAACTGTTGCTGTCCACTACAGTTCGATCATTACTCATGGTTACTGCATCAGTATGAGGCACCAGTCGCATCTCGTGGTCGTGCGGTAGCGTTCTCGCTTCCCACGCCCGGGTTCCCGGGTTCGATTCCCGGCGGGGTCAGGGATTTTCTCTGCCTCGTGATGACTGGGTGTTGTGTGCTGTCCTTAGGTTAGTTAGGTTTAAGTAGTTCTAAGTTCTAGGGGACTGATGACCATAGCTGTTAAGTCCCATAACGCTCAGAGCCATTTGAGCCATGAGGTGCCAGTCTAAGTGCCCTAATCGTTATGAAGTGAGCAAGCACTCTTGTTTTTCAGGAAATGACGACGAGGTAATAAGCGTACCATCACCGTTCGTTAATGATGAAACTGTGTCTTTCATGATGAATGATTCGCATGAAGGTGGATGTAAGTATACTTATTTGTATCTATATATGTATGTGTGTGTTTGAATATATAAAAAAAATAATGATTTAGCCTTGCAAACAATGCTTTCTTTTTTCTTCTAGGTGATCTGAATGCTATTATATCTGTATGTGAGCGGGCTAACAGTATGCAGGATGCAATTATTCTGTCCCAACCATCGCAAGAAGCTGCAAGCATACTGTCATCACTCTTTAATGATAAAACTATTGCTTTCCTGATGAATGATTCGCAGGAAGTTGGACGTAAGTGTACGTATCTACATCCATATGCACACACTGAAGCGCCAAAGAAACTGGTATAGGCATGCGTATTCAAATACAGAGATATGTAAACCGGGAGAATACGGCGCTGCGGTCGGCAACGACTATATAAGGTAACAAGCGTCTGGCGCAGTTCTTAGGTCGGTTACTGTCGCTACAATGGCAGGTTATCAAGATTTAAGTGAGTTTGAAGTGGTGTTATACACTCGGCGAACGATCGACGGGACACAGCATATCCGAGGTAGCGATGAAGTGGGGATTTTTCCGTACGACCATTTCACAAGGATATCGTGAATATCAAGAATACGGTAACACATCAAATCTCCGACATCTCTGCGGCCAGAAAAAGATCCTGCAAGAACGGGACCAACGACGACTGAAGAGAATCGTTCAAGGTGACAGATGTGCAACACTTCCGCAAATTGCTGCAGATTTCAATGCTGGGCCATCACCAAGTGTCAGCGTGCGAACCATTCAACGGAACATCATCGATATGGGCTTACGGCGCCGAAGGCCCACACGTGTACCCTTCATGACTGCACGACACAAAGCTTTACGCCTCTCCTGGGCCCGTCGACACCGACATTGGACTGTTGATGAATGGAAACATGTTGCCTGGTCGGACGAGTCTCATTCCAAAATGTAGCGAGCGGATGGACGTATATGGGTATGGAGACAGCCTCATGAATCCATGGACCCTGCATATCCTGGTGGAGGCTCCATAATGGTGTGGGGCGTGTGCAAAAATGGTTCAAATGGCTCTGAGCACTATGGGACTTAACTTCTGAGGTCATCAGTCCCATAGAACTCAGAATTACTTAAACCTAACTAATCTAAGGACATCAAACACATCCATGCCCGAGGCAGGATTCGAACCTGCGACCGTAGCGGTCGCGCGGTTCCAGACTGTAGCGCCTAGAACCGCTTGGACACTCCGGCCGGCGGGCGTGTGCAGTTGGAGTGATATGGGGCCCCTGATACCTCTAGATACGACTCTGACAGGTGACACGTACGTAAGCATCCTGTCTGATCACTTGCATCCATTCATGTCCATTGTGCATTCCGACGCTCTTGGGCAATTCCAGCAAGACAATGCGAACTCTACACGTCCATAATTGTTACAGAGTGGCTTCACTCTTCTGAGTTTAAACACTGCCGCTGGCCACCAAACTCCCCAGACATTAACATAATTGACCATGTCGGGGATGCCTTGCAGCACGCTGTTCAGAAGAGATCTCCACCTCTTCGTACTCTTACGGATTTATGGACAGCCCTGCAGGATTCATGGTTTCAGTTCCCTCCAGCACTACTACAGACATTAGTCGAGTCCATGCCACGTCGTGTTGCGGCGCTTCTGCGTGCTCGCGGGGACCCTACTCGATATTAGGCAGATGTACCAGTTTTTTTGCCTCTCCAGTGTATCTGTGTGTGTTATGGAAAATCGTTTTTTATTTAATTATTTACATTTTCAAACAATGCTTATAATGGTGATCTGAATGCTAGCTGTGAGTGGAATAACAGCATGATACATGAAATTAATCTCTCCCAACGGTCACAATTGACAATCCAAAGGTAATGGGGTTTTGTTCTTATTGTGGAGAATCATATATTTAAATACTATTACTTCTTCTTTCACTTCTTCTCTTCTTCTTCTACAGATAATTTACGTTTGCATGCAACACTTATGATGCGTATTCTTGTTTTTTTCTGAATGCTCTTAATGACAATATGGAAAAAGTGTTGATGCTGAATTGAAACAAAAAATTGTTAGAATTCACGAATAATATGCTGAATGATAATGACAATGAATGGCTAAAATACCTTTTTGGCTACAGTAACGTCGATGAACATCAATGTAAGTATCGGAAATTATTATTAGCGGATGCATGTGCCAATTGTGTATTTATTTTGCACACAGGATACTTATCAAAGTCGCATCTTCCTTTGCAGGAGTAATTGAACCGTCTGTAGGCAGGCTTACACCAGCAAAACATTATCAGCTGGACCTGATGATGGTGCATTCGTCACTCCAGCTGGGTCCCTCGATGAAGAGGCATTCGCCGTGAGGTGGTCCGTCGACGATGCTCCCACACGCTCCTCAACAACGTGACTGCGCCCAACTATGATGCGCTCATCATCCCAGCATGGTCTGTCAATGATGATGCATTCACAGTGAGTGGGCTCATCGACGATGATGTATTCATTTGTCCCAGCCCAGTTCATCGCGCCCTGGACCATACCGACATCATCAGTCGTCTGTACCTAGCAGTAACTCCATGGCCTCCTGTCTTAGAGATCACCAGGTAAATCATGCAACCACACTGGACTACTCTAGGTTTTCTGGCGGTTTTGGGAACAAGATATTGCAAGATCTCATTGATAACACAGATGCAGACTGCCGGGATTCTGTCAGTTTCCCCAATGCCTATTAGGCAGTTTTGGAAAGGGAGCTTTCCAAAATCATCAATAATCTGTGGTATCCCGCCACTGGGTGGAAGACAGAGCTCACACACCCCCCTGTAGAAGAAGGCAGTGATTCTGAGGAAAAGAGCATTGTCAAAATTTTGTGGAAAAATGTTAAGATATCACGGTGTGAGTCAGTTGTAGAGTGGTTCAGAACTTTTATCAAGAGTGTCTTACTGAGTCTTTGTCTAAAAATGCAGGAAATGGGGTCTGGTAAAATGCTCAGCTGACTCCACTTCGATATGTACTCACATGTTTTGACCCATTTAATCGGGAGTCCAGTTTCATTTCTCTTCGAAAAGATATTACTGGCGAAAGCTCATGTGTTAATTTCCAGAATACTGATTGTGGGAATTAATCTTGATTGCAAGATCGCTTCCGGCTTGTGATAGAAATTATCCAACTCATGCAGTGCTTGTCGATACATGTAAAACATCTAATGTCTGGAGGCATCGTAACTTCAGCGGCATCTCCATTCCCATAAACCACCAAGATATACCAGAATTCGAGAGACAGAAGCCTTATTATTCAGCTCACGTTTACAGCATGGAGGTAGATAAAAGCAAATCTGAAGAAGATGAGGAGGAGCACACTGTACAGAAAGAAATGAAGTATAAAGCAGGTGGACCCCTCTACTTTTCCAAGTTAGCAGGTTAGCAACCCAAACATGGAGATCCGTTGCTATTCTCCGACGGTGAGAAGTAACACTAAGTCTAGATCGAAAACATGACCTACCTACTTTTCGTCCAATTGAGTAAAAAGAACATAAACAGCATTCTTGCTAAAGATGCTTCTACTCGTTTACTGGTAGCAAGTATCTAGTAAAACATGTTATTGACTGCCTGAGCCAGGAAACTGGTATGTATCGAAATGCCTACCTAGGATAAAAAGTTATTAAAGTTTAAGGATGTCACCGTCAGGAGTGCTGCCCATTCATCGTATACACTGACTTCGAGTACTTACTAGCTCCTGTGGTGCATTGTGAAGGTGATCCACCAGCCTCTCATACCACCTCCACTGAACGAAACGTGCAGTATGCAGCAGTGTATCAAGTTGTATGCTCATTAGATGTGTTACGGAGCTCCTTAGGCAGATAGCGGTTGGGGCCAGAAAGAAAGCCAACTTGCACCCGGTATGTCTGACAGGGTCCTCATCTGAGATGTGTAGGAGGCCTTGCCTGCAGCTATAGAACTTGCAGGATGCAGCCATCTACAAGTTGTGGCTCACGTCGGCACCATCGACATCTGTCACTTGGGTTCTGAGGCCACCTTCAGTTCATACAGGTAGCTGTCGGAGGTAGTGAAGCTGTTGAACTCGCACGTGGGGTGCAAATGGAACTCTCAGTTTGCAGCATTGTTTCCAGAGTTGATGGGGGTTCTTTGGTATGGAGCCATGTGGAGAGTCTCAACCAACGGCTTCGTCGTCTCTGTGATGGTCTTGGCTACAGATTCCTGGACCTGCGTTATCGGGTGGGGAATTGCATTGATGAGTCAGTGATGTACTACACAAAGGAAGCAGCTACTCAGGTAGGAGAGTACTTGTTGAGTGCAGATGGGAGTTTTTTAGGCTAGGCGGTAGGTTGAGGATCTCTGATGAACAGTCTTCACGTGACATGCAGACAGCGAAATCAGACTGTGTTCAGAATAAAGATAGTTTGACTGTCAAAATTTTACCACAAAATTGTCGAAGTATTCGTAACAAAGTTTCTGAATTTATTGCGTTATAGGAAAACTTCTCACGCTCAAATTATTATTCTCGGGACCAAGTGTTGGCTGAGATCCAAAGCAGGAAGCTCTGAGATATTTGGCGAAGCATATAACAGGTCTAGGTGAAATCAAGTTAATTGTTGGATCTTTTTGCCAGTCTTCCGAGTCCGCTGTGACGATTTTAGAGTCATTGACAGAAAGTTTACGGTCAGTAGTGTATAAATATCCAGATCATGCAATTTAATTGGAGGTGACTTTAACCTACCAAGTGTAGACAGGTGCATCGATGGATTGATTGCACGGGGTACAGCCAGACAGTCTTGTGAAGTTCTTTTGAACACGTCTTCTGAGAACTGTCTTGAGCAGCTAGTTCGGCATCCCACACGCAATGGAAATATTTTAGACTTCTTAGCTACAAACGGCCCTGACCTAATCGACGTCATCAGTGCAGAGACAGGGACTAGTGACCATAATGTCATCATAGCGACGTTGGTTACTAAGACCTGCTATATATTTCAAGTGCATGGCATACATCCTTCTTCCCGGTTTCTCTACGATAAACAAGACTATCGAACCGTAAAACTAAAAAACTACTTCCGTAAAACATTTGCTCTGCATGATACGAGCACAATATAGCCTTCTGGAGACGTATAGTGTCCACTGTTCACATCCGATCACGGATCAGAAATTATACGATGCCTGCATCAGACCTATATAAAATGATCATTAGTAGCGGGGGATACCGCCTACAAGGAAACAGATAAACGCATAGCAGCGTCCGACATGTGAAAATTACAAGTCATTATGTCACCAACTCTGTAAACAGTACATCTGTCAGGCAAATGTGTACAAGGGGATTGCAGCGCCTCATAAAGCTCCTATCGTTAACTTAGTTATGACGCTGAAGTCTCGATTTTACACCCATGATGCGACAGGGGGGATGGAGTACAACGCATAAATCAAAGTTCGTTTAGAGGAATATTTCAAGTTTCATCACACATGAGATGGAAGTCCTCTGATGACCTACAGGTTTACCGTTAACGATCGCAAGTAGACAGTGCTTTAAGCCACATACAGAACACGTGGCTGTATACGAGTAGACCGCAGGCAGGGGGTGCAACACTGACAAGTTCTTTGTAAATTTAACACGACTTTTTAATCAGTGAAATAAAATCATATAAATCATGTACACTCTCAGCCCATGAAGTTTCATTCCTTTTCCTCTTGCCCATCTGAGTGCTTAATGAAGTGTTGGCAGAAGAGCCAACACCGTGTTGCAAGAGGAGGCCGAAAGGCACGCGTTTAATTACACGCAGACTGGCGTGAGGTCTGGAACAATTAAAGGAGTTGAGTCTAATAAATAAAGAACGTAGTGGCTTGAATACTCAACTTTAATCCATAATTGGTGTACATCGCTCTTGACGGTACAGGTTTTATAATAAGCTCAATATAACCGGTAATGGCGCCTTGCTAGGTCGTAGCAAATGACGTAGCTGAAGGCTATGCTAACTATCGTCTCGGCAAATGAGAGCGTATTTGTCAGTGTAGCATCGCTATCAAAGTCGGCTGTACAACTGGGGCGAGTGCTAGTAAGTCTCTCTAGACCTGCCGTGTGGCGGTGCTCGGTCTGCGATCACTGACAGTGGCGACACGCGGGTCCGACGTATACTAACGGACCGCGGCCGATTTAAAGGCTACCACCTAGCAAGTGTGGTGTCTGGCAGTGAGACCACACTCAATTCTTTTTTTTTTTTTTGTGAGGCAGTACTTTACATAAAATTGCACTGTTGACTGTCTTTGTCTTTGTTTTTTAAATCAAAATAAAAATGACTAAAATGTAAAGATAAAAAGAAATATAGATTTTTGAAACAAATTTAAAAAATGGCGACATTCATTAAAAAGGAACAACTTATTTTCACTAAAAATCTGAAGGAAATGCACTGGGGAAGAAACGATTTTGCTCTGTAGGGCTGAAGGGTGCACCTATAAATATAGGGACCACTGGGCGGTATCTATAGAAATTATGGTAGGGCTTTCGGGAATAATGGGAAGACAGACAGAAAGGAGTAGTTTGGAGTGTGGGAAGGACCTAGTATAAGGAGGAGAAAGGGTCGGAAGACACAGAGAGGAAAGAGGGAAAGGGGGGGGGGGGGGGTCCTGATATGCTGTGGGATAGGTGGAATTATAGTTGATGTGATGGATAAATATCGGGATAGATTTCATTGTCTGGAGTCGAGAGTCGATTCAAGTTGCGCGTAAGGGCAGGATATGGAGTATGTGGAGGTGTAGGGCCGATGGAATGTCGTCGCAAACCCCAGTCCCATAAGAGGTGAGAAGTATCCAGTTCAGAACATGTTCCAAGGGGACAATTATGGGCTGGCAACCAGAGCCTGCCAGAATGTTGAGGCACTGTATGAACAAGCAGACCATCCAACCGACATACTGGCGCCGAGCGACATACAGGGCTTGTACACACTGTTTCAAATAATTGTTTCTAAAGCAGTCATGCAGCACACACTTTCCTAAAAAAGAACGCAGCTGGGTGATAATGGCTGCATGTCTCAAAACAATACAATTACGTAAGTAACTAACTTCGAGAAAACAAGAAGTGGTGCTAATATGTGTTGGCTCCACACTTACAGCGATCGGCAGTGAAGTGGGACTGTTTCCCCAAACAACAGCCGATCTTATCATAACGGGCAGTTCTGTCTATTTATTTTGTGCAGATTCGTCCATCCTACAATGTTCGAAACTACGCAGATAATAAATCTGTTTATTATGTCTTAACTATTAACGATTCGAAGGTTCATGTAGCTCACTGGTAGAATTCTCCCTTTTCACCTCTGTCGTTTCCGGAACACAGTTCCTCATCTCACATTCACCCTTCATCATCCCTTAAAATTTGTACAATCACAAAAATATACTGTAAGAAGACCAAGTCAGCAAATTTACCCGGTGTTTTGCTGCAGAGTATTGTTTGAGTCTCTCTGACGGTCTTTTCACTTGGCGCAGGGTATTCTCTGTAGCAACAGCATCAAGTTGTCAGGAAAGAATTTTCAAATTCAGAAATATACATTAGATTACGTTATAAGACAATTAAAAATCAATGTATGTATTGGAATGAACATTTCTGACAAAACTGTGTACTACAACAAAATAGGAAGACTAGGAGAGACGTATTTTTAAGGTGAGGGCGTTAATTGAACGCAGGTCAGATTGCTCTTGAGACTGGAATACTGCAGCACATGCATGAGGGAAATAGATCTAATGGCAAGAAACAGGCTTGGTGTGAGTATGGGATCAGTGATCATGATACAGTTGAAGCAAAAATTATTACAAAAGTAAAAAAGGGCAACTAAAACAAGTAGGCAAATATACATGCTATTTCATGAAGCAGTGATGTCATATCTCTAGGAAGAGTTCGAAACCTGTAACTCTGGGCATGAGCATGTACAAGAACTGTGACTCAAGTTTAGAAAAATACTTGACCGAGCACTGAATAGATACTCTCTTTCTCAGAAAAGTTCCAGGACTGGTTTATTTATTTCTGAGTTTGCAGTACTAAAAAGGAACAAATGTTTTTATGTCACCTGGTATGTGTGCGTCCATGAAATGACCATGGCCATATTTCCGCACAAATGCACTAGCTGGCAGGGCTGTGCTTAGCAAAGCATTGGGTTCTTGCAACATTAGTTGCGGTGTCAATGGATGCTGATTGTAAGCAAAGAATTAAGTTCTGCTTCACGCTGTTTAAAAACCGCTGGTGAAACGTGACAATAATTAAGCAAGCATATGTAGGCGAGGCTCTTTCAAGGAGTCACGTTTTCAGGTGGCACAAAAGGTTTCGTGAAGGCAGAGATTCAGTGCAAGACGATCCCAGAGCTCAGATTTAGGGAAACCGAAACTTAATGTAAAAGTCGTCCCTCACACACTAACAGACGAACAGAAAGAGGAAATACGAAGAATTTCTGCTGAACTACTGGATAGAGCCAGACGTGATCCCACGTTTCTGTCAAAGATTATTGCTGGGGATGGATGTTGGTGCTACCAGTATGAGCCTCACACAAAGCATCGAAGTGCTGAATGGAGGAGTCCTGTATCACAAGCCTCGAAAAATGTCTAACGACAACTTTTGAGAACAAAAACAATGTTGATCACACTCTTTGATAGCAAAGGATTAGTTCACCATGAGTATGTTCCTCAAAGTCAAACTGTGAACCAAATTCTTTACATCGAAGTCTTGAATTGTTTGCGACAAGCAATTCGACGTCGCGGCCCAGATTTGTGGCATTGTCAGAACTGATTGTTACTGTATGACAATACAAGACCCGATACTGCTTTATCTGTTACAGAGTATCCGGCCAGATATACTGTTATTGCCGTTCCACATGCGTCATATTCTTGGGACTTCTAGCCTTACGATTTTTTCTTGTTTCCGTGAGTGAAAAGGCGACTGACAGGCAAGGTTTATCAAGATATCGCATGCATCCAACGGCCTGTTACAAATGAGCTTACAAGCGTGGCAGCTGAAAGTTTCCCTGCTTGCTTCCAAGATCTCGTCACACAATGGCAATTGTGTACAGATAACCAAGAGGACTACTTCGATAGGAGCTAGGATCATTACTTGGTAAGTGAAATTTTTTGTTTTCAAAAAGAAAAAAAACTGTCCGGGAACTGTTCTTAAAAACTGAGCATAAATACCCACAGAATATTTACTCTACTGAGTTCAATTTTATAGTCTGAGGAGAGTTGAGTCATGCTTTTGTATCATTCCGCACACCGGTGTTCATCCGCGTCAAAACATAGTGTTGTAGGCTTGAAAAAGTTGAGGATTATAAAGTATTTGGAAACAGGTTACTAAATTATTTCTCAGCTCATTTCACTGTAATTTGTACTCAATTCTTCCACGTTAAAATTTACGAGAAATGCTAGGACTGTTTTGTGGATGGCTTGGCCACCTTTTGCCCGGCATAGCGCAGCAACACGACTTGGCATGGACTCAACAAGTTATTGCAAGTCCCTCGCAGAAATAATGAACCATGCTGCCTCTATAGCCGACCATAATTGCGACAGTGTTGCCGTTGTAAGATTTTGTGCACGGACTGATGTCTCGATTGCGTCCCATAAATGTTCGACGGGATTCATGTCGGGTGATCTGGGTGGTCGAATCATTCGCTCCAATTGTCCATAATGTTCTTCAAACCAATCGAGAACAGTTGTGACCTGGTGACATGGCGCATTGTCATCCATTCAAATTCCATCGTTTTTTTTTTTTTTTTGGGAATATGAAGTCCAGGAATGGCTGCAAATGGTCTCCAGGTAGCCGAAAATAACCGTTTCCAATCAATGATCGGTTCAGTTGAACAACAAGACACAGCCCAACCCGTGTAAACACAACCCTCACCATTATAAGAGCCCACTAGATTGCACAGCGCCTTGTTGACAACCGGGGTCCATGGCATCGTGGGGTCGGCGTCATATTCGAACCCTGCCATCAACTCTTACCAACTGATACAAACTGAAATCGGGACTCATCTGACCAGGTAACGGTTTTCCAGTCGTCTAGTGAAGGCACTCGCATCAACCGTCTGCTGCCATAGCCCATTGACGCAAATTTCCCCGCACTGTCGTAACGGATGTTTTCGTCGTAAACACCGCTGCTCTCGGTCGTTACGGAAAGGGAAGTCGGCCACTGCGTTGTCCGTGGCGAGAAGCAATGCCTGAAATTTGTTATTCTCGGCGTAATGTTGACACTGTGGATCTCGGGATATTGAATTTCCTAACGATTTCCGAAATTGAATGTCCCACGCCTCTACCTCCAACTATCATTCCGCGTTCAAAGTCTGTTAATTCCTGTGGTCAGAAACCTTCTCTCATGAATCACCTAAATACGAAAGGCTGCTTCGCCAGTGCACTGCCCTTTTATACATGGGATGTCGTAGCGACATTGAGTATTGGTTCAAAAATGGCTCTGAGCACTATGGGACTCAACTACTGTGGTCATAAGTCCCCTAGAACTTAGAACTACTTAAACCTAACTAACCTAAGGACAGCACACAACACCCAGCCATCACGAGGCAGAGAAAATCCCTGACCCCGCCGGGAATCGAACCCGGGAACCCGGGCGTGGGAAGCGAGAACGCTACCGCACGACCGATTGAGTATTGTATTGTAACCCCCAAATCCTGCAAAAATAAACGAAAAATATACCTATTCAAAAAGGCAGATTAAAACTAACTTCATGCCTTCTTGAGAGACAACCTCCACTCCTTCCAAATTTACAATATAATTGTACACCAGATGTGACTTGGATTCAAAAATATAGTATGGACAGCAATTGAAAGATTTAGACCAAATAAATTAACAAACAACGGAGCTGATACCCCTTGGAACACTAAATGGGTCAGAACACTGTTGCAGAAACAACGAAAAAAGCATGCCAAATTTAAACGAATGTAACATCTCCAACGTTGGCGTTTGTTTACAGCCGGCCGTTGTGGCGGAGCGGTTCTGGGCGCTTCAGTCCGGAACCGCGTGACCGCTAAGGTCGCAGGTTCGAATCCTGCCTCGGGCATGGATGTGTGTGATGTCCTTAGGTTAGTTAGGTTTAAGTAGTTCTAAGTTCTAGGGGACTGATGACCACAGATGTTAAGTCCCATAGTGCTCAGAGCCATTTGAACCATTTTTTGACTATTTACAGATGCTCGAAATTTAACGTGAGCTTCAATGCGAGATGCTTGTAACAGTTTCCCCAACGAAACTTTGTCTCAAAACCTGGCAGAAAATTCAAAGAGATTCTGGTCGTATGCAAAGCCTGCTAGCGGCAAGACACAAACAATGTCTTGTCTGCGCGATAGCAATGGAAATACTGTCGATGACAGTGCCACCAAAGCAGAGTTAGTAAGCACAGCCTTCCGAAATTCCTTCCCTAAAGAAGACGAAGTAAACATTCCAGAATTCGAATGAAGAATAGCTGCCAACAAGAGTAACTGAGAATAAATATCCTCGGAATAGAGCAGCAACTTAAATCATTTAATAAAAGCAAGTCTTCCGGTCCAGACTGTATACCATTAAGTTCTTTTCAGAGTATGCTGATGAGCTATCTCCATTCTTAACACGGACATACAACCGCTCGCTCTTCGGAGGATGCGTATTCAAAGACTGGAAAGTTGCACGGTCACACCAATATTCAAGAAAGGCAATAGGAGCAACTCACTAAATTACAGTCTCATATCATTAACGTCGATATGCAGCAGGATTTTGGATCATATATTGTATTCGAACATTATGAATTACCTCGAAGTGCTCCTTACTCACTGGAAGTGTTGCGTGCTATTGACAAGGAGTTCAAACTGATTCCATGCTTCTAGATTTCCGGAAGGCTTTTGACGCTGTACCATGGAAACGGCTTGTAGCGAAATCGCGTACTTACGGAATATCGTCTCATTTGGATTCGTGATTTCCTGTCGGAGAGGTCAGAGTTCGTAGTAATTGACGGAAAGTCATTGAGTAAAACAGAAGTGATTTTTGGCGTTCCCCAAGGTAGTGTTCCTTATCTACATAAACGATTCAGGAGACAAACTGAACAGCCGTTGGTTGGTTGGTTGTGTTGGGGAAGGAGACCAGACAGCGAGGTCATCGGTCTCATCGGATTAGGGAAGGACAGGGAAGGAAGTCGGCCGTGCCCTTTGAAAGGAACCATCCCGGCATTTGCCTGGAGCGATTTAGGGAAATCACGGAAAACCTATATCAGGATGGCCGGACGCGGGATTGAACCGTCGTCCTACCGAATGCGTGAACAGCCGTCTTAGGTTGTTTGCAGATCACGCTGTCGTTTACTCTCTAGTAAAGTCACCAGAAGACCAAAAGAAACTGCAAAACTATTTAGAAAAGGTATCTGTATGGTGCAAAAACTGGCAATTTACCCTAAATAATGAAAAGTGTGAGGTCATCCACATGAGTGCTAAAAAGAATCCGTTAAATTTCGGTTACACGATAAATCAGTCAAATCTAAAGACTGTAAATTCAACTAAATACCTAGGCATTACGACTACGAACAATTTAAATTGGAAAGAACACATAGAAAATGTTGTGGGGAAGGCAAGCCAAAGACTGAGTTTTATTGGCAGACCACTTAGGAAATGTAACAGATCTGCTAAAGAGAGTGCCTGTACTACGGTTGTCCGTCCCCTTTTGGAGTACTGCTGGACGGTGTGGGATCCTCACCAGATAGGATTAACGGAGTACATCGAGAAAGTTCAAAGAGGAGCAGCACGTTTTGTATTATCGCGAAATAGGGGAGAGAGTTTCACCAACATGATGAAGGTTTTCGGGTGGATATCGTTAAGGCAAAGGCGTTTTTCGTTGCGACAGAATCTTCTCACGAAATTTCAATCATCAACTTTCTCCTCCGAAAGCGAAAATGCTTTGTTGACGCCGACCTACATAGAAACTATCATCATAATAAAATAAGGGAAATAAGAGCTCACACGGAAAGATATAGGTGTTCGCTTTTTCCGCGCGCTGTTCGAGATTGGAATAATAGAGAATTATTGTGAAGATGCTTCGATGAACCCTCTGCCAGGCACTTAAGTGTGATTTGCAGAGTATCCATGTAGATGTAGATGTAGATGATGATGTATACCTCGTGTACGCGATACTGATGCCATTTGTGTATGTGCGTATCGCTATCCTTTGCCTTTTGTCACTTCATTGTAGGTTTCTCAGCATGAGATGGACTTTGGTTACTGGTTTATGAGGCATAATACAACTGGTGGTTAACAGCATGTGGTGGATAATGATTTGCCAGAAATATCCTTTCATAATACATTTTTTCCTTAAATGTGCTTAAAAGTGGATCCTGCCATTTTGTTGACGAGGGGTTGGAAAAAGTAGTGGCTGAAGTGATAGTCATTTGATGATTAAGTTTACATATCGTGCGGTATGGTTGGAAGCATATGATAGAATTTACCACCTCTCTTTGCAGCTGATTAATTATTGCATTCACTGTGAACAGATGGCTATGCATTTGGGGAAACCAAAATCAGGACCGTGTTAAATATTCTGCCCGATAGTTCTACGAGACGTCGCGGCCGTCTGACAATAGGCTGATATTAAGTCCTGGAAGCCAGCAACACAGAAGAAGGACCACTAGGTGGCTTGACCTGCTACTGAGAGGAAAAACGACGAGCGGTCAAAAAGTTTCTAGCCCGAGATAGTTTCCGTAATGCCGCGCACAAACAAAACCACATACTTTTATGGTGGCCCTTTTAAGGGATGCAAGTCAAATTTCGCGGCTCCAGCTTCGTTAGTTTTGCCGCTAGGATGCGTTGTATACCGTACTGTAAGCAAAACGACGAACACCGAGAGAATTAAGAACCATGCTATGATTGAATATCTTCATTTGAAGGGAATGACGGCCAAGGAAATTGGGGAGGACATGCGGAATACACTTAGGGACAGTGCTCCGTCTTGTGCAACAGTGAAAAGCTAGGTGTCCGACTTCAAACGTGGCAGAACGAGTGCGGAAGATGCGCCAAGGAGCAGAAGGCCTGTCACCGTTGCCTCTGATGAAACAGTGTCCGCAGTTGACGATACGATTTTGCAGGATCGTCGAACAGCATTGCAGCACATTCCCCATGGTCGTGCTCATGACATTGTTGTGGATATTTTGGGAATGCGGAAAGTTTCGTCTCGAAAGACTTAAATGCAAATCAGAGACCGGAGCATGTGCAGTGTTGTGAATAAATCGTCCACTAATTTGAAGCGAATGAAGACGGCTTCCTTGCATGGTATGTGACAATGGGCGAAACGTGGGTTCACTACTTTGATCCTGAGACAAAGCAAAAGTCACAAAAATGGAAATATCCTTCATCCGCTACACCAAAAAAATTCCGGGTGCAAAAATCAGCCGGTAAGGTGATGGCATTGGTCTCCTGGGATACAGAAGGGGTAATTATGGTGGATTACTTGAAAAAGGGCGTAACTATCAATGTATCATATTATAGCACCCTCATGCGCCGTTTGAGAGAGGAGATTAAAGAAAAAAAAGGTGCGGTAAATTGGCGCACAAAGTTCTTTTGCATCAGGACAACACACCGACTCATAAAGCCCTCGCAATACTGGAAACTTCGCGTGACTGCGGGTTCGAATTTTTACGTCACCCGCCATATTCTCCAAATTTGGTTCCATCAAACTCTTTTCTTTTCCCAAACCTAAAAAAGACCTCAAAAGACGACAATTTGACAAAGATGGTGCAGTGACTGATGCTGTGAACGCTTGCCTGGACTCTTTTTTTTCTTTATTGATTTTCAATTCCCCCCGAAGGGGGCGGGCTGGCAGCAGCTTAGTACGCTGCTCTACAGCCTACAGACTTTTATTGTAAAGAACGGAAGAAGAAAAGAAACAAGAAAAACAGGCGATAAAACGGTGACGTCAAGTGTAAAATGCGGAAAGTTAAAACAGAAAGCAAAAGGGGTTGGCAACGTTAATAAAAGACACAGGAATCAGATAAGTAACATAGTACACACACAATTAAAAAAAACACGGCGACAGTCTGGTTTCTGTTCGCAAGAGATAAAAGGCACACCCAGCGACAGTATGATGGCCGTTTGCTTGGACTCGAAAGCGAAGACCTTTTATTTGAATGGTTTGCAGAAGTTATATGAGTGTGCCCGCAAGTGTATTAGCGTACACGGGTATTGTATTGAAAAATAAATTGGTATTATGAAATTTCTGTCATTCTTTATTTGTTAGACTACACTCCCCCTCGTACACATACTGAGCATCCGGTGTAAAAACAACCATTTTTTAAGGCAGCGCGGCTATATCAAAGCAAATACCCTCACAGCCTGCATCACACAAGGAAAACACGGAACGTGGTCAGAGGAACTTACATTCGTCAGCGCCATCTACTGTGGCAACTATGCATTTCCTGACATGTCCATAGGACCTTTTCTCTTCCATTTCCTGTCAAGAATCCGTCCATGCAGTTTTTCGGTTTTATTAATGTTCACCCTGAATAGGTTTACGTCAAGAGCGGTGAGTACGGCTCGTTCACGTGATCTGAACCAACTTTATTTCTTCTCTCAGCGTCATGCGAAAAGCCTTTTGTGCGAGATAGCACTCGTCACTAACGAGGATCTCCTGGTAAAGATTACCCTCGCCTGTGACGCTGATCCAATAAAGCTCTAACGGGCACAGTACGCCAGGGCTTTGGTCGCGGTGTCATGCCTACGGAGAAGCTGGGAGACGCCACTTTGATAACTGCTGTGAATGTTGCACACCATGAAAATCGTGCACTTCAATAAAATTACCCAACTCAGTGGTTTCCGAACAAGGATGTCCTACCCTAAATTAATGCGTCTTCCCTTTCATCATCACCCCTGAAAGTTTCTGCCATCACATAGAACGGCTAGCAGGAGATAACACCCAGCTTAACTTTAATTTTTGCATCCTCCAAGGATTATTGTGCTTTATTACGTTTTTCGTGGTCTTTCCATCGTTGGCTAAACTGTCCCTTCTGTTGCTGGAGTACGCTAAGGATGGCCTAATAAAGACGTTATACAGTTTTGGTACACGTGCCTTAAATTAATAATGAGAAACAAAAGAGAAAATTTTGCTGGCTGTGGACATTAAATAATAACCAAATGTAAGCCAAAGATATAGTGTTCATTATCCAAGCAATTTAACTGTAAACGTGTGTATCAGTGTAATTAGATTTCACTGTGTAAAGCGCCGCACGTATGTTCCAGAAATACGCTTCGTACAGCATAACATTTCATTTTTAAGACCAGAAAGCGAATAAAGATAGTTCCAGAATGAAGGGGACAAAATATGTTAGGATTTAACACCCCATAAATGTCGAGAGTAGTAGAGACAGCTCCCAAGTTTGGACGGGACAAGATGGAAGGAGGATGGAGGATATCTCCGGAGAGATTAAAAAAAAAAAAAAAACAACCCCTCGGTCGGTTATGAATGGATGCTAATAATAACACCGTCTAATACCTATTTACTGTAACGTCAGTTTATAAATTTTAAGTAACTGTAAACAGTCATTAAGCACAATTTTCCTAGCCTTTATCCTATTCATATAATATGAACTTGTTATCTTCCTCGCATCTGAGAACTGGACCACACAGTCACCAACTGGGGAACCTAAATTTGTGTCCAAACCACAGAGTAACACAACGTTTCTCACGTTCATAATCCACCGTCAATAGTATTGGGTTGATGCATAACTTCTTAGCGTTTATCCATAAGTTTAAGCAACACCACAGATACACATAACAGAGACTTCAGTCATGAATAACATATTTTCCTTCAATATTCACAACAGTCTGTGAACGCTGGGATAACTCTTCGATTCCGAAACTGTAGAAATCGCGTGGTTTTGAGGCGAAGAATTCGTCGAGGCATATCTGGAGCACACTGTCACGCCAATAGGAAGTTCTCTGAAGGTTGTTCAATAAAGAGCGGAAAAGGTGAAAATCTAAGGGCACAAGATCAGGTGAATAAGGTGGGTACGGAAGGACATCAAAATCCAAATCCTCAAGTGTTTTTCGTCAGTCTAGCAGAAGGCGGGCGGGCGTTATCGTGGAGCAGCCTCACTTCACTAAGTGTTTCTGGTCGCTATTATTAGATGCCCTCTGCAAGACGTCTCAGGCGTTGACAATAAATGTCAGCAGTGATGGCTGCACCTCGGGGAAGCAAATCGTTGTACACTACCTTCCGCATTGCAAATGTCATACGATGTTCGAATGATCACAGTTCATCAGAGTTTACGCTCCTCGAGTACACTGCCGTGGGCCATTGTGGATTAATGCGTTTAGACGACCTTCATCAATCCCAGAAGGTGCTCCTGAACGTGGAGGGTGACTAATGTCAAAACTATCCTCCTTAAAACGAGAAAACCATTTTCTTGGAATGCTGTGTCGAATGGCATTATCCCCATAAAGGGCGCAAATGTTTCTGGCTTCCTCTACTGGTGTCATTTCTATTGAATTCAGATAGAAGAAAATGTCGGATACGTTCCTATTTCTCCGCTCGGCACTCCATTTTCTAGCGTCCACAACTTCACTCTCTATCTCCAAATGACAAAATAACAATATTTAAGTCCAGATAGCAATAGTGAACTACAAATAAATAAACCTATAGCAACCGGAATATCAACGAGCAAATCAAAAACGCTACGAACTTATGTACCAACCTAATAAAAGTGACGTTAAAGAAGGAGGAAGAAAGGAGGATTAGGGTTTAACGTCCCGTCGAAGGCACGGTCGTTAGTGAGAGTATAGGCACAGACTGGAGAAAAAATTTTGCTGTGTCCTTTACAAAGGAACCATCCCAGTGTTCGCATTAAGTAATTTAGGAATACATCGAAAAACCTTTGTCTGAATGGTGGGACGTAGATTTTAACCATCACTCTCCGGAATGCCAATGGTTCAAATGGCTCTGAGCACTATGAGACTTAACATCTGAGGTCATCAGTCCCCTAAAACTTAGAACTACTTAAATCTAACTAACCCAAGGACATCACACACATCCATGACCGAAGCAGGATTCGAACCTGCGACCGTAGCGGTCGCGCAGTTCCAGACTGAAGCGCCTGGAACCGCTCGGCCACACTGGCCGGCTCCGGAATGCCATTCCACTGTCTTACCAATACGCCACTTCTCTGAGTAAAACGACGTTAAGTGCTGGAAAGAGTTCTATAATCAGGATCAAACCAGGAATCACAATGTTTGTGGAATTACAGTGCATACCGATTAATATCTACTCGTGAGACAAAAAGACACTGACAGACTGGTCTCATCTTATTACACCAAGACTCTTTGCTACTAATTACAAATACCAGAATATGAATGAAATCAGCAGCTTCAATTTTTGTTACTCCCGATTGTGAGAATGTGGATATTGAAAAACCAAAAATATTCAACTTCTACTAAAAATCGTATGCTACAGCACCTGTAAGTGTGTGATGTAAGAGTAGATACGGCTGAGCCACTTCCGATACAATCTCGGAAGTGCAAATGCTGTCCGGTAGAACAGGTTTCCCACGCAGCCAGCGTAACAGCCGAAGCGGAAATTCACCACGAGCCGAAAAGGGGAAAGGCACGAGCCGGTAAGGAATATTCCAGAGAGGTGTGGAAATTTCTGAAATGTGAACAGGGGCTAAAATGTTCAACACCAGAAGGGATTAAAGAAGCTGCTTGCCCCGCGTACGCCGATCGACAAACTGGGACAGGAGACTATAGAGACGACTTCTGTTGACACAGATCGATTGCTCTGTTAAAATTCCGGGAGTGTGTGTTCCAAGAAGGCAAAACACTACTTCCTCCTACATCTACTATCTGATCATAAGTACGTAGAAACCTAATGGTAGACATAAATATGAAGTGTGTCCATCCTTCGCCATTATTATGGCTTGAATTCAGCTGGGGACACTTTCAGTGAGGTGTCTGAATGTCTGTCTAGGAAACCCATTCTTCCCCAAGAGCCGAGATGAGAAGAGGTAGAAATATTGGGCGCTGTGGTCTGGAGCGAAGTCGACATTCTAACTCATCTCCAAGGCTCTGAGCACTATGGGACTTAACATCTATGGTCATCAGTCCCCTAGAACTTAGAACTACTTAAACCTAACTAACCTAAGGACAGCACACAACACCCAGCCATCACGAGGCAGAGAAAATCCCTGACCCCGCCGGGAATCGAACCCGGGAACCCGGGCGTGGGAAGCGAGAACGCTACCGCACGACCACGAGATGCGGGCTAACTCATCTCCAAGGTCGGGTATCGTCCACAAACCATTGCCTTACAGATGCTGCTTTATTACAGTGCACATTGCCATGCTGATACAGTCATCGTTTCTGAACTGTTCCTCCACTATACGCAATACACAATGCTGTAAAATATTTTCATATCCTTCCGCAGTTAGCGTTTTCTTAAGCTAACTGAGGGGACCACTCCATAACCGCGAAAAACACTCCCGCACTGTAATACCACCTCCTGTGCACTTCTCTATTATTATGATAAAACAAATGATAACAGATAAAGTTATCCAACCATTCGCCAAACCCCCAACCCTTCCATCGGACTGACACAAGGTATAGCGTGTTTCGTCACTCAAAATCACCCGTTTCCAGTGATGCTCAGCCCAGTGGTGTCGCTCTTTACTACACCTAAAGCTTCGCTCAGCATTGATTACTAAAATGTGTGGCCTGTGAGGAGCTGTTCGACCATTGTACCCCATTCTTTTTAAGTCCATACGCGCAGTTTTTATGCTGTCTGAACTGCACTCTGGGACTCACGAACGACTGTTTCCAATGTTTACACCCGATTTTTATAGGACCACCCTTCACAATGCTCGACAGTCGCTGTCCGTCAGTACATGACGTCTGCCTGGCCTTGGTTGAGCTGTGGCCGTTCCTTCTCTGTTCCACGTCGCAGTCACATCACTAACAGTCGACTTGGGCATCTCTGGAAGGGCTCAAATTTCCTGATAGTGACATCCAATACTAGGCCACATTCGAAATCACTCAGCTCTCCTGAGCAACCTATTCTACTGTTACTACTTCTCTACTGCCAGCACAATGGTCCCCACATCCTTTTATACTGAAAGTCTGCTTTTTATGACATCTAATTGTCAATTTCGCATTAAATAAGTTGTCTGGGAATAGTTATCAAGGGCGGTTTCTGGTTCAGATAACGATCTTATCACATCCAGTGTCATGTTACATATTCAGTTCCAGGTTACACACTTTGGGCTCCTTGGTGCCCCCACTCTCTCTCTGCCCTGGGGAATCACTGGGAACTGATCAAGGTTACTCAGAGGAATCACTCAGGCAATTGTATCATGTGACATAAGAAATGGCACTACCCCCTCTCAGCCAAATGGAGCACGATAAAATGGTGAGAAACCTAATGGACCTATAGGCACTGAGCTCTCCCCTCCCCTCCATTTATTACAGTATAAATCAAGGAGCCTGAGCCCCCACCATTCAAGGTCTGAACTTCAAATGAGAAGATATGAAGCGCCAGCAGCAGCAGCAGCAGGGACTAGCTAGCCCCCACAGACACTAGAGGAATAGGACTGGAAGTAATAATCCAATAATGATGTAATTACTACTATTATTATTAGCAAATATATGATCAAATACATAGTTATGGTTTGTTTCTGTTCCCGTAGCACAACCTGTCCCTAAACATGTGGTAGCAGAACTGCTGGATGAGGACACCCACGTGCAACTGGCCACATTGCTGCAGCAGCAGCGGCCCTCAGATGGGCTTCTCAGTTGATTGTATATGTTGTCTTTCAGCTATATTTTACAACTGCTGCAGCAGCCACCTTCGTTCAACTGTACTGCTGGCTCTGAGCACTATGGGACTTAACATCTCAGGTCATCAGTCCCCTAGAACTTAGAACTACTTAAACCTAACTAACCTAAGGACATCACACATATCAATGCCCGAGGCAGGATGCGAACCTGCGACCGTAGCGGTCGCGCGGTTCCAGACTGTAGCGCCTAGAACCGCTCGGCCACCAGCGGCCGGCGAACTATACTGCACCCCTGCAACTGCAGCTGCAGCAGCAGCCTTCGCCACTAATGGAACTGATGCAGCGCACTGAATCGCAGGACATGCAAGCCCCCGTCAAGAGTACTACCATTTGCAAGCATACGTAATGTATGTGCCTGTGGATCTAAATGAGAAAATATGGGTCTGTATCTGGATAATGACTTTTGTGTGGTTACTGAATTTGAAAATGTGCAGTGCATTGTTTGTAAAGTTCAATACTAATGGTGCCAGTAGGAATATATGAGCAGCATTATGGGTTGTATAAAAAATAAAATGACAGAGGAGCATGATCCTTCCCATACTCTGACTGACATTCAGATGCTAGGCTGTAAAGTCAGCATAGTTGATACATAAGGCGAAGCCAAGTTAGAATTTACTTCATGAGTCTGGAATATAGTGAGGTGTCAAAAGTCATGGGATACCTCCTAGTACTGTGTCGAACGTCGTTCTGTCTGGCGTAGTGCAGTACCTCGGTATGGCGTGGACTCAACAAATGGTTAGAAGTTCCCTGCAGAAATAATGAGCCATACTGCCTCTATAGCCATCCATAATTTCGAGAACCTCTCGATTACATTCCATAAATGTTCTGTGGGATTCGCGCTGCACAAACCATTCGCTCCAACTGTCCAGATTGTTCTTCAAATCATTTGCGTACAATTGTGGCCCAATTACAAGGCGCATAAGGTCCATGAACGGCTGCACATGGTCTCGAAGTAGCCGAACATAACCATTTCTATTCAATGATCGATTCAGGTGGACCAGAGGACCCAGTCCATTTCATGTAAACACAGCCCACACCATTACGGAGACAACACAAGCTTGCACAGTGCCTTGTTGACAAATTGGGACTCATCTTACTAGGCCACGGTTTTCCAGTCATCCAGAGTTCAACCGGTAAGGTCACTAGCCCAGGAGAGGCGCTGCAGGCAATGGGGCGGTGACAGCAAAGGCACTCGCGTCGGTCGTCTGCTTCCATAGCCCATTAGCGCCAAATTACGCTGCACTGTCCTAACTGATACGCTCGTCGTATGTACCACATTTATTTTTACTGTTATTTCACGTAGTATTACTTGTCTGCTAGCACTGACAACTCTACGCAAACGGCGCTGCTCTCGGTCGTTGGGTGATGGTGGTCGGCGACTGCGTTGTCCATGGCGAGAGGTAATGCACGAAATTTGGTATTCTCACCACACTCTTGACACTGTGGATCTTAGAATACTGAATTTCCTTTCGATTTCCAAAATGGAATGTCCTACGTTTCTAGCTCCAACTACTATCCCACGTTGAAAGTCTTTTAATTCCCGTGGTGCGGCTATAATCACGCCGGAATCCTTCTCACATGAACCACCGCACTACAAATGGCAGCTTCGCCAATGCTCTGACCTTTTATACCTCGTGTACACGACACTACTGCTATCTGTATATGTGCATATCATTATCCCATGACTTGCCACCTCAGTGTAGATACTTAAAATATTTGAGTGTTGTGGGATTAGATGATATGTACCATGCAGTAGCGATCGCTACAGAACAGCTGTATCATTAGCAGCCGTATGTGAAAGATGTTTATTATTAGTTTGTGGACTGCTTCAGCAAAAATACTGTAACAGTGAACCAAGTGGCGCAGTGTATAAATTCCTGTATACCTACTATGCCAAAGCGTGCAACTGTAGAACATGTAAAGACTGTAGAAGGACACAAAAGATCATTACCTAGTTCATTCTGGCTATGAACTGGCATTAGAGGACACAGTATCCGTCATTTATATTTTTTGTAAAGTTTCTGACACTGTTGCAATTAATGTATATAAACAGTGATGGATGAATAGCTCACCCAGTCGTGAGAGGACCAGCAAAGGGTTAAGATGCCAAGGAACAAGGCAGCAGCAGGTACGATGGAGAGACTATATGACATGGTAATTATTCTGTTTAACGTTACATCATCGTAAAGTACTTTGTTAATAAAGAAAATATGTATAAATACAACAAAAAATGTAAAGTATTGTATTCAATAAAAAACTGCTTTGTAAGAAAACACACACACATGCAGTATATTATAGCAAATAGGATTAAAAGGCAAACAATTGTTAATTAACTAGAACAACAAAATTATTACAAACAAAGTACACTGTATGTATTTCGTAGAAACAAATAGCACTGTAAATAAAAATTTTAAAAATGTATTAAACAACAACAACTAATTGAAAGAAAGTATTGTAAAACGAAATTGTTCATAATAAACTACAAGTTATTTTTATATCATTGTTATTATGACAATCCCTTTCACTAGAGAGTACAACTGACTAGGCTCACACAATAATTGAACTATAAAGAGAAAGAAAATTGTTATTGATGATTTGCTCTTGTCTATAACAAACCTTCACTTCTCCCCTATGACGCTTAGACCTCGAACGAAGAGACCCACACGCAGTTCAGCTAGTTATAAAAGATGACAAGGCATAGGAGGAGGGTGTCCTTGATCCTCATTGGTCCCATTGGCTGAGAGGGGTTCCTTCCATTTTTATGTTATGTGATCAGAATCGAGCCCACTTGCATGAGGTGTATGGGTAGGACCGCGAGACCAGTATCGAGTTGGTGTCATAACCTCAAATATAAGTCGAACAACTGACTGGGTGACTCCCCTGGGTGACCTTGAGCAATACCCAGTGGTTCCCCATGGGAGAAGTAGTGGGGCCACCAAGGAGCCCAAATGTGTAACCTGACACCAGGTGTGTAACGTGACACCAGATGTGATAAGCTTGTTATATGAGTCAGAAACCGTCCTTCACAACTACTTCAGGATACTTTTGATCAGACAGCGTACATGTCGCGAAATGACTATGATGGATATCGCAGAAATTCGAGCTCATATGGACTCTTATCGACAGCAGTTCTTCCATGCACGATTCGCGGATGGTACAGGAAAGAGGGAAAAATAATGAATTGGTACCTTACACTTAGGTGAGAAATGTCATGGTATAGCGATATGCACATACAGAGATGGCGATAGCGTCGCGTACACAGGCTTAAAAGGGAGGTGCATTGGCAGAGCTGTCCTTTGTATTCAGGTGATTCATGTGAAAAGGTTTCCGACACGATTATGGACGCACGACGGGAATTAATAGACTTTGTACGCGAAATGGTAGTTGGAGCAAGATGTGTGGGACATTCCATTTCGGAAACCGTTAAGGTGCTCAATATTCGGAGATCCACAGCGTCAAGAGGGTGCTGAGAATACCAAATTATAGGAATTTCCTCACACCATGCTGACGAATTTCACTTAACGACCGAGGGCAGCGACGTTTGCGTAGAGTTGTCAGTGCTAACAGAGAAGCACTACTGAGTGAAATAAGCGCAGAAATCAATGTGGGATGTACGACGAACGTATCCTTTAAGACAGTGCGGCGAAATTTGGCGTTAATGTCCTATGGCAGCAGATGACCGACACCAGTGCCTTTGCTAAAAGCACGACATCGCCAGCACCGTCTCTCCTATGCTCATGATCATATCGGTTGGACCCTAGACGACTGGAAAACCGTGGTTTGGTCAGATAAGTCCCGATTTCAGTTGGTAAGAGCTGACAGTAGGGTTCGAGTGTGGCGCAGACCCCATGAAGGTATGTACTTAAGTTATGAACAAGGCACTGTGCAAACTGATGATGGCTCCATAATGGTGTGGGCTGTGTTTACGTGGAATGGGCTAAGTCCTCTGGTCCAACTGAATGGATGATTAACTGGAAATGGTTATGTTCGGTTACTTGGACACCATTTACAGCCGTTCATGGACTTCATGTTCCCAGACAATGATATCATGTAACTGGGCCACAATTATTTGCGATTGGTTTGAAGAACATTTGGACAATTCAGACCAGCGATTTGGCCATCGGGATCACCCGACATGAATCCCATCGAATATTTATGGGACATAATCGAGAGGTCAGTTCCTGCACAAAATCCTGCAGCGGCAGCACTTTCGCACTTATGGAAGGCTACAGAGGCATCATGGCTCAGTATTTCTGCACGAGACTGCCAACGAATTGAGTTCATGCCCGTTGAGTTGTTGCACTAGTCCGTCCAAAAGAAGGTTCGACACAATATTAAGAGGTATCCCATGATTTTTGTTATCTCAGTGGAAATACTTTCCGACTCTCACCATTAGATGACTAATAAATTGTGGCTGTTGATATACAGGATGAACCCAAACTTCACGGACAAAATTTCGCAGGTATTTTGGTGTAAGGGATCTATAGTTTACCGTGGCTAGTTAAGGAGTACTTGAATTTAGTTTGATTATTATTCCTACGCATCTCATTATATTCCCTGCACAGAAAATATCTGTACAATCTTGCAGATGTCGACGGTATACGCTGTGTGTCTTCTTTGAAAACAAAAATTTTCAGTTCAGTAACATTACTTGCTTTTGGCAACAGTAATGCCATCTCGGCTTTTCGCCCTCAAACTTGCATTCAGTACTCCTCGGTTCTGTCTCGAGTTCGTTTTTCTGGCAGTGGTAGTTGTACGTTAACAATTAGACACAGCAGTACTGATGAAGAGTTGGTCGATATGCGCCTCATGTATGGGCTCACTGAATGCAGCGGAAGAGGAGCACGACTCTACGCTGAGGTATTCCCGCAGCGACAGTAATTACTTCTGTAATAGGCGCCTACGAGGAATCGAATCATTCCGTGACTTCATATTACAGGCTTTTCCGTTGTAGTGAAAGTGTTTTCACAGAAACGAATGTAATTGGCGTAACGAACCTACTAAATCATACCGGTGACCAACGGTCCATTGTACCTAAATACTCAGAAGATTTCTTTGGACAACGTTCGAAATTTTGCAAGTGAACTTCGAGTTCACCCAGTACATGGGTCAAAAGCTACCTGGTTGTCTCCGCGTTTCGGTGACTTAAATGTGCGCAAGAATAATAAAACCTCAAGCTAGAACATGGTCTCAGTTCGGGAAGAGAGTCTGCGTCGGACAGTCGTGGCTTGGATGAGAAGAGAACATCCCCGGTGATAGCTCGATCGATTGGCAGCGTCCGGGTCACGGCCAATTGTATCGTTAATCTCTGTCTGTTGCTATGAACAGACGCAGCCGTTCGCCAGCTCCATACGTACAACGAATCTAGTATATTTCGGATTATTTGCGCACACTACTACTATCTCACGTGCGACTTGAAAAATGGAGAAGACCTTGTAATAATTTTCTTTTGAACTGTAACAAACATTTAAGAAAGAAAAAAGGAAACGAAGAGAAGATTTCATACGGCGACCATCTAAAGACAGAGTGAGTCCACGTCGATGCAGTACAGCACATAAGTGTTCTTATAGGAACGAAACGTATGACTTTTTTTCTGTGTACGGGTGACGTGTCGTTAATCATGTCTTTCTTCTACTATTTTCATGCACAGCAGTGGTTCGATTTTTATTGTGTGCTACTTTGGTTTGTGCAGAAAACAGACTAAAGTTGTTTCGGAATATTGGATTACTTAACCAGCTTGAAATGAAATATCGATGAAAAGACACACATCAAAATGAATAAGCCTTGTTTTGTCGCCGGATTTAACTCACAGAGAAAATTTAGAAGGCTGTGACTCAGATGCAGAGTCTGAGCGGAGACATCTGGTTAAGTCCCTCATGCTATAAAACTGCATCCAGATGTAAAAAGGGAAAGAAATATACTGAAGAGCCAAAGAAAGTGGTACACCTGTCTAATATCGTGTGGGGCCCCCGCGAGCACGCATAAGTGCCGCAACACGACGTTGCATGGACTCGACTAATGTCTGTGGTAGTGCTGGAGGGAACTGACACCATGAAACTGCAGGGCTGTCCATAAATCAGTAAGAGTACGAGGGGGTGGAGATCTTTTCTGAACAGCACGTTGAAGGCATCCAAGATATGCTCAATAATGTTCATGTCTGGGGAGTTTGGTGGCCAGCGGAAAGGTATAAACTCAGTAGTTATTGGAGCCACTCTGTAGCAATTCTGGACGTGTGGGGTATCTCATTGTCCTGCTCAAATTGCCCGAGTCGCAATGCACAATGGACATGAATGGACGCAGTTGATCAGACAGGATGCTTACGCACGTGTCACCTGTCAGACTTGTATCTAGACGTATCAGGGGTCCCATATCACTCCAACTGCACACGCCCCACACATTACAGAGACTCCACCAGCTTGAACAGTCCCCTGGTGACATGCACGGTCCATGGATTCATAAGGTTGTCTCTGTACCCGTACACGTCCATCCGCTCGATACGTTTCAAATGAGACTCGTCCGACAAGGCAAGATGTTTCCAGTCGTCAACAGTCCATTGTCGGTATTGACGGGCCGATATCGATGATTTTTCGTTGAATAGTTCGCACGCTGACGCATGTTGATGGCCCAGCACTGAAATCTGCAGCAGTCTGCGGAAAGGTTGAAGAATTCTCTTCAGTCGTCGTTGGTTCCGTTCTTGCAGGATCTTTTTTGCAGCCGCAGCGATGTCGGAGATTTGATGTTTTACCAGATTCCTGATATTCACGGTACATTCGTGAAATAGTCGTACGGAAAAACCCCATTTCATTGCTATCTCGGAGGTGCTGTGTCCCATCGCTCGTGCGTCGAATATAACACCACGTTCAAACTCACTTAAATCTTGATAACATGCCACTGTAGCATCACTAATCGATCTAACAACTACGCCAGACCCTTGTTGTCTTATCTAGGCGTTGCCGACCGCAGCACCGTATTCTGCCTGTTTACATATCTCTGTATTTGAATACGAACGCCTATACCAGTTTCTTTGGCGGTTCATTGTATATACACAGAATTTGTTTTCCATCACAGTGGGTACCACAAGCAAGAAATTTATTAAAAGAAAGTGGCATTTTTACACTTCTGTACCAATATAACAAATACAGCAGAAGTGGAAAAATGGGACCATCTTTTAATATCAGTAAACTCACGATGCTATAAAGAATCGAACTTCGATATATAAAACAGCTTAAACGTCTGTTTACAAATGACTTAATGTGTTAATATTTGCTTTAAGCACGTGAGCGAGAAAAAGTTTACGGAAGGTTTGAAATTATGTTTAAAGTTTGTTAGAAGCGGCTAAGTGCTCTCATTATGAAACACTGGATGAATATAAACCGGGTAATTCGGGCTGCATTTTAAGCAAAAGCTAGTTTCCTAGGCATCTCAGTGTTTATGACGTCATATCTCATGTGCCTTACAGTGAAATAATTTTGCATTGCATTCAGTGGTATATGTGAATACTGTCTGCAACACGGTGTTACGGGTACAGTTACTGTTTGTCCCCGATAAGTTAACGATTTGCTCGATGGCCGTACTTCCGCATCACGGCTGCCGTGGGGGGAGCAGCATCGGCTGTTTGTAGCAGTGCTGGCACCACTACCCGGCGTTTTCTGCTTAAAACGAAATCGGAGGCGAAACTCGCAGAAATACTGCCCGCTTAAGTGACGTATCGGAAATCACCTAATTTTTTAACATATTCATGTTCAGAATTTGAAACACGAACAGCTGCTAGCATGAGTTTCTTAGAAGTAGATACCTTAGGGGTTGCGAAGCAACTCAAATCGCTTGATACGGGCAAGTCTTCAGGTCCAGATTGTATACCGATTAGATTCCTTTCAGATTTCGCTGATACAATAGCTCCCTACTTAGCAATCATATACAACCGCTCACTCACCGATAGATCTGTACCTACGGATTGGAAAATTGCGCAGGTCGCACCAGTGTTTAAGAAGGGTAGTAGGAGTAATCCATCGAACTACAGACCTATATCATTGACGTCGGTTTGCAGTAGGGTTTTGGAACATATACTGTATTCAAACATTATGAATCATCTCGAAGGGAACGATCTATTTGATACGTAATCAGCATGGTTTCAGAAAACATCGTTCTTGTGCAACGCAGCTAGCTCTTTATTCGCACGAAGTAATGGCCGCTATCGACAGGGGATCTCAAGTTGATTCCGTATTTCTAGATTTCCGGAAAGCTTTTGACACCGTTCCTCACAAGCGACTTCTAATCAAGCTGCGGGCCTATGGGGTATCGTCTCAGTTGTGCGACTGGATTCGTGATTTCCTGTCAGGAAGGTCGCAGTTCGTAGTAATAGACGGCAAATCATCGAGTAAAACTGAAGTGATATCAGGTGTTCCCCAGGGAAGCGTCCTGGGACCTCTGCTGTTCCTGATCTATATAAATGACCTGGGTGACAATCTGAGCAGTTCTCGTAGGTTGTTCGCAGATGATGCTGTAATTTACCGTCTAGTAAGGTCATCCGAAGACCAGTATCAGTTGCAAAGCGATTTAGAAAAGATTGCTGCATGGTGTGGCAGGTGGCAGTTGACGCTAAGTAACGAAAAGTGTGAGGTGATCCACATGAGTTCCAAAAGAAATCCGTTGGAATTCGATTACTCGATAAATAGTACAATTCTCAAGGCTGTCAATTCAACTAAGTACCTGGGTGTTAAAATTACGAACAACTTCAGTTGGAAAGACCACATAGATAATATTGTGGGGAAGGCGAGCCAAAGGTATTTCATTGGCAGGACACTTAGAAGAGGCAACAAGTCCACTAGAGAGACAGCTTACACTACACTCGTTCGTCCTCTGTTAGAATATTGCTGCGCGGTGTGGGATCCTTACCAGGTGGGATTGACGGAGGACATCGAAAGGGTGCAAAAAAGGGCAGCTCGTTTTGTATTATCACGTAATAGGGGAGAGAGTGTGGCAGATATGATACGCGAATTGGGATGGAAGTCATTAAAGCAAAGACGTTTTTCGTCGCGGCGAGATCTATTTACGAAATTTCAGTCACCAACTTTCTCTTCCGAATAGGTAGGAATGATCATCAAAATAAAATAAGAGAAATCAGAGCTCGGACAGAAAGGTTTAGGTGTTCGTTTTTCCCGCGCGCTGTTCGGGAGTGGAATGGTAGAGAGATAGTATGATTGTGGTTCGATGAACCCTCTGCCAAGCCCTTAAATGTGAATTGCAGAGTAGTCATGTAGATGTAGATGTAGAGTTTCACCTACAGCATATGTATTACTTATTTACCGAAAATAACGTAAATTGAAAGTAGATGAATGCACAACTTACGACACTATGAATAGAAAGTCAAAAACTGAATTTTTGGAATCTATTTTCACATTGCACTTGTTAAAGACAGCACAGCAGTAATGCTTAAAAATTATTAACTGTGCCTGAAAAAAATTGTCAAAATAATGTTCACTAAAGAACACTGGCATTTGTGTTTCATTCATTATTATCAACATCGTCGCTTAAGGACGTTGGATTGATGATACTTTCCTGCAGTAACTTAGCCAGTCCTGTGCAGTAGCTGAAAGGAAAGCACCATTAGTAAGATTCTGCACTCTTTCTTTCGACATGTCACCAGTGACATTGTTCTCCCTGAAAATGTATTTTATTCTGGCCCATGCCATTTCTATCGGGTTTAGATAGCAGCTGTAGGGCGCTAACTTTGTGGTCTCTGCTTTCAGCTGTTTTATCCAAAACGTACACTTTCACGGCTGGTTTGTTTTCCTTTATTTTAGATAATAGTTCAGCTTTACTTATTGAGTCGTTGCAGTTTATTCGTCTGCCTCGTACCACTTTAACATCGTCATCCTGAAATCATATTTATTAGGCTTTCTGTCGGACTTCCTACTGTAATATGGCGCATTATCCAAAGAATCACAGAATTGGCTGGAATATTAGAAACCACGCTATCTGCAACCTCCCCCTCTCCTCCGTCGAAATCCACTAGTTTCGTCAACTTCAATAAGTTTGTAAGTTAGTAAAAACAGCTTCTTGCATGAAACTTCCTGACAAATCAAAACTGTATGCCGGACTGGATTGCCAGGTCCGAGTCCTGGTCTGGCACACAAATTTAATTTGTCATGAAGTTTCAGGTCATCGCACACTCTGCTGCAGATTGAAAGTCTTAGTTTCTTGCAGCTTGCTGCAAGCCCTTACCGAATTTGTCATTTCGTGGAAGTTTTTCCCAAACTTACAGAAGTTGTTTGTGTTCAGTACCGGTCCGAAAATATCAGTGTCGAAAATCAGAATGAGTCAAAGACAGATGGGCCGATATAAATGTACCATTGCGACCCCTAAACACACATAATTGACGCTGCCAGCCAAACAAGTGCGAAATGAGTTTACCAATCAATTTGTTTTACTAGAAGGGAAAGTAGATTGGTAGTGTACACGTCTTTAAATTTTAGCTGATTTTTTTAATGTTACTATAACCATAAATGCATTACATTTGTGATAAAATTAGTAAATACTGCTTGCAAAAATCTAAAATTAAAACGGAGTCTCTTGATGAGATACCGCGCAGCATTTTTCTTTCCTGTTATCAAATGTTTGATTATACAAGACAAGAGATGTTCGAAATTTGTATACGACATCCTCAAAGTTTTAAATCTAAGTTAAGTCTTCTGATTTTAGTTAACTGAATAATATTTCTTAGTAACATCAGTATTTACTCCTCTAAGTTTTTTTTCTATTTTTTTTACGTTACGTCACGATTTTTATTCATTAATAATAATGCAACAACAGTGGTGAGTGCTCTGGTTTTAAGAACAACTACACTTCTGCAACAAGTACTTGCATCAAGCTCCTGAAATAGACTTGTCACAGTGACTTGAAGAAGTAAACTTGAGTAAGTTTTTGTTCTAATGTAAACACCTCAGCTTACAGAAGTTACTTGCAAGGGGACACAAGCTTTTCTTAATACTTCGCGTCTGGGGACAACATGACGTTGGCAGAGCTCGGAGGCAAAAGAATATCTTTCAAGTAGTGTAGATTTTCTACGCTTCTGGAAACAGTAGCGAAATCGTCAACATATGGTAGTCAAACAGTAGCAGTAAAGAGGTATTAATTAAAACGTCATGCCTGATGCTGACATTTTATTGCATGAACAGAGGAAGTGTAGTAAGCGATAAACATTTTTCCTTTCATCAATTTGTGTGAGGTGTAAGAGAAAAACTTTCTAAAGGGTTTGAAATTATGTGTAAAGTATGCTGGAAGTTGGTAAGTGCTCTCATTCTCAAATAGTGGATGGATGAAGTCCGGGCACTGGTGCCTCGTTAGTTACGTTGCCTCATGACAAATACATAGTTACTAACTGTGTTACTTGTCTTACTGTCTTGAACTTTTAACATAACGCTATGCCTCTTAAAGAGTAAATTACGACAGTATTTTAAATTTGGCCAATAATTACGCGAAATATCGAAAATCAGTAGTTTGTTGTTCCCAGAAGCAGTTAGATGGAAATGAGTGTTTGGCCTCATTGGCCGGGAGGCCCCTTGCGGGGCAGGTCCGGCCGCCTCGGTGCAGGTCTTATGGCATTCGACGCCACATTGGGCGACCTCCGCGCCGGATTGTGATGAAATGATAATGAAAACAGCAGAACACCCAGTCTGTGAGCGGAGAAGATCCCCGACCCAGCCGGAAATCGAACTCGGGCCCGTAGGACAGCAATCCGTCACGCTGACTACTCAGCTATAGGGGCGGACAGCCGTTAGATACGCAACCCTCAAATGGAACAGGGTTCAGTGCCCCGGATTCCGGATTAGTCGCGTAGTAATATTGACGCATGTAATTTACAGAGAAAAAAAAATAATTCACAGGAATTATAAAGACGTCCAGTTTCAGAAAAATGTTACGGATTTTGTTTGTTACTGATTAAGCCCATAAGAAACTCTTCGAGGTGTTCAGATAACGCAATGTAACTCTAATTTTTTTTTTTAATTGTTCCGTGGGACCAAATTAAGGAGAAGTCTCCATGGTCATGGAACGAGTCAATACATGAAATTATAACACGATAGTAGAAACAGCTAAAATGATATATAAGAAACATATTCAGGCGACAGGTCGTAAGTTTAAATAAAGAAAATCAACAATGTAATCCTGGAATTTGCTTAATTTTTCAGCTCTTCCAGGAGTTCCTCGACAGAATAGGAGTGAGCCATGAGGAAACTCTTGAGTTTAGATTTAAAAGTGTTTGGTCTACTGCTAAGATTTTTGAGTTCTTGTGGTAGCTTATTGAAAATGCAGCAGAATACTGCACAAGAGTCAAGGGAGTGCATTCCACATGCAGATTTGATTTCGGCCTAGTATTAACTGAGTGAAAGCTGCTAACTCTTCGGAATAAGCTAATATTGCTAACAACAAACGACATTAAAAATATATATACTGTGAGGGCAATGTCAGAATTCCCACACTATTGAATAGGGGTCGACAAGAGATTCTCGAACTTACACCACATACAGCTCGTACAGCCCGTTTCTGAGCCAAAAATACCCTTTTTGAATCAGAAGAATTACCCCAAAAAATAATACCATATGACATAAGCGTATGAAAATATGCGAAGTAGACTACTTTTCGTGTTGAACTGTCACTTATTTCAGATACTGTTCTAATGGTAAATAAAGCAGCATTTAGTTTCTGAACTAGATCCTGAACATGGGCTTTCCACAACAGATTACTATCTATCCGAACGCCTAGGAACTTGAACTGTTCCGTCTCGCTTATAATATGCCCATTCTGTCTGATCAAAATATCGGTTCTTGTTGAATTGTGAGTTAAAAACTGTAAAAACTGAGTCTTACTGTGATTTAGCATCAAATTATTTTCCACAAGCCACAAACTTATTTCATGAACTACATTATTGGATAATGTTTCAATATTCCACACAAGATCCTTCACTATAAAACTGGTGTCATGAGCAAACAGAAATATTTTTGAATCACCTGTAATACTAGAAGGCATATCATTTATATAAATAAGAAACAGGAGTGGCCCCAGCACCGACCCTTGGGGAATGCCCCACTTAACAGTGCCCCATTGGGACTGAACATGACTACCACTCTAAATATTGTGGAGAATTACCTTCTGCTTTCTGTTCTTAAAGTAAGAGGCGAACCAATTGTAAGCTATTCCCCTTACTCCATAATGGTCCAACTTCTGCAGTAATATTTTGTGGTCAACACAGTCAAAAGCGTTCGTTAAATCAAAGAAGACACCTAGCGTGAGCAAACTTTTATTTAATCTGTCTAAAACCTCACAGAGAAAAGAGAATTAGCATTTTCAGTTGTTAAATCATTTCTAAAACAAAACTGTACATTTTATAGCAAATTATGTGAATTTAAATGCTCCAGTGACCTTGTATATACAACCTTCTCGATAATTTTAGGAAACACCGATGGAATAGAAATAGGTCTAAAATTGTCAACATCATCACTGTCTCCCTTTTTATAAAGTGGCTTCACTACAGAGTTCTTTAATCGGTCAGGAAACCGACTACTCCTAAAGGAAAAGCTACAGATATGGCTAACATACATAGAACAATACTTCAGTATTCTGCTAGATACCCCGTCATATCCATGAGAGTTCTTGGTCTTTAGTGATTTAATTATTAACTCAATCTCCCTCTTGTCAGTATCACGGAGGAGCATTTCAGGTAACAGTCTCGGAACACTTTTTTCTAAGTGCGCTATATGATTCCCTGTTGGGACTAGGTTTCTATTTAGTTCACCTGCTATATTCAGAAAGTGATTATTAAATACTGTACATATATGTGACTTATCAGTAACACGGACATTCCCACTACGCACTGATTCTATATGCTCGACCTGTCTCTGCTGACCAGCCACTTCCTTTACGACTGACCATATGGTTTTAATTTTATCCTGAGACTTAGCTATTCTATCTGCATACCACATACTTTTTGCCTTCCTAATAACATTTTTAAGCACCTTACAGTACTGTTTGTAATGGGCTGCTGCATTTAGATTTTGGCTGTTTCTAACGTTTTGATATAATTGCCACTTTGTTCTACAAGATATTCTTACCCTCTAGTCAGCCACCCAGGCTGACTGTTTGTGCCAGTACCCTGTTTTGAACGTTCTAACGGAAAGCAACTTTCAAAGAGCACGAGAAAAGTCTTGAGGAAAACATATTTATTGTCTACTGTATCAGCACTATAAACATCTTGCCACTCTTGTTCCTTGATAAGGTTTACAAAGGTCTCTACAGCAACTGGATCAGCTTTCCTAAACAGTTGATAACTATACTTAACCTGTGTTGCAGCACAAAAATCTTTTAGAGTTAAAATTTGTGCATCATGATATGAAAGGCCATTCACCTTTTTGCTAACAGAATGCCCGTCTAGTGATGAGGAATGAACAAAAATGTTGTCTATGGTTGTTCTACTGTTCCCTTGCACTCTCGTTGGAAAGAATACGGTTTGCATAAGATAATATGAATTAAGGAGGTCTACCAGCATCCTTTTCCTTGCACAATCACTTATACAATTAATATTGAAGTCACAACATATAACTAACTTTTTGGATTTCCTGTAAAGTGAACCAAGAACCTCCTCTAGCTTTAGCAAAAATGTTATGAAATCGGAGTCTGGGGATATATAAATAACAACAGTTAGAAGTTTAGCTCCATTAAATTTAACCACACCTGCACAACATTCAAACACCTTTTCAGTGCAGTACTTTGAAACATCAATTGACTCAAATGGGATGCCGTTTTTCACATACATTGCTACTCTCCGCACACCGCAAAGAGCTCCTAGAAAAGCTGCCAGCCAACCTGTGTCCTGGTAAAGGAAGCCTCTGAATTATCTCATTTAAGAAGTGTTCAGATATACCAATAATTTCAGAGCCAACATGTATAAGCAGTTCACTAACTTTATCTCTAATACCTTTATCTCTAAGATCTAAGCTTTGTCGAAAGTGGTTCCTTTGTTAGAGAGACTTCCCTTAAGCAGGAATACCTATCAGCTGACTTCAATCTAAAAAAGATGCAACTCTAACACCTACTACTACAGGAATTTTCCCATGAGTGATCCCACCACCCCCACCTATGCTGTCACCTATAAGCTTTGACAACCTCCCCTTCCCATACCTGTTGAGGTGCAGGCCATGTCTAGTGAAACCCGTCCTGCTGATAGACTCCACCGACACCACTGAAATGTGACCCATGCCTTCTGTCATCAGCGCACCCCCAAGTCTGTATTAAGATGGGGCCAATCGTGACGCTGGAACAGTTCCACGAAATGCACATTCGTGTTGCCAGTCTGAGTGGCTATCTTTTCCAGGTCACCATCTATGTCATACTCCCCATCCCTATCAATACTATTACCAGCCCCACCCACAATCACTACTTGATCCTCTTTAGTAAAATCCCTACATAACCCCGCTATGTTAACAGTCACCTGAGCCAATCCTGCATTAGGCTTCACAATGCTGGTGACCTGGTAATCACTCCCCAAAACTTCCTGCAACTGCTGGCCTACACCTCTGCCATGAGAACTACCTAACAGCAGAACCTTCTTCTTTTCCTTCGAATTCGCAACTGTCCTAGCCACCGTAACTGCTGAGGTTTGCTGCATAATTCCTACATCTACAGCTACTAGATATTCCTCTCCACTAGACTCTGACAGTTGGTCATACCTATTGCAAACACCAATAGTAAAACTATATGAAAAGCTCCATCACCTAGCAGATCTATTTCCAACAGCCAGCTCCCATTCCCCAACCCCCTTCTCCTTCCTCACCCTATCTAGCTCCTCCTGTGCGTTTTTCAACTGCGCCTGAAGGGCACAGATCTTAAGCTCCTGCTCCTCTGTCAACTTACTCTTGCTACATAACCTGCAGTTCCAGGTGAGGATCTCACCAGAATGCCCTCTGGCTTCCCCACTGCATTCCCCCCAGTGAAAATACTTCGAACAAGTCACACACCGCAATCCACTACTCACGAACCTACTGCAAAGCCCACACTTTTCACTCATGGTAAAATTTTACAGTTATTGAAACAAGAAAACTACTTTACCTAAGTTCCGTTACTACAATAAGAAGATGTTAAAAAAACTGACTACAATAATCACAAACTTACTCTACACGAGAAGTAACTACTATTATTAACAGTATTAATCAACAACAAATAATAATATGACAAAAGACTAACACAGAAAGAAATTCAAACGTCTAATGACACAGTAACGCAACTGAAAACAGTTGCCAAAAAGTTCTTCTGAAATTATTTCACCAGGAAACACCAAGAACACGGGTTGAAGACTACTAAATTTCCTAAATGAACCACTATACACAAACAATTAATTAGTACTTAGCTTTCGGTGCGCCGCTACAGCTGCAACTGGTCAGCGGGAAATGTAAACACAAGTAAGAGGTTAAGTTGCTCGATACGAAACACTCACAAATATCAGGTCACAATACAAGAAAGGCAGAGGTGAATGAAGAAACCACTAACTCACTTACATAATAAATAGTATCACAAAAACCGTTAAAATATGTATCTGAAACCTAAAAATATATAAAAACTTAGAGAGCGATCTCACACGCAGTCACGCGCTTATGACGTCACACCAAAGAGTCTTAGCATATACTTTTATCAACTTTGGGTTTACAATGGTTCAAATTGCTCTAAGCACTATGGGACTTACCATCTGAGGTCATCAGTCCCCTAGACTTAGAACTACTTAAACTTAACTAACCTAAAGACATCACACACACCCATGCCCGAGGCAGTATTCGAACCTGCGACCGTAGCAGCAGCGCGGTTCCGGACTGAAGCTCCTAGAACCGCTCGGCCACCTCGACCGGCTTTGGGGACGGGTTCCTTAGACCAAAACGAGAAAAAAATGCATAGTAAACACGGGCTCTAAAATGCATTAGAGTGCCTTAAGAGCTATGAGCACTTCTTCATCTTCGCTACCATGAAACACGTCTCTTCTATTGAAGAAGTGCTCATAGCTCTACGGATTGCATTTTAGAGTCCATGTTTACTAGACATTTTCCTTGTTTTGGTGTAAAGAACTTACCCCGAAAGTTTGTAGATATGTGTTTGAAACATCCTTTATTGGATTTTAGCATTCATGTCACCCAAAATTTGTGCAACAATTATCACCTATCACTGTTTTAATACAATCCATATACAATAATGTTATTAAGGTACTACTGAAATTTCAAAGATTTGAATTTGTAAAAGGAAAGCGAATTTCATTCACATTAACAGGAGTAAAATTGTATGTTTCTACTAACTGTAGAATTACGCCATATAAAGGGTATCTCATTTAACTATGAGATCTGAAAGAACTATGTATTTTTTTATCTGAGTAAGTGGTCGAGACTAAACTGTTTGATTCTAGTCATTCTATATGCTTACGCTAGCGAAATTCTGTAGAATTACTTTTCTGAAATATACAATGGTCACTAGTATTTTTTAAATGGTATTGTGGAATTTTTTACTCCAGAACAGCAGATATTTATAAGACAAAATCACTGACATTATTCCTTTGCAGATATGACAAAAACTTAGAGAGTACAAACACAATGAATAAGAGGGTTTTTGTGTTATTGTTGCGGCTTAAAGTGTCATACCGCCCATAACTTTATATCACTCTAGACGGAAACCAGATCCGCTGCAACAAGCGATAAGTGATGTTTACGCCACTGAGTGAAGACCGTAGTAAAATAAGAGCGACACGGCACTCAAATTGCCGCAGCAACAGCACAAAAGATCTCCGTATTAGGTGTATTTTTATTCCGTAATTTCTTTCGGATCTACTAAAGAGTTGTATCACAAAATTTGTCTCATAAAGAGCTGCTATTCGTGTTGGAACAAAGCCACAACTTCATTTTAAAATGTTGGTGACCGTTTCTTCGTGTGCATTGTTAAAGTACTTTGTGTGAGTTCTCATGGACTTACTAGTTTTCTTTCTTTTCGTTGGGCTTCCTCCGGATACAGATTCCCCGGAGTGGGTTCACTCTCAGCTATTCTCTTGATGCAAACCTTATTCGGTTCTGTTAATTACCTGATGGAAACACTTATTCACGATTTTGACGCAGTAAATATATCTCGGCTCCTTATTGAGCTAGATTTGCCTTTGTCTATCCCTACTCCCTGAGAAGTGCGTATAGAATTTTATACAGCTTGGCGTCATTTGTTCCCAACAATGTGACGGTTTTTGTAACCACAGCGGACAGTCGCCTTGCGTCTGACCTGTCCTGGGTTTCTTTTCGCGGTATGCTCATTTTATGTGGCCCTGATAAAATCGCTACATACACACCTCTTACCCCTTCCTTATCCGCCCCCGGTAGCTTAGTGGTCAGCGCGACAGAATGTCAATCCTAAGGGCCCGGGTTCGACTCCCGGCTGGGTCGGAGATTTTCTCCGCTGAGGGACTGGGTGTTGTCTTGTCCTAATCATAATCATTTCATCCACATCGACGCGCAAGTCGCCGCAATGGCGTCAAATCGAAAGACTTGCACCCGGCGAACGGCCTACCAGACGAGAGGCCCTAGTCACGCGACATTTACATTTATTCCTTCTTTAATTACCTCGTCGTCAACAGGAGTTCAAACCCTATTCTTCATTTCTTTCTTATCGTACATACACGCATGGTGGTGTAGATCAGTCCTAGTCGCTGGAGGAGTTTTCAAAATGTTTGTGATTTTTTTGTCATTCATCTTATTGTTGCACATATGTCCAGTTGTACCGTTTGTGTGGTATCTATCAGTAAAGGTGACATCTGGTTGTGTTACAACTAATCACCTCCTGTCCACCCATCCTGCATGGGTTGTTGAATCCAAGAGTACATTTGATTATAACGCGTTCCATAGTTGTTAGTTCTTCTTCTCTGTTTTTCGTCTCACATTATTCACATTAGCGTTTCCGGTCGCGGTAGGAAACAAGGACGCGGTTTCTTTGGGCGACACGGGGCACACGGAGTGGAACATTGCTTGTCCAATAGTTCATTCCCTTCATTGCCATGAATGCCTTTGAGGCAGATTGACATAACACACAAAAATATAATCCCACAACACAAACAGAAAATGGCACATCACAACCAGTTCACACACAAAATTAGCAATATATTTAAGTAATTGTATGTAGCTTTCAGAACAAATCGTACAATTCTAAAGGAACCAAATCAGTGACGGCAGATTAAAACAAGTAGAAACGTTGAGGGGTCTATGCATAAAAATATATAAGTAGCAACTCCAGACACTGTATACAAGGTGCTTGTTTTAACTTGAGACAAATATCTCGAAAACGACGCATCGTTTGAAATATATGTTCTAGGTGAAAAGTTAATACCAGAAAAGGGAAAATCTGTCTGTGGTACGACTGGCCACCTCCTGGCCACCGCTCATGCGTCTACGGGATCAACTTGTATTTTGGAATGTGAGCCCCCCATTTTTATTGCATTTTCGAATTGTACCTCAAAACATACCTGCGGTTTACTCAAACTATTGTTTTCCATTCGTAACAGATGGCGCTGTAATCGAAAAATATCAAGTGTATCTGTTTTTGCAATTAAGAACTGATGCATTTGATTCTACAGTTCATTTACGATGTAAATGTAAACCGTTGCGGTCTAACGATCGATACTGATGATCAAACGTTACTTGAATGTTGCAAATGTGAGTGTACACTATAAATAATATTTCAAGACTGACATTTCTGGCAAATAAGTTGCTTGTGTGGTAACGTAGTTTCCTGTTTCCTGTGGGGTTGATTGTGGTAATTTCCCAAACCATGAGAATACTTGATTTCGGAGGCCGCCCTCGAACCCTGCCATCAGGGTGACTGATTTCGGTGTGTGTTTCCATCGAACCCCAGAACTCTCGCGCTGGCCAGTACACAGCTTCCAGCGGAATACAAAAGACAATCGTTGTAATAAGCTTCAGCCGTTAGAACACAAATGTTTACACTTACATCGCAAATGACATGTAGAATCAAATGCGTCTGTTCTTAGTTACAAAAAAAGGCATACTTGATATTTGTCGATTACAGCGCCATCTGCCATGAACAAAAAACAATGGTTTGAGTACACCATTCGTATTTTTTTAGAGTAGAATCCGAATATGTAAAAAAGTGAGCGGTTCGCATTTGGAAATGCAAAGATGGTTCAAATGGCTCTGAGCACTATGGGACTCAACTGCTGAGGTTATTAGTCCCCTAGAACTTAGAACTAGTTAAACCTAACTAACCTAAGGACATCACACACATCCATGCCCGAGGCAGGATTCGAACCTGCGACCGTAGCGGTCTCGCGGTTACAGACTGCAGCGCCAGAACCGCGCGGCCACTTCGGCCGGCCCGGAAATGCAAAGTTGACCTCTTCCACGTAGGAGGGGTGGGTAGGAGGTGATTAGTTGTAGCCCAACCAGATGTCCCCTTTACCGATAGTAACTTTCACCTAGAACACTTTTTTTCATACGGTGCATCGTTTTCGAGATATTTAGCTGGCTCAAGTTAAAGCAAACACTCTGTATGTTGGGATGACTGTCATATATTCTAACATACCCGGAAAATACAAAGGACATATAAGAACACTGAAAATTAAATGCAACCGAGTAAGTGGAGCAAGAAAATAACCTCTACACTCAGATGAAAACATATATGGTAATCTTATAATATAATAACAAAATAAAGTGCATACTAACTATCCAGTATAAGAATTTCATACAAAGAACCAAAATGAAAAATTAAAAGATGCCGAATGACGAAAGATGCACTAACAGATGAACAATAGTCTCTCTGGTTCATATCTTAGCGTGAAAAATACTTATAAAAAACTGGAGAGTGTCCCCACTAGCCCGCCGGTGTGACCGAGCGGCTCTAGGCGCTTCAGTCTGGAACCGAGCGATCGCTACGGTCGCAGGTTCGAATCCTGCCTCGGGCATGGATGTGTGTGATGTCCTTAGGTTAGTTCGGTTTAAGTAGTTCTACGTTCTAGGGGACTGATGACCTCAGATGTTAAGTCCCATAGTGCTCAGAGCCATTTGAACCATTTTGTCCCCACCTTCCTTCCACATTCCAACGTCTCACTTCACTGCTTCCCTCCCGTAATCCAGTAGTTAATCTAGGAACAAAGTCAACAGCAAGGTTGTAACAGCAAGACTGAGTGCAGTCAACATCGAGGTTGTGACACTGTAGGGAAGCAGCCTACTCACGCTGCAGCAAATTCACATCAGTTTCCATTGTGTGTTAGTCAGTCTGCTAGCTCTGACGTCATAGATGTTGCGCAATACCTTAAAAATCAAGCAAATGACATAAAACTTTCCTAGTATGTCTGGAATAATGATAAACTAATGTGTGTTAAATATCAGCTTGATAACTTCAGCCGTTTCCTTTATTTGGACGTTTTTCTATAAAAATAATTGGCGGCACAGAAAAGAGCTAGAGACTGCAAAATTTGTATTTAGATTCAGCTTTCATAATGATTTAATAAAAATAGTACTTTGGATTTCACAAATTAAGATGTTAGTGTAAATTCATGATTTTGTGGTTTTCATCTCAAAACTAGAGGAAGCAAGATAGATTAAGTGAGCTTATAAATCATACTAGGATGTTTAGATTTTAATAGGTTGGAGGTCCGCTATGATGATGAAGCTGTAAAAAGTTTCTTTCAAATATCTATTAAATTATAGCAATAGCGGATCTCAGAAGGGACAGTTCAGAGCCCATCTGCTGCGTGCAGTGCAATTAAATTAATTCTCTCGCCTAAGTTATTAAAGTTAGCCACGTCAAAAATTTATTATCAATACTTCCCTGCGTGCTGAATGCACAGTTAAATTAGGAGCTTCATCGGCCTTCAGCAAGATAAGCTAAAATTTATTATGTAACTTGAAGTGGTGCGTTACTAGCCTAGCGGCTAGTCGAGCCAGCCGATTTGATCGAGCATTTCCTCAGCGGTCCGCACCGCGGATATATATATAAGAGCGCTGTGCGAGGAGCCAAGGCCCCAGTTCTCTCCAGACGCTGAATGACACGCCATCTGTGTCGGGAATCGCGCCGCGCCAGGATCAGTGCTACTAACAGCCTCGGGTGCCGTATTCTGTTATTCGAGATGCGCGTAACCAGTAAAGCGTTTCAAGTAAAGTGTTAATTCGGGAATGATTTTCATTATCTAACCTCAGTGTGCGTATTGTCGTATTTTCACGTGCCGTCGCGGGACAGACATTCTACTACTTATATAGCGTGGCGTTTGATGAGATATTTCATCAAATTATGGCGAGCATTCATTTCAACAATTATTTCGGACATTTATGGTTGCATTGGCGCAATAGACTCTGAACTGTTCTGTTAGTTAGGTTGGAGGGATATTTGTGTGTATATTTGTGATTTTGAGAATATACTCAACTATTTTGGAAAGTCGTCTTTGATTAGAAATCCCGAACAACTTCCTGACTCTACAGAGCTACAAGCTGCAGCTATAATTGTAATCTCAAGGAAGTGGGCACTAGGAACTCTATTTACAGGCTTCAGGTTTTGTCAAATCGCTTTCTGGAGGTCTACAAAGTAAATAGAGAGCCAGTGTTGAGAACGGCGAAAGACAGCATTAACAACAAACAGCAAGCAGGCTTTTATGCAAACAAACAATAATTTCCAGTATAAACGAACTTATTTTCTCATTTCTTACTCGCCGCCCCACAACACCTAGTCGATTGATAACTTATCAGAGAAGTTTTAATCATAGAGCACGTACACAAGAGGTTATGGACGCATATAAAACACAACAGGCATGAAAGTAATTGTTTAATCACAGTACTGTACCTGTAAATGATGTTGATATTAAGGGAAGCTAAAATTATTGTCACGAAACATTACATATCTCAAAACAAAACATTTATAGTTAAGCAAACAGTTATCTCATTCCTTTCCTTTTAGGCAATAAAACATGGCTAGCACAACTACGTGAAATGTATTTAGTTAAAAATATAATAAAAATTTAGTTGAAAAATACGCATAACACATTAACACCCCAACCTTGTAAAAAAAAAAAAAAAAAAAAAAAAAGTGGCGCAACAGAAAGCCTCGGATGAAAGGATGTATACTCCACTAACTAAAAGATAAGGAAACACGAAATACGATTTGGATCTTGGAGTGTATTAACTATAGTCAGTCCAGGAGCAGCAAGCAAGATTGCTATAAGGACAGGAGGGTATCAAGTAAGGTGGTTAGGATAAGGAAAAAATGTATATCGAGAACGCCTTAATTGTGTGTGGCGTCTGCGAAAATAAACTTGGCTCTGAGCACTATAACATCTGTGGTCATCAGTCCCCTAGAACTTAGAACTACTTAAACCTAACTAACCTTAGGACATCACACACATCCATGCCCGATGCAGGATTCGAACCTGCGACCGTAGCGGTTATGCGGTTCCAGGCTGAAGCGCCTAGAACCGCAGGGCCACACCGTCCGGCAAATCAAATTGAGTTTGACTTTAGTTTCGTACTAAAAAATGTCTTTCTCCTACAAAAGACTGTGACTGAAAAAGCAGATTACTTGACTCTGTAATATACATGTCTTAACATCATTTTAATCAGTTGTCATGCACCGGCGGGTAAGAGTCACGAGAAGGAAATGAATGACTTCGAACAAAGGGTGGAAAGTGTGACGTCGTCAGTGCCTATGAAGAACGTGGTTGTAGTGTTGGGTGATTAAAATGTTAATGTGAGTTTTAATTGGTTGGTTGATTTGGGGGAAGAGAGCAAAAGCGAGGTCATCGGTCCCATCGGATTAGGAAACGATCGGGATGGAAATAGGACGCGCCCTTTCAAAGGAACCATCCCGCATTTGCCTGAAGCGATTTAGGGAAATCACGGGAAACCTAAATGAGGATGGCCGTACGCTGGTTTGAACCGTCGTCCTTCCAAATGCGAGTCCAGTGTGCTAACAACCGCGCCACCTCGCTCGGTTGTGGGAAAAGATAATCATTCCGGCCAGAAACAAGAAAAAATATAGTGACAATGGAGTGCGTATTATCGGCTCCTTAGCGTGCATGCACCCCAATACACATCAAATATCAAGTACCTGTCAACTCATCATAGGCCCAAAACGAAGTCTCACTCATACAGCATTCTCGCTGTGCCGATTCATAAAACAAAAAGATTCACAAACTCCTTCACTGTTGCTGCTGTTCGCCTGTGGAACAAGCTACCCTGCACTCTACTCACAATTCAATGCCGTGTTCCATTTGAGAAAAACCTGAAACGTTTGCTTTGGCCAACGTCGCAACTTTTCCCTAAAAATTAAAACATCTGATCAGACTTCCCCTCTGTCAAGCAATAAAGCAAATGCTTCTATCTTCTCCCGTTTACACTTCTTTCTCTTTTCGTTTTTTAATCAGTCACGGCATTTCTTTCCCCCTCTCTTCATTGCTTGTGTTTTTATCTCTTTCACACTCTCTGACTACAATTTTATAAATTAATATTTAGTGTACATTAGCTGAAACAGATAAAATTTTCCTCAATGGGAACATCATGTTCAAATGGTTCAAAGGGCTCTGAGCACTATGGGACTCAACTGCTGTGGTCATCAGTCCTCTAGAACTTAGAACTACTTAAACCTAACTAACCTAAGGACATCACACACATCCATGCCCGAGGCAGGATTCGAACCTGCGACCGTAGCAGTGGCACGGTTCCGGACTGCGCGCCTAGAACCGCGAGACCACCGCGGCCGGCGAACGTCATGTACACATCTGTGAATCTTCAAACTTTTCATCACGCACAAGTGCTCCCACCTGTTGGGTATCACTGTAAAAATGACAACAAGTGAATGTAGCAGTGCGCGGCAGATTGTGACCACCAGGAACTTGGTCAGTTATACTCCACTGTATAACTGAATATTATTATTGTTATGTTGCATGGTAATTATTGATTTATCAGTTTATTTATTACAATAGTGAATAATTCAAAATTAATTATTTTATTCCTAAAAAGAAGCCAAATGTTCAAAGTATATATTGAAAGTGAGTGCATATACCTTATAAAGCATGCATTTAAGATTATTAAAAAATCACTTAAGAGCATTACAGCATAAAGAAAAATTTTCTTTCCTCCGGAAAAAATTCAGGTCTGAAAGGATTATCACATTCCTCTTTATCTTCCTATCTTGCCCCTTCTCACAAGTCCGATCCTGCCAATGACCACAGTTTAAATCTACATTATTGTAATGTGCCTTTGTTTCACTTTGCAGGAAATACCGGTAACATAAACTCAGTTTTGTACACACTTGTTTGGTTTCTGTATACCAATGTCACAACATTTATTAATACAAAATTAAACAACCACAGGAAAAGTTGCAGTTCACAAAAACCTGATCGAGCTGGGTCGGAATGACAGAGCAAACTTGATGGTGGAAGAATGGTGGCAGAAAGTCCGTAAGCCCTCACAAAGTCGTCATCAACACATCAATAAACAGTACGTTTAGCAAGTCATAGTCCAGTTCAGTGGAAGGCAGCCACGTTCCAACAGTGTGACACGACAATAACGTGTACCATCTTAACTCGGCGAACGATGTTATTGTGGAGCTCCCAACAGCTGCTTGTAAAGGTATTCTGGTCTCTAGATGGCGGGACCAGGAGCACCGCCTACCCTGAGTTGTCATGTCCCGCAACCTCTTTGAGTTGATAACGTCGCTATCTTCTGTGGCGGAATCGCTGTCGTTATACGCGCTGGATAAAAGATTCCACCCTCCCGGAGGCGGCCGTACGGTCGGAAATATTCGGGGCAATGACGGAGACGACGAGCTGGACGTGGGACAGTGTAGGTGGGCCCTTCCCGATGGTTTTGCAGGAGGAGGCTGCATCTCCAGATCCGCTGGTGTTGGGGAGGTCTGAGGGGCCTCGTCTATCTCCACATACGAAGGTGGTGGGATATCCACGGCGTTGAACGCTTGGACTATGTAAGGAGTGAGCAATCTGAGGAACACTGTGGCATTGGGTACTTCAGAAGTGTCCTTCTGATAGGTGACTGATAGGGGCAGTCCGATGAGAAGACGCCGGAGGTGATATCTAGCAGTAGGGGGCGGAGCTGATATGCGTGCTGCCCCAACCACACCGCCTTTGATTCTACGTCGAACATCATGTGCTGGACTGGCTATGACGAGGCCCAGGACCGATCACGGGACCTGGCCATATGTGTGGGCCCATGCAGGGTGCCCACTGCATATCAGAGGTGGTTGTTGGATGTTGGATGTTGCAGCGCCAGCAGCTGGAAGTCCAGTAGCGTATAATGCTGATAGCCATGCAGGTTTTCGGACAGTGATCGGCTCTGGACTGAGATGTTCCTACAGGCTGATAAAAAAGCTAGTAACACATCTTTTTTATTTGTATTACTGACAGCTTTAGTTACTTGCGTTTTTAATGTATGCACCAGGAGCTCAATTTAGCCGTTAGGGTCGGGATGAAAAGCAGCCGGAGCAGCTGACGTTGAGAGGTTACATCCCTTCAGTAAGTGCCCCATACTGTTAACAGGGCAGACGTGGCCGTGTCTGTGTATCCTGTTGTGGCGTTAGGAGCAAGCGCGGTCAGGCCGGCGTGTGTTTCGACATCCACGAGAGCGGGGCGGCTGAGCCGTGCAGAGCTCATAAGCCGCGTTGTCATCAATAGATGGCGCCACCATTTGAGCCTCACTGATTGGCGGACACTCTGAAATTTACGACGACCGCAGGACTGCGGCCAGGTAAACACATGCCCTGACTGCGTGTTCAGAAAAACCCGGTCGCCAGGCCGTTGGCAAGAAATGTGGAGAGGGTAACCGCCATGGCTGAATTGGGTTGGGTTGGGTCGTTTTGGGAAAGGAGACCAGACAGCGAGGTCATCGGTCTCATCGGATTAGGGAAGGACGGGGAAGGAAGTCGGCCGTGCCCTTTGAAAGGAACCATTTCGGCATTTGCCTGGAGCGATTTAGGGAAATCACGGAAAACCTAAATCAGGATGGCCGGACGCTGGATTGAACCGTAAGTTATTTAATATTAGATGTTTTATATGTAAAATGAACTTTGAAAATTGATATCTCGAAAACGCCTCAAGCCATTTACACAAACAAAGTATCTACGGATATGTCTGATTAAGCAATATCAGACTATTACAGTAGACCTTTTATAAACATTACCTATTTTAAATGACAGGCCAGAATGTGCACTGTGGCTGTAAAAACACGAATTTACACTTAAATAATAAATGAAACATTGAAAGTAGCAGCAGCATTACTAAGCAGAATTAGATAGGGATGTATGAATGTACATAGTTTTAATGGTTTATGTTCATTAGCAACAAAACAGTTTTAAGTAGTATTTACATTGACAAAACCATTATTTCTGAACAAATTACTTAACTCGGAGCAAACCAAGAACAGCAATCTGAGGAAATTTTTATGCAAATTGAAATTATGTTGAAGAGCCAAAGAAACTGGTACACCTGTCTAATATTGTGTAGGGCCCCCTCGAGAACCCAGAAGTACCACAACACGACGTGGCTCGGATTCGACTAATGTCTGAAGTAGTGCTGGAGGGAATTGACACCATGAATCCTGCAGTGCTCTTCACAAATCCGTAAGAGTACGACCGGGTGGAGATCTCTTCTAAACAGCACGTTGCAAGGCATCCCAAATATGCTCATTAATGTACATGTCTGGGGAGTTTAGAAGCCAGCGGAAGTGTTTAAACTCAGAAGAGTGTTTCTGGAGCCACTCTGTAGCAATTCTGGACGTGTTGGGTGTCTGTCTCCATACCCGTACGCGTCCATCCTCTCGATACAATTTGAAACGAGACTCGTCCGACCAGGCAACATGTTTCCAGTCATGAACAGTTCAATGTCGGTGTTGACGGGCCAGGCGAGCGTAATGCTTTGTGTCGTGCAGGTACACGAGTGGACCTTTGGCTCCGAATGCCCAAATCGATGATGTTTCGTTGAATGGTTCGCACACTGACACTTGTTGATGGGCCAGCACTGAAATCTGGAGCAATTTGCGGAAGGGTTGCGCTTCTGTCACGTTGAACGAATCTCTTCAGTCCCGTTCTTGCAGGATCTTTTTCCGGCCACAGTGACATCGGAGATTTGATGTTTTACCGGATTCCTGATATTCACGGTACACTCGTGAAATGGTCGTACGGGAAAATCCACATCAACACTACCTCGGAGATGCTGTGTACCATCGCTCGTGCGCCAACTATAACACCACGTTCAAACTCACTTAAATCTTGATAACCTGCCATTGTAGCAGCAGTAACCGATCTAACAACTGTACCAGACACTTGTTATTTTGTATAGGCGTTGCTGACCGCAGTGCCGTGTTCTGCCTGTTTACATATCTCTGTACTTGAATACGCATGCTTATACCAGTTTCTTTGGCGCGTCAGTGTATATACAGCGCGAGTCAGGAGGAAAGTGACATGCTTGAAGGGTGATAGTATTAGCGATTCCGGACAAAAAAACTTCATATGGACGTAAGCCCTCTTCCGAATAGTTTGTGAGATAGAACACATTTAATATCGCTTTTATATATTTTTCTTGGATTACTCGAAAACCGCACCCTCCAGTGAAGACATGTCCCATTACAAAATTGAAGTACATTGAATTTCCTACAAAAAAGGTCCCATTTATTTTTTCTGTAGGACTGATAGTTTGAGCAAAACGAGAGCGAGAATATTGAAAATCTCGCACTACGCGCATGGTCTGTAACTTAGGTAGATTTTGCAGGCAATTTGAGGTTGTCTTCCGACATGATAGATCACATGTATCCTGTAACAATCTGTTCGTCTCAACCTCCTCTACACTACTGTGGCACATTGTAAACAATGAAAATGTTTAAAGTATGCAGAAAATAAATAACAAGGTACATTAAATGTGTTCTATCTCAGAAATCATTCAGAGGAGGGTGTATGTCCTTATGAAGTTTTTGTTCAGAATTACTAATAATATCACCCATCAAAGCATGTACCTTTCCTTCTAACTCCCCTGTATAAAATTACATTTATAGTTTTAAGTGTGTTGCAGAAGTCAGAAGCTTGTGCGCTTGACTAACGTCAACGTGAGAGGTCAAACAGGTGGCAGCCATCTTCCTTAGGGCATTCGTTCAGCATTCAGCGCATTATTCGGATTTGTGGGGCAGTCAGCTTTGAGATGGGAGAGTCAGTTTGTATGAGCGGCAGTAGGTTGTGTCTCGAATGTGTCAAAATTTTTCCAATTATTGAAACGTGGATTTCATATACTTGTGGTGTGTGACGTTAGCGAATACTCTGAAATATTTTCAACTTGTTAACTTTGAATATTTGACGTTAGGCTTACTATTCTTAACTCAAATACCTTACCGCCGTTGTCTGCGAGTGAACTGCACTCGTAATTCAGCTAGCTTGCAGTTGTGAAACTTTAAACTTGCAGTAAAGGAACTTCTATTTATATTCCGAGAGTGAAATGGCTCTGAGCACTATGGGACTTAACATCTGAGGTCATCAGTCCCCTAGAACTTAGAACTACTTAAACCTAACTAACCTAAGGACAGCACACACATCCATGCCCGAGGCAGGATTCGAACCTGCGACCGTAGCGGTCGCCCTGTTCCAGACTGAAGCGCCTAGAACCGCTCGGCCACACCAGCGGGCATTCCGAGAGTTCTCCGCAAGTTTACACAATACATACCGTGAGATACTGCCCTGCTTTGGTTTAAGCTCTTGGCCAAACATTTATTAATTCAAAGCTAAGCCATTATTAACCTTTGATATGTGTTACAGTCAAATGAGTACACTCATAGTCTTAAAAACGCTGTGTGTAGTGTACATTATTTTTCACTGCAACGTATTGACTGCATTTATTTGAACTTTGTGACTAGTTTTTGTAATGTTAATGCGACAAATGCGTTGGTTAGCCTCTAGAATTTAGCGTAGCCAAATTTTAGAAATCCGACCACTCATTTGGAGACCCTATGAAGAGTGACTTTAACCTGAGTGACAATGTATTATTCGTGCTGATGCATGTGGGTGCTCGCGAGCTAAAAGCTGCAGAAAAATTATTTTGTGGGGTCCGCTCTTTGGAAAGCGATTTTTGCGTCATAAACATTTTATTCATCAAGTTGCAACGTGGACGTTCTCTGGTGGTTGCTGTGTCGTCAGCCAGGGTAAAAACTTCTGCGACGATGTCGCCTCGTTTTGGAAGAAACAGAATGTAATAACCAGCTCAACTAAGCAAGGTAGTTTTATTAAACAATGAAAAACTCAATAACAAGCTTTGCAGTATATAAAGCCTACAGTAAACCGGTTGCATAAGTTTAATGCAACAACCTTGGCCACGTTTCAATACCACTGATGTTTTTTTTTCTTTATTGTTATTCTGAAACCTTTAAAAAAAGGTAGGCCGGCAGCGGCCTATGTATGCCGCTCTTCGGCCACAGTGAAACAGAAAGACAGAAAAACAAACAAACATGGTGGACAAAAACGGGAGACAGACATAGTAAAATAAATGAGGCCGTTCACGGGCGCACTGTTTGAATAAAAAACGTTCATCACTAAACACAACGGGGAAGAACAAGTTTACACACGTGAATGGAGGAGCACAAACGGAGAAACACTGAAGCACTGACACGAAGACACACACGAGCATTGGCGACGATCTTCGGCGCACGAAGATACACTGTTCACGAACATATCCCGAGACCTTCAAAAGGGAAGTGGTGCAGGTAGAAGAGGGGGGGGGGGGGGGTTGATGCCAGTGGGAGAGCAGAAGGGAGGGGGAGGGGAGAGGGTAGGGGGGGTTTTGGAAGCCTGGGGGGAGGGAGGAAGAGAGGAGGGAGAGAAAGGAGAGAGGGTGCCCTGGAGGAAAAACACAGGGGGAGGAAGGGAAGGATCAAAGTTGGTAGGAGGGGTAGATGGAGGGGTGGAGGGCATCATCAGGGAGGGGGAAGTGGCGGAAGCCACCTTGGGCAAGGGTATGGAGTGTAGAGAGATGGAGAATGGGTGGGATGTGGGAGTACAGGCGCAGCAGCGGACGGGGGTGGGAAAGGATGGGAGAGACAAACAGGTGAGTGGGATCAAGTTTGTGGGTGGTGTAAAGGATCTGTATCCGTTCGAGGAAAAGGAGGAGGTGTGGGAATGGAATTAAGTCATACAGGAGACGTGTGGGGGAGGGGAGGCGGATGCGATAGGCGAGGCGGAGAACATGGTGTTCCAGGATTTTAAGGGATTTGTAGTAGGTAGGAGGGGCGGCGATCCAGGCGGTATGGGCATAGCAGAGGATAGGGCGGATTAGGGATTTATAGATGTGGAGGACGGTGGAGGGGTCCAGACCCCATGTGCGGCCAGAAAGGAGCTTGAGGAGGCAGAGTCGGGAGCGTGCCTTGGCTACCACTTATGGTAGCTTAACGTCTAAAATACTTAATAGTTCACCACACTGAAAAGGAAAAGGTGGGATAAAATAGGCGATTACATAAATTACATGACGCTAAAATTCTAAACGTGCATGATGAGTTAAATACAGTAAAAATTGTTATAACAGGTACAGCTTATTAAAACAGCAGACATTGGACTGAACATGTGGCAACATGTCATCACGTGTGGCAGCATGTCATCTGCAAACTAGCCATGAAGGAAATTATCGCGTATTTGTGGAGAGCTGTTTCGAAGTTAGAGGTTATGTACGTTTCTGTACTTACATTTTCCGTGCTGTTTCGTGTCCCTGGTTGGTGTTTCGATGTAATTTTAAGAAAATAAAAATTTAACCTACAGAAGATGACACATTGGTGTCGAAACATGTCTGGGGCATTATAAAAATAAACTAATTGTGTTTGCATAAGGCTGATTTCCAAAACGAGTCAGTTTTTCGTAATTGTTACAGTAATACATCAGTATAATACGTATTTACTTGTTTTAAACAAAGTAAATAGCATGTGGTGTAAAAACTAGGATTTATAAAAGATGCAAAATGAATAAAATAATTTTTTATTAAAATGACTTCTACAATATGTAGCAAAAATCAGTATAATGATTAATTACAAATACGCGCCCATAATAAAAACGTACTGTAGCAGAATTTTGTATCATGATGTTACAACAAGCAAAAAGGAGGAAATATGCTTTACATACATTCTTCAAAGCAGAATGTGGTATACAGCGCCGTCTGGGGCACAATCGGTAAGAAAGTACAGAGTCAATAACGGAAAGGAAGAAATAACGGTTCCAAAATGTAAGTGAATGAAAATATGAAACAAAGCGTCATAAAGTTACGATCAATGGATTAAAGGTATTAAAGAAGCTTTTATTTCGTAAATGTAGTTGTTCGTTTAAGATGAGATCATCGTTACTGACCATATGTCTAAAGATCTCAAGATCAAGTTTCCACCTTTTCTTCTCTCTACGTAGAAGGTCATTTTTTCTACTTCTTTTAGACTGTGTCCCGATATTAGTAAATGCTCTGCGAAAATAGAATTAATAACAGTAGTATCTTTCTTCCTAGCAAGTGTTTCTTATATCTTACGTTAAAAGCTCTGTCTGTCTGTCCGACGCTAAACACCGGGAAACCATTGTAAGTAATTTTGTAAACTCCTGAGCTGCGTAAAGGGAGATTTGACGTTTTTAAATTATGAATTAAATTTTTTTAAACAGTTATTTGTGGAGAAAACAACATTGCAGCCATATGTTTTAACTAACATACACTGAATCCTGTACGATACATTACCTAAGTAAGGTACTGAAATAAATTTTCCTTTGTCAATATACTCATTCAGCCCAGAGTGGTAATTCTTTTATTGGTTTTCGCTTCGAAATTTTTTTCCAGTAATGAAAGTTAATTACCGTTATTAAAGGTTACTGTTTAAATTAAATTAATTTCTTTCTTTATTTGAACTGGTGATAGTGGTGTGACTATAACATGATGAATAGCTGAAAGAAAGAAAGCTGTCTTATGTGACGGAGGATGTGCTGAATCTGAAGGCATAATCTGATCAGCATTCGTTTCCTTATGCAAGATAGCAAGTTATATTTTCGTTTGCCATGTCCAAATTTAGATCCAAATAATTTAGCTCTCGTTTTTCATTTTATAACTCGCAAGTGAAACTAATTTACTTATTTTCTCATGAAGATTATTAAACATTTCGAAGAGTTGGTCAACCCCTTCATTAGTTCCTCCTTAGCTCAGCATGTAAGTTATGCTCCTTGTTGGAGTTACTCAAATGGAAAATGTTGACCAGGTATTCAAATGGGGCAGCCGACAGGGAACTATATACTGTATCTGCTGTAACAGAACAGTGTCAAAAACACTATGACTACGACGTCAACATAGATACTCTGTTCATTAGCTTTACAATAACGTACGAGGATATCCGTCGTCACGATACGTGTAAGAATATGGTTGAGTTTAAGGAAGCTGTTAAATTAATTAGTCTGACAATATGTATCCAAGGATCTGAAGTAATGGTGCTGTATGTTGCAGAGGCATCAGCGAGTTTTGAAGTTGAATTCGGTTTGAGACAGAGTGATTTACTATCCCTATTTTCATTTAATGTAGTCCTAGCATACGACATCAGACAGATGCATAGACAAGTGTGTAGTACTGAACTATAATCATGGATTATGAATATTTTACAGAAGTTAGAAATTTAGCACGAACTTCAATGCGAGATGCGTTTTATAGTTTCCACAACTCTATTACAAACTCTGGCAGAAAACCCATAGATATTCTGGTAGTATGTAAAGTAAATCAGGGGCAAGATAAATCAATACCATCACTATGCGATAAGATTGCTGATGTCACAGAAGTGTCACTAAAGCAGAGTTACTAAACTCGGTTTTCCGAAACTCCTTCAACAAAGAAGACGAGCCAAATATTCCAGAATTCGAATCTAGAAAAGCTGTCAACATGAGTAACTTAGGAGTAGACGTCCTCGGTGTAGCGAAGCAACTTAAATCACTTAATAAGGTCTCTGATACAGACTGTATATTAGTCATCTTCCTTTCAGAGTATGCTGATATGCTGATTCAATAGCTCCATACTTAGTAATCATACACAACTGCTCGCTCGTCGAAAGATCCGTACCTAAAGACTGGAAAGTTGCACAGGTCACACCATTTCCAAGAAAGGAAATCCACTGAATTATAGATACATATCTCTAATATCAAACTGCAGTAGGATTTTAGAACATATGCTGTGTGCGAAAATTATGAATTACCTCGAAGAAAACGATTTATTGGGAAATAGCACGGATTCAGAAAATATCGTTCTTGTGAAACACACACAACTAGCTGTTTATTCTGAAGCAGTAATAAGCGCTATCGACAGGGGATGTCAGATTGATAACGTGCTTTTAGATTTCCGGAAATCTTTTGACACCGTTCCTCACAAGCGACTTCTAATCAAATTGCGTGCTTATGGACTATCGCCTCAGTTGTGCGATTGGATTCGTGATTTCCGGTCAGAATGGTCACAGTTCGTAGTAACTGACGGAAAGTCATCGAGTAAAACAGAAGTAATATCTGATGTTCCCCAAGGAAATGTTATAGGCACATTGCTCTTCTTTATTTGTATAAACGGCATTGGAGACAAACTGAGCAGTTCTCTTAGATTGTTTGGAAATTATGCTGTCATTTACCGTCATGTAAAGTCATCAGATGATCAAAAGCAATTGCAAAATGATTTAGATAAGATATCTGTATGGTGTGAAAAGTGGCAATTGACTCTAAATAAGGAGAAGTGTGACATCATCCACATGAACACTAAAAGGAGTCCGCTAAACTTCGGTTACGTGTTAAATCACACAAATCTAAATGCTGCAAATTCAGCTAAATACTTAGGGGTTGAAATCACGAAAAACTTAAATTGGGACGATCATATAGACAATTTTGTGGGGAAAGAAAATCAAAGATTAAGATTTATTGGCAGAACACTTGCAAAATGTAACAGGTCTACTAAAGAGTCTGCTTACACCACGCTGGTCCGTCCTCTTCTGGAGGATTGCTGCGCTGTGTTTGAACAGCGCCAGATAGGACTGACTGGGGACATCGAAAAAGTTCCCAGAAGTGCAGCTCGATTTGTATTATCGCGAACTAGGGAAAGGTGTGCAACGGACGTGATACGTGAATTGGGTTCAATCATTAAAACAAAGGCGTTTTCCATCGCGGCAGTATCTCTCGTGAAATTTCAGCCATCAACTTTCTCCTCTGATTGAGAAAATATTCTGTTGACACCTATCAACATTGGGGCAGATGATCATCATGATAAAATAAGAGAAATCAGAGCTCGCACGGAAAGATTTAAGTGTTCGTTTTTCAGTCACGTCGTTCGAGAGTGGAAAGGCAGAGAAATAACTTGGAGGTGGTTCGATGAACCCTCTGGCAGCATTGGGAATGGCAGAGGAATCATATCGATGTAGATGTAGATGAGTGGTGAGACAATACAGACAACAATGTATTGTTGAGGCAGAACAAGAATGAGCTGAGCAACATGCCAGAAATCATCTTGTATGAAGGTAATGAAAGTGTGCTCACAGATCCACATCTACGTCTACATGTACCTCGAGCCAAGTTATGGTGTGTAGCGGAGGGTGCTGCTGATAACACTGTCTGTACCCCCACTATCCTGTTCCATTCACGAATGGCACGCGTGAAGAATGACTGTCGGTAAAGCTCCGTATCAGCTCCCACTGTAATATTTCTGGCTTTGCAGCCATCATATTTAGCTACCAGAAGCTCTTTTTAGAGCAGTTGAGAAGGCAGCTGTGGCAAGATGATGTAATATAGTGTGAGGTACCGATGACAGATGGTTTGTTTGGTATGGGTATCGTGAGAAAGACCGCCTAAATTGTGGTCCTTCTCCGCGATTGGCTGCTGCATTCGGAAATTGCTGCCAAAATGACAATCTTCTGTTATTAATATTAGACAATCTAAACACCATATTTACTTGCATTTCATAATTAAAGCATCTCTCAACAGCATGCTCAGTCCATTATTTCACAAGTATTAATAACCAGCAGAATAACAAACAACTGCTAAACGAAAAGGCAGACGAAGCACTTCGGTGATCTTCGGATCGCGCCTAACTTGGATAGCGGGCGAAGTGGTTCGGCTGTAAGATCAGAGCTGGTTCGGCAGCGTCGCAGGACAGACATGTTGTCTGCCGCGGTCGGTGTTAGTTAAGACTTTATTAGCAATGTATGGTTATTTGGACATATAGTTGAGGACAGTGTGATACTAATTACGGAAATATGCAGTTCATTAATTTGTTGAAGAATAGAAATCATTTGTGACTCTAAAGTGGAATGTAATTGTGCAGTTTCTCGTGTTCTGCTAATAAAAAGCGAGTGGCATACCGTATACACAAACTGATTGGAAATTTAATCATTTCTAAAACAACAGTTCCTCGCTAAGAGTTTCTTACAGCCTCCAGATAACGGATTCACGACCTACGAGCTGTTTTCTGCGCAGAAGACAACAACTATAAAAGACTGCAGGTTGGTGAACATTTGTTAGAACTTACACATTCCGCTCAGGGCGGTAGAAGCAAATAGGCATCTCGCGTGTACTGCAATCTTAGTACAAGTGAGATCAGTGACACGTCATCTGTGGTAATTCTCTAACTCACTCTTTTTCAACTTTCCGTATAATGTCTCTAATTTTCTCGGCGTAATCATTTCGAGATACGTATGTCGGAGGAAGTAATAAGTTGTCCGACTCTTCTTGGTGCGTATGCACTGGAAATTTCAATAGTAAACCTCACGCAGTGTGCAGATGTTGAAACGTCCCCTTAGAAAAATTAATGAATTACTGTGCTGATAAACCTCTTACGTTATTTGATTTTTAAACAGCTGAGCAGAACTGAACGTACTCGCACATTTCTCCCTTTACTTATTCTGATCAACACTAAACTGACACACAATATTTTTAGCGCAACGCAATCTGACTTTCAACAATCTCTACAAAAGAATGGCCCTGACTAACAATAAGCTATAACTTTCATGAATCACAAGGACTGCCGTGGACCTGCAGCTCTGGTGGCACACCAATACCATACTCTCTATCAGGACTACAGTGGGTCTGCTCTGTGATGACCTACCTACCAATATTCTCCAAACCTTCGACTAACTCTGTTGTGGGTTGCTCTGTTGTGGCCCATTACCTGTCTGCACGTCAAGAGACAGCACTGTCTATCCGTTGGAAGGACAACACTACTTCTTGAAGACTGCATGGAAATCCACTACTTCCGTGTGCGTTTCCTGTTCCTGCTCAGACTTTGAGAAAAAAAAGAGAAAACTGTAATTAATATTGTGATAAATGATCAGGACTGTCTTTATGAGAACAATTTTTGCTTTTGACCAACATTGTATCAACAAGTGTGTGCATTTGATATCTTTGTTATTGTAATTATGAAAAATTTTATCAAATCATTATTGGCCACTGCCCAAAACAATTTGTAAAATTTTTTTGTGGGGAGCATGGGGGCTATGTAAGTAGGCTGTTTAGGTTTTTATGTTGATAACGACATGTAGCGCTCTGTATGAAAATCACTGGCTGTGCTGTGTGCAGTCTGTGGCTGGTTGGCATTGTTGGAATATTCGCTATTGTAGTGTTGGGCAGTTGGATGTGAACAGCGCGTAGAGTTACACAGTTGGTGGTGAGCCGCCAGTAGTGGTGGATGTGGGGAGAGAGATGGCAGAATTTTAAGAGAGGACGATCTGGACGTGTGTCCGCCAGAAAGAGTAAATTTGTAATACTGGATATCATGAACTGATATATATATATATATATATATATATATATATATATATATATATATATATATATATATATTGGCTTTTGAACATTATTAAGGTAAATACATTGTTTGTTCTCTATCAAAACCTTTCATTTGCTAACTATGCCTATCAGTAGTTAGTGCCTTCCGTAGTTAGAATCTTTTATGTAGCTGGCAGTATTGGCGCTCGCTGTACTGCAGTAGTTTGAGTAACGAAGATTTTTGTGAGGTAAGTGATTCATGAAAGTTATAGGTCATTGTTATTCAGGGCCATTCTTTTGTAGGGACTGTTGAAAGTCAGATTGCGTTGCGCTAAAAATATTGTGTGTCAGTTTAGTGTTGATCAGAATAAGTAAAGAGAGAAATGTCTGAGTACGTTCAGTTCTGCTCAGCTGTTTGAAAATCAAATAACGTAAGAGGTTTATCAGCACAGTAATTCATTAATTTTTCTAAGGGGACGTTTCAATGTATTCACATTTAAATCAGTGAAAAATTTAGTTCCTAGTAGCGTGATTTACCATATACAAAGGAGAACATGCCAGGTGGTTATAATTAAAGAGCAGCTGATCGCGGAGGTCCACTGTCGACACTACTATCTTACAGCAGCGAAACCTGGTTCAAATGGCTCTGAGCACTAAGCGACTTAACTTCTGAGGTCATTAGTCGCCTAGAACTTAGAACTAATTAAACCTAACTAACCTAAGGACATCACACACATCCATGCCCGAGGCAGGATTCGAACCTGCGACCGTAGCGGTCGCTCGGCTCCAGACTGTAACGCCTAGAACCGCACGGCCACTCCGGCCGGCCAGCGAAACATGGTAAATATGCTAATGCGTTAATGTGGAACCGATTTACGCTGAAAAAAATTAGATCCAATTTTGGCCATCAGGGGCAAATCTGGCGTTGTACAGTATTTCGTCGACGTCTCTGGTGCTCATACTGAACAAGCTGTATAAGCGGCTGTTAATAATAAAATCAAGATTATGCCTTACTTACTTGCTTGGCGTTTTCTGTCCATGTCTCGTTCCTAATCCATTACATATGGAAAAATTTGTATGCGTCTTTCTTGTTTTCACAGCCACAGATTTGCTCCTGATGGCCAAAACTGAATCTTTTTTTTCCGCGGCTTAAATAGGTTCCGCATTAACGCATAACAATAACTATCAAGTGTCACTGCCATACAATAATCACAGCCCAGACTGGACCTCTCTGATTAGCTTCACTTTAATTATAATCATCCGGTACATGTGGGAGACAGACGTCACGTCAGCCCGCGAAGTACAATGAGGTCCATCCTCATCTCATATCTGTCTAAAATCAAGATCTGCAGCACCATCATTCTACCAGTTACTTTCTATGACGCAGAAACATGGACAGCTAGAAAATCAGATAGAAAGAAGTTCGACATGTACGAAAGGAGAATGATGAGACTAACCAAAAGTGCTGTCAAAGAGGGGGGGAAATGGGAACAGCGTACAAATGAAGAGGCATTGTGAACTGTTCTCGGAGCTGCCGCGGAATCGCGCGAAATCCCGCTTGCGTGCGCAGCCCGAATGCACACTCTTAGCGATGTGCGGCGCGTGGGCCAAATTAGGCGACGTATTACTCCGCAGATTTGCTAGGAAACATTTTTGGCTGACCCAGATTAATCCTCTGCTCTGCTGCGCTATCAAATCAGTCTAAATACGGTTCAATGCCTCGCTTTGACCCACGAGACCGGATTAAACTTCTCTCTGCTCCAAAGTCAATAATTACAGGCCGCTGCCTCGCTTTGACCCACGAGGCCGGGTTAAACTTCTCTCTGCCCCAAAGTCAATAATTACAGGCCGCTAGCTCTCTAACTACTTTCAGAAAGATTCCGAGATGCGACTACTGAAGCAGAAAATGCACGCGGATAACAGTTCATACATCGCCTCCAGCTGACTTCTAGCATCGTCCGCCTATTGTCGCCGCAACAACAAAACAAGACTATTATTTAAAGTAAACAGGAAAGAAGTCACACACAAACATCACACTCAAATTTCAATGGTAACAAATTGAATTTATTGGCTTTAATTGAAGCTACGAGAATTTCGTATTATTCCTCATACACCATCTCCAGCTAGCTTCTGAAACTGCTATAAAACGTTCTGCCTATCGAGTACGTGTACACTCATAAAACAGCAACACTCGTCCAGATGACGGAAAGAGGACTGAACAAAATTCCGTGCCCGCGCACAGAAACACACTTCTGATTCTTGAAGAATTTTGTATTTGAAAGGTAACTTTGTCAATCACGTAGGATCACTAACTCCCGAATTCAGAAAGCTAAACACTTTAAAATACCAACTCGGCTCTAGAGGGCGCAAGACTTCTCCTAACTGTGTGATGACCGTCGGTTGACTGCACGATTTCACGAGCTCCCAACCGCCCCAAGAAATTGTTTATCATTTAGCTCGTCCAGGTAGTAAGCGTCAGGACCTGATGCAGCAATTTCAGATGGCGATTTCCTGCACCCACTGGTAGCACTATTCTTACAAAGTGTCGCCTCCTACCAGCTCTTTCAGAGTTTTCTTTCCCATGGGTGACCTACCGTCATGGAAAGTCACAAGCCCTTAGGCCATCCTAGTTGGTCTCGACCACAAGTCATTCAAAAGGATTAGGGAAAGTCCGTCCCATCTCCAAGCAGAACAAAACCTCCTTCCCCCCCCCCCCCTACCCACCCCCTACCGAAATCATTAGAGAAAACCGCAGTTTACTCATACGTAAGTACCCCAATTATGCGGCAGTCATTTGAGGAAACTTTCATCATTCAACAATCAATAAGGATAATTACACTTATGTCAGTGGTGGGTGTGAAAAGACATCCTACAAAACATTACTAACTACTTTCTTTGATAACGACATATAAAAATTGTTCGGAAGCCTTTTCATGAGAAAATAAACTGAATATAAAAACGGCAAATAGACCTGACTTCTCTGAGGATGTCAACGTAGAACGTGGAACGAGGGACCACGAGGCAGTTGTAGCAGCAGTGATTACCGAAGTACAAATGGCAACTAAAAAAATGAGGAACTTGAAACTTTTAGCTCGTGACAGGAGAGTTTGCTTTAAAAGAATAACTGACCATGCACTGGATAGATATGTACTCAGCAGAACCGTTCACGAAGCGACGAATCCTCCGTGTTATGCAGTTAACGTAAAGAAACTCCTGAAGACACAGAGACAACTGCATGATAGCTGTACAACAAACCATGTGGCTATGGATAGATGCTCAATGAAATGTGTTTGCTTGTGAAGGAAGCAATGCGTGAAGCCTTTAAGGACTACCGTAGCAGAATACTGTCGAATGATCTCTCACAAAACCCAAAGAAATTGTGGTCGTATATAAGAGTTCTTAGTGGCACCAAAGTCAGCGTTCAGTCACTCCTGGGCAAAGAAAGAACTGAAATTGAGAGTAGCTAAGCAAAAGCAGAAATACTTAACTTCGTTTTCAAAGGAAAAACCAGGAATTTAATTCTCGAACCACTGAAAAGATGAGTGAAATAAATATTATCGTCAGTGGCTTGAGAAACAGCTGAAATCGTTAAAACTGAACAAAGCTCCAGGGCCCGATAGAAGCTCTAACAGATTCTATACTGAATTTGCGACTGAGTTAGCCCCTTTTTTTAACTATAATCTATCGTACACCTCTCGAACAAAAAGCCGTATGCAGTAGTTGGAAGAAAGCACATGTCACACCAGTTTACAAGAAGGGTGGTGGAAGTTATCCAAAAAACTAACGTCCAGTATCCTTGAGAACGATCTGTTCTTGAATGAATCGTAGCTATGAGTTCAAACGTAATGAGACATCTCGAAAAGAATGACCTCCTCCATGCCAATCACCATTTTTTCCGAAAACATCGATCGTGTGAAAACCAACTCGCACTTTATTCACATGATATGCTGAAAGCCTGGGATTAAAGCAATCATGTAGATGTAGGATTTATCGATTTCGCCGGCCGTGGTGGCCGTGCGGTTCTAGGCGCTTCAGTCCGGAACCGCGGGACTGCAACGGTCGCAGGTTCGAATCCTGCCTCGGGCATGGATGTGTGTGATGTCCTTAGGTTGGTTAGGTTTAAGTAGTTCTAAGTTCTAGGGAACTGATTACCTCAGATGTTAAGTCCCATAGTGCTCAGAGCCATTTGAACCATTTATCGATTTCCGAAAAGCATTTGACTCGGTGCCACATCTACGCTCATAATCAAAAGTACAATTGTGTGGGGTATCAAGCGAAATTTGTGACTGGATTGAGGAGTTTTTGGTAGAGCGGACGCAGCAAGTTATTGGATGGTGAGTCATCGACAGAGGTATAGAAGTAACTTCGGGTGATCCTCAAGGATTTATGTTGGGGCCTTTGCTGCTCATGTTGAATGTTAATGACACTGCGGTCAATATTAATAGTAACCGCAGTCATTTCGTAAAAACGAAGTATTGTCTGAATGAAGCTGCACAAATATTCCACCATACCTTGATAAGATTTCAAAACGGTGCAAAGACTGGCAGGTTGGATTAAATGTTCAGAAATGTAAACTTGTGCACTTCACAAAACGAAAAAAATGTAGTATACTGTGACTACAATATTAGTGAGTCACAGGAGGAATTGGCCAACTCATACAAATATCTTGGTGAAACACTTTCTTGGGGTACGAAATGGAACAATCACATTGGCTCTTTTGGAAGTAAAGTAGGTGGTAGACCTCGATTTATTGTCAGAATACTAGGGAAATGCAATCAGACTACAAAGGAGATTTCTTACTAGTCACTCGTGCAACTCATTTCAGAATACTGCTCAAGTGTGTGGGACCCGTAGCAGTTAAACTAACAGGGGATACTGAATATTAAACGTAAACAGAGAAGGGCAGCACGAAATGTCACAGGTTTATTTTGACCCGTAGGAGAGTGTGTCAGAGATGCTGAAAAAACTGAACTGGCAGTCTCTTGAAGATAGATGTAATGTATCCCACGAAAGACAACTTACAAAGTTGGCTTTAAATGAAGTATCTAGGAATATACTACAGCCCCCTTGGTATCTCTCCGGTAGGAATCATGACAAGGTTACATTAATTACAGCGACCATGGGGACATTTAAACAGTCATTCGTCCGGGCTCCAAGCGTGTTTGGAACGGAAAAAAGCTCTAGTAGAGGAGAGTCGTGCAATATTTGCCGGCTGAAGTTTTTTGACTTTACTGGGCAACTTTGGTGGTTAATTCTATTTATTTTTTTGACTTTACTGGACAACTGTGGTGGTTAATTCTATTTATTTTATTTTACACGTCTAGTTCCGTAGGACCAAATTGAGGTTCAAAATGGTTCAAATGGCTCTGAGCACTATGGGACTCAACTGCTATGGTCATAAGTCCCCTAGAACTTAGAACTACTTAAACCTAACTAACCTAAGGACATCACACACATCCATGCCCGAGGCAGGATTCGAACCTGCGACCGTAGCACCAAATTGAGGAACAAATCTATATGGTCAAGGAACGTGTAAGTACATGAAATTACACAACAGGAAAGTAATAACAGATAAAATAAAATCGGAATATTAACACACTGTTCTCTTACCTGGAGACATGTTTTGTGAATTACACCGTGCATTGATTTTTATTTTTTATTTATAGTATTTAACTACACTGAAAGTAAGAGCTACAATTACAAGGCTTGTAGAAAGTGTCTTACAGTCTCGGCCATTGTCTTTTCTTTGACAGTATCGATTGTTAACAATGCACTGCACTGATGCTTATTGAATAATAATAGAACCCATAAGCATGAGAACTTATTGTTATTATTTCAGTTCAGTTCACAAATGTTTAGCTCGCTTGCGGCCTGCCGAAACCTATAGTTCTTCGGATGCTTGCAGGCTTTCTTAGACAAAGATCAACATACTCGACATGAAATCATTGTAAAATTACTTTCCAGCAACCTTATTCTGTTTGTTTAACTGGTGAGGCATCTACAAATGTTCAGCGACAACAAGAACTTTTACTGAAGGGCATGAATTTATTATCTACATATTTCGTGTAATATACTAATTGTTATTCCGTTTCGTCATCAAAAGTGTTCTTGAATCTGCCCATCTGAGGAATTAATGCTGCCGATTTACCTATCTAATTGCTCTTATCCTGCCTCCAAGTGTGCTTCGAGGTTAAGAAAACGCTTCAGCTGCCTCCCTTGCGGTCATTTCGTTAAACATAACCTTGCTCACAGTCATTTTATTTCACTCTTCATTCATTCCATTTTCCTCTTACTTTTTTCTCATTTTCCGCCATGCCAGTCAGAAAACAAGTAAGAAAAAGAATACATTATTTAAAAATTGAAATTACTTCTAGCCGATACTGAAAGACAATCGGGTGGCCGGTACTGCATGACAGACACGCCCTAGGATCTGTTTATATTGTAGGTTTTTTATAAAAATTATCATGAAATTTTGTTAGATGTTGTTCCCTATGTAATGTAGATAACCGAAATATAGCAGGGAAATTAATCCCTTACTTTAAAAAGGAGTATCACAGGCTTCAAATTATCTACCGTGAGCTAAGAGCTATAGTAACCACGATCGGGCACTCAGAGCAGACAAGCACTGAAGAGAGGAAGAAGATATCCTACTCCACTGAACATGGACACACTAGCTTGCTACCGCTTACTCTACACTTCTGCCTTCCGGAGGCGGAAAGGGAAATCACAGTAGTGGCCAATATCCTACTGTAAACCGGCCGATTCTGCATGATACTTCCCTAATTGGTACAGTAGGACGTACCCTCCGCCATACACTTCATAGTCGTTTTCAGATATAAATATAGATGTAGAAACCTGAAACTAGCTTTATGTTTCAGTGTGCCGTGACGGGATGTCATTGGAGGACAAATATATTGAGAAGCAAGCGAATAGAGTGCGCTTACCACGTCACACGAACGGCCGCAAGTGTTATGACCATAGCAGTCTCAAAGGAACTACCACAAAAAAAAAGACGCGGCCACTTATCAGACAAAGAATACGTTGACAGAATGAGCTCATAACAGACTTGAGTTGAGAATTTTGCGAGAGCAGAAAGAAAGAGGCCCTATGGCAATGGACATGGAAACAACTTGATGAGGCAGTACTTCTTCTTCAGGACTGATGATCGCTTAATGATGATGGAGATGATGATGATGATGATGACGATGAATGATGATGATGAACCCTCTGTCGATGGCGAGACCATTAGAAATCGTTTCAGCAAGGGTTGTCAGAAAACCCTGTCATTAGAAGACTGTGATTTAGGAAACCCATGAAAGATTAGATAGTGGATGGTGGGCCTGTATTTCGAACCTCGTTATGAGCCACAGTGAAAATTAAGTATGATTAAGATTCAGAAAAAGCACTGAATCCGAAGCCGTGTACTTATGAACAAATGGCATCTGAGGTCAGTTACATGTTTCACCACTTTTCTTTCTTCGTTTTCTACTTAGCGATCTGTCGTAACGGTTAAGACAATGGACTTGCATTCGGTGTGGGTGGGGTTCAGATTTCCGCCTGGTCTTTCAAGACATAGAGTTTGTTTTATTTCCCTAGCTCCACACAGTTGAAAGCCGAAATAGTTTATTAAATAGATCACGGGGCACTTCATTCCACATCTGATGGTGCTCTTTCTTGAATGACCTCGACATCGACGTTGACAAGAAATAAAACTAATTTGTATAAGGTGCTTGTTTTGTTTGTTTCTTTTAACAATCGTGCACTGCTAGCTTTACGAACGTCGAGTTTCTTCTTCCTGGGCAGGTCGCGTGATCCTGAGCATTGCTCTCTCCCGTTGTAATCGCTCCTCTTCCTCGGGGCCGCTTGCGTAACGGTGAAAGCTTTCAACTGATCCTAAGAAACGCTGGCACGTGAATTGCGCTCCTGCTCTGACTTGCTGCTTTCAGTGCGACCTTTGAGGATTCTGATTAATTATAGCCTGCAGACTTTTGCGTTGCAATGCAGCCTAGTTCACTGAACCTCGTACGACTCCGAATACATGTTAAGATTATTACGTCGTAAAATATTTATTGATCGACTTTGGAACGAGACTCGGATTAAATTTACACCAAATATAGAGTCTTACACGACAAATTTTAGGCCTTATAGCGTTTCACTGCAGATGGGTTCAGATTAAAGCAAGTGATACTGAGGGAATTAGATCAGGAAATGAGACGCTAAAAGTAGTAGATGAGTTTTGCTATTCGGGCAGCAAAATAACCGATAATGGTAGAAGTAGAGAGGATATGAAATGCATATTGATAGTAGCAAGAAAAGAATTTCTGAAAGAGAGAAATTTGTTATCATCTAATATAAATTTGAATGTTAGGAAGTTTTTTTTAAAGGTACTTGTGTGGGGTGGAGACTTGTACGGAGGTGAGACATTGACGATAAACAGTTAAGACAAGAAGAGAATAGAAGCTTTCGAAACGCGGAATTACAGAATCGAATAACTAATAAGGAGGTGCTGAACCGAATTGAGAAAAAAAGAAATTATTGCATAATCTGCGGCGGGGCCGGTTGGTCCCTCACTATCCTTTAAATAGTCAATCCACCTACCTGGATAAGCTTCAGGTTGTCTGCCCCTTCACTCTGCGATGGTAGAGGAGGAGGAGGAGATTAGTGTTTAACGTCCCGTCGACAACGAGGTCATTAGAGACGGAGCGCAAGCTCGGGTGAGGGAAGGATGGGGAAGGAAATCGGCCGTGCCCTTTCAAAGGAACGATCCCGGCATTTGCCTGAAGCGATTTAGGGAAATCACGGAAAACCTAAATCAGGATGGCCGGAGACGGGATTGAACCGTCGTCCTCCCGAATGCGAGTCCAGTGTGCTAACCACTGCGCCACCTCGCTCGGTTGCGATGGTAGATACTGGTTTAGCCGACAAAAGCAGCGTTGACGAAAATTCGACAAAAACACCAACCACGCAAAGGCAACACAACACCAGTACATAGGCATCAGCTGAAATTTACTTTAACTATAGAGTGTTCGGGATTCTCGCATGACTCGTTAGAAAAAAAGTCTAAAATTCCGTTAAGTTGGTTTATTGTCCTTAAAACATGGAAAACAGCTATCAAGTCCGTATTTGATATCCGAACATCAATTACGCAAAGTTACTGACTGTCTCTGTTACAAGTTCACACCCGAAAACAGCGAGAAGTTATTTAGTCTGTCCCGATACTTCGAAAGCCCTAAACAGTTATTTACCCACGACTACTAGCAAGTTAACACATTCAGTCATTGAGCAGGCTTCTTGTAAAGAATGCTCGCCATAATGTCCCATAATCTGCAGGAAAAACACCACGCGGAGTTTATGGACGACGTGAAATGTTCACACGCGAATATCTCATGAAATGAAACACTCACAAAGCTCAAACTTTCACAAAATACTCTACACTGTAGTCGCATTTCGTCAATGACATAAGAACCGATCAAACGCGCGTATTTCTTCACTTTGGTACAAATTTGATCAGCGTTGTTTAACACAGGTGTTTACCAGAAGACGGCTCCAGAACGACTATCTCGACTCATAGATCTGAGGCACGAAGCCCTACTCAAACGCACCGGAAATGGTGAATTCCTATTGGCTAGTATGTTAAGCTGCCAATCAGATCATCTCGAGTATTTCTATATTCGGGGTATTTTTAATGTCAGCCAGTCAGATTACCACAAGTAATTTAGACTAGGAATCTCGTAATTCCGAAAGTAAATACAATTTAATGAAAACAAAATATAATTCCTTTCCACAAAATAATTTACTAATAAGTTTGATACCCGACGCCCCTTCTGGTAGCCTTTTACAGACTCAAGCTCACATGGACATAAATCACAAATTCTCCTACTGCACAACAACTTTCTCCGGCTTACATTTACATAGTTTTAATAAAATATCACATTATTACTTTACGTGTCCTCGATTCACTCTCTCAGTCTATCCAAAACACTCACGCAATGAAAACACGATGAAATAATATTTTTCCAAAGTACTTTTAATTACGACAGAAATGAAATGAACGTACGGCATTGTGGGCCGAGAGACCCCCTTTCGGGGAATTTCGGCTGCCGAGTGCAAGTGCTTATTGCATTCGACGCCACCTTGGGCGACTTGCGCGTCGGAGATGGGGATGAAATGATGATGAGGACAACACAACACCCTGTCCCTGAGCGGAGAAATCTCCTGCCCCAGCCGGGAATCGAACCCGGGCCCCTTGGCGTGGCATTCCGCCGCGCTGACCACTCAGCTAACGGGGGCGGACATTACGGCAGAAATCTGTGGCAATGGAACAAGAGAAAAATCCAAGAAAGTTAGATCATGTGAACCTATCCTCTTAGATGTCGTTTTAGTTGATACTATAGATGAATACATTACAGTCCCTAACCCCGTTTCACAATGCCAGGTCGGTTCTTATGTGTTTTAGGTAATAATTTATATCTCCGAAAGTATTGAAGTTATTGATTTGAAATTTTAGCAGTATGATTGTGTTATCCATAGAATATGTTATACTAAGTATGTAAAAGTTCGATTAATATACACTCCTGGAAATTGAAATAAGAACACCGTGAATTCATTGTCCCAGGAAGGGGAAACTTTATTGACACATTCCTGGGGTCAGATACATCACATGATCACACTGACAGAACCACAGGCACATAGACACAGGCAACAGAGCATGCACAATGTCGGCACTAGTACAGTGTATATCCACCTTTCGCAGCAATGCAGGCTGCTATTCTCCCATGGAGACGATCGTAGAGATGCTGGATGTAGTCCTGTGGAACGGCTTGCCATGCCATTTCCACCTGGCGCCTCAGTTGGACCAGCGTTCGTGCTGGACGTGCAGACCGCGTGAGACGACGCTTCATCCAGTCCCAAACATGCTCAATGGGGGACAGATCCGGAGATCTTGCTGGCCAGGGTAGTTGACTTACACCTTCTAGAGCACGTTGGGTGGCACGGGATACATGCGGACGTGCATTGTCCTGTTGGAACAGCAAGTTCCCTTGCCGGTCTAGGAATGGTAGAACGATGGGTTCGATGACGGTTTGGATGTACCGTGCACTATTCAGTGTCCCCTCGACGATCACCAGTGGTGTACGGCCAGTGTAGGAGATCGCTCCCCACACCATGATGCCGGGTGTTGGCCCTGTGTGCCTCGGTCGTATGCAGTCCTGATTGTGGCGCTCACCTGCACGGCGCCAAACACGCATACGACCATCATTGGCACCAAGGCAGAAGCGACTCTCATCGCTGAAGACGACACGTCTCCATTCGTCCCTCCATTCACGCCTGTCGCGACACCACTGGAGGCGGGCTGCACGATGTTGGGGCGTGAGCGGAAGACGGCCTAACGGTGTGGGGGACCGTAGCCCAGCTTCATGGAGACGGTTGCGAATGGTCCTCGCCGATACCCCAGGAACAACAGTGTCCCTAATTTGCTGGGAAGTGGCGGTGCGGTCCCCTACGGCACTGCGTAGGATCCTACGGTCTTGGCGTGCATCCGTGCGTCGCTGCGGTCCGGTCCCAGGTCGACGGGCACGTGCACCTTCCGCCGACCACTGGCGACAACATCGATGTACTGTGGAGACCTCACGCCCCACGTGTTGAGCAGTTCGGCGGTACGTCCACCCGGCCTCCCGCATGCCCACTATACGCCCTCGCTCAAAGTCCGTCAACTGCACATACGGTTCACGTCCACGCTGTCGCGGCATGCTACCAGTGTTAAAGACTGCGATGGAGCTCCGTATGCCACGGCAAACTGGCTGACACTGACGGCGGCGGTGCACAAATGCTGCGCAGCTAGCGCCATTCGACGGCCAACACCGCGGTTTCTGGTGTGTCCGCTGTACCGTGCGTGTGATCATTGCTTGTACAGCCCTCTCGCAGTGTCCGGAGCAAGTATGGTGGGTCTGACACACCGGTGTCAATGTGTTCTTTTTTCCATTTCCAGGAGTGTATAACAGTACTCCTTCAGATTAATAGAGAGTATGTGTAACGTATTGCACACAGCGTTAAGTCAAGTATACGGCTCGCTCGGCCCAACAGTCAGCATCAGCTGTGCCAGCGTGAGAACAAAAATCTGGTCTCGTCCCGGCTCCATGACATGGTACGCTTTCAATGACAGCTCGTAATAATTTGCTACGTTACAAACCTGACGAACAGAAGAGATCGGTTGGTAGGACACATCCTGAGGCAGCAGTGAATCGTTTCGGTGATGGAGAGAAGTGTGGGAGTAAAAATTGCAGAAAGAGAGCCGGCCGCAGTGGCCATGCGGTTCTAGGCGCTTCAGTCTGGAACCGCGCGACCGCTACGGTCGCAGGTTCGAATCCTGCCTCGGGCATGGATGTTTGTGATGTCCTTAGGTTAGTTAGGTTTAACTAGTTCTAAGTTCTAGGGGACTAATGACCTCAGCAGTTGAGTCCCATAGTGCTCAGAGCCATTTGAACCATTTTGTCCTTAGGTTAGTAAAGTTTAATTAGTTCTAAGTTCTAGGGGACTGATGACCTCAGAAGTTAAGTCCCATAGTGCTCAGAGCCATTTGAACCATTTTGCAGAGAGAGAGACCAAGGCTGAAATACAGTAACCAGGTTCAAATGGCTCTAGGTGAAGAGATTTTGCACAGGATGGACTAGAATGGATAGCTGCACAAAACTTGTCTTCGGACTGAAGACCAGAACACACGCACATAATGTGAACAATCAAAAAGTTAAACACAGGTGTAATTCATACGCCGATCTTCTACAAGAGAAAAAGATCACTGGTAGCAACTGACATCATAGCTTATTACAAGTATTTATTCCTGCATAGCATGCATTTCGCGCCATTCTCAGATGTAACAAGCCTACTGTGACCATGTTCACTTCCGTGCTATTCTAACCGTGCGTTGTTTCTTATCTGTGATCGTACTATTTAGAGAACTGCATTATTTCCCGTATTTAAGTACAGTTGTTTGTTTCCAATTATTTGTACTCCGCCAAATGGGATTAATGACTAAAATTTCCTGAAATTTAGCGTCGGGGGCCGATGCGTGAATCCCGCATTGTCGTCTCGGGTAAGGTCCTAAAGGAGGCAGTTTGCCATTGCCTTGCTGTGACTTCTTACGTAGAGTCATGTGCGTATCGGTGCCGGGTGGGTGACTGACCAGTGCTTCTACGGTGTAGTGTCATGTTCGTTCTATGAAGATAAATCAAAAATCTGCATTTTTTAAATATTCGGAAGGTTAATTTTAAAAAATAAATGATCCAGAATCAATTCGTAACGCTGATTCTGAAAAACACTTTTATTTTGCTCTGTCACGTCAGGATTTTTCACAAAATAAAATCTCAAATTTTGAAGATGTAAGTAATTAAAGCACAGATACTAAAGCAAAATTTCAATCAAGGTATTTTGATAATTATTGTTTTACTTTATTAGACGAATACTAAAAAAACTACCAACATTTCTCTTGGTGACATTACGATTGCTCTATTACACGTAATTTTCAAATTCGCCCTCTTGTGGTTTCCTCACAGAATCTTCATTTTTACTGTCCCTCTTAAACATACAATAATAGCCGCCCACAGTCCATCTTACATGATACCTCTTCTCCATCTTCTTAAGGTCCTCATGTAAGTGTTCTCCTTGTTCTGCATTATAATGTCAGACATTTTCAGAGAAGAAGTCAAAATATGAGCGTAGGAAGTGAACTTTTACCAGAAAACCTGGAACTTCCAACATGATTTAACAATGTTCTTGCAGTTTGAATGTTTTTATTCCCCATAAAGTTTTCAGTAACAGGGCCGAAGAGAGTCCATGCATGTTTTTCTCTAACGTTCTCTTTATTCTCAAATTTGTTATTCTTTAACATATTGAGTATCGACAAAAATTCCGACAGTCAATTTTCCTTGGCTTATGGGGGAAATTTCATAGAAAGGTACTTAAAGCAGAATCCACCTAGTGGAAAAGCTGTTACAAACTACTTCAAAAAGCCCTGTTTGATATGTAATAGTGGAATCAATCCTTAGTCAATTAGAGACTAAACAGACAGTCCAAACAACATCAACGAGAGTTTATAGCTGTAGAAAGATTGTTTTTCCAAAGATATGCGATCTTTTAGAACCATACATCTAAACAAAGATGTTGATATTACGAAATTCACAAAGAAGTTATGAATAACTGAATCTTATATTACTTTATAATCAAAGATTAAAAATATAAGAATGTACATGCCAGAAACGGTAAACATGTGAGTACTGATACAAACTGCTGCGAAATATAGATAAAATAACTGATGGATATGATGATCAGGTCAGAAAAGGGGCCGGGTCAGTGGGGAGCTAGCAATCATTTGAATGTGGGTGAGGAACAATTTTACTATTTATAGCGAGCATATTATCTAATGGTGAGGAAAATATTAACGATAGTGTAATTGATTACTGAGGACTAAGCCACGATTCTTTTATTGGTGTTTACTAATAGTAGAACTTCGACTAATGTTGGATTTCTTCTTTTAGTTCCTCTATGGAGAACTCCACATTTAATATCATAAGATTGACATTCATTCATAGCATGTTCAGCAAAGGTGGAATCTTTCTTTTTCAGTCTCCAACTCTTTTCATGTTCAGTGACTCTAGTAATTATATCCCTACGTGGCTGAACTACACCTAATTTACCACACAAAGTATACGGAGTCCTATAAATTCCACTCTGTTCGAAAGGTGGAATCTTGTCTTTACTGTTGAACAGAATGTGTGTTACAGTATATCTAGTATTAAAAGCTGGTATACAGGGTGAGTCACCTAACATTACCGCTGGATATATTTCGTAAACCACATCAAACACTGCCGAACCGATTCCACAGACCGAACGTGAGGAGAGGGGCTAGTGTAATTGTTTAATACAAACCATACAAAAATGCACGGAAGTATGTTTTTTAACACAAACCTACGTTTTTTTTAAATGGAACCACGTTAGTTTTGTTAGCACATCTGAACATATAAACAAATACGTAATCAGTGCCGTTTGTTGCATTGTAAAATGTTAATTACATCCGGAGATATTGTCACGTTAGGTGACTCACCCTGTATATTTCCTGTATTTTAGTTTTTTGGTAAGTATCTATGAATTCCTACCTGAATATACCATGTGGGTCATTTGTTGTCTGTGCGACTTTTTTTAGTGGCTTCTGAGAAGGATACAGAAGTGCTGTTATCCTCCCCTTTCTACTAAGCATGTTATCAGTTAAGATAGGGTCATATCCATTACTGTATGCTATTCAATGGCGATGTCTTAGAAGTTAAGTGAGACTCCTCCCAACTCCACTGTGAACTTGATTTTACTGTGGTGTGAATTTAAATGTTGGAAAAATTTGCTAATTTTCTCGTGGTATCTGTCCACAAGCACAGTACGTAGCCCACATTTCTAATCCAGTATTGTATTTTAGAACTTAGGGGCCATTTATCTAGAAACATTTGCTCAAAGTTATCCATAAAAAATTCAGCTGTATATGGTTTTAGTCACAGGCACCAAATGTCTTAGATTTGGCCAAACATTTGGGCTCCAATGCTTTTGCTTTGCCCGGCTACTTGACTCACGTAAAAAGCAGAGCACTTTCGTGTACTCATCTTGCTGTCCGAAACAAATTCCAATAACTAAAACTAAAATAAACGTCATTCCACTACGAAAAGACTGTACCTGATAGGAGAGAACTATGAACAGTTTTGAAATCAGCATAGTAACCTAGTTATTATCAGTCATCTGATCTCATGCAAACTGACGTAATTTAACTGAACGACTTCCTTTTCAACATCCGTTTCATATCGTTAGCTATTCATCCTAAGTCTTGGCACGTGAGCCGACGTGGCCGAGCGGTTCTAGGCGCTTCAGTCTGGAACCGCGCGACCGCTACGGTCGCAGGTTCGAACCCTGCCTCGAGCGTGGATGTGTGTGATGTCTTAGGTTAGTTAGGTTTAAGTAGTTCTAAGTTCTAGGGGACTGATGACCTCAGATGTTAAGTCCCATAGTGCTCAGAGCCATTTGAATCATCTCGGCAAGTGAGAAATCGTATATGCTAAGTTTAGTTGATGGATGATTGCAAAGCGGTAAATAGACTTATCATCAAAATTTTGCTTGTTACCAAATACGTGTGTGTGTGTGTGTGTGTGTGTCTTTCATCCGCGCAAGTATCAAACTCCAATTCTCTCTAACACGAATCCAGTGTTACAGTAACGTACGACCATGATACGTACCTTTGAGTGTCAACCTGTACGTTGGAACCAATTGTACTCTATTGCGATTTCATCCTGGAAAGCGCAGACATTCGTGACTCTCATTCTACGGGCGAAACTACGGAAGCTGGTTAACAGTACTAGGCAAGAACGCGGATAAGAAAAATGCGGCACGCGACTTGCCGTGCTTCGAAGCGCTGAGTCAAGCGAGGCAGTTCAGTACGCAGGAACCAGCAAGAGAAACACGAAATCACGTAACAGCGCTCAAGATACCACACGAGGGTCTTCAGATGCTGGTTCATTACATTTTCCTTCAGTAATCTTCTAGTTATAAGTAACAGGATGAAATTATTTCTTTGAAGAATTAATAAAGTAGCTCGCACACACACTTTACAATGTCTCGTTTAAGAGTCGTAATGACAATTCATCTAAAGTACCTAAATCATTTGACCCTACCCACCATTTTACTGAAATCACTGTCTGAATTTTGTACAGAACAGTGCACGAACCTTTAGTATGAGTAGGTTGCTAACAACTTACGATTCCTTGCCGATAACATGTCTATAAATAGAAAATATACAGTTTCCTACAAATTTTTGGAGGATTATTGTAGAGTTTACCAAGCAACATTTAGGCACGCTTGCGTCGTAAAAACAGTTATTAAGAAGTGACTAGCAACAAAATTCGTTTAATTTCTGTGAGAAATAATATATAGTTCGTCTCAAATTTCATTGAAGAAATGCATTCTTCTTAAGCACCGGAACTCGGGTGACCCAGTGTAGTGCCATAATTCACTTTTATTCAAAAATGGTTCAAATGGCTCTGAGCACTATGGGACTCAACTGCTGAGGTCATTAGTCCCCTAGAACTTAGAACTAGTTAAACCTAACTAACCTAAGGACATCACAAACATCCATGCCCGAGGCAGGATTCGAACCTGCGACCGTAGCGGTCTTGCGGTTCCAGACTGTAGCGCCTTTAACCGCACGGCCACTTCGGCCGGCCACTTTTATTCCTAACAAGGCAATTTTCAGCTAGAATTGCTATGTGTCTTTCTTTTAAAATTATTGAAAGCAATAAAAAAACTTACGCGTTCGTAACCTATCCCAATAATCCTGTCAATAAAAGGGTGCAGCTCCTGGCGAATCTTCACATCATTAAAAGGTGAAATCTAGGTCAAAGGCAGACTGTAACATTTCCGTGGTTCGTTCGGGAGTCGATCTCGCGACATCTCCGTATTCAGGCATATACTTGGGAACAATATCAGCAAGACTGACTCTTTTTCAAGAATACGTACAGGGTGGTTATAACTAAAGTGCAGCTAGTCACAGACGTCCAGTGTGGGCCGTAATTATCGCATGCCAGCCAAACTTTGTAGGTATGCCAATACGTTAATTCGGAACAGATTTACACTTGGAAAATGTTAGTTCCAAATATGGCCACCAATTGCAAATCTACACTGGACTCGCATTCGGGAGGACGACGGTTCAAAACCCGCGCCCGACCATCCTGATTTAGGTTTTCCGTGATTTCCCTAAATCGCTTCAGGCAAATTCCGGGATGATTCCTTTGAAAGAGCACGGCCTACTTCCTTCCCCATCCTTCCCTAACCTGATCGGACCGATGACCTCGCTGTTTGGTCCGCTCCCCCAAATCAACCAAGCAACAGCAGCAAATCTGACGCTGCTCAGCATCTCGTCGACGTATCCGTTGCTCATATTGAACAAACTGTGTGTGCTGCGGTTAATAATAACATCAACATTACGCCTTTCTCGCTTATTTGACCTTTTCTGCTCACGCCCCGTTCCTAATCCATCACATACGGTAACGTTTCTATACGTCTTTCTTGCATTTATAGAGCACCACATTTGCACCTGGAAACTGGAACCAATTTTTTACCAGCGTTAAGTCGGTTCCGCATTAATGCATTAGAATATCTACCAGTTTCGCTGGTACACGATAATTGCAGCCCACATTGTACATCCGTGGATAACTGGACTTTAATTATAACCACCCGGTATATCACTAAACCGTTATCCTGGAACCCGGTAGCAAACAAAAACTTGATTTTCAATATTTCACGTAATTATTGACCGAATTTAAAAATTTAAAATGTTGTCATAATCCACTCATTAATAAGTATAGTCTTACGTTGAAAGCTTAATACAATAAGATAAGTAGGTCTATTACACTTAGAAACTGTGTGTTTGCCGTGAGGCAGCTTAACTGACGCTGCCCAAACACCCGGACTTCATTATCCAGTATTTGAGAACAAGAGCACTTAGCGACTTCCAACAAAGTTAACACATATTTTCAAACTTTTATGAAACCTTTTTTCTCTCAGTCGCAACACACAAAATGATAAAAGGAAACATGTTTATAGCTTACAACACTTTCGCTGCTCGTACAGTCTTCAGCGTCGGACATGACATTTTAATTTATTACTTCTTTGCTACCAAGTATATTAGCAACATAGATTTCAGACAATATCCACATAGGCCACTGAATGTACCTACTAAATTATACCATTTACGTGCAACCCCTAGTTCAGGACATATGACGCTATGAACATCAAGACGCGTGATGAACTAGCTTCTGCTTAAAATCGAGCGCAACTTACCGAGACCATATTCATCCATTGTTTCATAATGAGAACACTTAGTGACTCCCAAGAAACTGAAATCATAATATCAAACCTTTCCTAACTTTTCCTCGCTTTCGTGCTTGAAGTCAAATATTTTACACTTTCAAATTGTTCAAATGGCTCTGAGCACTATGGGACTTAACTTCTGAGGTCATCAGTCCCCTAGTACTTAGAACTACTTAAACCTAACTAACCTAAGGACATCACACACATTCATGCCCGAGGCAGGATTCGAACCTGCGACCGTAGCAGTCGCGCGGTTCCGGCTTGGCTCAAATGGCTCTGAGCACTATGGGACTCAACTGCTGTGGTCATTAGTCCCCTAGAACTTAGAACTACTTAAACGTAACTAACCTAAGGACATCACACACATCCATGCCCGAGGCAGGATTCGAACCTGCGACCGTAGCAGTCGCACGGTTCCGGACTGCGCGCCTAGAACCGCGAGACCACCGCGGCCAGCGAGTGCAACCTCACTCTGGCACAATGTTGTACTGGACTAGATACTCATGTGCCCACTCTATGCAATAGACTACCGGTATTTATTACTGTACGCTAATAATCACAGTTGCTAGAAGCAGAAGCTTCGAACGTGAGTGGAACAGAGAGCGACCGTGTGAGGTCGCTCCCCTAGATAACCAAGAGCATAAAAATTTAGTAGCCAAAATGGTTCAAATGGCTCTGAGCACTATGGGACTTAACTTCTAAGGTCATCAGTCCCCTAGAACTTAGAACTACTTAAACCTAAGGACATAACACACACCCATGCCCGAGGCAGTATTCGAACCCGCGACCGTAGCGGTCGCGCGGGTCCAGACTGTAGCGCCTAGAACCGCTCGGCCACCTCGGCCGGCTTAGTAGCCAAACATCGTTCCAGCAGACTTGGAACGGCAAGGAAGCGTGTAGACTATCTGATCAGAAGTACCCGGACACCCGTATCAGATGCGGAATTGATGTGCAGATGTCACGAGAGGCGGACCGTCCAGCGTACAATGAGAGGGGGAGTATTGTGTTGCTAGCAGAGAAACAGCAACAGCGGAATAGGTAAGTTAGGGGAGCTCAGTGACTTCGAAAGTGGACTACTAACTGGATGTCATCTGAGAAAACATCAACCACGGACATTTCAATCCTTCCAAAGCTACCCAAGTTGACTGTTGGTGATGTGTTAGTGGTGTGGAAACGCGTTGGAACGACCAGAGTTAAATCAAGACCTGGCAGACCTAGTATACCAACGAGCGGTAAACAACGGCCAATGAAGAACGTGGTTGCAAAAAATCGCAGTCAGCAAAAAGAATCACGTTAGAGTTGCAAAATGCTGCCGTTCCTCCAGTTATCCCAATGATTGTGAGCATGGAATTAAAAAGAATTGCTTACAATGATCGAGTAGCTCCTCATAAACCATACATTTCTGTAGTCAATGCTGAGCGATTGTGGTTTGGTGTGATTAATCACGCTGTAGCGCCTAGAACCGCTCGGCCACCCCGACCGGCCTTTTACGCATTAACATATCTGTAAAGTAATCAGACGTTTGATGTTGCTGAATACATGGAAGTTCGATTCTTTTAAGTTTCGAGAGCTTACTGGTATACGTCAATATCTTATGATGATTGTTCGGGGGTACTTCGGGTAGCACTATCATTATTTCTCCTTCCAGTTCCACTCGCGAACAGTGCGCTGTGAGGACGACTGTCGGTAGTCCCCCATGTGAACATGAGAATCTCCAATTTTCTCGTCAGAGTCAACTAGCGAGATGTATTTAGTAAAAATTAATGTGATGCTTGACTCTTCTTGAAACAGACACTTCCGGAATTTCAACAGTGAAAATCTCCGTTATGCACATAAACCTTTCTCATAGCACAATGAGTTCTTCCTGCGGGGCAACCGCAGCTATACAAGTCCATTTTGTAAAAGGAAGAAACCGCACGACAGTGGCTGAATCAACAATCTCCTACTGCGTACACGACCGGTTTCTTTCAAAATGGCTCTGAGCACTATGGGACTTAACATCTGAGGTCATCAGTCCCCTAGAACTTAGTACTACCTAAAGCTAACTTACCTAAGGACATCACACAAATCCATGCCCGAGGCAGGATTCGAACCTGCGACCGTAGCAGTTGAGCGGTTCCGGACTGAAGCGCCTAGAACCGCTCGGCCACAGCGGCCGGCGACCGGTTTCGTAACCCTTGAAGTTCCATCATCTGGTGTAAAAATAAAATCACTTAACTATCTGAAGTCATTTTCGCCCCAGTGTTGTCATGGAACAAAGGTTCCATGTGAAGAGAGTAATAAAGGGGGGCGACATAAACTGCACAAAAACTGTTCCTCCGGGCCGTCCGACTAGGATCACTAACAGGAAAACTATGCAATAGTAACACTCAAGTCTAGCAAGTGTTTACTATTGCATAGTTTTTCCATTAGTGTTCCCGGTCCGACGGCACGGGGGAAGGTTTTTATTGAATTTATGTACCCTCCTTTCCACTCTTTTGTTCCGTGACAACATTGGGGTGACGATGACCTCAGATTGTTAAGTGATTTTATTTTTTACACCAGATGATGGAACTTTTATGTGTTCCAAATGTATGCACCAAAAGATTATTCATTCAGCAAACGTTGTGCAGTTTGTTCATTTTAGAGAACTCTCTTTTAGCGTCTACCTCTAGAGTTTGAGGAGTATCTCCGCCACGTTCTTGTGTTGCTCTTCTTTGTATATTCCCATGTTCTCTATTAATCGCGTCTGTTAAGAGAGCCAGGCTGAAGAGCAACACTCAAGAATCGGTCGAGCGAGGTTTTGTAAAATATAGGCGTGAACTCCAGTCACGGATTAGGCACTGGGCCTGTTAGAACTGCTGCCTGCAGTGCAGTACGAGGAGGGATATGTGATCGTAGAACATAAGATCAGCATGTCGCCAATCCCCCCAGCCGTTATTGCCAGTAGATGAATCCTGATGCTGCTGCTGTTTCTTTACTCAAGCAGCCCCTCACTTGACCTCACGAGGCTGAGTGGACCCTATTCCACATCTACCTACCATACAAGAATCGTTTTGTTAGCCACCTATTTCTTGAGTGAATTAAATTTCCCTTAGGATTCTACCACTGAATCTCTCTGCCATCTGCTTTTCCTACGACTAGTATAATGTCGTCTATTCCCTCTGGCCGAATACTCCTAGATGTTTTGCAACTGTGACTGGTTCTTAACATTGATTATAAGTCGTGTAATGTCTGCTCCATTAGCTGAGTGGTCTGCGCGTCTACTGGTCAGGCAGTGGGCCCGGGTTCGTTTCCCGGCCGGGTCGGAGATTTTCTTCCCTCAGAGTCTGGGAGTTGTGTTGTACTCATCGTTATTTCATCGCCATCGACTCGCAAGTTTGGCGTCTACTGAAAAGACTTACAACTCGGCGCCCGAACTTCCACACGTGGGGACTCCCAGCCTTCATTGCCATACGATCATTTCATTTCATTTTCAGTCATTTAATGGAACACTATGGGTCTTTGTGTCTAATTCATGCGTAATACGTTATATTTGTTTATGTTGTGGGCCAAGTGCCAGTCCTAGGGATAAGCATCGAACTTATTTATGTCTTCCTGCATTCCACTACAATTTTCGGACATTTTCCTTATACAGTATGAAGCAAAACAATCACATAATAAGGTCAGAGCGAGGGAGAAGATGTGGCATCGAGAAAAATTTTACAGATAGCCATAGGCTGGAAAGGCACCGTTGTAGAGATACGGCCAGAAAACGACAGCGAATCAGCGACGAGCACGAGGCAGTTCGTCCTCTAAGCGAACGTGTTTGATTGTACCTAGCAGTGCGATTTTGTCCGTCTAAACTGCCGCTATGTTATGCCGTGGTTATTAAGCTCCACTGAAATTGTTACTGTGTTCTGTTCGGCGCATGGGTCACAATGAAAACGTACTTAAAACAACAAGCTAACCGACATTCACATTGGTGTCGAAGCAGCGGGATGCAGCGTTATGTGTGGCAGAAGATTGTATGCTGAACATTTTTCAAATAGAAGGCTCCTAGCACTCAACACCATTAGATCATCTCTTGTGAGGAACTGACATTTCTACACCCAAAAAGGCGGACACAGGAGGGTGAAGAACAATGAAGACTCTGAAGTTTGGTAAAGATGTACTCCAGCGTTTCGAAACAGTCCCTTCAACCGGCATCAGAGAAACAGCTCAAGAACTCCGTCACTCGTTCTGTTTGGAATGTCGCAAAGGGAAACGGCTCACATCCTTACCATATAACCTTTAAAAGTAGAAGATTATACAAGACGAGGAAATTTTGGTCTCGACATTAAGACAACTCCATTGTCTCAACAATGTGCTTTTCCCTATTCACATATGAGGTTATTTCTACAAGAGAAGCTATACTGACGTCCACAATCGACACTACTGGGCATAAGAAAATCCTCATTACATAAAACGCACTCTGCCACCATGAAAGAGTTTGGTGAATGTCTGGCAGGAAATGTCAGTGACAGGTTGATTGGACATTTCATTTGCAGTGATCCAGCTACACACGGCTAACAAAGTTAAGACCTAACCTGCTATGTTATGTAGTTCAGTTATGAATCAAGCCATATGTAGCGATCGTGACTCAACCCTGCCACTAAATTTTTGCCAGACTGCCATAAAACACTGGGTCACTCCTACTCGTAGCAAATCTGGAGTGGAAAAAAACCATTTCTGATTTCTACTAACAAAAGTTTGACCGTTTTGTCTAATATTAATCTCTGCATACACAGTTTAGTGCGGAACAACTGCGTGCATATATGTTTATGATGATGTGGCAATAGGACATATAATTCTAAGTGAACACACAGTGCTCAGTCTGGTTGTACAATATATCGGTAGACATTTAACTTTACAAAGTCATTCCAATCAAAATTAATGCAATAAATGATAAATGAAGAACAAAATATTTTACATGTTCAATAGACAAGAAAAACCTAATTACTAATGTCCAAAAGGGTAAAAATATCAGTTGCATATTATTATTTTCAACAAACAGTTAATCATTAGATTATAGAACAAAATAAACACTATGCTGAATCACCAGAAATTCATGTAAAACTACGAAAACAAAAGAAAGAAAGTAAGAAAGAAAGCAGAAAAAAAGCCTCTTATATAGGTCGCAACTAGAGGTGTCTCACACGTTCTACCTCTCCGATCGGACAGACACAATCATTTACAAGATTTGCGAGTGGAATTGTGCATACTATAGGAAGACGTTCATCTTCACACACGCCGAAGGATGTTGTTCCAACAGAATGATCCCCCCAGGGGGATCACAACCATTTTGTGAGTACGTGCGTGGCGAGTAAGCGTCCTCAAGCTATTGCAGTACTTCTTTCTTTCCTATGCTGCAATTTAACTCTCTGATTATATCTTTTCTCAGGCTTATTGTCTATGACAGATCCGGCCTGGTGGCCGAGCGGTTCTAGGCGCTACAGTCTGGAACCGCGCGACTGCTACGGTCGCAGGTTCGAATCCTGCCTCGGGCATGGATGTGTGTTATGTCCTTAGGTTAGTTAGGTTTAAATAGTTCTGAGTCCTAGGGGACTGATGACCTTAGAAGTTAAGTCCCATAGGGCTCAGAGCTACTTGAACCATCTATGACAGATTAGCTGCTGGCAACCTTGCTTGCTCATAGGACGTCGATTACGGTTTTTTTTTAATTTTATTTTGATCCTTTTATTTTACTTATTTCTGTTAATTGATGTTCGGTCCCCACATCTGTGTTTAACTTCCGTCTTTTCAAATGATTTTACGTACTGTGCGGTTCAGCGTTGTAGCCAGTCGATATAGGGGGACGTCAAATACCCGCGCGGTGGTAGTTCTCTTACTACGCAAGAATCGCACAGTTGATGCCCAAGCTGTCACCTCCCCACGCATGCCGCGATGAGTAGGTGTCTGTCTGTTAGGGGGCACTGGGAGCGGGGCCCAGGTAACGTTTCCTTTGGCTCACTGGCGCCCTTGGGGAAGAGTCCTCTTTCGAATAGGTGGCATCATGGTGGTTGTTTGCGTCAGGGAACGACCATAGTTATCAATCGGTAGCCGCGAGGCTCTGGCAGCCTCTTCAGACACATCGCAGTGCAGATCGTTACGAGCTCTCCCTCCCTAGCCACTCCACTGGAGGCTAGCAAAACCAAGAGACTTGCAGACACCTACGCTCCTCAGCGAACAGATGGAGGGTCCTTTCTCTCTACTAACCAACATTCTTTCTGAAGAATATTGAAAACGTACTTGAGAAACTCTCTTCCCTTAGTAAACTACGAAGTGTTTCCTTCTTACTTAAAAAGGCAAATCTTACCCAGTCCCACGCGTTACAACAGAGTGATGCACTTGTTACCATAATACCCCATATTAACCCAAATAAGGTATAGGGATTAATTTTTCACCAGGACCTAACTCTGCAAACGAATGAAGAACTACACAAACGCATGGAGAGGGGAGGTATTCACTTCGTAAGACGTGTACAAGAGGCCCGCCAGACAACAAGGTTGACATCAGTGCATTATTTCTCGCGTTTGTGGAGGATTCACTTCTTGAGAAGGTCAAAATCATAGTTTATTGCTGTGATGTGAAGCCGTATTTCCCACCCCTATGCAGTGCTTTAAATGCCAGCGCTATGGGTATATGTCTTCTCGGATTACTTATGACCCAATCTACGGGAAATATGGCCGGCCACTTCACAGAAATTCATCTATGTGCAGCGCTACCATCTGTGTGCAGCATTTGGGGGCCCAACACTCGTCCCTCAGTCCACGAAGTGTGCTGCCCTAATCAGAGAACACAACATTCAGGAACTGAAAGTCACCAATCGCTTCTCATACTCTGAAACTAAAAAGATATTTGTATACAGCCTCAATGGTACTGAATTTTGCCACAACCTAATGCATTTACTCCCTCGAAATCGACCTGTAGTAGTCGTGCAAATAAATTTGACCATGGGGACGATGAGTCCTTCCCTCTCGTGGTCCCTGCGGCACCATTTCCGGGAATCACTCCCCACACCCAGCAAGAGAAAAAGCCTCCTTCTCCGGCGTCTACCGATGACAGGTCGCTCTTTCGGGAAATCTCTCCCCGGAAATCTACATACTAAATGGTTCAAATGGCTCTGTGTACTATGGGACTTAACATCTGAGGTCATCAGTCCCCTAGAACTTAGAACTACTTAAACCTATCTAACCTAAGGACATCACACACATCCATGCATGAGGCAGGATTCGAACCGGCGACCGTAGCGTTCGCGCGGTTCCAGACTGAAGCGCCTAGAACCGCTCGGCCACTCTGGCCGGTAGTCTACATACTAGTGACCCAAAACCAGCTAGTGGCTGAAGAAGTTGCGGACTGTGGGTCCCATGACTGCCCGCTCCTCTTCCCTTCATACATCCACTGCGGATAAGCCCTCACACGATTCTCGACTGCCAACATGTTGTGAAAGACAAAAACAAGAAATCTCAGGAGTCACTCTCAACAGTGACGGACAATGATCCTGGGTCGTGACCTGTCCGCCTGGCTTCTTCACGCCCAACCACAATACACCTAAGTGATAATCCAGTTGAACTTCAATGGGTATTACTGTCACCTGCCAGAACTACAACAACTAATTTCCTCTTGTTCTGCAACCTGCACTACTCTCAACGAAATACATTTCACTGATAACCATCCTCCAACTTTTCGAGGTTACCGTGCATTCATTCGGAACCGTATTGGTCCCAAGAGAGAATCTGGAATGGTCGATAGATTGGTTCACACAGATGTCGTCAGTAAGTGAATTCGCCTTTCCAGCATGCCTCACTTGTAAGTAGCCCCGTGCTAAGCCTCGCTGCCTAATTAAACACAGTAAGAATGAGCTCTTGGTGCGATACGTCTCCACATCTCCTCCCTGAGAACGTATGCCTCTTCATACCAAGTGCGCACCAGGCATCATAGTTGACTGGGGCACAAAAGATAAATATCTGTCCTGGCTCTTCATGGTGGTATTCGTACCGATGCATTGGTTCTTGTCGAAACAGTTTATACAGAGTTCACACATGAGTAAGATAAAACAAAATAATTAATCAGTATCCTTATGGGATCGCTAATAGAACACATCGTACTCTCGTGTTTGGGGCTTTAGGGAAAACGTGGCAACACGAGGGCAGGCTCGCATGTTGCCAAGGTTGTTTCGACTATGCTGTTGGACTTTTAACTAGGAAGCCCTTACACATCCTCAATAGGACCCAAATCTCTCCCCAAGTGAGTTCCATATTTTTGCAGCCCTCGTGAAAGACATTCATGGCTGTCGACTTGCTTCGCATGAAGAGCTGCACGCCTGGGTACAATCGTGGTTCCGCAAGCCAGCGCAAACATTTTTCCATCAACGCATTGACTGTCTTGTCGCACAGTAGAGTAAATGTGTTAACAGTTACGGCGATTACTTTTGAAATAATGAACAGTTTACTTCCCATTTTTCCATCTGTCTCGTCTTCATTGGGCTGCCCCTTATAGAATAATCTTCGTACTTCATCTCCGAGCTCTCCTTACGCTCCGCCTAAGACAAACGCGTACACTTGTCGTTAGCCGGTCAAGTTCTAGCAACTATTGATTCAACAATCAGAAGTGGGAGAGTCTACCAGTTAAATCCCTTCTACATGAGTTTTTGAAAAGTGGACACTGGGTGGGGGTCAGATCGTCTTCGCACATCCCCTTTTCAACAAAATCTGAAAATATCCGAGTGACATTTTCCACGTAAGGTAATAAAGAGAGTAGAAGAGAGAGAGCTAGAGAGATAGCGCTTGATTGCTCTGGCATCAGTGCCACGTGGAATATTGATCGTTTTGAAATTTCCTCTTGTGAAATTCGCATCGGTACAACAAGGAGTTGCTCGTCATTCCACTACTTAAACCACGACTGGATTCATGCGTCTACGGAGTTACTGATTTTCCGCAATTATTTCTGCTAATTATTATTGCCTTGCCTACTGCCTTCCTATTAGAGAGGCAGAAATTAATCAAGAAACAGAGGTAGAGATTGATCTCAATGAATCGACCGAGCCAACAATTGGCAGAATCGTTCCTTTGCTGCCAGTATTGGATAAAAAAATGTTCCAGCGGATGTCTCACTAACAGGTGCCATAGTGCACCATACACATCTATTTTTCTTTCTATTACATTTGTTTTTCTGATTTATTGTTGTTCTGGTCAGGTTTCATTTGCCACGTTATCTGATTTGGAGTATCAGAAATGGATGCTTGAAAATAAATTACAGACACAAGAGTATCACACCAGAACACTAACCTCAGTCACCCTCCCAGTCACTCATATATCTAACTATGATGAAGTCATTAAAATGCATTCACTCTTTAATTTAAAAATTCTTACAATATCAACCCATTCATTCATTCACACATTAAACATCATTCCCATTCACAACCTCAGTATAGGTCAAGAACATGGAAACATGCATATCAAAATAACAAACATACTACAAAGAAAAAAAATCATAAATACAAGTACAACTCATCAGCTCACTATGTTCAATATAACAACAGCAATAGCAACAAGTTTTTTTATGAAAAGGGAATATACTCCAAACATTTGAATAATAAAAGAATGCTTCTTTGAAAAGGGTATCTGTGGAAAGCATTTCGTGAGTAAACATTCATTTACGGTTATGATTCAGTGTGTCCTTCGCTTAAGGAAGCAAGGTGAAAACAGCAATATGATGACCAAAAATATCGTAATCCTAACCAAAATCAGTTAATTATGAAAAATACTAACAATAAACAAAAAGGGGTTCAAGTGCCCTCTCGACCAGTCTCTGACCAAAGCTACTGAGTGCTATAGCACGTAAATTAAAAAAAATTCTTCACAGACAATTACATGAAATGTGTATGAATTCCTAAGGGACCAAACTGCTGTGGGCATCGGTCCCTAGACTTACACACTACTTCAACCAACTTATGCTATGAACGACACACATACCCATGCCCGAGGGAGGACTCGAACCTCCGGCGGGAGGGGCCGCACAATCAGTGGCATGGCGCCTCTAACAGCGCGGCCAGTTACATGATGTCAGTGGTTTATGAAGTACTGAAAGAAACACACACAATCACTTCGGACTATATGTGACAAGTCTTCGCCCAACACTGTTCTTACAGGTTAAAGTGTCGGGCATGTTCTCTGGTCTTCACATAGGAATATGGGAGGACAAAGTCTTCTTAGTCCGACTTCAAAAAGAGGGAAACTGGTGTAGTAGGAGGGGGGGGGGGAGGGGAGGTATGTCGTTGCAGATCTCATCAATGGTTTACTGTTTATCTGCGACACATCCCGCTCCTTTACTGCATATTTTATACTGTTAGCTTACTAAATCCGACTGGCTACATCTAAAAACTCGTTTAAGGACCTTAATCTTGCTAGGTAAAATAAATACGTTAATAAAGAATCAGTAATATGCGAATTATTCCATAGTTTGCTGTTGTAATAGAGCCACAAAGCATGGAATAACTCGCACATTAGTTGCGAAACTGTTACCGCCGAAGAGAGACCTCACAAACAAAAGGGCAACATGCAAGTAAACACACTGGTGTGCAAAACTTGAGGACGAAACTAACTTTCGTATTGTATGTCACTGTCAAGTAACATAGATCGACGAAACTTCGACCGTTCATAGAAATAAGTGCTGCAGTGCATTACAGAATGTAACTGAAAGAAATACGCAGTAAAACGAACGAAAATTACAATTTAATTTATAGACAATAATTATAATGAAGTCACAGCACCTGATAATGGTTCAAATGGCTCTGAGCACTATGGGACTTAACTTCTGAGGTCATCAGTCCCCTAGAACTACTTAAACCTAACTAACCTAAGGAAATCACACACATCCATGCCCGAGGCATGGTTCCAACCTGCGACCGTAGCGGTCTCGCGGTTCCAGACTGTAGCGCCTAGAACCGCACGGCCACCACGGCCGGCCCTGATAATGGTCACCTCGATATTAAATAAGGAGGGAAATGGTTCTTAATAGGCTGTGTGAGCACCACGGACGGCAATGCAGGCTCTGCGATGTACTCCCAGGCTGGCCAAAAAGTTGGTAAGGGAATTCTTGTGGTAGGACGTTCCACTCCCCCACCAGCACGGTTGACAACTGCTGGATGGACGTTGGTGCATGTGGACGTGCTGCAGTAAGTCGCTCCAACGCATCCCACACGAGTTCGATGGGATTTAAGTCAGCGGAACGAGCAGGCCATTCACCGACTATGCCTTCGTTAAATGAGCTGCTCCATCTGGGCTGTTCGATCTGGTAGCGCATTGTCATCCATATAAATGAAGTTAGGGCCGAATGCATCCCTGAAAAGATGCACATGTGGAAGGAGTACAGGAGTGTACCATGTTCAAAGAGCTGGAGGTCAGTATGTCCATGCAACATTATGAATCCTCACACCACAACACCTGGACCACTAAACCGATAATGTTCGACAGTCCTGGACGTACCCTCACGTGACGAGAGGAGGGAACACGTAAAGCTCCCAGCAACACTACAGTTAGTCTTTAATCGCCGGCAATGGAAGCCATGTTCGCTTTCTATGAAATAGGAGTCCCAAAAATCGGGGCTGCGCAACAATATCCAAGCATGAGTATAGGAGTAGGGTTCTAGATGAGGATGGAGCGTGGTACGCCGACCAAAATGCATGACTCACGTTTTTGCGGAACGAAATTGTAAGCCATGGGAAAGGGCTCAGGCGGAGTCCTTTCGGATGTCTCCTTAGAACTGGCGTTCAATCAAGGGTACAGATTGGGTGCTACACAAAATGCAAAAGTCGTCGAAATACAGTGCGAGGAGTGAGCACTGGTCCATCAGAGGTCATTGGCCTACTGATGGCGATGACATGTGTAACTACACAGCACGGATCCCTGCAGGAAGTCATTCTCTTGGACCCGTGGTCAGCCGAGAGATGTACCAGCTCTAACCAGAAACAACCAAAGAAATATAAACTAACGAACAAAAATCGGTATAAGGGGAGGGGGAGGGCTCGAAAGCCCCAGTCACGGAGGTTAAGAAATGTGATGGCGCCAAGCGATGTCGTCTGCCTTATGTAGATAAGAAAAAAGACTGCAATGAGATGTTGGCGTTCGGAAAAAGCCTGTTGGATTGCTGTCTCCAACCAAATCAGATGATATGGCATGGATTGCCCTTCCTGGGAATCACACTGGTAGGGGGCCAAAAGTTCCAGTGATTCAAAAACCCAGCGCAATCGTCGGACTACTGTCCTTTCAGTCAGTTTGTAGAGCACGTTGGTGAGGCTAATCGGTCGATAGCTGTCGATTTACGTTGGACTTTTGCTTGGTTTAAGGACTGGTACGATGATACTGTCTCGCCACTGCGAAGGGAAACACCGTCTAGCTAAACACGGTTTCGGACACTGAGTAGATGGAGTCTTTGAGTAAGTTGGAGCATCTAAAACTGAATCTGATCAGGGTCTGGGCCTGTATCGTGTGACGAGTTAAGAGCAGGTCTCAGTCAGTGAAATGTTCATTGTATAATTCGGCTTGAGAGGGGGGGGGGGGGGGGTAAAGAATAGGGGGATGTTTCCGACCTGTCTTTTATGTGTTTAAAAAGTAGCCGGGTAAGAAGAGGACGCCGGCCGGGGTGGCCGAGCGGTTCTAGGCGCTACAGTCTGGAACCGCGCGACCGCTACGATCGCAGGTTCGAATCCTGCCTCGGGCATGGATGTGTGTGATGTCCTTAGGTTAGTTAGGTTTAAGTAGTTCTAAGTTCTAGGCGACTGATGACCTGAGAAGTTAAGTCGCATAGTGCTCAGAGCCATTTGAACCATTTGAAGAAGAGGACATCGATGTAGCTGCAATGAGTGTCCTGATTCGTTTGTAAAATCATGAGGAGTATTAAATAATCGGAATTAATAGGGACCAATAGTTTCCTTTCCGCAGGTAGTATATTCCTCTACCTTGTCACCTAATGACTTAAGCAGTACCGGCACTTTCATTGGTATTTAACTCGCACGCTATCACTTTAATTTTGTGGACCCACGAATAGTAGACATTGTAGAAACACAACTAAACCAAGACGCGGCAACTTCATGTATGATGGACAAATGGTTCAAATGGCTCCGAGCACGCCCGCATCTCGTGGTCGTGCGGTAGCGTTCTCGCTTCCCACGCCCGGGTTCCCGGGTTCGATTCCCGGCGGGGTCAGGGATTTTCTCTGCCTCGTGATGGCTGGGTGTCGTGTGCTGTCCTTAGGTTAGTTAGGTTTAAGTAGTTCTAAGTTCTAGGGGACTTATGACCACAGCAGTTGAGTCCCATAGTGCTCAGAGCCAGCTCCGAGCACTATGGGACTTAACATCTGAGGTCATCATTCCCCTAGAACATAGAACTATTTAAACCTAACGAACCTAAGGACGTCACACACATCCATGCCCGAGGCAGGATTCGAACCAGCGACCGTAGCGGTCGCGCGGTTCCGGACTGGAGCGCCTAGAACTGCTCGGCCTCAGCGGCCGGCTATCGATGGACAGGGACCATCGAGCATTGTGGAGAGTGCTTGAAAAAAATCACATGAAGTCAGCTAAAGGAACCACACAAGAGTTCCAAAGTTCTACCATCAGTCGAGCTACCTCAGTGATTGTGCGTAGGGACTTAAAAAGAATGTGTTGCAGTGATCGAGCAGCTCGTCATGTGACAAAGTTTTGTAGTCATTGCTAAGCAACGCTTGAGGTGGTATAAAAAGCTGTGTCACTGGACATTGGATGACTGGAAACTAGTGATTTGGCGAAAGCTAGGACAACTTTACCTGTCATCACGTGTAGTGCCAGCAGTCAAGTAGAGAGGAGGTAGCGTTACGGTATTGGCGGGGGGGGGGGGGGGCGGTGAAATTCGTGGTTAGGGTGGTCCTCTTACTGCGCTTAAGAAAACGGTAAATTTGGAAGGATATGAACACATTTTACAGAACTGTATACTGCATACAGTAGAGGGGAACTGTTCGGAAACGATGATTGTATCAGCATGACAATGCAGCCTGTCATAAAGCAGCATCTATGAGGCAGTGGTTTCTGGACAGTAACATTCCTGAAATGGACTGGCCTGCCCAGAGTTCCGACCTAAACCCTTTGGAATATTTTTGGGATGACCTAGAAGTCAACTTGGCTCCAGATCTCAACGTCCAACATCACTGCCTTCTATGATTTCGGCTTTTGCGGAAACATGGGTTGCCATTCCTCCATAGACAGTTAGATGCCTCACTGAAAGCGTCCCCAGTAGAGTTCATGCCACCATAAAATCGAAGGGTGTCAACCTTCATATTAATGTCCAGTAATAGACGTCCGGATACTTTCGGTCAAATAGTGTAATAGTATAAGCTTAGCAGATGAGAAATATATAGAGATGAGGAGATGAGGCAAGCGTGAATAGCATTGGCAGTCTGACAGAAAAACTGGAACTCCATTGAACAGAAAGAAGACAGATGACAAAGCGTAACAGGTAAATCTTTAATCTTTGCTTGGTTGCAGAGTCGTTTTGGAAAAGACGTAGGTTACTGAGTAGCTAATTCCAGGGTCATATGACCGAAATGGCGATGGCGAAAGATTTAGTATTATACATAGATGCTGGACGTATCAGATCTTGTCCTGCATTTATATAACTATGGCGGATGTTAATTGTGCCAAATACTGAGGACGCGAGTGTCTAAGAAATAGATACAGAAAACAGTGTGGGAAAATCACGTCGGCTATCCAATCACATCCACCCTGAGTATATGAAGGACTTGCGTGATCCAACACTCGAACGTTATACACATACCGTATACAATCGTTCATAACTAGCTCGAGTTACTGGAGTTACTGTTGATGCCATGTCAACTACAACACAGTAATAAAAGATCGACAGGACTAAAGACTTGATTAGATTTTGTTTCATTTGAGTAAAAATATTTTCAAAATTTTTGTAGTTAATACAGAAAAGCGATATATTTCCTGCATGCCGTGAAAGCTTTTTCCTCCTAGTTTAATTGCTCGTTCGTCCGAAACTATGCTAAAATCTTTTACTGTTTTTTGATAGGGTAATTACAAAGGGAGATATGATACATTAACTGGACAATGGCTCATATTCGATAAATACTGAATTGAAGTCCCACGTTTTAGGCTGCTCCTCTACTTAACGCGAATATCGAAGTGGATCCTCCAACAAAGCCATGGCCTCCTCCTCCTCCCCTCCCAACCCCCCCCCACCAAATCCCAATCTTTTCCGGTCCGAGGTAGTCCTCTATATTTGAGGACCTGCATGCCAATGGAACGGTAAATTTCTTCCTACCTTTAGAAATGCCGTGGGAGATGCCAATCCCAGCGTCAACAGCCGACCGAAGGTTCGATATCAACATCGAAACACCATAGAAGGTTTTGGGATATCACCACAAATACAATGGCACACAGTTCGACTATCCTCAGCTGTACACCCATAAGTCCTCGTTTCGCCACTTCCGTTTTGCAGCACAAACTGCGTTATAAATGCAGTTCTCACTTGCAATTCGAACATCCTTACTCAAGTGCGATTGAAGAGCATCTCTTCGATTTAGCGGAATAGTTAAGATACTGGACTCGTAACTGGGAGCACTGAAATTCCAATTACCAACCATCTATCCAGATCGATCCCTTTCCTTATGTTCTTCCCCCTCCTCCCACTCTCATACTCTCAAAATCGAGTCATTCCGCGGTTTCCGTCCTGTTGAGCACAATCTCTCAACGCCGATATGAAGTTACACTCGACCATCCCTTCATTCCTTTTCGATGTAAACACTGGCTATGAAATGTCTTGCTGTCATTAGGATCATGAAAAGACGAAAAAATATTACTGATTCACTGAGTTCCTGAAATGTTTCAGCCCCTGACATGCGTAAAGAATCAAATTGGCACCACGCAAGGACTGATCTTGGAAAACCATGGAAACTGCGAACTGCGTTCATAAAGTTAAATTATACAGGTGCTGCCATAGAACACAATCTCACGGTTCTACCACAATATTAGTTATCACCTCGAAAAAAAGAGAGTCTTTAGTGAGGAGTTATTGGGGATAGTCTCTGAGAAGTTCGTGGTCTTAGCAGAAGTGCTTTCACTGCTCGGGACATTTATTTTTAATATAGTGTTATTCAGCTTTTACTGCATTTCAGTGAGTTTGTTCAAATGGTTCAAATGGCTCTAAGCACTATGGGACTTAAGATCTGAGGTCATCAGTCCCCTAGACTTCGAACTACTTAAACCTAACTAACCTAAGGACATCACACACATCCATGCCCGAGGCAAGATTCGAACCAGCGACCGTAGCAGCTGCGTGGTTCCGGACTGTAGCGCCTAGAACCGCTCGGCCACCCTCCCTTTCCTCAGCATCAGTATGGATAGAGGCCTGTTCTATATTGCCCCCGGAGGTCCACAGTACACTATAATTTATTTGGAAGTGAGTAGCAGGATGTTATTGTGATTGTATCAGCAATTGTGTTAAGGTCTGCATCAAACATTACATTGTGGAGTTAATTCCTGGCATCCATTACAAAACAGACCTACAAATTGCTATAGCAGATCCACAGAGCCGAATCATCTACCAAACGACGACCGTGCAAGATCTTCTGGGGGAGGAGGGGGGGGGGGGGGGAGACACAACTTTACAAGACACGAGATGAGCAAACTGAACTTTAGCGGCGTGTGCCACATATGTATATGCGGACCCGCAACTCCCACGTGGACTGATCAGTTGTTACAACTAGCCCCACTCTCAGTTTCTTGAGATATTGCCCAGTGTGGGCAAACAAGTCTAAATGATGGACAACGAAGTGACAGATTATCTGTCTGTGAAGATCAAGGAATCGCAAGAAAAATGGAGCCCTGGTCGTCGAAGACCCACGTACCACAATAGAGGATATAGTGGAAAAATTAAAATGGGGAATCGACCAGTTTTCAACGTCTTGCACGATGTTTCGAACATGACAAAGGTTACCACTCAGGGGCGTCCGCGACTGCTCACATCCACTTAAAAAGCCCGCCGAAAAGAAGCAGCAGCTAAAACGTTGCAGCAGTGTTAGGACAAATAGATCACTTCTTCAGCCACTTAATCACCGTGACCAGGTGATGGGTGTATCACAGTGACCCAGAGTCAAAGCAATGGCAAGGTGATGTCAAAGTGTTTTTGGAACTGTCGTGGTGAGGTGCTCACAGATTATGCTCATAAGGGGCAAACTGTCAGAGGAGCATACTAACGAAATCTCCTGAGAAGAGGGCTGTCAAATAGGGTGTTTTTGCTTCACGACAGTTCCTCAGCTAATTCTGCACAGGTTACAGTAACACATCTTGCTCCTTTAGGCTATCACATTTTGCCCCCCGCCCTTCCCTCTCGTAATCTCCTAACATGGCACCCAGTGGCTACTTCCTCCTTCCTCAGATAGCGTGCCAGGCAATTCCAGAATTACAAAGTCGTGATTTTCGAGATGGAACTTTTCCCGAACATCCACAATAGAGACTTATAGAGGATGATTCCACGATGATGCTACGAACTTCCAGGGACTATGAAGAACGGTAAGTGTATCAATTTAAGGTAAGAGACAGTGGTCTGTAAACGACAGAGTAAAAAGTTAAAATCAAAAATCGCTCTGATACCTCTGACGGTGGACCTCTTCTACTGCAAGCTCTTGGCTCTCCATATTTTCGGAGGAGGTAGTATGGACCAAAACAAGAAAAAAATGTCTAGTACTCATTGGCTCTAAAGCACATTCCTTACGAGCCATGAGCATTTGTTCATCGTTGCTACTGTGAAACACGTCTCTTCTACTGAACAAGTGCTCGTACCTCTTAAGGTATGCATTACAGAGCCCATGTTTACCAGACAAATAGCTCTTGTTTTGGTCCGTACTACCTCCTCCCAAAATATTGAGTGCAAAGAGCTTGCAGTAGAGTATAGCTTGCGAATCGGTTGTTTTCGGATCAATGTCCCTTATCTCAAATTGATACAGTTATCCTTCTCCATCATCCCTTAAAAGTTTGTAACATCATAACGGATATACCCAGTATAACCAAAGTCTCCATCAGTTAACCATCGTTGGGAAAAATGTCTTGCACTGAAGAGTGATTATATAGAGGAGGACTTATAACACAGCAAGTTTCATTGTGCAGTCTGATTTTTTCGGGGCTGTAATTAAAAGTTTGTCACTTGTCGTCGTAGTAGGTGCGGGAAGAAAATTTAAGACCATGACATTTGACGCATAATTGAAACTCGAAATCCATTTTAATATTAAGGGGAGCGACACTAGCTATATTTTCTTATTACAGACATTTGTCGTTAATTGTACGTCCTGAGATGTTTCATTCAAGACACAGTCTCCACCAGCTTGAACAGCCCCCTGCTGACATGCAGATTCCATGGATTCATGAGGTTGTCTCCATCCCCGTATACGTCCATCCGCTCGATACAACTTGAGACTCGTCCAACCAGGCAACATTTTTCCAGTCATCAACAGTCCAACGTCGGTGCTGACGGACCCAGGCGAGGTGTAAAGCTTTGTGTCGTGCAGTCATCAAGGGTACATGAGTTGGCCTTCGGCTTCGAAAGCCCATGTCGATGATGTTTCGTTGAATGGCTCGCACGCTGACACTTGTTGATGGGCCAGAATTGAAATCTGCAGCAATTTGCGGAAGGCTTGCACTTCTGTTACATTGAACGATTCTCTTCAGTCGTCGTTGGTTCCGTTGTTGCAGGATCTTTTTCCGGCTGCAGCGACGTCGGAGATTTGATGTTTTACTGGATTCCTAATATTCACGTTTCACTTGTGAAATGGTCGTACGGAAAAGTCCCCACTTCATTGCTACCATCGCTCGTGTTCCGACTATAACGCCACGTTCAAACTCACTTAAATCTTGATAACGTGCCATTGCAGCAGTAACCGATCTAGCAACTGCACCAGACATTTGCTGTCTTATGTAGGCGTTGCCGACCGCAGCGCCGTATTCTGTCTGTTTGCATATCTCTGTAGGTGAATACGCATGCGTGTCGGTAGGACGCAGACAACAGTGCAGTCGTTGTCGTATTGCAGAAACGGAGTGTTTTATGTGTCATCCAAAAGTGCATGGTCATTGGGTTTCGGACCAAGAGTGGAAGCCTTTCCGAAACGGCTAAGTCTGTAAACTGCCAGCATACTGTTGTGTTTTGGTATACCGTGCATGTCAAAATGACGTAATCAAAAACCGATATCGAGGCAACTATGGTACACCACAGGCCATAGATGACAGGGGTGAACGACGGCTGCGGAGATGTGTACGGGCGATTTGACGTGCAACTGTTGAGCAATTGACCGCCCAAAAGAACCGAAGTGTCTCCTAAACGACTGTTCAGCGAACGTTGGTGTGTATTGGACTTCGCAGTAGGCGCCTGGTTCACGCACCCACTATGACTGCTGTTCACCGGCGGACGACGAAGGATGGAATTTGCACGGATTTAAAGCCATATGGGACCACCTAGAACGGGCTGTTCGCGCCGTGGATCCTCAACCGAGAAATCTAACTCAGCTGGGCACGGCATCGGAGTAGGCATGGCTCCACATTCTTGTCGGTACCTTTCAGAACGTCAAGCACTCTCTTCCTTCACGTCTCGCAGCGGTCATCACTGCAAAAGGTGGTTATTCAGGCTTTTGACGGGTGGTCACATTGATGTGAGCGGACAGTACAAATACAAATGGATAATGGCAAAGAAAGATCCTCATCTGGAAATCCAGTAAATATCGAAGGCGCTCGAAGTAAGTGAAAGGAGTGGTGGTGTGTCCCCGCAAGACGGCGATGACACGGAGCTCCATAACGAGCATGTGTTACGCAAACGGCGATCGGCGAGCTTTCTCCGGCGGGCGGCCGGTCTTCGTGGCCGCGGTGGCGGAGGAGAACGGCACCGGAAGGCTTCCGCAAGCCCCCTCCACGTCTGGCGCGGCCGCCCGGCACGTACAGAGGGCCGCAGAGCCGCAGTGCTGACAGCGATGTGGCGCTTGGCGGTTCTCGCGGTTCTGGCTGTGGCGTCCGTGGTGGCGGAGGACGCCTTCCTGGCGCAGGAGTCTTTGGTGTACGCACTGGCAGCCGCCGCGCCGCCCGGCGCCTCCAACTCCTCCTGCAGCGGACAGCTCTCACAGCTGCGGGACGCCGCCGACCGCAGACACGTCTGGGCGCTCAAGAGTGAGTAACCTCACCCCGCCTACATTTCACACTCAGGTGACAGAAGTCTAGCAATTCCTCCTAACATCTTGTCTGACGCCCTTTGACCCGACATAGCTTGGCAACTCGCCATGGCACGGACACAAGAAGTAGTTGCAAGTCCCTGCAGAAATACAGAGCCACGGTGCCTCTATAGCCGTATATAACTGCGAAAGTGTTGTCGTTGCGAGGTTTGAGCACGATCTGACCCCTTCATTATCTCCCATAAAAGTTCTATGGGATTCATGTCGGACTTTATCGGGTTGGCCAAACCATTCGCTGGAACTGTCCAAAATATTCATCAAACCAATCGCGAACAGTTGTGGCCTTGTGACGTCGCTCATTATGATCCATAAAAATTCCGTCTTTGTTTGGGAATATGAAGCCCATGAATGGCTGCAAAGCGCGGAGTGGCCGCACGGTTTGAGGCGCCTTGTCACGGACTGCGGGTGGTTCGAGTGCTCCCTCGGGCATCGGTGTATGTGTTGTTCTTAGCATAAGTTAGTTTAAGTAGCGTGTAAGTATAGGGACCGACGACCTCAGCAGTTTGGTCCCTTAAGAATTCACCCACATTTGAACATTTGAATGGCTGCAAATGGTCTCGAAGTCTCTGAACATAGCCAGGAGCCAGTCGGTTCCAAGTAAACACAGCCCACGCCATCATGGAGTCACTACCAGCTTGCACACTGCCTTGTTGACAGTAACTTGTGTTCGTGTGGTCTGCGCCACACTCGAACCCTACCATCAGCTATTACTAACTGAAATCGGGAGTTATATGGCCAGGTCACGGTTTTCCAGTCGTCCAGGGTCCAACCGGTATGGTCACGAGCCCAGGAGAGGCGCTGCAGGCGATGTCGTGCTGTTAGCAAAGGCACTCGCGTCGGTCGTCTGCTGCCATAGCCCGTTAACGCCACATTTCGCCGCACTATCCTAGGGGATGCGTTCGTCGTACGGCCCACATTGATTTCTGTAGTTATTTAGCGCAGTGTTGCTTGTCTGTTAGCACTGACTACTCTACGCAAACGCCGCCGCTCTCGATCGTTAAATGAAGGTCGTCGGCCACCGCGTTGTCCATGGTGAGAGGTAATGTTTGAAGCTTAGTATTCTTGGGGCACTCTTGACTCTGTGGTTCTAGGAACATTGAATTCCCCTGACACGATGGAATGTCCCATACGTCCAGCTACAACTTCCACTGCGCTTTCGAAGCCCGTTACTTCCCGTCGTGCGGCGATAATCATGTCAGAAACCTTTTTATATGAATCACCTGAGCACAAATAGCAGCTCCGCCAATGCACTGGCCTTTTACACTTTGTGTACACCATACTGCCGCCATCTATATATGTCAACATCGCTTTTGTCACTTCAGTGAATAGCCCAGTGCTGTTGTACTAGTCGGTACATCCGCGTAGACAATAACTATGCTTTCAAATGGTTCAAAATGGTTCAAATGGCTCAGAGCACTATGGGACTCAACTGCTGTGGTCATCAGTCCCCTAGACTTAGAACTACTTAAACCACAAATCCATGCCCGAGGCAGGATTCGAACCTGCGACCGTAGCAGCAGCGCGGTTCCGACTCAAGAGCCTAGAACCGCTCGGCCACAGCGGCTGGCTAACTATGCTTTATCTTCTAATCGTCGAGCCTGGTCGTCTAGTGATAAAGCGCATTCCTGGAAACCGAGAGATCGCGAGATCGGATCCTGGTCGGCGGAAATTTTGAGTCTGCCTTTAATTTAGCCTTCACATGTCTTCAACGTGAGAAATTGCCAGGAGGGACACTTGGTCCGGCTTCCACGTTAAACTCCAACTTACCATTCCCCAGCTGGATAGCTGGTGTAGAGCGGACGTAATGGCGTCAGTCGAAATTCATTGAGCCACACGCAATTGTTCTTATTATCTTACAATTTGGAAGTTCATAGGATTATCAGATCGTGGCAGAAGGTGATGCCACTACTGTTTAGCAATGAATGGTCTATGGCAACAACTTAATAACGAGTGATATTGGTTTTATTGGTATTAGGCCGTGGTCTAGGGTAGGAGAGTTCACCGATCTGTCCGTGCGTGTTGGCTTGCTCTCACGCCTCAGCAGCGAGCAACCGGTGATACTGGTGGGTGGAAACGCGAGGACACGAGGAATCGGTACAAGGCAGTTCGGCACGAGAAATATTGTCAACGAGTCTATCCTGCGGCAGTTAATGTTAGATCTACGGATATGTGTCACTTCGCGGTGGTTAATTAATGCATTTCATGGCTAATTTATTCTCTAAGACTGATGCACTGATGATAAATGACAATGAAATGGAACTTACATTTCTTTTAACTGATGAAGCGAAGGACTTAGGGCAGCAAAGTAGGAATTGTGATAATTCTTGCTACTGATGCTGCCTTATGATGATGTCGTTTTAGGACAAGTTTAAATTGACATAGACTTCTACATATGACTACTTTATGCACACGTTAAGCATAAAAATGCAGACTGACAATGAATCCTACTTATTTTGCTTTTCACTAAATCATCAGTCTCTGGTATCACTTTCTGAACCCTGCTAATCCGAAGATGAGCTTGTAAGTGGCGGTCTGTGACGGATCTCCTGGGGGTATATTTGGTTCTCTTCACTGCGGAAAGAAGTTGCTTACACAAGCAGGTAGGTCCAAAGATCGACATAATCATAGCTGCAAACTTGTGAAGTTGTGGAAATTTCTGTTGCGTAAGCATTTTACACGACTCTACAACACTTATTTTATCACGAAATATATCACGCAAAAGCCTGTCACATTGCAGGTCTGTAAGTTCTAACTGCAGCTAGACATCCAGCACAGACGTGTTCTAATTAATGTTGGTGTGTCTAGCTCCGCTCTGAAGTTCCTAACACGGCCATAATGCTGCTTTTCATAGATTTAAAAAGAGCTATTCTCCACTTTTAAGCACTGGGCCATTAACCCTCACCGTTCGTGCCGTTGTATTGTGTAAAACGCCTGGCTTATTTTAACTACCCATCGTTCCCGGTCAGTTTCTCGGAATACTGGCGTCAGCTATTCGTCACGACAATACTCTTGCCGCCCGCCCGTCTCCACCCGTTTGTTGCAGATACATAAACATTTTAATCGTCACGTATCTGGCTATTGTACCGACTGCAACACGCGACCGGTGGAGGGTTAAGTACTGTATATACGCTTGCGTCTGAGGCCACTGCGAACTTAACACACGGCCATTCCTCTGAAGGCAGCGCTCAGTTTGTATTTCCCCTGCACTACATAATGACGTCTGACCATCCAATTTTACTGCGAGCGCTCATCACCCAGGCGGCCAACGCACATTGGCGCTCGCGCTCGCCTAGCCGCCTTCTGAACAGGCCCGGCCTGAGACATATTTCTGTGTATTAGACCAAGGAATAATGCCCATAAAGCCAATGGATATAAATACCAGCCGTCAAAGCCTGCAGTGTACGAACTTTATATTACGTAGGGAGTTCAGAAAGTGAGTTACACCTGTCGTACCACGCTATGAACACGTGCAACAAGAGTGGCTCATTGCCAGAAGAAAGTACATGTTCCCGCTTTCCTGAAGACACAGTTCTGCTGCGTTTAGGATGTGCATCACAGTGTGCGATTGAAACGGCGCGGCAAAATCGAACGTAATCCAAAGTTGAAGTACGAGTGACAGTACTACGATTCGTGTGATCAAAACATCTAAATTGCCCACAGATTTACCGTGAAATTCCAGCGGTGTACTGACCAAATGCGTTGTCGTGTCCAACAGTAGTGAAATGGTGCCAACAATTTGAGTAACGTCGCAAAGTCGTGAGTAATGCTGATAGGGAAGTGCAGATTTTGCACAACGCGATTTCCTTCTTTCCGGCAACATGAAAGAGCATCAGAGGGGAAAGAGATATTTCAACCTTGAAGACAACAGTTGTAGACAACAATTGTAGAATGGACTAAACTAGAATGGCACCGCGACCAGGGAGCGCATTCCTATCGTCGAGGAAATGAACGATTTGTAGAAATTTCTAACTCTTGTTTACAGACACTTGATGACTATGTTGAAAAGTAGTGTCATATATCTGTGTCATTTTGAAGTGCAGTGCAGAATTTAATAAAAGTTACTTGGCGTTCCACAATAATATGTAATTTACTCTCTGAAGTCTGCTCTTAACATGACACGTAAGTAACTTCACTTCTTTTTGTCACAACATTGCACGAACTGCATGTAATTTATAGGAATTAAGACCTGCCTACTACGCAGACAACTATTCTCTGCAACGCCCAAATATGTTTCGACACATTGGTGCCACCATATATTGGTACGTTCAGTCAGGTCAATTACCTAGAATTCTAGGTTAGGTAGGA